>NC_138769.1:583850103-584450103 GCF_965119305.1 Pelophylax lessonae | reverse complement strand
TAGGCTCTATGAGGCTAAAAATGACCATTGGCCTACAAATTTCAAACTAGCCTAGGCAGCCAATCATCACTCTATGCCATGGCCAATGTGCTCTTGTATAAATTTTGGCCTTGAGTTTAAAAGTTTACCCATTCTGACACTTACATTAGTGATATTTATGCTATAATCTACTGTTTCCTTGAGCTGGTTTCTTGTAATTGCAGAACTCAAGGAAATAGCTAATATATAACTATTCAAGGATGGATATGCATATGTGTTCCTGTTTTAGGTCACTATATTTAAACAGACATATTATTCAAACTATTCTTAATAGATTGCACTCTGTTTTTTTGAATGATAAATGTTGCTTATGCAAGATTTATCAAAACTCAGTTGATATATGGTGTTTACGTATGCGTTTTCTTGTTAGTTCTCACACCCCATCTCCACCCCCCCACCCATATCACGTACACATAGGCAAAGCTATGTTTAAATATATATAATCTGTTTTTTACTGACTATTTCCATCTCCCTTCTAATATGCACAGAGCATTATCATTATGCAGTTGCCAACATTTGAAAAAAAAAAGCTTCCTGGGACACCTTTTTACAGGCCATTGTAGGAGAAAATGTACTTTAATTGGATGTGGGGACATTTATTTCATATGGGCATGGTTCTACAAGGGGCATATTGTTGACCTAATGGTATACTTTATTTAATCGTATTTAAGAGAACTGTAGTTGCCATGGTTAACCACCTCAGCTCCAGAAGGTTTTACCCCTTCACGACCAGTCCATGTTTTGCTATTCAGCACTGTGCTCTTTTTTTTTGCAAATTTTCTTTTATTGTTTTATGCATAGCACAAAAAAAGAACAAGTAACAAAAGTCCTTGCCATGCATCAAAAACATTCCCCCCCCCCCTCCCCTGCCAGTCCAGGCTCTCCACCATGTGTGCAACTCCACCTTCCCAGATGTAAGTACCCCTCAAGGGGTAGGAGCCCCAAAGTCAAATCAATAACAGAAATAATTGCAGTCCCAGAAGCTTTAGGGCATACAATCACATATTTTTGTGCATGTTAGGCAGCAGTCAGGCCTGAAACAGACCCCAGGGTTGAGAAAGAGGACTCCAGAGCAAGGTGTACCTATATCCTCCTCTACTCAACCAACCTCCGCCTGAGCATAAATACCAACAGAAACAGGACTATCTAACCAGATCTGTCAGACTCACTTTATTCACAAGCCCTTTCCACTATCACAAGGGGGGTTTTTTCCAATAGAGGATCAGCGATTTGCGAGCATAAAACAGTAGCAGGATAAGCAAAGTGCGCTGAGCCGTAGTAGGCACAGTACGGTGCTCTTTTAACTGGCAATTGTGTCATCAAGCAACAGTGTACCCAAATGAAATGTACAGTATACTATTGTTCTCACACAAACACAACTTTCTTTTGGTGGTATTTGAGCATCACTGTGTTTTTTTTTTTTTGCTATATAAACAAAAAAAACAAAAAAATATTTGACAAAAAATACTTTTTTTTTCCAGAAAAAAATTTTATCTAGAAGAAATACAATACAACATAAGATATTGCAAATTGTAAAGGTTCAGTGAAATGTTACAAATGATGCTAAGATTAATACATGTATTTCTAGCATTAAACTAGTAGTGTAAAGTTGTAGAATAATTGATGAAGAAAGTGTCAACAACATAAAATCGTATCATCAGTGCTGAAGCAGAGTGATATACTACTACTAATATCAATAATAATGAAGTTAAGAGTACATAAGATCTGGCACTCAAACTAGAGTGTTCTGGATTAGAAGAACCTCAGAAAATTCAATGAAAAATAAAAAACATACAACTTATGTGTAATATCCGCTAGATAGAATATCTAAAATGAGGGAAAAGGGGAGGTGCGAGGATATAGGAAGACAGGAGGTCAGATAAAAAGAAATGTATTTAGTACTGTTAGATGATGTGACGAGTCAGAAGCCAGCACTAGACTCGTATCTAGGAAGACAGGGGTGGGACGAAGGAGAAATGGGAGGAGGGAAAGGGAGGAGGAGAAGGAGAAAGAAAAAAAAAAGAAGGGGGGGGTTATAGAGTGTACTGACAGCGATTACCATAGTTATCACCAGGAAGCGACTGGAGGAGGGCTGTGAGTGATAAAAAAGGATAAAGAGAGAAATGGGGTATGAGACCTTATTGTAAAAGCTGGAGGGGACAGATCGTTGATCTCTTTAGGAGACACTGTTTAAGTTGGTATGTTGTACTATTTAAGGGTGAGATTGAGAGTTGCGGAAACTTATCCAATCAGACCAAATGTTTATGAATTTTGCAGGTGCGTCTCGTGAGATGGAGATGAGCTCTTCCATTTCAGCTATTTTATTGAGTCTACTATACTAGTCCAGGATTGAGGGGATCTGTGTGGTACCCCAGAATCTAGGTATGCACATTTTGGCAGCATTGATCTTGATCATGGGTAAGGATTTGTGGTATGTGGGTCTAGGAAATTGTTGAAAATGAAGCAGAAATTGAGCTGGGGTAAAATTCAGTTGGCAAGACATGATTGTTTCTATTTGTGCATGAATGTTTTTCCAGAATAGGTTTATAGCAGAACAGTCCCACCAAATGTGGAAAAGATTACCGTTGGGTTGTTGGCATCTCCAGCAAACGTCTGGAATAGAATTACCGATTTAATGTAGGATAGAGGGCATACGATACCACCGTGCTAGTAGTTTATAGTTGTTTTCCTGAATGGAAACATTAATGGACCCCTTTTGAATGCTTTGGAAAATCCTCTGCACTGATCATCTGATATAGTTAATTGCAGGTCTTTTTTCCAAGCATCGCAGATCTTCCCCACTTGGGAGTCAGTATTACTCAATAACAGTGCATGTATTTTTGAAAGTAGATGTTGTTGAGGTTTACGCTCGAGGCAGAGTTGTTCTAAGGGGGGTAAGGCTGTCGGGGTGTGGATGATTTTAAGTGTAGAGTCGATGAAGTGTTTAAGTTGGATATAATCCCAATTTGAGATGTGTGGATTCTCTAGTTTATTTTTGAGAGCTTCCAGAGAAGGCAATTTCCCCACGTAGAGATGTGCTATCCCTAGCCCTGTTTCAGTTTGACTCACTCTAAGAGAATGATAGGCTAGGCCTGGAGGGAAGTCCGGATTGTCCAGGACAGGGGACAAAGGGCCCTGAGTTAGGGAAAGTTTAAGTTTCAAGTTTGTATGGTAAAAGCAGTGCAGGGTGGAGTTAATGATAGGGTGCGCTTTCAATTCGGGGGGAATAAGTGAGCGTCGGATCCAGGGAGTGCATTGGATCGGTATGTGGGATGCCGTGTTTTCCAAGGAAATCCAGTCTTTGACACAAGGGTGGACATGCCAGTCAACGATGCATTGTAAAAGGCTAGCTTTATAATAACATGAGATATCCGGCACACCCAGCCCTCCTTTCAGTTTGGGTTTGGATAAAAGAGCTAGATTGATTTGTGGGCATTTGTGGTTCCATATGAATAATCTAAAAGTGGATTCTAAAGAGGTAAAAACATTTGTCGGGAGACGAATAGGGTTGCTTTGGAGAAAATAGAGGATACGTGGGAGAACGTTCATTTTAAGAATGGCCGCCCTCCCGAACCAAGAGAAGTGGGATTTGTTCCAGTTTTTGAGATCTTGTATGATGTTGCGTAGGAGTGGGATGTGATTTTTGGCATTAAGGTCTTGAAGATGTGTGGGCAGTTGTATCCCCAGATATGTGATCGCGTCTGATTTCCAGGTATATGGGAAGTTAAGTTTACAAAGTGAAATTTATGCGCATGAGAGAGAGATTTTCTAAACTTCAGATTTTGAGTAATTGATTTTAAAATTTGCTAAGTATTTAAAATGAGTAAGTGTCTTTTGCAGATTAGGTAAAGTGGTATGTGGTTTTGTGAGGAAAAGAAGTATATAGTCGCATGGGCGTCCGCAGAACTTTTTTCAGGGGGGGGGGCATAATTTTAAGGTCACCCATGCTCCACCCCTTTTCAACAATGTCATGAAGGGGAGGGGCTTAGTCCTTATACTTATTTTGAGTATATTCCCTTAAAGCATGTTATACAGCACAGTGCTTTGCTGTGTAATTTGGCCCCTTCTATCACCTAAAATACCTGGCTGATGCTGCCTGGCTATGTCCTCCCCTCTGTAAACTGACCACGGTATACCATGGCTGCTGAGCCCTGACACAGTGGTCAGTTTACGTGCCTTCATCATCCGCAGCCCTCCTGTCCTCCTCTGTCCTCTCCCCCCCCCCCTCCCTGCCGGTCTGCTCCTGTGTCAGTGCCCACCTCCCCTCCTCTCCTGCTGCTGTAGTTTCATTTAAAGTTTAATGTCCTGTCTACAGTCTGTTTAATAATCCTGTGTGCCCTGTGTCTGTTTTTTTATAAAAATAAGCCATTCTTTACAAGTATAGAGTGTCACTCGCCGCTCACGTGACCTGCCACCTCTCTCCTCCTCTCCTCTTCCCCTCCTTCTCCCCTCCCAACTGACATCAGTGAGGAATCTTCGGCCCCGCCCGCTGCAGGCAGCTGTCAGCCAGAGAGAGGAGAGAGTCGATGGGTCACGTAAGCGGCGCTCGGCCCTCTGAATACTGGTAAAGAACAACTTATTTTTTTAAAACACAGACACACAGGCACACATGATTATTAAACAGAACAGACGGGATGGTATAAAGTGGCTTAACAACCACTTAAAAGGGGAAGTTGAGATTCCAAGGGGGGGGGGGGCATTTGCCCCCCCCCCCCCCTTCCCCTACCTGCGGATGCCCATGTATAGTCGGCAAAAGCTGCTAGTTTGTATTGAGATTGTCCAATTGTTACTCCTGCTATGTCTGGGTTGTCGCGGATACAATTCAGAAGGGGTTTCAGGGTGAGGATGAAAAGGAGGGGAGAGAACGGGCAGCCCTGGAGGGTGCCATTTTTGATTGAGAAAGCGTTTGACAGGATGCTATTTACTCTAACCCTTGCTGACGGGTTAATGTATAGAGCAAGTATAAATTGGGTCAGGCGGCCACCCAGGCCTATGGCTCGCAGAACGGCCGCTAGACAGTCCCAGGCCAGCCTGTCAAATGCTTTCTCAGCATCAAGAGATAGGAAAAAACTGTCTTGTTTAGATTTGTTGATGACATGATGGATATTAAGAGCCTTAAGGGTATTATCTCTCGCTTCACTATTTGGAACAAAGCCTACCTGGTCTTTGTTGATAAGCGTGGGTATGTGGGTAAGTAAACGCGTGGCCAATACTTTTGCAAAAATCTTCAGGTATGCATTTAGGAGCAAAATGGGCGGTAGTTGCTGGTGTGTGAGGGGTCTTTGCCAGGTTTAGGGAAATATGGGCTTCGAGTGGGTCATTAGGTGTTGGATCTGGTTCCGAAAGGTGGTTGAATGCTTTAAGGAAAGGGTCTGTAAGGAGATCCAGGAAGGTTTTATAGTAAGTCATCAGTTTAAGGAAAGGGTCTGTAAGGAGATCCAGGAAGGTTTTATAGTAACCATCAGGCCCTGGAGTTTTCCCTGGTTTCATTTGTTTAAAGGCATCTAAGAATTCTTCTTGTGTTATGGGACCATAAATAAGTTGTGCTTGTTGTTTTGAAAGAGGTTTGGGGCCAGTGGCGGCCCGTGCATAGGGGGCGCCAGGGCGCCGCCCCCCCTTAAAAAAGAAAAAAAAATGACAAAAAGAACAATAAAGTTTTGAAAAAAAAAAATCTTGTTCGCTGGCCTATGTGGTGGCTAAAGGGGGGGTGGGGTTTACGACCCAGAAGAGGCGCCGATTGGCTGCCTTCTGGGGGCGTAACCTGGGCGCAGGTCATTGCGCTAGGACACCCCCACTTTCGTGATATCCTGGCTGTGATTGGTCCAGACTCCAGCCTGGACCAATCACAGTAGGACATCATCTGGTCACGTGACGCGTGGTGTGGTGCACCGCTCCGGCGTCACGATCACCGCTTCCACCTTCCGGGTTCCATTCCTTCCCACGGCTCAGTGTGTCGCAGCAGCCGGACCGGAGAGAGAAGATAGAAGACGTCCCGTGAGTGACTCCCGTCCGCTCAGAGCTCTCGCCGACGCCGAGTCGCCGCGTGACCACGAGGACCAGTCCAGGACCAGGAGGAGACCAGGACTCGGAGTCGGATCGGGCGGCGGCGACCTTCTTCGTGGACGGACGGCAGACCGCATTCGGATCCAGGCCTCGGGTCGGAAGAGAGAGACAAGTCCAGCCCTGTGCAGCAGCAGCCCGGTAAGTCCTCAGTCCTCCTCCTCAGGCCTCTGTACACTCCACAAAAAAAATGCATGCCTTGCCATTGCCTGCCATCCATGCCATGCCATTGCCATCAATTGCCTGCCATCCATGCCATGCCATTGCCATCCATTGCCTGCCATCCATGCCATGTCTTTGCCATCCATTGCCTGCCATGCCATCCATCCATCCATGATGATAATGATATCTGCTGCAGATATCATTATCATCATGGATGGATGGATGGATGGACCCAGGCCAGAACAGGTAGGTACAGGCAGGTCACGGTGCAAGATTTATCAAGTTACCCAGGCCGGGCCCAGACCAGAGTGTGCAGATATCATTATATATATCATCATGGATAGATGGATGATCCATCCATCCATGATGATATATATATAATGATATCTGCACACTCTGGTCTGGGCCTGGCTTGGGATATTATTCTTGCACCATGACCTGCCTGTACCTACCTGTTCTGGCCTGGCATGGGTCCATCCATCCATCCATGATGATAATGATATCTGCACACTCTGGTCTGAGCCCGGCCTGGGTAACTTGATAAATCTTGCACTGTGACCTGCCTGTACCTACCTGTTCTGGCCTGGCCTGGGTCCATCCAGCCATGATGGATGGATAGACCCAGGCCAGAACAGGTAGGTACAGGCAGGTCACGGTGCAAGAATAATATCAAGTTACCCAGGCCGGGCCCAGACCAGAGTGTGCAGATATCATTATATATATCATCATGGATGGATGGATGAAAGGGGCATGTATGCTGGTCACTACATTGAAAGGGGGCCTGTACGCTGGTCACTACATTGAAAGGGGCATGTACGCTGGTCACTACATTGAAAGGGGGCCTGTACGCTGGTCACTACATTGAAAGGGGGCATGTACGCTGGTCACTACATTGAAAGGGGGCATGTACGCTGGTCACTGCATTGAAAGGGGGCATGTATGCTGGTCACTGCATTGAAAGGGGGCCTGTACGCTGGTCACTACATTGAAGGGGGCATGTACGCTGGTCACTACATTGAAGGGGGCATGTACGCTGGTCACTGCATTGAAAGGGGGCCTGTACGCTGGTCACTACATTGAAAGGGTGCATGTACGCTTGTCACTGCATTGAGGGGGGCATGTACGCTGGTCACTACATTGAAAGGGGGCAAGTACGCTTGTCACTACATTGAAAGGGGGCATGTACGCTTGTCACTACATTGAAGGGGGCCTGTACGCTGGTCACTGCATTGAAAGGGGGCATGTATGCTGGTCATTGCATTAAAAGGGGGTCTGTACGCTTGTCACTGCATTGAGGGGGGCATGTACGCTTGTCACTGCATTGAGGGGGGCATGTACGCTTGTCACTGCATTGAAAGGGGGCCTGTACGCTTGTCACTGCATTAAAAGGGGGCCTGTACGCTTGGCAGTGCATTGAAAGGGGGCATGTATACTGGTCACTACATTGAAAGGGGGCATGTACACTGGTCACTACATTGAAAGGGGGCATGTACGCTGGTCACTACATTGAAAGGGGGCATGTACACTGGTCACTGCATTGAAAGGGGGCCTGTACTGTGGGATTAGTGCTAGGGGGCCTGTACTGTGGGATTAGTGCTAGGGGGCCTGTACTGCGGGGTTTGTGCTAGGAGGTCTGTACTGTGGGGTTTGTGCTAGGGGGTCTGTACTGTGGGGTTTGTGCCACTCTCAGTCAGTGTATCCCATAATAGGGTTTCTCTCACAGTATATCCCATAATAGGGCCCCTTCTCCCTATTATGGGATATACTAGTACTGAGAGACCCCTTAATATGTGATATATTGGGAGAATT
Source organism: Pelophylax lessonae (assembly GCF_965119305.1). Taxonomy (NCBI): domain Eukaryota; kingdom Metazoa; phylum Chordata; class Amphibia; order Anura; family Ranidae; genus Pelophylax; species Pelophylax lessonae. The sequence continues at coordinate 584,442,033 of NC_138769.1, read as the reverse complement.
TGTTCACGAAAGCAAAATATAGGGGACAAAATGGGTGGAGTCTATAAGGGGTGGGGCTTCTGATAAATGGGAGGGGTCAAAATAGAAGGGCGGGGTCTTGCGCCCCCCCCCATCTTAAAACTTCACCAGCCGCCACTGTTTGGGCTAAACTTCTTAAGGAAGTCAGCTATGATGTCTTCCCTAGACCTAGGGTCACTAAGTGGCTTAGCATCGGGTTTGAGGTTATAAAAATCAGAGTAGTATTGCCCAAAATGTTGGGCAATGTCATAATTTGCTGAAAGTTTTTGGCCTGAAGGGGTACATATATGGTGAATCATGTTGTTCGCTCTCTTGGCAGCAAGAGCTCTGGCCAAGTATTTCCCACTTTTATTGCTAAACTCGTAAAATTGTTTTTGTGAGAGGGTAAATCTTTATTTAATTTTACGGCTCAACTCGTCTCTTAGCTGTTTACGAGCTTGTTCAAGTTCAGTTTGTAAGCGGTGAGCCTTAGATAGTTTGTGTGCTTTTTCAAGAACGCTAATTCGATCGAGTAGGTCGTTCAGTAGTTTCTGGCTTCGTAATGAAATAATATACTTGAAGTGTATATCCCTCACGCCTAGGATGATTCTACTTAAGTTAAATAAGGTCAGAGTATTAGTTAGATGAGAATGCAGCTGCTATAGAAAAATATCCATATCAGCTGGCGATTTACTATATTTTTAAACTTTTTATGTCCTGTATATTACCAATATCCATTAAATAGTTTTTTTTAAATGGTAATACACTATCTGGAGCATTTTTTCCATTTACCCTGATCGGAACCCGCGGAAGAAGGACACCCAGGAGTGAGCAATCCAGAGCCCTGTGGCACTACAAGGTCCAGCGGTATCCATTCTGGTCCAGGAGACCATACAAGCACTATTAGGTCTTAATATCATAACATATATAAGACCCACAACATCTGGTGAGTTTGATATCCTAATAATCCTCATGGTGACACCAACTAGCAGCAGTGGATCATTGGAGGATCCTACACAGAGCACCTGCACTTTACATCCACATTGCACTGAAGATTTTTTTGCAACTTTGCACCAAAGTCACTTATGAACTATTATTTATGAACTGTTTGCATCAATATTGAGCACCTTTGATTAAATCACTACAGAGACTGCACCCTCCTTTTTTTGATACGCTATTTATAATGCATAGCATTATAATTAATTTAATATTTATTATTGCACTGTATCTTTATATATTTGATTCATAATAATTTAAGTCGCATCCCATGAATATTGTTATTTATTCTTTGACTGCTTATCCCATCACATAAATGATTGAAACAGCACTCAGCACTTTACTTAAATATTGCACCATTTATGATATAAAACCTACCACTGATTGAATTAATACTGGTTGCAAAGGCTAAGCAATTATCTAGCAACATTTACACCTAGCAAGCGCTATAGCTGGCCCCATATATTGAGGCCATTTTCCTCTCTATTTTTATTAGGGTGCCCCTTACAACGCACTTATGTGACTCCCATTGTACGAGAGGTCTGGTGTCAGGGGTGTCATTAAGATCAAAAAGTCCGAAATCTGCTTCCGAATGGTCGCTAAGTGAACTGGATCGATTAGAAGGGAAGAATCTAGTCTCCAGGTTTTGGTGAAATGAGTAAGATGGAGGAACGTGAGGGAGATAGAAATAGGGTTGTGGTCAGAAAGAAACATTAAATCAATACTAGCACTGGATAAGAGGGGTATGTCTTTTTGCGTGATGAAAAGGTAGTCTATTCTGGAGTAACGATTGTGGGGGGCAGAAAAAAAAGTATAGTCTTTCGTCGCTGGGTGCAAAATGCTCCAGAAATCATGTAGGGACAGGTCCTGCAATTGCGTTTTGATTTGATGAAGGGCTTTGTATGACAGAGATGAGGTGCCTGATGAGGTGTCTTCCACTGGGTTCAGGGCAACATTGATACCCCCCAGAGGATAAGACATCCAGATTGGAAGGAAGCTATGGTCTATGCAAGATTCCTAAAAAAGGTAACCTGGGCTGAATTGGGACTATAGATATTGGCTACCATGATGGGTTTATTCCATAAGGTACCTTTTATCAGCACATATCTGCCCTCATCATCTGAGAACGAGTCAGAATTGTTGAAGGGGATACGTTTAGAAATAAGTATGGAGACTCCTTTCGTTTTAACATGATGATTCGTGGTGTGATAGGCTGTAGAAAAATCTTTGGTTGTGAGCTTAGGTACAGTGCCTTGCGAAAGTATTCGGCCCCCTTGAACTTTTCAACCTTTTGCCATATTTCAGGCTTCAAACATAAAGATATAAAACTGTAATTTTTTGTGAAGAATCAACAACAAGTGGGACACAATCATAAAGTGGAACAAAATGTATTGGATATTTCAAACTTTTTTAACAAATAAAAAACTGAAAAATTGGGCGTGCAAAATTATTCAGCCCCCTTAAGTTAATACTTTGTAGCGCCACCTTTTGCTGCGATTACAGCTGTAAGTCGCTTGGGGTATGTCTCTATCAGTTTTGCCTATCGAGAGACTGAAATTTTTGCCCATTCCTCCTTGCAAAACAGCTCGAGCTCAGTGAGGTTGGATGGAGAGCGTTTGTGAACAGCAGTTTTCAGTTCTTTCCACAGATTCTCGATTGGATTCAGGTCTGGACTTTGACTTGGCCATTCTAACACCTGGATATGTTTATTTGTGAACCATTCCATTGTAGATTTTGCTTTATGTTTTGGATCATTGTCTTGTTGGAAGACATATCTCCGTCCCTGTCTCAGGTCTTTTGCAGACTCCATCAAGTTTTCTTCCAGAATGGTCCTGTATTTGGCTCCATCCATCTTCCCATCAATTTTAACCATCTTCCCTGTCCCTGCTGAAGAAAAGCAGGCCCAAACCATGATGCTGCCACCACCATGTTTGACAGTGGGGATGGTGTGTTCAGGGTGATGAGCTGTCTTGCTTTTACGCCAAACATAACGTTTTGCATTGTTGCCAAAAAGTTCGATTTTGGTTTCATCTGACCAGAGCACCTTCTTCCACATGTTTGGTGTGTCTCCCAGGTGGCTTGTGGCAAACTTTAAAACAATACTTTTTATGGATATCTTTAAGAAATGGCTTTCTTCTTGCCACTCTTCCATAAAGGCCAGATTTGTGCAGTATACGACTGATTGTTGTCCTATGGACAGAGTCTCCCACCTCAGCTGTAGATCTCTGCAGTTCATCCAGAGTGATCATGGGCCTCTTGGCTGCATCTCTGATCAGTCTTCTCCTTGTATGAGCTGAAAGTTTAGAGGGACGGCCAGGTCTTCGTAGATTTGCAGTGGTCTGATACTCCTTCCATTTCAATATTATCGCTTGCACAGTGCTCCTTGGGATGTTTAAAGCTTGGGAAATATTTTTGTATCCAAATCCGGCTTTAAACTTCTCCACAACAGTATCTCGGACCTCTCCAAAGAAAACAATAAGGTGAAAACACCTTTCTCCTGCGCTTGGGATTCGAGCCCCCCGACCACACTCCTCACGGGACTCACACCTGGCTTCTCGGATGGCTAGGGTCTTGCTGCCCAAAACGGACTGGGGTAGTCCACCGGTACTAAAAGCAAAGAAACAAAGAAAGGGCGCACCGACCTAGCGCATTATCCTCAATAAAAGGCTTTTATTCAAGTAACACTTAAAAATGGCTACTCACAGACATAGATGTAAATATATCATATCGAGCTCAGTTGCCCAAATGTCCGGATTAGTCCATATGATCGTCCATAACCAATGAGATGACGGCTGATGTGTTTCGAGGCTTCAGCCTCTTCCTCAGAGCCACTACTTCAACCAAGGAGCAAGTTGTGTAACAGTGGCTCTGAGGAAGAGGCTAATAGTCATAGCCTGCATGTCCCTTCTTAAGTCAGCAATAGCTGAAGAGAGTGTGCTTTTTATATCATCAGCAAATTCTTTCAGGTCCCCCAGGCTCAGTGTGTGGGAGAAAGCGGCTGATTCACTGTCCGGTGGCCGAGAGAGTGAGGCTCTGACTGGGCTGCCGCTTACCTCCGGGTGTCGCTATGCGGCCTGTGATGCAGACAGCGCCTCGTTGGATTGAGATCGGAAGGTCTCGGGGATGCTTCTGCCTGTTTGGGAGTCCAGGTCCCTGGGCGAGCGGGAACGAGTGGCGGACGAGTTGCGATCTGGTTTAGCCATCTTGGATGCTTTGTTCTCCCTCTGTAGCTGATTAAGAGTCGATGAGTGTCGGAGCACAGAGATCAGGCAGCCATCTCTCACAGTGTCCAGACCACGCCCAACTACTTTTTGTTATAAAACATATCCAATAAAATCAAATTTCTTCATAAATTTAAGGCAAAATGTGTTCTGGGGCATGCCTTTGGTAAAAAAAAAAAAAAAAATCCCAATAAGTGTATATTAACTGGTATGCATTAAAGTTATAGCATCTACAAACTATGGTATATATTTGAAAATTGATCAGTCCTAATGTAGCACTACTCCCATGGGAGCTGCTGTGTGTGGGTTCCCCTGGGTTACCATTAGCAACAACAGAAAAGTCTGGCATTTTTCCAAGTGTTTTACCTCAAACAAGAAGCAGTCCAGTATCTTTGGTTTTTAGGTTTTATTTGGAACTTGGATAGGAGAAGGGAATGAGTGGGATACTCCAACTTAAAGAACTATGCACAATAGGCTGGGACAACTTGAATAGAGCTGAATAGCGCTGATTAACGCTGTATAACGCTGAATAGAGCTAGTCACGGCTAGACCGCTGCTTCACTTTGCCCTTGGCTGTAAATGAAGTAATATAGCTTCCTGAGGTAAACTGCATCTTGAGGTAAGCTGTACTCTGAGGTAGACTGTACTGCTGAACAACTTCAGGGCCCTTCCTGGGACCCCCTTTGCCCCTAATCTTCAGGGTTAACTACTTGGCACCCCCTTTCCTGTAACAATCTGTGTGAGCTGGCTCCTTGATCCCCGGACTTCTCTGGAGTGGTCTCCTCTCCTAGGCAGACCCTTGAGCAGATCCCTCAGTACGCACGATACTGTTTTTCCCAAAGTCTTCTGCCCAACAGCTCCACTGGTCAGCACACCGGATCCTCTGCAGCCCAGCTCCACACCTGGTTCAACAGGCCGTCTGCCTGAACCACCTTCCTCACATCAGCAGGACGAGAGACAGACGTTCGCCTCCTCCTGGGACTTTGCTCCCGCCAAAAGACGCCCTGTCACACGCTCCCTCCAGATTTATAACCAATCCCAGGATGCACTGCAGCAATGCCCACCCACTGAGACAGCCATAAACCCTGGTGTTCTACTCGCTAGGTTTCCTCCACTGTCCAACAAGCTCCATTATTGGATACAGTGGGGAGACTCCTTTAGACTCAATAAATCACACCTGGAAACATGTGACATGTGACAGGCTAAACTAACAGATCTGGCTCTCCTGATAAGCAGAACAGAGCCACCAAATGTGTTTTCCGAGCACCTACACTAATGTACTGACAACTAATCTCATTTCTTGAGGCTCTTAAAATGCCAGGACAGTACAAATTCCCCTCATAACCTTTTTTTTTTTCTACACAATTCAGTACAGCAACATCATATGGCTGGTGTGGTGGTGATCAGGGAAACTGACTGGTTTCTATTCATTTTTTTTTAATTTCTTTACAATTTTTTTTTTTTACATACTCTCATCAGAGTTCAGTGTCACGAGGGGGGGGTGGGGGTGGATTTTTCTTTTTACACACTTTGATTGCTGTTACAATGATGATCATTGTAATAGCAATGTTTTCAACTGAGTTACATTCTGGACAGCTGTGATTACTAGTGATCTGTGATTGGCTACAGCTAGTCACATGGTACAGGGTGCTGTGATTGGCCCAAGTACCATGTGTTAGCTGTGGACCAAGTACACCATCATTCTGCAGGAAACACAGCTGTTATAATTGAAATTCATTCATATGGCTTTGTTGACATTGTGATCACATGATCCCCTGGCCACCTTCAGGAATTGGGTGGACACAGTGGTCGCAGGAGTGGTGTGCTATGCACCCCTAACCCAGAACAGACTGGATGATGTACATGTTTGTGATCCAGCCTGCCCATGCTGGCCTCCTGCAGTAAATGTACTGTGGGCGGTCGGCAAGTGGTTGAAGAAAAACAAAATTAACCACTTGCCGACCGGTCACGTTGACCGTACTGCGGCAAAGTGGCTCGATATCGTCCAGCGACGTAGACTTACGTCGCTGGACTCCTCCGCGTGCGCCGCAGGAGGCTCGCTCCCGGTGTTTTCAGTCACAGCGTGAGTCGGGCCAGGGGAGGAGCGGCGGTGATTACCGCCGCTCTTCCCCGATCGTCGGGGATCGAGTGTGGAAATCTGCCCGCTTGTATAAACAAAGCGGGCGGATCTCCTAAGTGACATTCAGGGACAGATTGCAGGATTCAGCATAGCTGAACCTGCGATCTGTGCCTGTGTCACATAGTCCCCTCCCCCCACACACGTCAGTGAGTACCAGGCATACATTAACCCCTTGATCACCAATAAAGGTTAACCCCTTCCCTGCCAGTGTCATTTTTACAGTAACAGTGCATATTTATAGCACTGATTACTGTAGTAATGTCACTGGTACCCCCAAAAGTGTCAAAAATGTCAGTCAAGGGTCTGATCTGTCCTCTGCAATGTCGCAGTCCCGCAAAAAAAAATCGCAGATTGCCGCCATTACTAGTTAAAAAAAAAAAACAATAAAAATGACATAAATTTCCCGTAGTTAGTAGCAGCGATAACTTTTGAGCAAACTAATCAAAATACGCTTATTGCGATTTTTTTTTACCAAAAATATGTAGCAGAATTTAGTTCCCCCTACCCTTAAGGCACCATAAAAGGCAAGAGGAAAGGACAATGTAAATAAAAGTGTTTAAAAATTAGAACTGCAGACCTCGGGCTACTGTAACATCAAACCTTTTAGAATGTCCCAAAATACTGGATGGCGGTGATCCACAAAAATCCCTCTCTTTCTCGACACCAGAAACAATTTTGTTAAATCAGGCAAACAATTTAAAAAGAAAAGCTAAAGAGCCCAGTTTTATTTATTTATTTTTTTAGCACTAACCAATGGTGAATCGCCCTGTACAAACATTTCCAAACAAATCAAAGCAAAAGGTCCTGTCTCTCACCTACAGTAGATTGTTTTCCTTGCATCTTATTTTAAGGCTCTTAAAAGTATTTGCCAAGGGAGCTTAGACTGCAGGATACACAATGCCAAGCATACAAAATATGCATACAATGTATACAATGTACAAACTATCTATCCTTCCTAACACATAAGAATGTACAATAGGATAGGCATAGGTATACAAAGCAGCTACTTGGGCTCTCGATTGATGGAATCTTCTTCATGTTTTTTTCCTTAAAAGTCCCACACAAAACATCTATTTCCTCCAAGGTCTTCCAGCACAACTGCCGCTCCTTTGTCTTCAGAACAAGTCTGTCTTTGAGTACATGGCCAGTTCAAAGTCCTATCCCCCTCCTATTTCCTGCTACATAATTTTCTGTAGCCTGACTTCCTGTGTTGAGCTCATAAACCAGTCCGACAGGTTCATTTGCATATCAATAAGGGAGGCTTAGCTTTAAAAAAAAAAAAACAGCACATGGTCTTAAAATCTAACAATTCACATATATCTATGCTATAAAATCACCCAAAAATATCCATAGCAACACATAGGTACAATACTTTTTTCCTTTTCAAGCATGACACAACTATGCCATATCCTAATGTATGCTGCCCAGGTACTAGGAGCCAAAGAACATCTGATTGGGTCCTACATACCTGTTAAATGATTGTCCATAGCTCCATAACAGTCTGGACATGATTTCCCTTCCTCTCTCTCCTCTGGAACCAAGGCTCTGAATCACTCCTAGCATCCCCTGAAGACATGCTTTTGCACGAAACGCGTTGGAATGGAGCTTTTGCCTGTCCCCAGTGATGAGATGTGGTACTACCGGGAAATCACAATCTGCTGGAGGAGCTGAATGATCAGGTCAGAGGAGCTTTATTGATACAAACGTGTATGTTGCTGCTTCCTTTTGGCAGCTCAGGAGTGGGTAAGTGCAATAAGTGTGTTGATCACAAGTGGTGGAGAGGATTCCTATTACATGTTACAATAAAAGCGCAATTTGACTTTCTTTTGCTTGTGTTGCTTATTTATGACATTATGATTGGTTTTACACATTGCAATTATTTTAGATTTTGTACAGATTTGTATGTGGCATAATTTTGTGTTTTGAGGCGCTACAGTATTTTTTTTTGTTATATTTTTGGGGTATTGTTTACTTACCTAATGCAAGCTGCCTGTTTCTCTCTTTAACACTGCCCTCTTCTTTTCATTTTGAATAAAGAAGCACCGCCTGCAAGAAAAATGATCAACTCCAGAGCACCCTAAGGGCTGGCTATCAAGCTCAACATTAAACCCCTTAGCAACCACAGGCACAGCCTTGCTAGAAATAGGAGTGATACCCTTACTCACCACCTGTCAACAAGGTCCATGTTAAAGATTCCATTCTTGGAACCTCTGTCCAGTAACATCAGTCACCTGGTGTTTTGTGGATTCAGTCCTTCATGCCAAGTGGTAACACTGCCTCTCCTTGCACGTGTACCCGTGTACACGTGAAAGGGCCAATGGAGCAGCGAGGCGAGAGTGAGCAGAAGGGGCTATTAAATCAGAATGAACAGCCAGCGATGCTGAGGAAGGCAAGGATCATGCTGATATCAGCCATTGTGTGGAATGGTCACAGAGCAGAGGAGAAAAAAATGTAACTTTCTTTTGCTGCTCTAAAGGGGGACTGAGGCCATTTGTGTTGCCTTTGGCAGGATCTCAACTGCGACTCGCCCCCCCCCCCCCTTTTCTCCATAGGACACTGGTCTGTCTACTTCCCCCACTGTCTTGTCATGCTGTGGTTAAGGCAGTGTTTTTCAACCCTGTTTAAGTTGAGGCACACTTTAGAATTGTGCACAATCTGTGGGCACACCAGTTTTAGGGCTCGTTCATACCAGGAAGTGCGTCCAAGTGCACATGCTTTTTTGAGTGTTCTCACTTGTAGCATTTTTCAATGGCCTATTCTATGTGTGTGAAAGGTAACAAAAAAAAAAAAGTGCCAGCATGATTTTTAAAATTGCACTGCACCAAAATGCATGGTGCTGTGGTACCATGAGTTTTAGCAGGCATGAATGCAAGTTCATTTGCTAGATGATTGGGGGTACCATTAAGAATTAGCATTTTTGTGCAGTGTGGGAAAATGTGCAACAAGCACAAAAAATGTAGTTTGTAAGACTGTCATCTGTAGGTTGTACACAGAGTTGATTCGGTTGTAAGTGAGAGTTCAGAGATCAGTAGTTTGTAAGGCTGAGAAATCTGCCTTTCAAACTACTGAACTGGGCTTTTCCAACTACATAACTGAACTGTCTCTTCCATGTGTCCATAAATGAATCGAAAATTTGGCAGGTTCAGCGGGGTCCAGCCGAAATTTGATCCATCTATGGTTTTCCCAACAGGCTCTTTGTACAGAAGTTGATCGAGAGCTTGACTTCTGTACAGCCAGTCTTTTTGAAAAATTTCAGTTGGAAAAATTTCTGTAAGAAAAATTTCCAGTCACAACTAGAAAAGTAGAATTATACACTTATACTCTATTCACTTGATATCCAATTGTATTACATGTAACTATTATTCATATTTCCAGTTAACTCTAAGGTGTACAGGTCCTTCTCTAAAAATTAGCATATTGTGATAAAGTTCATTATTTTCTGTAATGTACTGATAAACATTAGACTTTCATATATTTTAGATTCTTTACACACAACTGAAGTAGTGCAAGCCTTTTATTGTTTTAATATTGATGATTTTGGCATACAGCTCATGAAAACCCAAAATTCCTATCTCAAAAAATTAGCATATCATGAAAAGGTTCTCTAAACGAGCTATTAACCTAATCATCTGAATCAACTAATTAACTCTAAACACCTGCAAAAGATTCCTGAGGCTTTTAAAAACTCCCAGCCTGGTTCAAAACCGCACTCATGGGTAAGACTGCCGACCTGACTGCTGTCCAGAAGGCCATCATTGACACCCTCAAGCAAGAGGGTAAGACACAGAAAGAAATATCTAAACAAATAGGCTGTTCCCAGAGTGCTGTATCAAGGCACCTCAGTGGGAAGTCTGTGGGAAGGAAAAAGTGTGGCAGAAAACACTGCACAACGAGAAGAGGTGACCGGACCCTGAGGAAGATTGTGGAGAAGGACCGATTCCAGACCTTGGGGGACCTGCGGAAGCAGTGGACTGAGTCTGGAGTAGAAACATCTAGAGCCACCGTGTACAGGCGTGTGCAGGAAATGGGCTACAGGTGCCGCATTCCCCAGGTCAAGCCACTTTTGAACCAGAAACAGCAGCAGAAGCGCCTGACCTGGGCTACAGAGAAGCAGCACTGGACTGTTGCTCAGTGGTCCAAAGTACTTTTTTCGGATGAAAGCAAATTTTGCATGTCATTCGGAAATCAAGGTGCCAGAGTCTGGAGGAAGACTGGGGAGAGGGAAATGCCAAAATGCCTGAAGTCCAGTGTCAAGTACCCACAGTCAGTGATGGTCTGGGGTGCCATGTCAGCTGCTGGTGTTGGTCCACTGTGTTTTATTAAGGGCAGGGTCAATGCAACTAGCTATCAGGAGTAGGGTTGAGCGAACACGGACTGTATTATTCGTGTTCGTACCGAATAATTGGATTTTTGTTACCCGAACTCGGACCCGAAAACTTTACTGTATGTTCGGGTAAAAATCCGTGTTCGGTCATTTTATTTCCGGGTTTTGCATGCATTGGCGCGCTTTTCATGGCGGGCTTTCAACAGCCAATCAACAAGCGTTTAACTGGTGTGCCTAAGCCATCCCAGCCATGCCTACAAATGTATTAGTAGCTGTGATTGGCCGTCTGAAGCATGTGACCAAGTCTTTATAAGTTCGAGGCAGCGCCGCTGCGGCGTCATTCTGCTGTTTAGTTCAGGGAAAGAGCACACATCAACGTGCTGGCTGCTGATTAGGGACAGACAGGAAAAAAAAACATTCGTGTCCGGATAGAATTGAGGGACAGGTCGGAGTGTGTTAGGCAGGGCGAGTTGTAGGCATTTTAGGGCGAGGCTGCTGCTGATTTTTAGGGTCAGTGTGTGTCTGGATAGAATTGAGGGACAGGTCGGAGTGTGTTAGGCAGGGCGAGTTGTAGGCATTTTAGGGCGAGGCTGCTGCTGATTTTTAGGGTCAGTGTGTGTCTGGATAGAATTGAGGGACAGGTCGGAGTGTGTTAGGCAGGGCAAGTTGTAGGCATTTTAGGGCGAGGCTGCTGCTGATTTTTAGGGTCAGTGTGTTCTACAAACTACAATCGATATTGCTGTGTGGGGTGGGGTTTGCAGTCACCCGATCTACGATCATCATCTTATCAATCCTTTTAGGGAGAGAGTCTGCTGATTTTTAGGGTCAGTGTGTTCTACAAACTACAATCGATATTGCTGTGTGGGGTGGGGTTTGCAGTCACCCGATCTACGATCATAATCTTATCAATCCTTTTAGGGAGAGAGTCTGCTGATTTTTAGGGTCAGTGTGTTCTACAAACTACAATCGATATTGCTGTGTGGGGTGGGGTTTGCAGTCACCCGATCTACGATCATCATCTTATCAATCCTTTTAGGGAGAGAGTCTGCTGATTTTTAGGGTCAGTGTGTTCTACAAACTACAATCGATATTGCTGTGTGGGGTGGGATAGGAGATAGGCAGGTGTCAGTGGTCCACATCCATTTTGCTGTGTGTGGGCTGCTGTGAACACAATCTTTTTGGGGTGCAGTGAACACAATCTTTTTGGGGTGCAGTGAACACAATCTTTTTTGCCCACTGAGGAGGAGGGAGAAAAGTATTTTTCTATCAGTCACTGTGTGCAGCATTTTTCCTTCAGTTGTGCTGTGCTGACTGATTATACACTGCTGTGTTCAGTTCACATGTGCTATTATTGAGTGGTTTCAAAAATCATACACTTTTTTTCTATTCCACTATTCAATATACAGCCTTGGGTTAAAAAAAAATTAAATTGTGGCCTGCAGCAGAGCTGAATGATATTTGGGGTTTTTGGGGTTCATCTCATACTTCTGAAGATTTGAGGGTGCTGCCTGTTCCAAACTCCTCCTACTCCTCATCCAGCCTTTTAGGGGTACAAACAATAGTAATTGGGGCCTAGTGTGCTTCTGTACGTGTGAGATACATACACTTTTTTTTATCATATTTCCTATTCCGCTATTCAATAAAAACCTTTGGGGATCAATTAAATTGCGGGATAGTTTGTGTTGGTATGTGTGAGATCCACCTTTCCAAGTTTTTGGGGTTCATCTCATACTTCTGAAGATTTGAGGATGCTGCCTGTTCCAAACTCCTCCTACTCCTCATCCTGCCTTTAGGGGTACAAACAATAGTAATTGGGGCCTAGTGTGCTTCTGTACGTGTGAGATACATACACTTTTTTGATCATATTTCCTATTCCGCTATTCAATAAAAACCTTTGGGGATCAATTAAATTGCGGGATAGTTTGTGTTGGTACGTGTGAGATCCACCTTTCCAAGTTTTTGGGGTTCATCTCATACTTTTGAAGATTTGAGGGTGCTGCCTGTTCCAAACTCCTCCTACTCCTCATCCAGCCTTTTAGGGGTACAAACAATAGTAATTGGGGCCTAGAGTGCTTCTGTACGTGTGAGATACATACACTTTTTTTGATCATATTTCCTATTCCGCTATTCAATAAAAACCTTGGGGGATCAATTAAATTGCGGGATAGTCTGTGTTGGTACGTGTGAGATCCACCTTTCCAAGTTTTTGGGGTTCATCTCATACTTCTGAAGATTTGAGGGTGCTGCCTGTTCCAAACTCCTCCTACTCCTCATACTGCCTTTAGGGGTACAAACAATAGTAATTGGGGCCTAGTGTGCTTCTGTACATGTGAGATACATACACTTTTTTTGATCATATTTCCTATTCCGCTATTCAATAAAAACCTTTGGGGATCAATTAAATTGCGGGATAGTTTGTGTTGGTATGTGTGAGATCCACCTTTCCAAGTTTTTGGGGTTCATCTCATACTTCTGAAGATTTGAGGGTGCTGCCTGTTCCAAACTCCTCCTACTCCTCATCCTGCCTTTAGGGGTACAAACAATAGTAATTGGGGCCTAGTGTGCTTCTGTACGTGTGAGATACATACACTTTTTTTGATCATATTTCCTATTCCGGTATTCAATAAAAACCTTTGGGGATCAATTAAATTGCGGGATAGTTTGCGTTGGTACGTGTGAGATCCACCTTTCCAAGTTTTTGGGGTTCATCTCATACTTCTGAAGATTTGAGGGTGCTGCCTGTTCCAAACTCCTCCTACTCCTCATACTGCCTTTAGGGGTACAAACAATAGTAATTGGGGCCTAGTGTGCTTCTGTACATGTGAGATACATACACTTTTTTTGATCATATTTCCTATTCCGCTATTCAATAAAAACCTTTGGGGATCAATTAAATTGCGGGATAGTTTGTGTTGGTATGTGTGAGATCCACCTTTCCAAGTTTTTGGGGTTCATCTCATACTTCTGAAGATTTGAGGGTGCTGCCTGTTCCAAACTCCTCCTACTCCTCATCCTGCCTTTAGGGGTACAAACAATAGTAATTGGGGCCTAGATTGTGTTTGTACGTGTGAGATACACCGTTTTGTAAAATTTGTCCTATTCTGCTATTCAATATACACCCTGTTTGAGTGTAAAAAATTAAATTGCGGGATAGTCTGTACCGGTACATGTGAGATACACCTTTTTTAATTTGTTTGGCGCATCTCCTTCTACCGCCGAGGATTGCAGGGCGCTTCAGTTTGCCTCCTGTTCCCAACTCCTCCTACTCCTCTTCCTCATCCTGTCTTTAGGGTACAAAAAATTGTAATCGGGGCCTAGTCTGTGTTTGTACGTGTGAGATACACCGTATTATAACATTTTTCCTATTCCGCTATTCAATATACACCCTTTTGGAGTGTAAGAAAATTAAATTACGGCATAGTCTGTATCGGTACGTGTGAGATACACCTTTTAAATTTGTTTGGCGCATCTTCTTCCACCGCCAAGGATTGCAGGGCGCTTCAGTTTGCCTTCTGTTCCCAACTCCTCCTACTCCTCTTCCTCATCCTCCCTTTAGGGTACAAAAATTTTTAATCGGGGCCTAGTCTGTGTTTGTACGTGTGAGATACACCGTTTTTTTATCCTTTTTCCTATTCCGCTATTCAATATACACCCTTTTGTGGTAAAAAACATTAAATTGCGGCATAGTTTGCATATTTGACTGTCAGATACACCCGTGCGATACTGTTGTTGTTTTGTTCCGCTATTCAATAAACACCTTTCTAGGGCAAGATCATAAATTACAGAAATATGAGGAGACCGTCAAATAGGGGCCGTGGCCTGGGTCGTGGTGCTGCTGGTAGAGCTCCTGTTGCAAGGAGAGGACGTGGTCGATCTATGCCAGCTACACGCACAAGTGAAACACCTTCCACAAGTGTGAGTAGGCGACAGAACCTGCAGCAGTATTTGGTAGGGCATAATGCGCCTCTAGACGTGATGAGGCCTGAAGAAGTACAGGCGATAGAAGATTGGGTTGCTGACAGTGCCTCCAGTTCCTTCACATTGTCTCCCACCCAGTCTACTGCAGAAAGGTCAGAGTTGGCACCTGCAGCCAATGTCCAACCGTCTTTCACCTCACCCCCTTGGAAATCAGGCAAGCAGTCTGAGCCCCAATCCATACAGCAGTCTCTTGTTCTTTTTGAGCACTCTGTCAGCAGGGTTTCCCAGGGCCATCCACCTAGCCCTGCCCCAGAAGTGGAAGAGATTGAGTGCAGCGATGCCCAACCACTTATTTCTCAAGATGAGTACATGCAAGGACCATCGCAGCACGTCTCCGATGATGACGAAACGCAGGTGCCAACTGCTGCGGCGTTCAGCATTGTGGAGACCGACAAGGAGGGCAGGGGTGAAGACTGGGTGGAAGATGATGTGGAGGACGATGAGGTCCTTGACCCCACATGGAATGAACGTCATGCAGGTAACCTGAGTAGTTTGGAGGAAGAGGCGGTGGTCGCACAGAGCCACCAGCACAGCAGAAGAGGGAGCAGGGTGCAGAAGCGGAGCGGCCGTGCCCTAGACACTACGCCTGCTACTGCCCAACGCAGCAAGGGAACGAACGCACCAAAGTCAGCTCAAAGGAGTTCTCTAGCGTGGAAGTTCTTTAGAAAATGTGCTGATGACAGGACACGAGTGGTTTGCATCCTGTGCAATCAGAGCCTGAAGCGAGGCATAAACCTTCTCAACCTGAGCACAACCTGCATGATCAGGCATCTAAGTGCTAAGCACGAGCTGCAGTGGAGTAGACACCTTCAAAACCAAGAAACGTCTCTGGCTCATCCTGCTTCCTCTTCTGCTGCAGTCTCGGCCGCTCCAGCCACATCTGTAGTGATACCGGCACCTGCCACCCCGCAAACAGAGGATCTGTCAGCAACACAACCACCTGGGTCACCAACCATCTCCACAATGTCCCGTGGAAGCGTTCAGCTTTCCATCTCCCAAACACTTGAGAGGAAGAGGAAGTACCCCCCTACCCACCCACGATCCCTGGCCCTGAATGCCAGCATTTCAAAATTCTTGGCCTTTGAAATGCTGTCATTCCGTCTGTTGGAGATGCACAGTTTTAAAAACCTTATGTCGGTGGCTGTCCCACAGTACGTCGTGCCCAGCCACCACTACTTTTCCAGGCAAGCCATCCCTTCCCTGCACAACCAAGTGGGGGAAAAAATCAGGTGTGCACTGCGCAACGCCATCTGTGGCAAGGTCCACCTAACTACCGATACGTGGACCAGTAAGCACGGTCAGGGGCGTTATATCTCCCTAACGGCACACTGGGTAAATGCAGTGGCGGATGGGCCTGAGGCGGATAGCAATTTGGCGCATGTCCTTCCACCACCGAGGACAAAACCAAAAAGGAAAGGGGTTCCCCTAGGGGTGGGACTTTTTAGGCACCAAAGTATAAAACAATCAATTATATAAAATCAATTCTTTATTTTATTTGATCATACAAAAAAATATAAAAACATAAGGCAAGCTATAGAATACTTCACAGCTAACAGTCGGATTAAAGACCACACGACCCCTGGGTTTGAACCCGACGCGTTTCGGAGTCTCTTGGAACTCCTTCCTCAGGGGTACCCTTGGAGGGTGGTCTGTGGGTGATCAATACAAGACAAATTAGTTTCAATATTTAACATATAAGTCTATACATACATTAAGCAGAGTGTTTTAACAATGACTTACATAATCCACTGTGGTGGTAAGTATGAATGGCCTGCCTGGACAGTTTAAAAACAAATGGTCAGCATATCACTGTTGTCCATAGAGAGTGCCGTTTTTGAGATGAAAAAAGGTTTCTGCCAGGATCCTAGGTATTCAGAGTTTATGTGCCAACCAGTCTCAGTTGGAGGCTGGGTAGGAGTAGCTGGAACCCCAAAAAAACAGCAGATCTGCTGAATAGAGATCGCATGATTATTGCAAAGGTTAATTTAAAGAATAGGCATGTATAGTACGCCGGCAGAAAAAAACGGGGGGGGGGGGGAAGGGGGGAGGAATAGACAAATAACCTCCAGCCTTATCTGCTTTCAATAGGGCATATCAAGACATAAAAATAAGTATGAAATTGTATGGAACAAAATCAAAATAGATATAAGCAGTATATGTATATATAGTGCCAAGTGGTAAAACACTGGCCATGGGAAGATTCCAATTAGTTATAAGGAGGCTGGAGAGTTCCATTAAGCGTAATATACATAGCCAATTTTAAACAAGCTGATAAAGATGAATCAGCGGTATCTAAATAGACCTAATAAAAAATCCTAGTGGAAAAAACTGAAAAAAAGAGAAACAATTTATATATAAACAGACTGCCTTGGAGTTTATAAACCTTATAATTGGATACATATTTTATTAGTACATAAAGAACGGACTTAGCTCCTGATTGGACAATTCATGAATATACTGCAACATTTGTGTACAATAGCGCTAGGGTATAGGAGCAGAGTATTTACAAAGCGCATGTATATAAATTAAACATTTATATACAGGAAATTACAAAAACATTCTTTAAAGTAATAACATAGTATAACAACAATAACAAATAATTAATAAGGTAGACATAGTGATAAGGGAAATGAAGAGAGAAAAGAGCGGAAAACGCATAATTATAGTGATGATGATCACTAATGTGTAAACAAGAAAAAAAGGAAAAAATATGAAAACAATATCATGGGATATATAAGGTGCAATTGGTCTAGTTACTCATTAATCATTAGCCTGTCAGCAAAGCATATTCGAACAGGTCACCATAGTATTACAAAAAATCTTTTTATGTTCAAATCAGGGTAATGGTTTATCTTTCCATGCCTTCAGATGCGAAACCATCTAGAAACGGTCTGAATGAGATGAAATCATTCAGTCCTGGTGGCTCGGTGGCCTTTAATCGGTAGATCCATCGTAACTCCATTTGGAGGAGGGTCTTATTCCAGTCCCCTCCTCTGGGGTTTGGATGGATTCTATCCAATATCAGAAATTTGATTTTGGGAAATTTGTCAGGATGGATCAAAGCGGCATGGCGTCCCAATGGAAGCTCTGGGTCACGTGTTTGTATACTTTTTAAATGTCTGCATGCACGTTTAGTGAACTCGAGTTTGGTTTTCCCAACATAAAAACATCCGCACCCACAGAGGAGCAAATAAACCACTCCGTGGGTGCGGCAGTTGGCAAAGTGTTGCGGCCTAAAAACCTGGCCGTTGGGTAAAATTGGGTCCTTGCTCGTGTGCATGTATCTGCAATATCTGCATGTACCGCACATAAAGGTTCCTTTCACCTTACAATGGTCTTTCCCTTTTTGAGCCACAAATTCACTTTGTACAAGTTGGTCCCTTAAAGCGGGGACCTTCTTGTAGGTGAATTGAGGATATGTTGTAACATGTTTGCCCAAAATAGGGTCAAGAGAGAGCATATGCCAATATTTCGTGACGATCTTTTTAATTTCGAGATGTTGTTCCGAATATTTTGTTATAATTCTAAGGGTGTTTTCAACAGGTTTAGAGGTTTTTGGTGCCAGTAATACTGCTCTATCACTGGTTAGGACCTTTTTATAGGCTTTTTTTAGGGTAGTTTTTTTATATCCTCTCTTAAGCAATCTCTGTTGTAGATCGTCAGCAGCCTTTTGGAATTGTACCAGTTCGGTACAATTCCTCCTGGCCCTGAGATATTGGCTGTATGGGATTGACCTAACCAAACTTTGAGGATGGAAACTTGAAGCATGGAGTATGGTGTTTCCAGCAGTGGGCTTCCGGAAGAGCCCACTGTGGAGACCATCATCTTCGCCTTTGTGGATCTCTACGTCAAGGAAGGTTATTTTTTGTAGGTCACAGTTCATCGTGAAATTTAAACCAAAGTCATTTTTGTTCATCCTGTCCATCCATTTGTCCAGAAGGTCCCGTGGTCCATGCCATAGCATAAAAATATCATCGATGTATCGGACCCACATAATGATGTGGTCCGTATACATCGAAGTCTCATCATCATCAAGGAGAGCATGTTCCACCCTAATGACATTACTCATCGAAGAATATACCATCCGTACATCCAAACTGGATGTTGAGATCAATGCTCTTTGCGAGAAGATGCAAAAATATAAACTTCACAAATTGTTTCCAATTAAGGAGAAACAACTAAAGGAACATCTAGATGTATATAATCACAATATTTTAATCAAAAAACAACAAAAGCTTGGACGCGATACCACCGCTTTTGCCCACAAAAAGGCATACAGATGGAACGCACCCAAACCTATAACCTTTTTCTCAACTAACAAAGATCAACACCCATCTTCCCTCCCCCCCTCACTCCACCCGAAAGGGACACCCTCCACTAATTTTCAAAATTTGAATAAACAGAAAGTTCCAACGAAAACTAAACGCACTTATCAAGAAGATAACAGTATAAACCAATCTACCAAAAAAACCAACCCACAACACAATGTGGGCCAACACCTATCACTCTTTAAATTCAATCCACCCCCACCTGAATTAGATTCCAACCCACCCCCTAATTCTCAGACACAGACCCCTTCCTCCAAGTCCAATCCAACACCATCCTCACTAGCCTCCACTCTTAACTTACAAGACACAACTTTTTTAGAACTGATTCACTTGAGAGCTCCCACGATCACTCCCACTCCTTCTACCTAAATTACACTGCACCCACTGTTCTGTCTCCACACTCTGAAGACTTTGTTGTAGCTTCCACTGATTTTTCGATTATTAATCTTTCAGACTATAAGCTGTCTCCAGAGGAAACAGAAGTTCTCTCTAAAGGTTTAAGTTTTTGCCCTAGTACAAAATTAGATCGTTTTGACTTTATAAAAGATTTGCATCTTTTCGCTCGAAAGTTGAATTTCAAAATCCTGTATGATAATGATAAATCTTCTGAGATCTCAAAATCTAAGAAAGATCCGATCCTGGATACCTTAATCTCACTACTCGAGGAAAATGAGGATCTCATTGACCGAGTAGATTTGCCCTCCCTACTAGCGAGTGTGGATACACAGAAACCTGAGCCCCCCAATCAGGGCTTATCTTTAAGGAAAAAGTCGGATACGTTTCCCCAAACCCTCAACCCACACGTTGCCGCCTTTGTTAAATTAGTAACGAAAGAAGTTGAAAAATTACATATTAAAAAACCAACTAATACAAATACTACATTTAAACAAAGGCTTGCGATTAAAAAACTTAAGCAAAATCCATCCATTACGATTAAACAAGCCGACAAAGGCGGCAACGTCGTCATCATGAACAATGATGACTACGTGGCAATGTGTTTGAGGATCCTTAAAAACCTCAATTGGTACAGGAGGATTCCGGCCGATATTGTTGCGAAATATCAGCTAGAATTCTACAGCCTAGTTGACTCAGCATATTTCAATACAGTGATCCCCAAACACACTTGGGAATATGTTCGTACGGCTTTCCCTGTTACCCCTACTTTTTACGCCCTCCCCAAGATACACAAAGACGCCACGAATCCACCAGGGCGTCCAATTATCTCGGGGATTGGCTCAATAACAGACAACGCCAGCAAACTGGTGGATACTTTCTTAAAGCCTTTCGTAACTGCCCTACCCTCTTTCGTGCGGGATACAATACATTTCCTGCAGAAAATTCAGGATACAATTGTTCCTGCCAATTGCCTATTAGTTACTATAGACGTCGAGGCGTTATATAGTTCTATCCCGCACGATCGGGGGCTGGCGGCAGTCAGACGCGTGTTAACGCGGGGATCCACTTTTGATGCATATGGGGAGTTCATCCTGTCCATCCTCCAGTTCATTTTGTTCCATAACGTTTTTACCTTCAACGGTTCCCACTACCTCCAGGTGCAAGGCGTAGTGATGGGCACTTGTTGTGCCCCATCCTACGCCAATCTGTACCTGGGGGAGTGGGAACATGCTCTCCTTGATGATGATGAGACTTCGATGTATATGGACCACATCATTATGTGGGTCCGATACATCGATGATATTTTTATGCTATGGCATGGACCACGGGACCTTCTGGACAAATGGATGGACAGGATGAACAAAAATGACTTTGGTTTAAATTTCACGATGAACTGTGACCTACAAAAAATAACCTTCCTTGACGTAGAGATCCACAAAGGCGAAGATGGTGGTCTCCACAGTGGGCTCTTCCGGAAGCCCACTGCTGGAAACACCATACTCCATGCTTCAAGTTTCCATCCTCAAAGTTTGGTTAGGTCAATCCCATACAGCCAATATCTCAGGGCCAGGAGGAATTGTACCGAACTGGTACAATTCCAAAAGGCTGCTGACGATCTACAACAGAGATTGCTTAAGAGAGGATATAAAAAAACTACCCTAAAAAAGCCTATAAAAAGGCCCTAACCAGTGATAGAGCAGTATTACTGGCACCAAAAACCTCTAAACCTGTTGAAAACACCCTTAGAATTATAACAAAATATTCGGAACAACATCTCGAAATTAAAAAGATCGTCACGAAATATTGGCATATGCTCTCTCTTGACCCTATTTTGGGCAAACATGTTACAACATATCCTCAATTCACCTACAAGAAGGTCCCCGCTTTAAGGGACCAACTTGTACAAAGTGAATTTGTGGCTCAAAAAGGGAAAGACCATTGTAAGGTGAAAGGAACCTTTATGTGCGGTACATGCAGATATTGCAGATACATGCACACGAGCAAGGACCCAATTTTACCCAACGGCCAGGTTTTTAGGCCGCAACACTTTGCCAACTGCCGCACCCACGGAGTGGTTTATTTGCTCCTCTGTGGGTGCGGATGTTTTTATGTTGGGAAAACCAAACTCGAGTTCACTAAACGTGCATGCAGACATTTAAAAAGTATACAAACACGTGACCCAGAGCTTCCATTGGGACGCCATGCCGCTTTGATCCATCCTGACAAATTTCCCAAAATCAAATTTCTGATATTGGATAGAATCCATCCAAACCCCAGAGGAGGGGACTGGAATAAGACCCTCCTCCAAATGGAGTTACGATGGATCTACCGATTAAAGGCCACCGAGCCACCAGGACTGAATGATTTCATCTCATTCAGACCGTTTCTAGATGGTTTCGCATCTGGAGGCATGGAAAGATAAACCATGCCCCTGATTTGAACATAAAAAGATTTTTTGTAATACTATGGTGACCTGTTCGAATATGCTTTGCTGACAGGCTAATGATTAATGAGTAACTAGACCAATTGCACCTTATATATCCCATGATATTGTTTTCATATTTTTTCCTTTTTTTCTTGTTTACACATTAGTGATCATCATCACTATAATTATGCGTTTTCCGCTCTTTTCTCTCTTCATTTCCCTTATCACTATGTCTACCTTATTAATTATTTGTTATTGTTGTTATACTATGTTATTACTTTAAAGAATGTTTTTGTAATTTCCTGTATATAAATGTTTAATTTATATACATGCGCTTTGTAAATACTCTGCTCCTATACCCTAGCGCTATTGTACACAAATGTTGCAGTATATTCATGAATTGTCCAATCAGGAGCTAAGTCCGTTCTTTATGTACTAATAAAATATGTATCCAATTATAAGGTTTATAAACTCCAAGGCAGTCTGTTTATATATAAATTGTTTCTCTTTTTTTCAGTTTTTTCCACTAGGATTCAGAGTTTAAATGTCTGAGACAATTATTGTCTCTAGATTGCGTTAGGAATAGCCCGGCACGGCAAGGCGGTCGCCACCTAGTGGCGCCCGCACATTAGACGTTCATCATTCCATCCCTACCTCCATGTGAGGTTAGCGATGCACGCCTAACACACTGATCTGCGGTCCACGCAGATGGGTAGTGTTCCGTTTCGGTGGAACGCATCGGCCGCTCACGCTTCCGCCGGATATCCGGCAGGGGGCGTGTCCGGCCCCTACGTTCCAGGGAACCTTGACGGCGCTCAGCTGGATGTGTGTAATCGAGCTGAAATATGTTTCAGCTGATTACCACGCTATTTAAGCCCTGTGTACCTGCCATCAGAGCTGCTTGCTCTTTTTGCCGGACACACAGGTCTTGTGAGGGACTCCCTCCCTCTGTGAACGTTTTTCTGCTCTATCAAAGGTAAGAAAGAAATCCCATTTTTATTAGGTCTATTTAGATACCGCTGATTCATCTTTATCAGCTTGTTTAAAATTGGCTATGTATATTACGCTTAATGGAACTCTCCAGCCTCCTTATAACTAATTGGAATCTTCCCATGGCCAGTGTTTTACCACTTGGCACTATATATACATATACTGCTTATATCTATTTTGATTTTGTTCCATACAATTTCATACTTATTTTTATGTCTTGATATGCCCTATTGAAAGCAGATAAGGCTGGAGGTTATTTGTCTATTCCTCCCCCCTTCCCCCCCCCCCCCCGTTTTTTTCTGCCGGCGTACTATACATGCCTATTCTTTAAATTAACCTTTGCAATAATCATGCGATCTCTATTCAGCAGATCTGCTGTTTTTTTGGGGTTCCAGCTACTCCTACCCAGCCTCCAACTGAGACTGGTTGGCACATAAACTCTGAATACCTAGGATCCTGGCAGAAACCTTTTTTCATCTCAAAAACGGCACTCTCTATGGACAACAGTGATATGCTGACCATTTGTTTTTAAACTGTCCAGGCAGGCCATTCATACTTACCACCACAGTGGATTATGTAAGTCATTGTTAAAACACTCTGCTTAATGTATGTATAGACTTATATGTTAAATATTGAAACTAATTTATCTTGTATTGATCACCCACAGACCACCCTCCAAGGGTACCCCTGAGGAAGGAGTTCCAAGAGACTCCGAAACGCGTCGGGTTCAAACCCAGGGGTCGTGTGGTCTTTAATCCGACTGTTAGCTGTGAAGTATTCTATAGCTTGCCTTAGGCTTGTGACGGTATCAGATTTTCATGCTGCGATTAATTGATTAAGGTTTTGCCACGGTATACGGTATTATCACGGTATTCTATTATTAAATTTAAATTATTAAATTTCCACCTCACTTCAATTTCATTGCTGAATTTAGGGGCTTTGGTTCACTTATGCACATTATTATATAGTCAGTCAGTACAGACTCTGTGAACCAGGCCTAAAATAGGTCATCAAGCCGTGTCTGGCCTAACTGGTGATAACTGGTCCTGGCGCTCGGCTCCGATCCGATGGCCTGGTCATTAAGAGGGCAAATCCTTGTGGTCAAGAAGTGGTTAAACCTGAAGGAGGTGTTGTTTATAAATGACTTTACTATTGCTTTAGGCCTGGTTCACATGTATGCGGGTTGGTGGTTCACATGTATGCGGGTTGGTGGTTCACATGTGTGCGGGTTGGCGGTTCACATGTATGCGGGTTGGCGGCCCACATTTGCACAGGCATAGCAGCCCATTGATTTGAACGGGCTGCTATGCCCTCATTTTCCGCAGAAAAAAGGTGCATGCAGCATTTTTTTAAAATTCAGTGGCCTTGAAATCCATCCTGCTTTTGCACCATGCGACTAACCTGCAGTTCCTGCTCTGGCAAGCTTTCTGCATTTTTTGTATACGTGGGCACGGCATTTAAAAACAGTTTGCGAGTGCAGCAACGGCAGGTAAGTCGCATGGTGCAAAAGAAGGATGGATTTCATGGCCACTGCATTTTTTTAAATTCTGCATGCACTTTTTTTCAGCTGAAAACGCAGGCATAGCAGCTCAAGCCCATTCACATCAATGGGCTGCTATGCCTGTGCAAATGTGGGCCCCCAACCCGCATACATGTGAACCAGGCCTAAAGCAATAGTAAAGTCATTAATTGGTTAAACCTGCAGGAGGGCCGGTGTTTTTATCTATTAATGACTTTACTATTGCTTTAGGCCTGGTTCACATGTATGCGGGTTGGGGGCCCACATTTGCACAGGCATAGCAGCCCATTGATGTGAATGGGCTTGAGCTGCTATGCCTGCGTTTTCAGCTGAAAAAAGGTGCATGCAGAATTTAAAAAAATGTAGTGGCCATGAAATCCATCCTTCTTTTGCGCCATGCGACTTACCTGCCGTTGCTGCGCACGCAAACTGTTTATTTTTAAATGCCGTGCCCACGTATACAAAAAATGCAGAAAGCTTGCCAAAGCAGGAACTGCAGGTTAGTCGCATGGTGCAAAAGCAGGATGGATTTCAAGGCCACTGAATTTTAAAAAAATGCTGCATGCACCTTTTTTCTGCGGAAAATGAGGACATAGCAGCCCGTTCAAATCAATGGGCTGCTATGCCTGTGCAAATGTGGGCCGCCAACCCGCATACATGTGAACCGCCAACCCGCATACATGTGAACCACCAACCCGCATACATGTGAACCAGGCCTAAAGCAATAGTAAAGTCATTAATAGATAAAAACACCGGTCCTCCTGCAGGTTTCACCACTTCTGGATCGCAAGGATTTGCCCCTTTAAAGACCAGGCCATCGGATCAGAGCGCCAGGACCAGTCATCACCAGGTAGGCCAGACACTGCTTGATGGCTATATAATAATGTAATGTGGGCTGCTAGGCGTGTGTGTGTGTGTGTGTGTATATATATATATATATATATATATATATATATATATATATATATATATATATATATATATATATATATAATCTATAATATATTTATTAGAGCTGCACGATTCTGGCCAAAATGAGAATCACGATTTTTTAGCTTGGAATAAAGATCACGATTCTGTGTAACAAAAAAAAAAAATTGGGATAACTTTACTGTTACGTTTTTTTTTTTTATTCATTAAAGTCTAATCATTGCGTTTGAAAGACTGCTGCGCAAATACAGTGTGACATAAAATATTACAACAATCGCCATTTTATTCTGTAGGGTCTCTGCTAAAAAAATATATAAAATGTTTGGGGGTTCAAAGTACTTTTCTAGCAAAAAAAAAAATGATTTTAACTTGCAAGCAACAAGTGTCAGAAAAAGATCCAGTCTTTAAGAGGTTAAACTTCCTTTCTCCCTGGCAGAGGGAAGGAAAAGATACAAATGTAATCATTTTTGTTTATAGTTAGGAGACTTAATGCTGAAAGGGGTTAGCTGTGTGAGTGAATGAGTCATCCAGCTCACTGAAATGTATCAATTCACAAGTCAGGCAGACTTGACAGAGAAACTCGGTATTTTAAAAATGCCACAATAACAATACCGTGGCTATGCAATACCGCGATATATCGAATTACCGAAAACCGGCATATGTCTAGCTTGCCTTATGTTTTTATATTTTTTTGTATGATCAAATAAAATAAAGAATTGATTTTATATAATTGATTGTTTTATACTTTGGTGCCTAAAAAGTCCCACCCCTAGGGGAACCCCTTTCCTTTTTGGTTTTGTACTTTTCGGGATGTGGCGCCGTGGAGACATACACAACATGAGCAATATTTAAAATTCCACCACCGAGGATTGCAGGGCGCTTCAGTTTGCCTCCTGTTCCTAACTCCTCCTACTCCGCTTCCTCATCCTCTACCGCCTCCTCATCCGGACAGCGTAACACCTTCACCACCAACTTCAGCACGGCCAGGGGTAAACGACAGCAGGCAGTTTTAAAACTTGCCTGTTTGGGGGACAAACCACATACCGTGCAGGAGTTGTGGAGGAGCATGGAACAGCAGACAAATGAGTGGTTGCTGCCAGCGAGCCTCAAGCCCGGCCTGGTGGTGTGCGATAACGGGCGAAATCTCATAGCAGCTCTGGGCCTAGCCGGTTTGACGCACATCCCTTGCCTGGCGCATGTGCTGAATTTGGTGGTGCAGAGGTTCCTTAAAAACGAACCCGATATGTCAGAGCTGCTGCAGAAAGTGCGGGCCGTCTGTGCGCACTTTCGGCGTTCTCACCCTGCTGCTGCTCGCCTGTCAGCGCTGCAGCGTAACTTCGGCCTTTCCGCTCACCGCCTCATATGTGACGTGCCCACAAGGTGGAACTCCACCTTGCACATGCTGCAAAGACTGTGCGAGCAGCAGCAGGCCATAGTGGAGTTTCAGCTGCAGCACGCACGCGTGAGTCGCTCTGCGGAACAGCACCACTTCACCACCAATAACTGGGCCTCCATGCGAGACCTGTGTACCTTGTTGCGCTGTTTTGAGTACTCCACCAACATGGCCAGTGCCGATGACGCCGTTCTCAGCTTAACTATCCCACTTCTATGCCTCCTTGAAAAAACAATTCGGGCGATGATGGAAGAGGATGTGGCACAGGATGAGGAGGAGGAGGAGGAGGATGAAGAGGCAACATTTCCAAGGCTTTCAGGGCAGTCATTCGCAAGGGGCTCCAAGGGTGGATTCCTGCACACACAAACGCCAGGGACACAATTGTCCAGCAGGGGCACAGTTCTGGAGGATGAGGAGGATGACGAGGAGGAGCTGGAGGAGGAGATGGAAGCATGTTCACAGCAGGGTGGCACCCAGGCCAGCTCATGGCCATCACTGGTGCGTGGCTGGGGGGATACAGAGGACACGGATGATACACCTCCCACAGAGGACAGCCTTTCGTTGCTTCTGGGCAGCCTGGCACACATGAGCGATTACATGCTGCAGTGTCTCCACAATGACCGCCGAGTTGCCCACATTCTAACTTGTGCTGATTACTGGGTGGCCACGCTGCTGGATCCCCATTACAAGGACAACGTACCGTCCTTAATTCACTCACTGGAGCGCGATCGCAAGATGCGCGAGTACAAGCGCACGCTGGTAGACACGATGCTGCTGGCATTCCCACCTGACAGCGGGGCCACAGTGGAAGCACAAGGCAGAGGAGGAGGAGGAGGAGGAGGAGGAAGAGGTCGCCAACGCAACCAGGGCACCGCCAGCACCTCAGAAGGCAGGGTTAGCATGGCCGAAATGTGGAAAAGCTTTGTCAGCACGCCACAACAAACAGCAGCACCAGCAGCTCATATGGAACGTCTTAGCAGGAGGCAGCATTTCACCAACATGGTGGAGCAGTATGTGTGCACACGCCTAGACGTACTGAATGACGGGTCTGCCCCCTTCAACTTCTGGGTCTCCAAGTTGGGCACATGGCCTGAGCTTGCCCTTTACGCCTTGGAGGTGCTGGCGTGCCCTGCAGCCAGTGTATTATCTGAACGGGTATTTAGCACGGCTGGGGGCGTTATCACAGACAAGCGCAGCCGCCTGTCCAGAGACAATGTGGACAAGCTCACGTTCATTAAAATGAACCAGGCATGGATCCCACAGGACTTTTCCGTACCTTGTGCAGAATAGCGATGGATACCGACCTTACCCAGCCATTGTTCCATTTTTGCTCTTTCTCACTCTTTTGGGGTGTACCCTCATTTAAAATTTGTGAAAAGAAGCAGTGTTGGCTACCTCGTCCTCCTCAGGGCCAGATTAACGTAGGGGCTATTGGAGCTGCAGCTCCAGGCCCCTACCTTTATATAGGCCCCGGGTTGGCCATATTCACTGTTACCGCTCTTCTGTCACTTGTAAACACAGAAGTCTGGCTTCTATGCTCGCTTCCCCAGGCAGCTCCCTCAGAACCTCCCCACACAGCACGAAGGCCGGACAAGGAGGGACAGTTGCCGATGCATGGATGTGTTTATGGGCTTCAGAGACAGCATCCCATGTTGAATTAGGCATGCATGGCTGCACCCTTCCTTCTCTGGGTGCATGCAAAGGCACGGCCCTTAAGGCCCTTCTAAATCCTCAGCACCAAGCCCATGATGCTCTTAATCTGGCCCTGGTCCTCCTCCACCGCCGCTTCCACCTACACCGCCCATAGGTGTGCGCAGCCTATTGCATTAGGGTGTGCACCCCAAAGTTTAAATACACATGCATGTGTTTCCCTACATGTACATGGCCCCGATACATTACTCTCCCTGCTGGCAAAGTGAAATAGAGCAGAGCAGGTCCGAGGGAGATCTTTCCCATCTCCTCACTGGCAAACAGAGCGATAATGCTATGTGCCCTAGGTGATTAGGGTGTGCCCAGGTACATGGGCCTATGAGACAGCCACATCCACCACCACCTCAACCTCCCTCCTACTCCATATGGGCCTCGTCCTTCAGAGATGAAGAACATTGTTTTATTTTTCTGTTTTTTTTTTGTTGTTTTAAGTTATTTCCCTATCCACATTTGTTTGCAGAGCACTTGCCATGCTCTTAACTACGTTTTGCTGCCATTTGCAGCACTCTAGCCCTTTCCATTGGTGTTTTAGAGCCATTTTAGTGCCTGAAAGTTCGGGTCCCCATTGACTTCAATGGGGTTCGGTGTCCGGGAAAAGTTCGGCAAAAGTCCGGGACACGGACCCGGACTTTTTTTTAAAGTTCGGCCGAACTCGCCGAACACGGACATCCAGGTGTCCGCTCAACTCTAATCAGGAGATTTTGGAGCACTTTATGCTTCCATCTGCTGAAAAGCTTTATGGAGATGAAGATTTCATTTTTCAGCACGACCTGGCACCTGCTCACAGTGCCAAAACCACTGGTAAATGGTTTACTGACCATGGTATTACTGTGCTCAATTGGCCTGTCAACTCTCCTGACCTGAACCCCATAGAGAATCTGTGGGATGTTGTGAAGAGAAAGTTGAGAGACGCAAGACCCAACACCATGGATGAGCTCAAGGCCGCTATCGAAGCATCCTGGGCCTCCATAACACCTCAGCAGTGCCACAGGCTCATTGCCTCCATGCCACGCCGCATTGAAGCAGTCATTTCTGCAAAAGGATTCCCGACCAAGTATTGAGTGCATAACTGAACATAATTATTTGAAGGTTGACTTTTTTTGTATTAAAAACACTTTTCTTTTATTGGTCGGATGAAATATGCTAATTTTTTGAGATAGGAATTTTGGGTTTTCATGAGCTGTATGCCAAAATCATCAATATTAAAACAATAAAAGGCTTGCACTACTTCAGTTGTGTGTAATGAATCTAAAATATATGAAAGTCTAATGTTTATCAGTACATTACAGAAAATAATGAACTTTATCACAATATGCTAATTTTCAGAGAAGGACCTGTATATACTTGGGGCCCTTGTGCCCCTTGGGTATTTTAAGAGGAATCTTTCAGTTTTTATGTTATGACTTATTTTGGGATATGTCTTTTTCTGTAATAAAGATATTGCCTTTATTATATACAGTATGTTATGTCTCTAAAGCTGAGCCAATAAAGTAAAATTTTGGGTTTTGGGTGAGTTCTTTCCACCTCATAGTTTTTTTCACCTTCAGATGAATGCTGCAGCAAAGTTTAGCTGCAAGGGGCCCCTGAGGATGATTTTGCATCTGCCTTTCATAGTTGCCAACAGTTCGGAATTTCCCGGGACAGTCCCAAAAAGTCGACCCGTGTCCCGCTTTGTTATTTTCTTGGGCAGAATCCCAAAAATTGCCTCTGTACCAAGCCGCACTGTCATCTCTCCCCTACCCTCTCCCCACCTCCAGGAGGTGCTGTGGATTGATCAGTGCCAAGAGGGGGCATGGCCAGCTGAGGGTAATGAGCTGCTCAGACTCAGTGTCAGCGGCTGCGGCGGGGATCCGACCGGGAGGAAGAATCAGGATTCTACTTCATGTGACTGCACTGATAAGACTGCTCTGATTAGACTGCACTGATGAGGGTGCTCTGATGAGACTGCACTAATGAGACTGCACTGATGAGACTACACCGATGAGACTGCTCTGATGAGGCTGTAGCGATGAGACTGCTCTGATGAGGCTGCACTAATGAGACTGCACTGATGAGACTGCTCTGATGAGACAGCTCTGATGAGGATGCACTAATGAGACTGCACTGATGAGACTGCACGAATGAGACTGCACTGGTGAGACTGCCCTGACGAGACTGCCCTGAAGAGACTGCACTGAAGAGGCTGCTCTGATGGGCACTGATGAAACTGCACTGATAGTAAAGAAGGGCTCTGATGGTAAATGGGGGCACCAATGTTACAGGGGGACTTTAAAGGTAAAGGCTTTTTTTTAATCAGCAGTCACTGAAGTATGAGAAATTGGATTTTAAACTGCACTGACCATCTTCTCACAGTCAGTAGAGTGCTGCCTGTCAGCTAACAGCACTCTTTTACTTCTGTAGCACCCTCCTAGGTAGGTGCTAGTGAGAGAGTGTAGTTTTTGGCTCTGTCCGCTTACCAGAGGGGCTGCAGGCAAATTTATATTGCTCTTTGCTTACCAGAGAGCAGGATCTGTTAGTGAGGTCTGCTCATTGTGCTCAATATGCGATTCATTGTGTCTAAAGAATGTTTCACACTGGTCCAATAGGGACACATGTTGGACAGTGGGAGGAAACCTGACAAATGAATGCAAAGGCTTTGATACAGTCCTGGTGATTGGCAGTGGCAGGTCACCTCAGTGCATTCTGGGATACTGTATAAAAGCCAGGAGCACGTGTGCTGCGGGGTCTTTGGCTGGAGAGCAGAGTCCCGGAGGGAGGGGAGCGGCTGCCTCCTCCTCTGTAGCAGTGGCACGTGGTCACAGGAGGTCGTCCTGAGGGCCGGAGGAATGGATGAGAGGAGCTGAACCCAGAGGTCCAGGAGAGCTGACTGAAGGGGAGACACTGAAGACCCTGGAAAAACAGTATCATGAGTACAGGGACTCGTGTCAAGGGGCCTGACTTGAGGGGGGCCACCCCACGTGTGGGATAGTCAGAGGACGGGTGTCAACAGTAAAGAGAGAGAGAGAGGATGCTGAGGAGAGTGTGCTGCAGACAATGAATAGGCCACCAGGTCGTCTTGGGAAAGAGACTTAATTCAAATTCACCTTTAGTGGCAGGGTGAATCAACAGCCTGGCTGTACATGAAGATAGAAGTCCTCCAACATTGTGCATAGTTAAATCGGAGTATCCCACTATTCCCTTCTCCTATCCCTAATTTATAGTAAAACACAAAACAACCAAATACCCCTGGACTGCTTATTGGAGCCAAGGAGGAAAAGTGAGAAACTGTTCATGTCGAGGTTGCTGTTGGTAACTCAGGGGGACCTACAGGTGTCAAATCTGGCAGTGCTTATGGGTGTATTGCTACCCTTCTATCTTTTAGACTTTTAGATAGAAGTAAAAAATGCTGTTAGCTGACAAATATGGTATCTCCTGTTTTCATGTAGCACTGTCCTGACTGTGAGAAATTGGGCAGTGCAGTTTTAAACCCAGTTTTTCAAAGTCACTCCTTGCTGACACCATCTTTAAGAGGCCCCTTTCACACAATGGGTCCCATCAGGTCTGCCTGTCAGTTTTTGAAGCTGAACTGATGGTAAGGTCTATGTATCCCTATGGACAGGGGGATGTAAACAGACTCTATTTAACCACATTCTCTTTAAGCCACACCCAATATTTATCTAAATTGAAACCACCCCCATTTGTGCCTTGGCGCACAATTTTTTTATATGCTGGTCACTCCCACATGATGATTGCCCCGCCCCTATTTAACATACTACTCAGCCTACACTGGTTTTCTGCAAAAAAAGTCCCTAAAATTTTGGGGAAATGTTGGCAACTATGTGTCAGAAACCTTAAGACAAGACACAATCTGCGATCATGGGGAGATCCTCCAAATAATGGCCTTTGCTTCTGATCTGAATGAAAATATAGCAGCAGTACCGCCTCTGTGTGTATAAAACCTTGTGGCTCAGTTCTCTGGCTCTTTCTCTTCACTTCCTCCTTCTGGTCATCATAACGCTGTGTTATCAGCAGCTAACAGTAGAGGTCAGCAGTTCCGTATACACCTAAACTCAAAGAGAAATTAATGGCATGTTAAATAGGTTCCACTATGAAGTAAGAATTGCCCTGTGTTGCCTTGCACAAAAGAGGGAGAGTCCCAAACAACTAGAAGAAGGAAATTTAAGCAATTATTGGTGGGTCAAACTCCGAAAGCTTTACCGTGGGACGCCATATAAGCTAACTGTTGTCTAAGCTAAGCTAACTGTGGCTAATCTAAGCTAATTGTGGCTAACATACAGCCACAATAAAAATAAAAATAAAAATCAGCACAAGGGGCATATCTTACAGTCAGTACAATTTCTCATGTGCTGATGCCTCTTTTGTTACCTGAAATCTTCCTCAGCTTATGACTTCACTCACTACCCTTGCCACTGTAATTTTCTGGTGTTGTGGGGGTTAACAGAACATGGATGCTGTCATAGGCTCTCATTAAGAGATGCTCATCACTATGCCTGCTTTTTCCACCTAGATTCTCCATTCAAAGAAGCCTTACTACAGTTTCTATGAATGGAAAGTGATCCATGAGTAGAGGATGGGTGGAAAGGAAAAAAAGAGTTAGGGAAAGAAAGAGAAAGGTAAAGGAGGGGACATCACTCATAATAATGAGAGATGTCCTATTCATGACTGAGACATGAATGAGAGTTCCCAATTTGTATATTCAAAGTGCCTCTCTTACATAAAAGAGAGAGATGATCCTCATCTCTAATGGGTCTATTGACCTTTTCAATATTCTGGACTCTAAAGCAGTGGTCCCCAACCCCCGGGCCATGGACCGGTACCGGTCCCTGGCCTGTTGATGGCCAGGCCGCACAGTGGGAGGTGAGCAGCAACTGTGGTCCAGACTGTGGACAAGACTTTCACAGTCCATGGTTTCCGCTCACCTCCTGCTGTGCAGCTGTGTCACTGACCCTGTGTGTCTTCGCCAGGGTCTCCCCCACCAATGTCAACCTGTCAGCAGGGGGCGGGAGATCTGCCCTGGAGAGTGTGAGTCTTTCATATTAGCAAGCGGATAATCCCCACTTATTAACATAAGTTTTGGCCTGCCCTTCATCCAGATCTGCAGCTCCTCCTTCCCTCTGCCCTGCTGACAAGTTGACTTCAGCAGTGGGGGGGGGGGGGGACCGGGGAGAAGACACACAGCTTAAAAACTGCCTCTACCCTGCCACAGGTTGGACTATCCAGGGGAGGCAGAGACTGAAATGAGGCACTATGATGGGGCAGTGAGAGAGGAAAAGGGGGTGGGGAGCATGACTGCAAGGGCCAGTTTGACAGGGGGGCTGTGATTGCAAGGGACACTGTGACAAGGGAGCTGTGATTGCAAAGGACACTATGACAGGGGTGCTGTGATTGCAAGGGACACTGTGATATAAAGGGGACTGCACTGTAACGGGACATTACAATCATTACAGTGCCCCTTTACAGTGCAGTCCCCTTTATATCACAGTAACCCCCTTTACAGTGTATTCCCCCTTTACTGTACAGTCCCTGTTACATCACAGTGCCCCTTTACAGTGCAATTCCTTTTATATAACCATGCCACCTTACAGTGCAGCCCCCATTACATCACCATGTCCCTTTACAGTGCAGCCCCTATTACATTAATGTAAAGGGTACTGAACTGTAAAGGGGCACTGTAATGTAAACTGGGACTGTGGACACTGTAAAGGGGGGTTGTGGTGTGAAGGGGGGCTAAGGACAGACTCTGTGAATAACCAGTCCACCTCCCACCCCCCGGTCCCTTAAAAAATGAGCTGCCATAAAACTGGTCCCTGGTACCAAAAAGGTTGGGGACCACTTCTCCTAAGAACTGTTAACTGGAGTTGTTTATTTGTAGAAAGTACTTGGCTACATTTTTTACATTTAGACATTTTAATATTGAAGAAATTATCTTGTATTCTGTTGCAGAGATGTCCAGTGGCCCTACCCACTTATTGAATATTGCAGAAAAATGCATGGTATAACATATTACGTACTTGGTTTAACAATTGACTAGCTGTTTTATGTTAAAGTAATTTCCAGTGGAAGATGATGTAATGACGTGGGAATCTCCTAGAAATCTACAGCTGCAACATCTTGTAGTCCCACACCTAAAGAGACCCGTGGTATGCAACCAAGTTCGAGAATGTTGCTTAGACAAAAATAAGCTAACTGAAATGAAATTGCCAATTGTGCGTACCTTTCTGGCCACAAAGTTAACACCATGTGCCAGTACTGTACTGAAGTCAGTGAACCCATAGAGGAAGGGAAGAGATCTTAAAATAAGGCATTTATTCTGGTAAAATTGAGGAATATAGCGGATGGAAAAAAACACCGCCATGGAGCTAGCATTAGATATGGGAGCACCATGTGCCTGCATTTTAGGAGAAGATGGATCTTGTTTCGAATAATCTTTGACTTTCAAACATGCTCTTCTAATATATGATGTGTTGTATCCATCTTGTAGGAACCTGTGTTCCATAGATTGTAATTCCTGATCAAAATTAGTAATGGTAGAGCAATTTCTTCTAGCTCTGACAAATTGGCTTTTGGAGATAGCTTAAACTACCTCCCGCCCATCCTATAGATGATGGCAGAGTGGGAGCTTTCTAATCCTGAGTGAACGTTCTCCAGATGCTCTATAGGGGGCTATGCTGCAGCTCTATCTAACACTTGCTGTGTCCTCCAGACACAGCGGATTCCCACGTCATTGCATCATCTTCCACTGGAAAATCCTTTAACATAAAACAGCTAGTGAATTGTCAAACCATGTATGTTATATATGTTAGAGCATGTGTGTCTTTCAATATTCAATAGGAAGAACGACCTGATGTCTCTTCGACAGAATACAAGATCATATCTCCAGTTTACAGGACTTTAGAGTTCAGAATATTGAAAATATCTCAATCATGAGTGGGGAATCACTATTATGAGTGATGCCCTCTCTTTTCCCCTTCTTTCACTCCGCCCCCCCCTCCCTCTCGCTTCCCCTTTAACATTTATGTCATGCCTTGTTTTGGATCCAGCCCAGCTATTTCTGTTTGTATGTCTATGTCTCACTATCTGTTCATGCGGGTGGTGATGTACAAAAGACTGCTATCTCATTTACCCACTTATCTGCATGATTAAGCCCTGTAGGTGGGATGAAACATGTCAGAGCATAGGCCAAAGTGGTATCTTCTATCTCTCTATATAGTGGCTGGGTTCAGGTGTGCTGCAGTTTTACCTTCTGTCTTGCGATCTGTGTCAGCTAGTCTAAATAAGCTTGTTTGAAAGTTGGCCCCTAATCTGTGCTTCGGACTGCAGGTGGACGTTTTCTAGTGCTTTGAGCAGCGCTCCAAGTTTTTTATATAGGTCGCAGGGATTTATCTATCGACACAAAATGGTGTAAATCACATGTCCAACTACAGAGCTGACCACTGGATTCCCCATCCCACCACTAGGTACCTTCTGTGGAGTATCCTCCAAGTCCAAGGCCTCATCACTACTGTCCGCACGTATCAGATGAACATCAGTCTCTAGGAGTAACTGGTAGTAGAGATGAAACCAACAGAACAACCAGGGGATCCAATTACACATTCCAGGTAGAAGCTACAAACTCCATGGAGAAAATGGTGGCAGGGACGACCACAATCTCTCCTTTCACTGAGACTTCTGGCTCCAGTGTACTGTATCTGCGCCAGCGTTGGCTCTAACTTGATCAGGTTAAACTCAAAATCCTTGCGCGGCTCCGACAAGCCGCTCTTTCCACTGAATTCCCCACACACAGATTCCACCTCTTGCAGCTTGGGAAATCAACTTCTTGCAGCTTGGGAAATCAATGTGCACCCCAACTGACCTGCCCCAATCGAGGTCAAGGGGATTAGAGGCAGATTCCTCCAATGGGTGCACCGAAGCAACCTCCAGACTGCCCAGAAGGATGGACTCAGCTATACACGTTTCGGAACTCTGTCCTCATTAAGATCCCCAGGTTGCTCAACCAGCTCCTTGGCCTCAAAGAGGAAAGAACAACAATAGGTGCATCATCCCCAGCATTTCCCAGTCACCAAGGGAACATAGAGCAAAACCTCTGTGAGCTCAGAAGTGAATCCCTGTGTCAAAGGAGCTGCTGACATATCATTGTGACATAGCCCCTGGTTTAGCCTCAACCATGTGGATTTAAAAACATTTCCTCACCACAGCACTTTTGTATATTTCTCCATGTTTCATCCACCAGTCACAAGTAATTACATCATCTGTTCACTCACTGATACTGCTCATGATTACTCTTCTGGTCATGTCAATTCCATCCAACATTGTGGATGTAGCCCAGATCAAAGATTCAGCTCAGCCTGTTAGATGTTGTTCTATATCTTTAAGACTAAGGCTTCTGGAAAGTTGGCCCAATGGACTGTGGGAGATGTAGTCTTCAAGGAAGTGGATGCTATGGAGGACTTGACTGATTGGACCATTCTCCCAGGGAGCACTGGGTTTCGCAAGGACGGATGGGAGTGTCGATAAATAGGGGGAGGGATGGCTGGTTCGCTCTCTTGCCTCAAAGACAGCGCGCTGTGAGGAACGGGGAAGAGCTGCTGCAGCTAGCAGAGGAGAGTAGGCCGGAGGCCTAACGGAGAGACACGGGAGAAAGAAGCGTGTGTCACAGGGTGTGACGGCAGATTGAGGCTGAGGATGCCGGGGATAGTCTGAAAGTGTTCTGTGGAGGAGTGTTGAGTCCTAGTGCAGAGGACCGCTGGAAGCGTTTCCCATCGGATCGGGTGAGAGATATCCAAATTGGAATAGCCTCAGTGGTTTATCAGATTTAGTCAGGAAAGGCCTGTGACCCACTTTAGTCTGAATAGTAAACTATATTGACATCTAATGGTTGCCACAGGACACAGGCAGTGCTGAATAGTGTGTGACAAATTGTGTAGACCTCATTCCACATTCGCAATCTATTCAATCTACATCATAACTTGACTGAGTTTAGAGGCTGATACTTCTTCCTATTGGATTACAATTAACTTCTGTCTTTACCTTGGATTACAAATAGTTTTGCCTTTACTGTGGATTACAAATAATCTCTTTTGGGTCACTAAGGATCTTGTTGCCGATGAAGACTAGCAAGGCCTTGCTCGACCAGGAGACTTGTGACATCCCAAGTAAAGGGGGCCCCCTATAGGTGACAGAGTGCACTCTGATAGTGTTACTAATTCAAGTTAGATCCATTGCATTGTTATTTTAGAGTACAGTTGATTATATTCAAAGGTAACTTTCACAAGTTAAGGGAGGATTGATTTATTGATGAATAATTAATATCCCAGCCTTCATATATTGTTACTCATTTCACTGGTTATCTGCTAATAAATTGGATCCTGAGTGCTGAGTCCTATGCTATTTCTTTCCTTTCCTATTTCCTTTGCTATTTCTACTAACACCTTGCCGGTTTAGTAGCAAGCGTTTTTTTGGGCATTTTTTGGGGTTCTTTGGAGGCAGGCAA
The DNA here is from genome assembly GCF_965119305.1 of Pelophylax lessonae. Classification (NCBI taxonomy): domain Eukaryota; kingdom Metazoa; phylum Chordata; class Amphibia; order Anura; family Ranidae; genus Pelophylax; species Pelophylax lessonae. The sequence goes on along the minus strand of NC_138769.1, from coordinate 584,404,196 downwards.
AACATCTGAACTTGTGTATAGTGGTATATATACCACTATACACAAGTTCAGATGTTTTGCCTGCCTCCAAAGAACCCCAAAAAATGCCAAAAAAAACATCCGGTACTAAACCGGCAAGGGGTGAAAAGCGAGAAGGCAACAACCTGTTCTATAACTGACCTAATACAAACAATCCTTTTTTTTTTTATGGTTCTAGACATGCTACAGAGCTGAAACTTCACAGGTACACCTTTTAGACCCCCCAGACACAAAATCACACCTAGACATATATAGGTGTGAAAGGAGCAGAAAAAACTACTTGCGCTAATGAAATAATTAACACCAATATAGTTACGCTCCTATCACACCTATATATGTCTAAGTGTGAAATACATATAAGTATGTGTGTATATATACCACTATACACAAGTTCAGATGTTTTGACTGCCTCCAAAAACCCCAAAAAAATGCCTGCAACAACACACCTGGGCGTTTTTTTTTTTTTTTGACGCTAGCGTTTTTTTGGGCATTTTTTGGGGTTCTTTGGAGGCAGGCAAAACATCTGAACTTGTGTATAGTGGTATATATACAAGTTCACATGTTTTTCCTGCCTCCACAGAACCCAAAAAATGCCCAAAAAAACGCTTGCTACTAAACCGGCAATGTGTGAAAAGCGAGAAGCCACTAACCTGTTTTATAAGTGACAAAATACAAACTATCTTTTTTTTTCTGGTTCTGGACATGCTACAGAGCTGAAACTTCACAGGTACACTTTTAGACCCCCCAGATACTAAAGCCAAAGAAATTTTTTTTTAATTTTTTTTTTAATTTTTTCAATAATTGGTTCTCTATCAAAAATGACAATTTTTAAGAACTGTTTTTGTGTGATTTTGTGTCTGGGGGGGGGGGGGGGTCTAAAATGTGTACCTGTGAAGTTTCAGCTCTGTAGCATGTCCAGAACCATAAAAAAAAAAAGATTTTTGTATTAGGTCAGTTGTAGAACAGGTTGTTGGCTTCTCGCTTTTCACACCTTGCCGGTTTAGTAGCAGGTGTTTTTTGGGCATTTTTTGGGGTTCTTTGGAGGCAGGCAAAACATTTGAACTTGTGTATAGTGTTATATATACACACATATTTATATGTATATTACACTTAGACATATATAGGTGTGATAGGAGCGTAACTATATTGGTGTTATTTCATTAGCGCAAGTAGTTTTTTCTGCTCCTTTCACACCTATATATGTCTAGGTGTATATATATACATACATGGGTGTGTATATATACCCCCTATACACATGTTCAGATGTCATGTCTGACTCCAAACATGTCCTCAAAAAAGCACTAGCAACGCCTGCAGCATAAAGAATGCTGACGGGAGCGAAGCCATATTCCTGCAGCGAAAGTGACTTGAGAGAAACTAGCTTTTCTCTATAGCGGTCACCCTGCTATGGAAGGGTTTGGTCACCCTGCCATAGCAGTCACTGTCAGTTCACCCTACACTATATTACGGTCACCCTGACACTTCACACTTTCCCTACAGAAACTAAATTTTTGAAGCTAACTAAAGTGTAAAAGAGCACTCTAACTACACTAGATATCCCTTTCCTCACACTAATAAATGCTAAATGACACTTTTAAAGTAAAATTAACAGAACTGCTTCCACTCTCTTCCATGTCCTGTATAACAATGCTAGGAATTTGGCGGGGGCTATCTTATATACTGGGGGGCGTATTCACTAATGATTGGCCTAGGGACCCCCTAGTCACTCCAATCACATTCCTAGCATTCTCCTGCCCCCTCAATTGGCTTTTGCTAATGGTTCTGGTCCAATCATGGGCTTTTAAAGCCCATTTCCTGTCCAATTGCATTTTGGTCGGTTCTGGTTGCCGAATTCCGAACTTTTTGGGCAAAAAGTTCTAAATTCGGCCGAACCTCGAACAGCCAATGTTCGGGCCGAACCGATGGTCGACCCAAACTGTTCGATCATCCCTAGGCATGACAAGGGACAGCTTTTTTTTTGGCCCCCTAAGGGCACGCTTGACTCGAAGTTCTGTTGTGTACCTGCAATAGACAACCAAAATAGATACTGCCAAGCTAACTAGCTAACATTTAATCAGTAATTCTACCTGGAAACTATATTTTTGACTAGTAATAGGCACAGTCCCTCTCAGACACCAGGGCACTGACTCTCTCCTATTATAGTTAGACCCACAAGTTCAGAATGAAGAAACACGGAGTCCATCCGACTGGTGTTCACAGTGTCCTTTCCTCCTTTAACAACGAGGCAGCACATCTTCTCCTGACAGCAAGCTGTTTTGCTGGAGCCTGAGAATTCTTGCCTAACTTGTGAGTCACTGCAAAAATATTCAAGGGATCCTTCACTCTGGTATCCCCCTCTCTGACGAGATAATGAGTCACTACCCCTCTTTCACAAGGTAGCAACTCGCACAAACTTCTTTCACCTGGCCCAAAATAATCTTCACAAAGTGTCCTTTGAACAAAGTATCTTTGCAAAGTGTGCTCTTCTGTACTTCAGCCATCCTGGCCCGCTGGCCCAAAAGTTCTTTGCAAAGTGTCTCTGATGACCCTTTAGTGATCCTGACCTGTTGGCCCAAAGGATCTTGGCAGGGCGACTCACAGATATTGCTTCTTGAGGAAAACAGTAGTACAAAGCCAAAAAGTATTCACTGGAGTTCTTTGAATAGGAAGCCTCTGTGAACTAGAGAGTTAGTCCTCTTCCAGGTAGCAGCCCCTGGCTTAACAACAGAAGCATTTTTGTGAAAACAATCCTTCTCCAAAATAAAGAAACTATATAGACGTTTCCTTGAACCCCATCTTCCTTTGCAAGGATAGAAGGTAAAGGGAATTTGAAAATAGGGCTTTCTGACCTAACAACAACTTTTTAATGTGGTGAAAGCTCTTCGGGCACTCTAGCCCCTTTTTAACTTTTAGCTCAAGTAACTTAACGACGATCAGGCTAACTAGCCTCTTGGCAACTCAACTTTCCTGACAGGAATGGGAATTTCTGTATGTTCAGCAATAATAGGATGGTGTATCCGGACAATCTTTCCTGCAGGGTCTCGAATCCTGACGGCCCAAGCTTGGCATTTTCCATTAGGGCGGCAAACTTCCACATGATCTATGTAGATAGACTCCCCCAAGTTCCAATTGGCCTTGACAGACAAGAAGGTGTCCCACAGTTCAGGCTTCGTCTTGTTGCGATATGGCTTGGGGATGTAAAGAAAGCCCCAAACTGCCTCCTCACACCAAGCCCCTCTCTTGACCTCAATCTCTTTCATGATCTCCCGAGGAGCGTATGGATAATTATACCCATACTCTAGGGGCACCTTCTTTTGTACAAGGCGCTGGAACTAAGAGAACCTGGGAAGTCTCTGTCTATCTTCTCTCCCAGGTGGGGTGTTAGGGTCTCCTCCTTCTTGATGAGACTGGCATAGGCGTCATTCTGGTGCCGAGCCCGGGTGTAGGTGTGAAGTGGGAATAGATCTGGGACCCTTGTGGCATAGGCTGCATAGAACTCCAAGTTCCTGGCACACTGCATGTGAATGACAGCCCCCTCGGTCTCCTCATTGAGTGAACTGGGACTTGAAAAGCTGCTTCTCTCCTCGGTCATGTCACCTCTAAGATGCGGATCGCCCTGGCTTGACACACTGTAATGCAGGTCTGCGTCACTGATCCCGGCCCCAGCCCCAGCAGCGCTGTCAGCACTCCTCTTCCTCTGCCCACAGAGATGCCCACTGTAGATGCCAGCAATTCTCAAGTGACTCTTATCTCCCAACTTACACTCAGTCTTCTGGACTGACAATCACTCTGCACTGCTTGCAACAGCATATCGCCGCAGTGCCCACACTGGCTCCCCGCCCGCACCCGCATAGACACATAGAAGCATCGGCTACATACCAGCCCAAGATGCTCCTTGTCCCCTCCGCTGCACAGGGCCAGTCTTCCCGTAGGCACCAATCGCACCCCTGTATCCCACAGGGTCGAGTTTGGCAATTCATCCACTCAGCAGGTACTCCCTCAACATGTAGAATAGCCCCTGTGCTCTGGCTCACTCCGGCATCTGCCGTCTTTCTCCTCCACACACATGTCTGCTCCTCACCTGCACCCGGTGGCGGGACTGATGTCTCAGCTCTCTTCCTCCACTCGGATTGGCAGCTCGCGGGTGGCGCCCCTGCCCATGACACCAGGCTTGCTGACCCTTTGGCAGTGGCTCTTTCTACGAGGTGGATTTCTTGAGCGTGCGCTTTCCTGCACGGTGCAGTAGCCCCTTCGCTGTTGCTATGACTCTGCCCAGCTTACACAAATGGTACTGTAAACATAGTGAGTAGGGAAGAGAAACCCTATAAAAAAGACTGGAAAATGGCTCTAGGTGTCAGAGCCAAAGATCCAGGAAGGAGAGAGTTGGAAAAGAAGGGAAGAGAAAAAGAACACGGAGAATCTAGAAAGAAGAGAAAAAAACAGAAAAAAGAGAAAGAGGGGGGAGGGAGGTGAGAGGGGGAAGGGAGGGGCAAAGAGAAAAAAAGGGAGAAAAAAGAAAACAGAAAAGGAGGGAACATGTAAAATAATAAAGCAGAGAGAAAGGAAAACTAAGTAGGAAGAGATGGAGGGCTGGTGGGATTTTAAAGGTACCGTAAATCATAAAGTAACAAGTATATGTAAAATACAATATATATATTTATTGTTATTACACATTAAAAACAAATATGAAAAGACACATGTATTGATGAGACAGACAATAGTACAATACAAAGGTACAAAAAATTGCAGTTTATATTATACAACTCATCCGATGTAGAAATTCATCGGAGATTAACCCGACATGTTTCGCAGACTCTCAAAGGGGCCGCTTCTTCAGGGGTCTATGTCATAGTATACATTTAAAGCCTTTATTGACCTGCATGATATAAATAGCAAAGGTAAGGTAACAAACAACAAAACATCGTTATACGTAATTATATGACAAGGTCAAGCATGCATGCAAATGCTGTGCCCCCGTGCATGCACCATGCGTCATACCCAAACACGTCACCCGAAGCCACACCAAGAGGGGACAAGCATGCACCCCCACATATGCCTCAAAGTGGTGAGATTTACCGTGTTGGATGTCATTGTCCCAGACCCCCACGGGGGTAACTGGGACAAACGAATCCTACAAAAAGAAACATACTGGATTGAGTCCCTGGAGGCAACCAAACCTCCCGGGATAAACAAGGTATTAACCTATAAGCCCTTTTTGGGATAAGGCCCAATTTGGACCAAATCCCTCAGCTAAGTGTCCCCCTTTCATGCCGTATGACAAAACCTTTGACATGCAATGGGAGAGATCCAGGCCCTTCGCACCCGCATCCATTGTTCACCAGATACCCGAGTGCAGGGATGACTTTTGGGAGAAATACTGCAAACTTCTATCTCACAACCGCATAATATGCGCTTGTGACTATTTCAAGGTTGCTTCCTCATTGACATTTTTCTTGTGTTTTTTTACTTACACCAGTATCCTGGTCAAATCTTTTTGGATGATCCATGGGAATTTATCCACCCATTGGACCTTATATGAAGTATCAGTATATGTAATAAGGTGGCGATCGTGGGTTTTTCTCTATTCCCACGAGATTTCACCATTGTGCATTGTATGAATAAAATTGCATATTTACCTCATTATTAGATTAGGTGTAATTGTTCATTGTTAATTGTAAGTTTTGCACCCTTGCTAAGTTGTGATGATGTTCACGGTCATGCATGCCTGTGTTTTTGTTCCCTGTTCTATATGCACCATGTGATCCTGCCCATTACGTCCCTGTTTTGCCTCCTTGGGCGGAACCGTGTCCCCCGTACTCTCCCACGGATGTGTGAAACCCTTTGACAGATCGAGGTGTAGAGGGGGGCTCCTCCCCCTCCACCTCCGTTTCTGTGGCTGCACGCAGCTGCACATTGTGGCTGGGTCTAGTGTAGCACTGCGCGCGCACCCTGTTGCGCGCGCAGTTGAGGATCTGACCCGCGCCTAGGGCGCACGTCTATGACGTGCACTGGGCGTTGGGTTGAGGGAGCATTTAGGCGGGCTCCAGAGCGGCACTTGTGAGAGATGGCCCGACCCCGTACCACGGATATTCGTTGGTAAGCATTTTATGAGACTGCTTTTCTATGATGTTATATCCAGTCTTTCCCCTTTTGATACCTCTAACATCTATCCCTTGTCCCTTAACTAGACGCACTTTTACCATTGCATCTTTGCTCGGACACTACGCTTATCCCCTGCGGGTTTGTCCGGGGACTGGCTTGCAGCTGGCCAACCCGGTGACAATCTGTATAGTTGATAATACTCTAACATCAGGCCTCTCAGGATTGCCTAATTTCCATCAAATGAGGTAGCTTTTCCCCTCTCCCTTTTTGCTTCTGTTTTTCTTTGGATTCTTTTTCTACAGTTCTTACATATATTTCATACACTTTCTATTCTCTTCTCTCTGTGTATACATAGGAACTTCTGGTTCCTTCTCAGGTAGTCCCTTAACAGGGCTAACCCCCCTGCTGTTTCTACTACATCATATTTGATGAATAGTACCTGCTCAGGTAAACAACTAAAAGTGGAGAGTTTTTTCTTTTTTCATCTTTTCACTTTCTTTTTGGGGGTTTTGGCTACTTTCTCTTACTCACTGATACTAGCTGGCACTTTTAGGATGCTTCTTGGATCAGAAACTTCCTTGTCCTCTGGTGTCACTTCCCTGCTCTCCCTCCACATCCGTGGGTGAGGCGTATGTGGGGGTGCATGCTTGACCCCTCTTGGTGTGGCTTCGGGTGACGTGTTTGGGTATGACGCATGGTGCATGCACGGGGGCACAGCATTTGCATGCATGCTTGACCGTGTCATATAATTACGTATAACGATGTTTTGTTGTTTGTTACTTTACCTTAGCTATTTATATCATGCGGGTCAATAAAGGCTTTAAATGTATACTATGACATAGACCCCTGAAGAAGCGGCCCCTTTGAGAGTCCGCGAAACATGTCGGGTTAATCTCCGATGAAGTTCTACATCGGATGAGTTGTATAATATAAACTGCCATTTTTTTGTACCTTTGTATTGTACTATTGTCTGTCTCATCAATACATGTGTCTTTTCATATTTGTTTTTAATGTGTAATAACAATAAATATTTACATTATATTTTACATATACTTGTTACTTTATCATTTACGGTACCTTTAAAATCCCACCAGCCCTCCATCTCTTCCTACTTAGTTTTCCTTTCTCTCTGCTTTATTACTTTACTTGTTCCCTCCTTTTCTGTTTTCTTTTTTCCCCTTTTTTTCTCTCCCCCCCCTCCCTTCCCCCTCTCACCTCCCTCCCCCTCTTTCTCTTTTTTTCTGTTTTTTTCTCTTCTTTCTAGATTCTCCGTGTTCTTTTGCTCTTCTCTTCCCTTCTTTTCCAACTCTCTCCTTCCTGGATCTTTGGCTCTGACACCTAGAGCCATTTTCCAGTCTTCTTTATAGGGTTTCTCTTCCCTACTCACTATGTTTACATTCAATCGGGATGTTGGTACCTTGTTAATAATTTTTTTGAGAACAAACACTACTTATTTCATGGTACTGTGTTACAGATTTTGTTCACTGGCACACACACATCTGCCTCCCCAGTCTGTACTCAATCCTCAGTTGCACTTCTCCCTTTACAAGACAACCGATCTCCTTTACTGCCACTGAAAATGGTCCCGCTGTGATAAACTGCACGACAGACATCTTCTTCTGCAGTACATGTAGAGACACAACCCCTGATGCACCGATTCGTGCGTCGTGGGCCACTGTTTCCTTCATCAACACTTGAAAGTACTCTCACTTGAAAGTACTCTGCTTTACTGTAAAGCAGACACAGTTCCTTTGTATCACACAGCACTTCACTTGACAATACACGCTGTTACTTTAATAAATGTCTGATCGTTGCCAATAGCAACCATTGAAGTGACCATGACTTAGCAGCACACCTTGACTGGTCACTGTAGAGCAGACATTACTTTCCCTGCAAACACTCCAGCACTTTACTTGAGAGGACATGACGTTACTTGGTGCAACTAGTCGGCCATTGCCGGTAGCAACCGTTGCTGTAACAACAGAACATCCCGTATGATGCCCCCAAATATAGCACTGTCCCTGCAGGACCTGCTGAATAATGACTTGACGGGGTCCCCTGATTACCAGCACACAGTTACCTAGATATATAGTTTGTTGATCCCTCCTTGCTTCTGATAGCTCATCAGAAAAATAAACAGGGGTGTTGGTTTTTTTATGTTTATTTGGAACTGGGATAGGAGAAGGTAATAGTGGGATACTCTAGTTTGAACTATTCACATTAGTTGAGGACTTCTATCTTTAAGCCTTCTAGGTTGATTGGAAACAGCTAGGCTGCTTAATCCATACTGCCACAAATGTAGAAAGGGTGAAGTCTCTTCCTCTTTACTTCCTAGCAAAACGACTTAGTGGATGATAACTTATCTTCAGGACACTCTCACTAGCATCCCTTTTCAACCGACACCGTCCACTGACTATGTTAGGAGCAGGGGTGGCCCCCCTCAGGTCAGGCCCCTTGACACGGGATTCTGTACTCACTGTACTGCAGAGATAGGTCCTCCAGTGTCTCCCTTCTCAGTCAGCTCCTCTGAACCTCCTGGTTCAGTTCCTCACTGCTACTCTCCAGGCCCTCAGGACACACCCCTGGGGCCGCATGGCACCTCTACAGAGGAGGAGGCAGCCGACCCCCTCCCTCTAGGACTCCGCTATCCAGATGAAAGACCTCAAGCACATGTGCTCCTGGCTTTTATACAATACCCCAACATGCACCAAGACACTTTCCCTCTGCCAATCATCAGGAGTGTATCAAAAGCCCATGCACCCATTCGTCAGGTTTCCTAACACCATAGAGTATAGATTGAAGGAGCTCCCAGATTGCGGTAAACTGGGCGCCTAAGTAGCATATTGTGTGCCACATCCTATTACAAGACTAAACAAAAATGGAAAGAAGCATGGACTTTGAAGGCACTGGGTACATAAAATATAAAATTTTATTGAATCACATAAGTTAAAACATAAAAAAAAAAGGAAAAAATAACATGAGTATCCCACTCATGAAAAAGGGACAACATTATACAAAATAACCAACTCTAGCAGTTACATTGCTGATAAGTAGTGAACAAATACAGATCATTGGAATAGCATGATAGAATAATCAATACTTCACATCAAAGTGATCCACTGAAGGTGACAGGGACGTATACTGTCTTCCCAGGGAGATCGGTCGATGTGTTAATACATAGGTATATTATTTAATTGAGCCGTGTTGCTCGACGTGTTTCACATTAAGCTTCCTCTGGAGCTAATAGATCAATGCTCTGTACAAAATCAGCAAGTCATAAACATTAAAAGCAAAGAAGTAGCACATAACGGGGAGAGTGGATGAGGAGTCCAAGTCATCAAAGAATCATCTAAGACGTACTGCAAATCACTATTGGCCAGCAGCTCAGACATATATCACACCAGCTGGTATGCCAAATAAATATCATATACTGGAGAATGCATAAATACACAGTATAGAATAGGTAATATAGTCCACTTAAGTACATCAGGTAGAGGGGCCAGTAAAAATACCCCTAAGAGACTCCAACCAACTGCATGCCACCCTCCCCTGCATGCCACCATCTGTATCCAATTACGAATAGATGGGGGGGTTGAATCAATTTAATCGCTATAGCTTTTCGGGCTAAAAATAATGGGTCTCTTAGCATAGTTCTATCATATCTTTGCCACTGTTCCTCATCTAGATTGCACAGAAGACATACTTTTGGGGTGTTTGGAACCGGTACAGAGAGGAAAGAGTATCAATCACTTTACCCCAATACCTAGCAATTACAGGGCATAGCCACATGACATGAGCGAAGTCAGCGAAAGCACAGCTTTAATCTGAGTTAATAAATGTCCAGTAACAAGGTAGGTAGGTGATTTAAAAGGTAAAAATAATGACAATACTCACCTCACAATCCCCAGTGTTCTAAAAGCACAATATCAAAACAAAAGTATAAAAAAACATTTTTAGGATGATTTTAATGTAACTATTTGAAGTTCAGTAAACTGCTGTTATCCAGTGAAAGCTGTTGGATAATTAAATACATTCCTATCATTTTCTATTACAGTACATTGTTTTTGCTGGTACATACTGACCTCTAAGTGATACCACACACACACAAAAAAAAAAAACAACCACCCATGGGGTGGTTGGCAAAATGGCAACTTCCATTTTTCTGGCTTCCCAAGACCATAAAGTACATTTTGTGGCAAAAAGCCTCCTAGCAAACTTTACGTAATCATTCAAAGTGTCCTTGAATAAGAAAGGACAAACATATCTGCTAAATCCAGCATATGAAACATCTGTGAATATTCCCTAGATATCTGCCTAGCCCTGTCCTTTAAATACCAGTCCAGGACCCCACTGTAGCTGCTGGTCTTCTCAGGAACAACCTATTCAGAATGTTGAAGCTTGTGTTACTTGCTGCATTTGTCCTCTGTGGTAAGTTATAACAATTAGAATATATCTAATAGAGTACCACATAACTTCTAACTAACCTGATCATACCTTGTTTTTGTGGTTCTTATTTTCATTGTTCTGTACCCTGTCTCCTGTGCTTGAGTCCCAGTTCACATATCTGCGATGCGGGAACGCTGCGAATATACAGCGTGTTCCTGCATCGCATCCACACCCCTGGCAGTTCACACTGCCATATGCAATATGGGGGTGTCAATTAAAAGCTATCGACACCCCCAGATCAGATCGCATATCGCAGTGCGATCTGAAAGTTCGCACAGAATCGGATCGCACTTGTGTGAACCACCATGCGATCCGATTCTGCTGCGGACCAAAAAAAGGGTCCTGTGCGTGTTGGGTGCGATTGCGGTACGACTTCAGCCATACAAACTGTATAGCTGAATTTGCACCGCACAGAGATCGCATGTAATTTTAGGAGTAGTGCGCTCCAAATTACATGCAATCTCTGTGATCGCACAAATGTGAACTGGCACTAACAGTGACACATCACAGAATTTGGACTTCCATAGCAGAGAGCTATGAAACCAAACACTGGTAATAAAAAGTATTTAGTTTTTCATGAAGCAAGGAAGGGTTGGAACCATGTCTGTTTCTTATTTTTGCCTTGGCTGTTACTGGGGACTGTAAAGTTATGTGACATTTTTTGTGAGCGACTCCCTGTGTTAAAATAACTGTACATATCATCAAAACAACTTAGTGTATCCAGATGCATCACACCTTGTTTTTTTAAGACAGATTGGGCTTTCATTTGGTGGTAGATGTTAATAGATATTGTCTGATTTAGTTTTATTATGAAAAGAAAACTGGCCCAAAATAGTAAAAAAAAAATCATCCTTTAACTTTTAGCCTTATATTTTATGCCATTACCATGTACCACCACCAAATAATCCTGAAAAATAAATTCTCTTACTCCTGAAGATTGTGGTGACCACATATGTGTGCTTAATTTGTTCTTTTTGGGGTTTTTTTTTCCCACATACTCGCACTGACACTAGATATAAAACCTTTTTTTCCTTACTTAAACACACACTGACACTAACAATGCTACTAACTGCCATTAACGCTGCCAATAACTGCCACTTACACTAAACGGCACTGACACTAACTGCCACTAACACTGACACCTACACTCACTAATCTAGGCAAAGTATTTAACTAGGTAATTTTTATTCTCTTTAAAGCAGATTTCCATCCAAAAGTGGAACTTCCAATTATCTGTCTTCTCCCCCCCCCCTCCCCCCGGTGCCAGATTTGGCACCTTTTGGGGGAGAGAGGGTACCTGTTGTTGACAGGAACCCTGTTCCCCACTTCCGTTGGACTTTGCTGCGGCAAGGTACATCAGAAGTTCGGCTCCCTCCTCCTTCTCCTGCTGCTAGGCCAGTAAGAGAGCGCCGAGCGCTTCCCGCATGCACAGTAGGGACCAGCCGTGAAGCCGCAAGGCTTCACAGCCGGGTTCCCTTACCAGCAATGGTGGCAGCAGCACCCGACAGCCGATAGAAACATTGGCTGCGGTGCCGACATCACTTGATTTCAGGGCAGGTAAGTGTGCCAATATTAAAAGTCAGCAGCTACAGTATGTGTATAATTTTCGAGGGGGAGGCCAGAAAACACTGCTTTAACAGACTTTTTGTTTGTACAGGCATCTCCTCCAGCAAGGAAAAATAGATACAATGTGTCTTTTCTTCCTTACTAGCAGAGAAGTCTGTTGTTTCACCTCTTCAAAGAGGAGAAACAACACAGGCACGGGCTACAGAATGAATGATCATTGTTGATAGCCAATCAAATGCTATCACAATTATCGTATGATCGTGATCCAATTCCCCCGAGTGCCAATCATTAATAGGAGAACCGGAGCTGTCATGGACAGCCTTACCTCAGTGATGGGAACGTGTGATGGAGCATGCTTCCATTACAAACAAAAGAATGAATTTATGTGGTGCCCCGGATTAAAGCCCACGTCTTGGATGCTGCATACTGTATGTGTGTTACACAGTCATAAAGGGGTTAAAAACAAAACTTTCTTTGTTTTGTTTTAACAACCCCCTAAGACTATGAGGATAGTTCCCTATGAGTAAACTTCAGTGGGCTGAGTGAAAACCATTGGGCACATGGCTTGGCAGAGGTCCACCCTGAGACTGCCACTTGTATACACACAGCAGGTCTTGTTCTGATGTGTGGCTACCTGGACCTTCTGCTCTTATATGTCATTGTTTGGAGCGTTAGCGGGTTTTCCCAGCCAACACTCGGAGCAGCAGGCACAGGACTGCACTTTCCAGCAGCCTGAGTCGCTCACATACAATACAAACCATGGGTTTACTATGGCTAGCTTGATGAGTGCTGGGGAATTTTTGTATTCTTCATTTACTTTTAATTGCTCTACCTTTGGCCACCTTTCCTCTGATTTTAGCAGCTACTACTTTAAGATTTTCGGTAGGGACTACTGCTTGATTTTTTTTAAATCCCCCCTACTGTGGTAAAACTGTGAGAAAATACAATAAAACATACCCTGTATAAACATGTGCTTCGGAGATTATTTATTCTCTCATAAATACTTTTATAAATTGGTTGTAGATTACTTCTAAATTGTTGTGGTCATCTGTTTTCTTTCACGAACACAGGGGAGCCAAATAGAGAAGAATTTGTGATTTAAAAATTAATTAAATCATGAATTAAATAATTGCATGTAAAGTACATCTGTCTAATCTTCAGAAAATCACACACTTTAGGACACTTGTCAAAATAACTCTACTACTTGGTAAAATAATCCACCTATTTTAGGTAACAACCTAAATACTGTTTAATGAAAGAAATCTGATTTGCACTAGATAGTCACCCAGTTCTGAAAGCATTATATTTGATATTGTAGATCCTCCAATTAGTCTTTCTTTCTTTTTTTTTCTGCCTTGGATATGTAATGTGTTTTATTTTCAATTGTATATTGAAGTCAATAGGAAGCAGATGAAACCCTGCACATCCAGTTAGTTTTTTTTTGCAAGATCCCCAAATACAAGGCTATTCCAACATAACTGTTGACCCAACTTTATGGGTTCAGAGCTACGTTCAACATCTCCTGCATCCCAAACATTACTATTGGTCCATGTTTGTTTTAAGGAGCCTCATTGGTTCCTCAATAGTAAGGTGGGATGGGTGAGTTCAGATTTGTGACACAGAAGGCTGGATTGATATTTATATATCAGTTTAGGATTCAGGGATCCTGTGATGTGAAAGAGGAAAGCTAACCTGGAAGTGGTACCAGAGATAATTATTTTTTCTTTCGGATTTTAGCATATGTATAAAGATGAGCAACTTTCAGCACCTTTACATGTTTGGATTCACCTATGTTCACCAACCTTCTGCCAGTATACCCCCCAACCTGTTGTGATAATGTGATGATTGTGATCTGATAGGGTGAATGCCTTTTATGAAATTTGTTTTCTTTTTTACAAAAGGACACTGCCATGATGATGTTCAGTACATTGAGGATGCTGGGGAGAATGCACGTGTAGTGGGAGGAACCAATGCTGCCAAAAATGCATGGCCATGGCAGGTAAGATAGAAGGGATTAAAAAAAAAAGTGTTTTTAAACCTGTAAAAACACCATCTGTGCACACATTACAGTCATAGTAATTATTAAAAAGCACTTAAAAAAGATAAGGCTATTAAAAGGTCGCAGCACATTCATTCAAAATGCATGTTCTTAAAGGGGAAGAACCAGCCATTCAAAACTTGGCCACACAAATTTGCAGCTAAGCTCCCCCACCCCCACTATAGTGCCAAATCCATTTCCAAAGATACAATGTTAAGTACTTACAAAATGTCACGTTCCCAAGTTTTGGAGACTTGTGCCTTCAAATTTTTGCCACTGGAACTGTTTTTAGAACTGACCTATTTGGTGTACTAATACGTTTTTTTTTTTTTTTTTTTTTTCTGTATTATTTTTTTAGTTATTACAAAAACTCCACTATTTTTTTTCTAGTTGGCAACAGCAAATGTTTAGTGGTCCAAAGGTATTTAATTCCTCATATAAAGTTCAAAGACAACATGCCATTGCCTTTGTTTCAGGGGCTATATGGTTCTCGTCTTCATCAGAGCTTATTCTGTTGGTTTAAACAAGTATTAGATGGGTTATTAGAGGGATAGTCCAACTCATAAATAAACTGTCTCTTTTCATCCACATGCATACTTTAGCAGATATTTGTATTAAAGCTCAATTTAGCACTGAAATACATTGGTTTGTTGTCTTCAGCCTCATATGATGAAGTAAATTATCGTGGACTGCTACTGGTATGGGGTCTCTATTTTCCCTACACCTTCTAGAAATCACCCAAGGTGTCTATGACCTTTGTGTTGGAGAGCTGCCTACCCAGAGTCATTATACTCTACAAAATAGACTTATCTTCACACTGAGGAACTAAACCAATTTCCTATTCAGCATAATCTAAATATTTAAGGTTTTTATTGGTGTTTGTGACTTCTTTATGGAGATTTTCCCTCATTACTTATCAGGTTGATTATTGTAAAAGAGAGAGAAAGAGAGGAAGAATATAAAGTTTTATAACTCTCGCTGAAACAGTGTAGCAAGAAAAAGTATCCAGCATATTTTCACAGGTCTTCAGTTATTTGAAATAGCACTAAAACAAACTAAAACCACAGAGCAACCAGCTGACATGTTTCTGCCTCAAAGGGCATTCATCACTGAAACAGTAGTAGAGGGTAAATCTTTCAGTAGGGAAACTGGTTTCTGAGACAATAAAGGTGTAAGCCTTCAGTCACACCAGTACGACTTCAGGCACGACATACAATTTACAAATCGTACCTGAAGTAGCATCTAATGTGTTTTTATGGGAGTGGCTTAAAAGATACGATTTCAAGTAGTACGATTTGAGAAGCAATTCATGTATTACTTTTTGAGGACTTCGGCACAATTTCACTGCCTTAGACTATAATGTAAATCTTGCTGCAAATCGTACCTTTGTCTATATCAGCACTACTTGGGCCCTGAAAGAAGTTAACTATTAACCCTTTGCTAGTTAAACTTTTGTTCATAACAGCACTGTTCCTCAATGAAACATGGACAGCCCCTCCCACTGAAGTAGCACTGAAGTCTTATCAAATCATTACAAATCTCACAGAAGTAGTCCTGAAGTAGTGCTGGAGTAGTGTTGAACTCAGTCTTTTAAATCACACTACTTTAATCATACCCCGTGTGACCACAGCCTTATTCTCCCCATTTGGGGGAACTTTCTATTTACTTGCTTTTGTATCTCTTGGGACAGCAAGAGTTCAGGAGAATCCAATTTATGGAGATATAGACAGCAAAAAATGGTGACAGAGATTCTAACCATTTCCCCCACTCCATTTGTAGTTTTCTCAAAGCTTTTTAACAGATGTGAGAATGTGTTTAGCCAAAAGGATAAATAAACAAGCTCCCAATATATAATCTCCTTTGCCCATTAAAATACAGACCTCAAATGAATTGCCCTCCTTGGTCACATTGCTGTAGCCTCCCCATATCCAGGTAGTGTGTTTGGAGTTGGCAATCCAAGTGGTACTGCACATGTGCTTGACTAATCAGTAAGCTGAATAGGTTACATAAATCATTAGAGCATATGCCAGCAAATTACAATATTATTCTTGTAAACTTGAAAGTTTATATCTTTTTCCATTAATAAACATCAAATGTTCCCCAGCTCTCACCATAGGCAGCCTAGATCACATGATCTCTTGATACAAATCACAGAGTGTTTTTTTTTTAGTGACATTAGGGAATCAACATGGCTGCTTTATGTACATAGTTAATTACATTTTATACATAAAAACAAGACGGCATATACAATAATAGACCACATTAATGCGTACATTTTGGTAAAAATATTAAAAAGATTATAGTCCTCCTTTAAAATTTTTTTCTTTTTTGTACGATACCAATTAGGTGAGACACTTTAGTACAACTAAAAAAAAAAATAGGTAATATTGTTTATACAAATTCCATTACTATCATTTTCTACCTCTAGGTATCTCTCCAATATATCTCTGGCAGCAGCTGGTACCACACCTGCGGAGGTTCCCTGATCCGTGCTAACCGTGTCTTGACTGCTGCTCACTGCGTGGACAGGTAACCAAAAATATTGCTACATACAGTTTCTTGGTTAGTATTAACTAGATAAAAGTAGCACTGGAATTGGGATATATTATGAGGTGACCTGTATACTGGGTCTTAGAAGCAGGAGCACAACCTAGTCCATGAAACACTCTAATAAAACAATAGTAAATGTTGATTAGAAGTCATTTAGATACAAGATGTGCAGGCATGTAGATTTATTATCAACCCTTATTTTTGTCAAATGATGCTCAGACCATGCAGCAGCCATTCTAAGGCTCGGTTCACACCTATGCGTTTTTTAATGCTTTTTTCTTTTTGAAGAAACTTACTACAGTCCATTTAACATGGTTTTCTATGGGACACGTTCACATCTATGCTTTTTTTCAGCCATTGTGTTTTGGAAAGGGTCAGGGACCTTTTTTAAAGCAAAATGGTGTATTTTTCAAAAGCTGATTGGAAATATGGGCTTCCATTTTACCTAGCATGGAGGTCAAGTTCCTCCAACCCTTCTTTCTCTCTTTTTTGGTTTCTCATTTTTCCTTTATAAATCATTTTACCATTTTCTTCACATCAGTTTCTTTCTTCTTTCTTCTTAATTCTTGCTCAAAAGTTTTTTATTATGTTTTCAAGGTAGAGAATTGGTAAAAAAAAAAACATTCAAACACTAACATGATGATGGCATTGAATGTACAATTAGATGAAACATAAAAGGGGTCACTGCAGTGATGTAGTGTGGGAGGGCAGCCAGTGCAGTCGCCCCGGGCGCGACGTTTAGAGGGGTGCAGACAGGGCCGGATCCACCATAAGGTAGCCCAGGCAGCAAGCAACCTAAAACCTCCACTCTCCATCCAGTAAGAGAGAGGGCACAGCGTGGATGTTTTAGTTTACCTGTTGTTTAGCTGTTGTCACAGAGAAAGCAGGGTGGACAGATCCAAGCATGCAGAGAAGGGCAGAGCAGTGGGCAGATCCAAATTCTGAGTGTGTACAGGCAGTGACCACTATGCAATTTGAGGGGGGGGGGGTCAGACCAGGGGGTGCCGATGAAGGAGGGGGTTAGGGTTGAGGAGACTCCCTGCTGGTTGCTGCAGCTGCCACTGCCAACAGAACTCCTGCTGGAGATATTATTCTCCCTGAGCCTGTTGCTGCAGCACAATTGAGGTGTGGGGGGATTTGTGTGTTATGGGGAGGGGGTATCTGGGGGTTGTGATCAGAGTGGAGGGATCTGGGGGGATCTGGAGGTGTGTTCAGAGTGGAAGGATCTGAAGGTGTGATCAGAGTGGAGGGATGTGGAGGTGTTGTCAGAGTGGAGAGAGGGGGGAGATCTGGAAGTGTGTTCAGAGTGGAGGAATGGGGGGATCTGGGGGTTTGATCAGCGTGGATGAATACGGGGGTATGATAAGAGTGGATGGAATCAGGGGTGGGGGTATCTGGGGGGTGTGATCAGAGTGAGGGGGTATCTAGAGGTGTGATCAGGGTGGGAGGAGTATCTGGGGGGTGTGAATAGAGTGGGGGTATCCAGAGGGTGTGATCAAAGTAGGGGGTATCTGGGGTGTGTGATCAGAGTGGTGGTAGCTGCGGGGTGTGATCAGGGTGGGGGTATCAATGGTGTGATCAGGGTGGGGTTATCTGGGGGTGTGATCAGAGTGGGGATATCCGGGGGTTGCGATCAGGGTGGGGGTATCTGGGGGGTGTGATCAGAATGAGGGAAAAAGAAACATCTTTAAATACAGTGTATGTAGACAAAGGTCATAACTCTATCACATTCCCAGTTGCACAGACCACAAAGAATCTCCTCAAAATGATTTCAAGCAATTATTTTATCCAATATAACCAACAAGTGTTTTTTTTCACCATTATGTTTCCTTTTAAGCAATATTTTAAAAATAACAAATGCAATCATTTATAGCTCAGACATAAACTTTAGTTCAATATAACACTTTTGATAGTTACATATTTTGTTTATAGAGGTCTATATATCAGACCAAAAAGAGGAACAACTGAGAAGGAATGAGAAACAGAGGGAATTGTTCCCAAAGAGGTAGTCCCACAAAGTCAATGACAGTTGGGTGCTATAGTATGTGGATTGCAGTAAAAAACCAACAGCAGGAGTTTAAATCTTTCCTCGCTTTGTCCAAAAGCTTTTTGCTTGACATATGCTTTAGTCATGTTTTGCACAGCTTATTGCAGGACAAGATCAGGACTGAACAGTGTCCGATAGCTGCCATATTGTTTTTGGCACATATGTTGTGCCATTGGGGTTGATTTACTAAAACTGGAGAGTGGAAAATCTGGTGCAGCTCTGCATAGAAACCAATCAGCCTCCAGGCTTTATTGTCAACGTTTAATTGAACAAGCTGAAGTTAAAAGCTGATTGGCTACCATGCAGAGCTGCATCAGATTTTGCACTCCCTAATTTTAGTAAATCAACCCCATTGTTTCCCCTTAAAATACCATAAACATATGTAATTATTTACTTAATAATTTGGTCACTGGTTTTAGAATGGCAAGCAAACTATTTTTGCCAAGGTACTTTTTTGGCTCCCTGGATTGATTTTGAGGCCATGGCACATGTGAGTCATTATGACTATGGTATACATAGGATACGAGGCACAGGTAGTCTTGGTATGAGCAAACAGTATCTGTTAATATGTGTAAAACCAGGTTTCTATATACTTACTTTTTAATGATATTTAACTGACTTTCCATTTGACTATGTTCAGGGTAGCCACCTATCGTGTGGTTTTGGGAGAACACAACCTTAGCGCAAACGATGGAACTGAACAGGTGATCTCAGTGTCTGCAAAACGTATTCATGCCTCATGGAATACCAACAATGTTGCTGCTGGGTAAGAACCAAGCAGATGTCATCTAAAGCAAAATTTCCATTTGTCATTCAAATATCACATTTCATTTAAAACATGTACTGCATAATACGCAAACTAGGAATGTATGCATGAGTAACAGTTCCATTAACCAACATTAAGCTCAACCAGAGCATTTCATAATAGGAAAATCTACATTACATAGAATTTTGGCATAAAATTGGTGCCTCAGTTTGAAAGACTCTTGATGTTACCTAACAAAATCCTGTAGATCTGCACAAAAAGACGAACACAAAAATGCCATGCAATATAATAAGAACAAGAGGCACAGCCACCATCAGAGAGGTGATAATAGCCTAACACATCAAGAAATATTACTAATATTAAATCTGAACTCCAACCTACAAAGAATTTGTACTTCAGTCCATATAGTTGGTCTAAGATTTACCAAGCTCTGCCTCATAGCACAGCCCTGTCTGACAAGGAAGGGAACCTGATTTTTCTCTGCTGCAGTGAAAAAAAAACAAAAAAAAACTGTGTTTAACTGTGTATATGTTATACTTTGTCATTGCAGTTATGATATTGCCGTCCTCCACCTCGCTGCTAGCGCTACTCTGAACAGCTATGTAAAAGTGGCTTCACTACCAGCTGATGGCACTGTCCTGGCTAACAACTACAACTGCATCATTTCTGGATGGGGAAGAACCACTAGTAAGTTACTGCATAATAGGTTTACAAATAAAATAATCTGATGAATGCTGTATCATGGCTAGGTTCACCATTACATTCAAGATGCGCAACATGGCTTCTTTCTAACTCTTAAATGCCACAAACCTTTGTTCCAAACAATATGAGAGATAAAACAAAAAGTTAGGTACCAGGTGTACTTAGCATAGAACTTTTAGATTTCAGATTTACCCCATGCTCCAACAAAATCCAAAATGGCCACCTAACAGATACTGTTTTGGAGAGCTGTCTGTGGCCTCTTCTCGTCATCATAATGTAATTTCTTTACAAACCTGGGCTTTCATGATGTGTAGGCTATGCTATCATATAGCATAATGTAGTGCAGGGGGTGGGCGCAGATGCAAAATCTGTTGCATTTATTGATTCATCTGTTCTCTTCAGACATATGTGTTCCCTTAGCATTAGGACATCGTTTTTTAAATTATCAATTTCTGGTTACATTATCAAAGAACTTCTAGAACCTTTGAGCACTAGATGAATATCAATAGATTTTTGTGCTGTTCTTTATGTGGAATACTTTACACCTTTGTGCCTTGTATCATTGAAAGTCCAGTTAGTCCTAGTTTTGTTTCATAATCAAGATATAACTAGTAGCTATGAGCTAGTATGTGAAATATTCATACTAGTAGTGCTAAAAATTGTAATAACTCTATTTTTTTCTTTTTGCAGCTGGTGGATCTCTGCCTTCCATCCTCCAGCAGGCTCCACTGCCCGTTGTTGCCCACTCAACTTGCTCTACCAGCTCCTACTGGGGCAGCACTGTGAAGACAACCATGGTGTGTGCTGGTGGCAATGGAGCCCAGGCTGGTTGCAACGTAAGTAAAACTGGTCATAAATGTCTCAGACCCATCCCTGATCAAAAGACCAACATGACAGACAAAAGCCATAGGCTGTATAGTAATATAAATGTGTATACTGTGTATACGTGTATCTGTGCGACAGATCCCAAAAATGATATATAATGATACCCTTGCTGCTCTTCCCACATCCCTGTGTGATACATATGCCTGGAGTTTTCATGTTCTCCCTGTGCCTGCGTGGGTTTCCTTTGGGTACTCCGGGTTTCCTCCCACACTCCAAAGACATGCTGGTAGGTTAATTGGATCCTGTATAAAATTGGCCCTACTATGTATGTATGAATGTGAGTTAGGGACCTTAGATTGTAAGCTCCTTGAAGGCAGGGACTGATGTGAATGTGCAATATATATGTAAAAGCGCTGCGTAAATTGACAGCGCTATATAAGAACCTGAAATAAAAATAAATAAATAAATAGTGCTAATAAACAGAAAAAAACAATCCAAAAAATACTAGGTGTTAATAAATTATCTATACACAAAAACGACCCTTATAAAAATGTGCCCAAATAATTGTGATAATAAAAATAAAATCCAAGAAAATGTGCAATGAATTTAGATATAAAATCCTCAAATCAAAAGTGCACAAATAATAAGGGTGCCAAAGTCCATGAGCAAAGTGTTTTGCTCATGGACCAGTCCAGCATGCTCAACACTCTTCATGTAAAAGAGACAGCCTGTCTCCACTCAGTGTTCCTCCATGCATCCTATCCCCAAAAGAAATGGGTCTAGTAACGCTTTTTTGGGAGCCTTAGACAAGGACAGCAGGTGAGACCAGTGTCTACTATCTTCCTCCGCAGATCCATATATATATATATATAAAAGTAAACCGCAGACAGCAAGATCATAGGGCAAACCCATTTATTAAAACTTCTTTGCCCCCAGAGAATATAAAAATGTCTACTCACATTTTATCATGCCGAGCGGGCGCTAGCAGGAATCCACAGTGTATTTCTCACTCCGTGTCATTGTCCTGGCCCACCAACAAGATGGCGGCCTGGGGTGTGTTCCACCACCTGAGCCTCATTAACTTGACGTAAAGTCAGACATGCCGTGTCCCCGCCTCAATGCATTTTGCCACCCACATCATCTTCAGGAAGCCCTAGGTAAGTATGATTGTTTTTTTTTTTTTTCATGTTCCGCACTTCTCTTTTAAGCCAACATGAAAGCAACAGTGGTAAAAACAATTGATGGGTTCTATATGAAACAATTTTCCAGCTGATTTGAGCTCCTACTTTTTTTAGGGTGATTCTGGTGGACCTCTGAACTGTGCTGTCAATGGCGTGTACCAGGTCCATGGTGTCACCAGCTTTGTATCCTCCCTCGGTTGCAATGCTTACCTGAAGCCCACAGTGTTCACCAGAGTGTCTGCTTACACCTCCTGGATCAACAGTGTAAGTTACAAATTTTAAACCTAACACATAGCATCAGCATTCTTACCATTTACTGTTTCACTTATCTTCCTATTTCAGATTGTAATTTTCTTTGTGCTATAGACATGTGTTGAGTTTTCCTTATTGTTCTGCTTTGCTTACGTTAATGATATTTTATTTTGTGTGCATTCTTTGTTAAGTCTGTCATAACCTGCCATTGTAGTTAAATGGTTGGTTGGGGGACCTGTTCTTCTAATTGGATGTTAAACATAGGTGTTTACTGGCCTGCAAAGGAAGAGGGTGTAACATGCTGGTATTGAGGTGGTTAAAACAATGCAAAAATACAATAAACATAGGGGGAATACATTTTTTTACAAGATTTAATACAATCCCTGAAGTACATTTTCCAACATTTTGAAACTTTTACTACAGGCATTATAGCACATTTTGCTAAATTGGAGTATTCTTTGAAAGGAGAAATGTGGGGTATCAAAAATATAAACATACATACTCTCGTATGTATGCAGCTGCCCCCCGCCAGCTCTTTGACCAAGAACTGATCACTTAGTTCCCAGTCTTCACTGAGCACCAAGCGTGCTGAGAGGCTGAGCCAGCTGAACCAGCTGTCATCCAGGCATCTGGGTGGTGATCAAAATGACCTAAATTTAACACTAAGTTTCACAATATTTTGCTGAGTAACTAAAAGCCAAGTGTGTACACAATTAGTCACAAAAAAGAAATTCAAAAAATAACTTTGAAGCTCCGCCCATGTTACCAGTCACTGCAGTGCCATCTTAAGAGCATTAAAGGGCCCCAGGCAATGCAGTGCACTGGGGCCCTGCCTACACAATCACCCACGAGAATAAAAATGCAAATTATCGATAAGGAGATATTTATTGGTAGAGCAGTGCCAGGCTAATGACAGCTACCAAGTTCGGCGGCTGGGTCCGGTGAACACACACACAGACGGGAGTCAGACTCGACTGTCCTGTGTGTGCCTGTTGTGGTGGAGGCAGACAGGCATTCCTGCAGTTGTGGGCTCCCCCTCCACGGTCCAAGTGGCCTGACAGCAGCGCAGGGCCAACAGGCGCTTGTCACCTGCTAAGTCCAGCGGCGGGATGCACACAGGAATCGGGACTAATGCTTGGCTGAGTCGCTGGGCAGGTGGGGCCCTGGGCAAGTGGGGCCCCCAGGCAACTGCCCAGGGTGCTCATTCGGTAAGATGGACCTGAGTCCCTGGGCCTCTCTATGGTGTTTGGGATAGTTGGGAATTCCCACAGACTTCTGAAAAACCAATTATGTTGATTGGGACATTTCAGTACAGCACATACTCTAGACTAGAAGTAGTGTGCTGGCAGTAAGAGTACATCAAAGAAGAACAAGTTTTTAAACATTCTTTGTAACCACACAGTGTGACAGCAACATCTGAGTCTACTTTATTCATTAAATATTATTTTCCTTTTAGAACCTGTAAGAACATCATTCTAAGAACTGGTAAAGGAACACATCTGAAGACATCTATAAAGATAAAAATATTGAAAGTTTCTTTCTAAAACCAGTTATGTAATAAAACATCCTTTTCCCTCTGCAATGTGTGTTGATTTTTAATTTTATAATGAACTGTTTATGTTATCTGTTATATACCTACTTTCTGCAAAATCCTTATGTTATTTTAAATCTGTGATGTAACTTATTATAAATTACAGTCTGGATTACGTATGAAATGCCTCCTCCATCCTGGGAGAAGGAACAAAAGTTCATAGCAATAAATTCTCTTCATCCTAATGCCCCCTCACACTTACCCTCTCTAGAGCCTTGAACCTCACATTATCAATCCCTGGAACCCTAAACCTTGCACTTACTCTTCCTGGAGACCCAACCTTCACACTAACCCTCAATGGAATTCCAACCCTCACACTAATCCCAGGGCTGCTGATAGAAATGGCTGGGCCCCGTACAGACTACCTGACAAGCACCAGCCCACCCCCCACCCCGAGAAAACAAAGCTATATTTCCATAAAAATACAATAACATCATTACTAGCAGACACGAATACAACATAACTCACAGAATTCCTGCTAAATCTAAAAGATAAAACTGAGTTGAGAGATAAATCTGTGTGTGTAAATGAGGTCTTGGGGCTCATGCACATGGGTGCTATCATCTGTACAGTGTGAATCAGTCGTTCATTTATGTGGCTTGATCCACCTGGAGCTGTACAAACACAGCTGCAGGTCCTAATTTGACAGGCGTAGGGATGCAGGTGTACAGCCCGTACACAGAGTGTGCATTTGGGGACCGCTCACCTGCACACCTGTCCAAGTATTGCCTGCGGCTTTGTTCATACAGGCGCTGCATCCCCATAGAATGACAGGTAGCTCCAGCTCAAACCCCTCCTTCACACAGCCAGAGTACCTGGTGAATGAGCCACTAATTAAATCTTTCTATCCTAAAAAAAACATATCTCTCCAGTGGTGTGCTGTGACTACTAAGAGGGATTCCATCTTCATTTGGTCTTCTCTCTGGTTTCTTGGGCTCCAGTCATTTGGCCAAACTGCAATAATGTAACTCACATGCATGCGCGCGCGGGTGTCATTGTCACAGCACAGCTCTCTCAATGGATGGTATGTCATCCATTGAGAGCACAGTGCACATGCGCTGGTGCTAACACCAGCTGCTATGTTTAGGAGATATTCACTCTACCTACATGTAAGCCCTATTATAGGTTTACCTGTGGATACAAGGTAAAAATGGAGTAAATAGAAGGAGTTGATACATGGATTTGCAGTCTGGGGAGAGGTGTGGGAAGCCCAGCTACATAGAGCCCACTAAACTGCACTGAGACAAGATAACAGGCAGCTATGGAACCAGTGTAATAGTACATTTTTACCCCATGGGAATACAGCTGATTAGCTGTGACTGTATCAGGAAGACAGAGCAATGGGGGAGAGAGAGAGAGATGAAAAATATATACAAACATGGATGAGGAGTATAGGAGCAACTGCAGGGAGAGAAACAAAGTTACAGAGATAACAAACTCAAGAGCAGATCTAACATTAGAGCCAGGGCTGGAAGGGGGGCCCACACAGGGAGGGGGATTATTGAGGGACAACAGTGTCTTTCTCAGCAGATAAAAGCTGGCAGCAGGAGAAGGGGAGAGATCAACTTTCAGCTGCTGGAGGAAGATTTCTGTAAATGTTGTTCCTCACTAATCCCCCTCCCTGTGTGGGCTGCCCTGTGTGCTCGGGCTACCTACAAGAGGACTGGTGGTTCCTCCCCTATCAGCGGCCCTGACTAATCCTCCCTGGAACCTCAGTCACCACAACAAATGTCCCTGGAACCTTTATAGTAACCCTCACATTAATTCTCCTGGAGCCTCAATCCTTTCAATAAAACTGCCTGAAATCCAAGCCTCCCTGGAACCTCTAGTTCTCACACTAACCCTGCCTAAAACCCTGACCCTTACACTAACCATCCCTGGAATGTCAATCCTCACTGAAATGCCCACCCTCAAATTGACCCTCCATGTACCCCTAACTCTCACACTAACCATTGGAACCCCTACCCTCATACCAACCCTCCCTAGATTTCCAATTATCACATTAAAACTCTTTAAAATCTCAACCATCAAATTAACCCTCCCTACAGCCCCAACCCTTACATCAACCCTCCCTGAAACCCTAACACTAATCCTCCCTGAAACTCGAATCCTCCTTGGAACCCCAACATAACACTCACACTAATTCATACTGTAACCAATACTTTAACAAAAATCCTAACATAAATGTAGCACAGTTATGGCAATGGGTGTAATTTTGCACAATATTTATTATTAGGAATCTCCCTCCCCCTGCTTTTATTAAAACATTTGTGACAGAACCACTTCTGAGTAATGAAAGGCTTACATTCAGGAGGAAGATTGTTACTGACACAGTATTAGTATCTGGGAATAGAGATGGGCTGGGGTGTGTTCGGGATCCCACCTGCTCGATCCTGTCAGGCAGGCAGTTAGACATTTCCCGATCTGTGTAGCTGTGGACCGGGAAATGTCTCACTGCCTGTGATTAGCTTAGCTGTGTGCAGTGTCAGCTTCCTGGTGGGATTGGGAAGGGGCATCCTGAACACACCCAAGCCCATTCATAACTGTGAATAATCATCATTATCACTAACAGTTCATTTCTCAGGAATAGCTGAAGTCCCAATGCTGGTCTTCTGACAACCACCCCAACTCAGGCGTAAACTAATCAGAAGAAAAATCATTCTGACTCAGGCAAATAAATAAGTGAACACAATCTTGTAATGATAAACTGTGCTGCCATGCCTTTAGTATTATTGGATCATGAAAAAAAGAAAATTCTGTGTTTTTCAGTTTTATTAGTGTGGGAACACATTTTGTGTTTGCAGCAGCTTCTTCGAACATTTATATACTGTTGGCAGCACGCAGCATCACTTGGCTTGTTATTGGATCATACAGTAGGTGATTGAAAAGTTAATAAAATAATTTACCTTCATCAAAAAATTGTTTGGCAATAAAAGTGAACAGTGACAATACTCACCTCATAATCCCCAGTGTTCTAAAAGCATTATGTCAAAACAAAAGTATAAAAAGTATTTTTTAGGGTGGTTTTAATGTAACTAATTTAAGTTCAGTAACTGCTGTTATCCAGTGAAAGCTGTTGGATAATTAAATACATCTCTATAATTTTCTATTACAGTACATTGTTTTTGCTGGTACATACTGACCTCTAAGCAATACCACACACAAAAAAAAAAACAACCATCCCTAGGGTGGTTTGCAAAATGGCATCTTCCATTTTTCTGTCTTCCCAAGACAATAAAGTACTGTTTGTGGCAAAAAGCCTCCTAGCAATCTTTACGTAATCATTCAAAGCATCCGTGAATAAAAAAGGAAAAACATATCTCCTAAATCCAGCATGTGAAACATCTGTGAATTTTTCCACAATATCTGCCAAGCCCTGTCCTTTAAATACCAGGACCCCACTGTAGCTGCTAAACTGCTCAGGAGCAACCTATCCAGAATGTTGAAGCTTCTGTTACTTGCTGCATTTGTCCTCTGTGGTAAGTTATAGCTAGCAATTAGAATATATCTATTAGATTACCACATGACTTCTAAATAACCTGATCATACCTTGTTTTTGTGGTTCTTAATCTATTTGTTTTCATTGTTCCGTACCCTGTCTCCTTTGCTTTAAAGTGACACATCACAGAATCTGGACTTTCATAGCAATGGGCTATGAAACCAAACACTGGTAATAGTATTTTGTTTTGCTTGAAGCAAGGAAGGGTTGGAACCATGTCTGTCTCTTATTTTTGCTTAGGCCATTTTTTGGGGACTGTAAAGTTATGTGAAATCCTTGTGAGCGAGGGATTTTATTGCTGTATAGCCTTACTGTCCTGTGGACTCCCTGTGTTAACATAACTGTACATATCATCGAAACTACTTAGTGTATACAGATGGATCACACCTTGTTTTTTTAAGACAGATTGGGCTTTCATTTGGTGGTAAATGTTAATAGGTATTGTCTGATTTTGTCTTGTTATGAAAGGAAAACTGGCCCGAAATAGTAAAAAAAATCATCCTTTAAATTTTAGCCTTACAGTGGGTACGGAAAGTATTCAGACCCCCTTAAATTTTTCACTCTTTGTTATATTGCAGCCATTTGCTAAAATCATTTAAGTTCATTCTTCTTCCTCATGAATGTACACATAGCACCCCATACTGACAGAAAAACACAGAACTGTTGCCATTGTTGCAGATTTATTAAAAAAGAAAAACTGAAATATCACATGGTCCTAAGTATTCAGACCCTTTGCTCAGTATTTAGTAGAAGCCCCCTTTTGATCTAATACAGCCAGGAGTCTTTTTGGGAAAGATGCAACAAGTCTTTCACACCTGGATTTGGTGATCCTCTGCCATTCCTCCTTGCAGATCCTCTCCAGTTCTGTCAGGTTGGATGGTAAACGTTGGTGGACAGCCATTTTTAGGTCTCTCCAGAGATGCTCAATTGGGTTTAAGTCAGGGCTCTGGCTGGGCCATTCAAGAACAGTCACGGAGTTGTTCTGAAGCCACTCCTTCGTTATTTTAGCTGTGTGCTTAGGGTCATTGTCTTGTTGGAAGGTAAACCTTCGGCCCAGTCTGAGGTCCAGAGCACTCTGGAGAAGGTTTTTGTCCAGGATATCCCTGTACTTGGCCGCATTCATCTTTCCCTCGATTGCAACCAGTCGTCCTGTCCCTGCAGCTGAAAAACACCCCCACAGCATGATGCTGCCACCACGCTTCACTGTTGGGACTGTATTGGACAGATGATGAGCAGTGCCTGGTTTTCTCCACACATACCTCTTAGAATTAAGGCCAAAAAGTTCTATTTTGGTCTCATCAGACCAGAGAATCTTATTTCTCACCATCTTGGAGTCCTTCAGGTGTTTTTTAGCAAACTCCATATGGGCTTTCATGTGTCTTACACTGAGGAGAGGCTTCCGTCGGGCCACTCTGCCATAAAGCCCCGACTGGTGGAGGGCTGCAGTGATGGTTGACTTTCTACAACTTTCTCCCATTTCCTGACTGCATCTCTGGAGCTCAGCCACAGTGATCTTTGGGTTCTTCTTTACCTCTCTCACCAAGGCTCTTCTCCCCCGATAGCTCAGTTTGTCGGACGGCCAGCTCTAGGAAGGGTTCTGGTCGTCCCAAACGTCTTCCATTTGAGGATTATGGAGGCCACTGTGCTCTTAGGAACCTTGAGTGCAGCAGAAATCTTTTTGTAACCTTGGCCAGATCTGTGCCTTGCCACAATTCTGTCTCTGAGCTCTTCAGGCAGTTCCTTTGACCTCATGATTCTCATTTGCTCTGACATGCATTGTGATCTGGAAGGTCTTATATAGACAGGTGTGTGGCTTTCCTAATCAAGTCCAATCAGTATAATCAAACACAGCTGGACTCAAATGAAGGTGTAGAACCATCTCAAGGATGATCAGAAGAAATGGAAAGCACCTGTGTTAAATATATGAGTGTCATAGCAAAGGGTCTGAATACTTAGGACCATGTGATATTTCAGTTTTTCTTTTTTAATAAATCTGCAACAATGTCAACAATTCTGTGTTTTTCTGTCAGTATGGGGTGCTATGTGTACATTCATGAGGAAGAAGAATGAACTTAAATGATTTTAGCAAATGGCTGCAATATAACAAAGAGTGAAAAATTTAAGGGGGTCTGAATACTTTCCGTACCCACTGTATATTTTATGCCATTACCATGTATCCCCACCAAAAAATCCTGCAAAGTAAATTCTCTTACTCCTGACAATCGTGGTGACCACATATGTGTGTGTAATTTGTTCTTTGCACCTGTAGTAGGGCCAAGAAACAATAGTATGCATTTTCATTTTTTGGGAGTTTTTTCCCACCTACTCGCACTGAAACTGTCACTAACTGCCATTAACATTGCCACTAACTGCCGCTTACACTAAACGGCACTGACACTAATTGCCACTAACACTGACACCTACACTCACTAGTCTAGGTAAAGTATTGAACTAGGTAATTTTTATTCTCTTTAACCACTTTCAGACCGGAGGATTTTCCCCCTTAATGACCAGGCCACTTTTTTGAACTTGGCACTGCGTGACTTTAACTGACAATTGCGTGGTCATGCAATGTTGTACCCAAACGAAATTTACGTCCTTTTTTCCCCACAACAGAGCTTTCTTTTGGTGGTATTTGATCACCTCTGCGCTTTTTATTTTTTTTGTGATATTAATAAAAAAAGAGCAAAAATTTTGAGAAAAAATTTAATTTTCTACTTTGTCTTTTAAAAAATATCCAATATACTAAATTTTTGTCATATATATTTGGCCAAAATGTATTTAGTTACATGTCTTTGACAAAAAAAAAATCTCAAAAAGGGTATTTTTATTGGTTTGCGGACAAGTTATAACGTCTACAAACTATGGTGTAAATACTGGAATTTATGCAGCTTTTACTTTCTGACTGCCTATCTCATTTCTTGAAGTGCTAAAATGGCAGTGCAGTACAACCCCCCCCCCCCAAATTACCCCTTTTTGGAAAGTAGACATCATAAGGAATCTCCCGAGATGCATGTTGAGCCCATTGGATATTTAATGTTTTTGTCACAGGTGTTTGAATATGACTAAAAAAAAACATTTTTTTTTTTTACACAAAGTTGTCAATGAAATGATATATTGCTCACGCATGCCATGGGTATATGTGTAATTACACCCCAAAATATATTCTGCTGCTTCTCCTGAGTACAGAGATACCACATGTGTGAGACTTTTTGGGAGCCTAGCTGTGTATGGGACCCCGAAAATCAATCACCACCTTCAGAATTTCAAAGGGCGTAAATTTCTCATTGCACTTTCTCACTACCTATCACGGTTTCGGAGGCCCTGAAATGTCAAGATAGCACAAAACCCCCCCAAATGACCCCATTTTGGAAAGTAGACACCCCAAAGCTATTTGCTGAGAGGCATGTTGAGTCCATGGAATATTTTATATTTTGCCACAAGTTTTGGGAATATTACATTTTTTTTAAAAAAAATGTTTTTAACACAAAGTTGTCACTAAATTATATTTTTCACATACATGCCATGGGTATATGTGAAATGACACCCCAAAATACATTCTGATGCTTCTCCTGAGTATGAGGATACCCCATGTGTGAGACTCTTTGGCAGTCTAGCTGCGTACAGGACCCCGAAAACCAATCCCTGCCTTCAGGCTTTCCAAGGGCGTAAATTGTTGATTTCACTCCTCACTACCTATCACAGTTTCAGAGGCCATGAAATGCCAAGAAAGCACAACCCCCCCCCCAAATGACCCCTTTTCGGAAAGTAGACACCCTAAGCTATTTGCAGAGAGGCATGTTGAGTGTTTTGCAGATCTTACTTTTTGTCACAAGGTTTTGAAATTGGAAAATAGAGAAAAATAAATGCACTTTCCTTATTTTCCAAAATAAAATATAGCTGCAAAATGCTCACCATGCATTTTAGCAAATGCCCTGGGGTGTCTACTTTTCGAATAGGGGTCATTTGGGGGGGGGGGGGGTTGTTCTATCTTAGCATTTCATGGCCTTCAAAACTGTGATAGGTAGTGAGGAGTAAAATCAACAATTTACGCCCTTAGAAAGCCTGAAGGCGGTGATTAGTTTTTTGGGTCCTGTACGCGGATAGACTGCCAAAAAGTCTCACACATGGGGTATCCCCATACTCAGGAGAAGCAGAAGAGTGTATTTTGGGGTGTCATTTCACATATACCCATGGCATTTGTGAGCAATATATCATTTAGTGACAACTTTGTGTAAAAAAACAACAACAAAAAAAATGATTTTCCCGAAACTTGTGTCAAAATATAAAATATTCCATGGGCACTTCCGGTTCCGGCACTCATGCAGGAGGAGTGAGCCTCTGCAGCCTCGCTACACCCGACTCCGATCCGCCTAAAAATACAGGGACTGAGGCCGCCCGGAGAGCACCTACCTCCGCACTTCTCATCCCGCACACCGAGGGCTCTGGATGGACCGCTTTGTGGAGCGCCAGCGCCCGCCATCTTCTATCGGCACGGATCGGCCTGACGCAGACACTGCTCCTCCCACAGCTTCCAATATGGCCGCGGCAGCTAGAACAACGCGGGAGGGGGAGGTGAGTGACTCCCTCTCTCTCTCTCTCAAACTGCTTCACAACCCTCGGGTCTCCCGCTGCTCACCCCAGCCGCAGACAATACTCAGGCTGACCCGGCATATATAAAAATGGCAGAGGCTGTGGCACATATTCTATCCCCCACAATCAAGGCAGCTATTGAGACGGCCATTACACAAAGCCTGTCACAGCTACAGAAGGAACTGAGCTCTCACAGACATCAAATCCAGGAGGCTGAGCAGAGGATCGCCTCCCTGGAGGAAGAGACCCTGCTTAACAGCAGGGATATTAACAACCAAGACAAGGTGCTTCAGGCATTGCAGGACAAAATTGAGGACCTGGAGAACCGCTCCAGGAGGAATAACCTCCGGATCATTGGGACACCTGAAGCGGTTCAGGTGGCAGAGCTCCTTACTCTATGTTCAGACACAATTCCTAGAGCCCTGGGCCTGCCATCCCCCTGTATTGTGGAGAGGGCGCACCGGGTGGGGGCCCCAAATGAGTCCCGGAAAAATCCGCGACTCATTATTGCCCGTTATTTAAACTATGCGGACAAGAACGCCATTTTGATGTCATTCAGGAAACAAAGACCCATACACATCAAAGGCTCCTCTATTCTACTCTTCGCAGACTACTCCGCTGAAGTGTCCAGGTGATGTAAGGCATTTGCTCAAGTATGCTCCTCTCTTTTTCAACAGCAAATGCGTTTTACCTTAGCATACCCTGCTATCCTTCATGTTACTACACCTGGGGGTGAACGCCTGTCTTTCCATACACCATCTGACGCGGAGCACTATCTTTCGTCATTATCCACGCCGATGGAAGAATCCTCCTCCCAATCCAGACAAGATTTCTTGTTCGCAAGGCCCAATTGACACCTGATTAGGAACCCCCCAAAAAGGGCAAATACGGTCATTCCTCCGCCTGCATATCCATCATGTGAACTCTGATTGCCAAGTTCCAAGTGGACGACCTTCCTCAGGTACTGTTATACTGTTATACTACTAGCCCCAAGCCTCCTGCAAGACCAGACCGTTCGCAGGTATCTGGTTGGAACTTTATTGCCTGTTATAACACCCAGGTATCACATCTACCCTTACACCTGGTGTAATGTGTCATGTTTACGAGTTGGCTCATTTGCTTGTTATGTATTTGCTTAATTTTTGTTTCTAGTCCCAAGTTCTCAGAGGGATGTTAGTAGTTATCTCCTGGTCCCGTGTACTGAGCACCCAGTACATGGAATCATCGCTCCCCGGAGCGTACTCATGCTCTGATGCCCTTAAACACAGGCATATAGGTGTGAGGCTACGCTTGCACACTACCTTCTCACTGAGAAAAAAAGCAAAGTCTCAAGATTAGTTTCCCCCTCCCAGTACAACCTGAAGCACACCTTTCCACTGAACTCCTCTTCTGGAGCTACACTATACCCCGGCAAGGGCTCCTATCCCTTACCTCTCCACCTCCTGTCTTACACCTACAGCACTTGCCACATTATGTCCCCCCCTCCATGAGATTCCCTGCGACCGGTACATTCTTAACACTACCATCCTTTATCCATGGCCACCCTGAAAGTTATATCATGGAACGTAAAGGGCCTTAGATCACTGTAACGACACCCCAAATATAACAGGGGTTACAGTCGTCTAGGATAATCCGCTCCCGAACACCAGGACAGCTATCGACCACTCCAATCCGCCATACATGAAGCCCATCAATAATTCCCCCCAAGTACGAGACAAGGCTCTGTAGTGAGGTTCGATCAAGAGTAACTCTCTTCTACTTTATTGAAAGAAACACAGCATTTATATATACTTTGAGAATACCACATGCCTGTTTATTATGTATTCGGTATGACCAGACTATCGAGGTTGAGCAACCCTCCCGACCCCCCCACACACACCTGTACTCAATCAGTGTCCACCATCAAGTGGATATAGGAGGAGTCCCCTGTAGTGCATTGGCACAGCTTTCCCAGCAAGGAGTTTTGTCTCCAAGGGTTAGAAAGGTTGGATTCATCTCTTTTTCATGGATAGTGTAGGACCCACTGATAATGGGGTTCTTTGACGCAGTAGTGGGCTTGAGCACGATATGGCCATATGGTGGGACCAAACCCCCATTTTTATTTATGGACTCTCTTCAGATTTGGTAGTAATTTCTTTTGCATTTGCGCGCTATTCTTTTTTAATATACATGTCTTTTGGTTCATAGCTGCAGCAGCTTTGGAAATACATGGGTATGCTCCCCCAAATTTTTTGCCTGTTTATTATGTATTCGGTCTGACCAGACTATCGAGGTTGAGCAGCCCTCCCCACCCCCCACATACACCTGTACTCAATCAGTGTCCACCATCAATTGGATATAGGAGGAGTCCCCTGTAGTGCATTTGCACATTTTTCCCAGCAAGGAGTTTTATCTCCAAGGGTTAGAAAGGTTGGATTCATCTCTTTTTCATGGATAGTGTAGGACCCACTGATAATGGGGTACTTTGACGCAGTAGTGGGCTTGAGCACGATATGGCCATATGGTGGGACCAAACCCCCATTTTTATTTATGGACTCTCTTCAGATTTGGTAGTAATTTCTTTTGCATTTGCGCGCTATTCTTTTTTAATATACATGTCTTTTGGTTCATAGCTGCAGCAGCTTTGGAAATACATGGGTATGCTCCCCCAAATTTTTTACCTTCAAGTAGATGTCGCCAATTCTCCAGTGCCAGTTTTATGGCATGCAACTCCTTTTCACCCACTGGGTAATTCACCTCTGGGCTGCTTAGTGATTTTGAGAAGAAAGCAACTGGGTGGAGTGGTGAAGTATTTGTTGGTCGTTGGGAGAGAACTGCTCCTACTGCCATATTTGACGCATCTACTTCCAGAATATATTGGAGGGATGGGTCTGGATGGCGTAGTATGGGAGCAGAAGTAAAGCTTGATTTTAACAAGCGGAAAGCTCCATTTGCTTCTTCTGACCATTTTAATGGTTTCTTTATACTTGTAAGTTGTGTGAGAGGTCTCACAATAGCAGAGAAGTTCTTGATGAACTTTCTATAGAAGTTTGAAAATCCAAGGAATCGCTGTAATGCCTTACGAGTTGTTGGTATAGGCCAATCCAGAATACAGGATATCTTGCTCATATCCATCTTGATTCCGGTTTTGGATATGATGTATCCTAAGAATAATATTTCTTCTTTATGGAATAGGCATTTTTTTAATTTCACGTATAGATTGTGTGCGAGTAATCTGGATAACACAAGTCTTACATGTTTTATATGTTCAGACAGAGATCGAGAATAGATAAGTATATCGTCCAGATATACCACAACACAGACATCAAGTAAGTCTCTAAAGATGTCGTTTATGAACCTTTGAAAAGCTGCGGGAGCATTACATAACCCGAATGGCATCACAAGATATTCGAATAATCCGTATCTGGTTCTGAATGCTGTTTTCCACTCATCTCCGTCACGGATTCGGATTAGGTTGTATGCCCCTTTTAGGTCCAATTTAGAGAAGTAGGTAGCCCCACGCACTTGTTCAATGAGTTCAGGGATGAGCGGTAAAGGATAGCGATCCTTTATTGTAATGGTATTTAATTGCCTATAATCGATAATAGGCCTAAGACTTAAATCCTTATTGCGGACAAAGAAAAGTCCTGCAGCTGTGGAAGAAGTAGAGGGTCTGATGAACCCTTTTGTCAAATTCTCATCCAAGTATTCCTTGAGATGAGAGAGTTCATCCTGTGAAAGAGGATAAACATGACCGAAAGGCAATTTGCTGTTAGGGAGTAGATCGATAGTGCAATCATAATCCCTATGGGGAGGCAACACTTGAGCATTTTTCTCAAGGAATACTTCGGACAGATCCTGATAGCATAGTGGTGCAATCTCGTCTGACACCACAGACAGGATCTTTCCATAAGATGGGAGGTTACACGTAATCTCACAATAATGAGAAGGGAAAGTTAAAGTCCGTCTTTTCCAATCTATGATTGGTTGATGTGTGTGTAACCAGGGGAGTCCCAAAATAATGGGAAAATGGGGTGAAGATAGTATATCAAAGGAGGTGGTCTCCATATGACACTCGTTAGCAGTGACAAGGAGTGCTTGTGTCTGATTGGTGATTGGACCAGAAGATAGCGGGATACCGTTAATGAAACTAACAGAAACAGGTTTAGGTTTTTAAATAATAGGTATTTTATTTAAGGTAACAAAACGTGTATCGATATAGTTTCCACAAGATCCTGTGTCGATCATAGCCTTGGTAGTAATCCTAGTCTGGTCCCACTGTAATGTTAAATGAACAAAAAGATAAGGTTTAGAAAAGGAAGTCGTTAATCCCCCTAGCAAGACATGTGAACACTCACCCTCTTTTTTGCGGACAAGGGGACAAACGCTTATCGAATGATCCGGGGATGCGCAGTACATGCAGAGATTACTGGATCTTCTCCTGGCTCGTTCAGTAGTTGATGAAGGTGAGCGTATGGTTCCTACCTCCATAGGAGTAGGGTCAACGGCCGAAATCCGAGAAGGACTAGACAATGGCATTCCCATTTTTTCAGCCTTTCTTTCTCGCAGTCGCCTGTCAATGTTGATACTGAGTTGTATTAAGGCATCCAAAGTGCCAGGTAAATCCGCTCGGGCGAGCTCGTCTTTAACGGCTTCTGACAACCCGAGTCTGAACTGAGTTCGCAACGATGTATCATTCCACCCTGAATCAAGGGTCCATCTTTTGAACTCTGCTACAAAGTCTTCTACAGGTCTCCTTCCTTGTTTTAAAGCCCTTAATTGGATATCAGCAGTACTCTGCCTAATGGGGTCATCATATAAACTAGCGAGTTCCGCTAGGAATAAAGGATAGGAGTTGAGAAGCTGATCATTTTTCTCAAAGAGAGAGTCTGCCCAGGCCCGTGGATCACCCGTTAAGTATGAAATGACGGTACAGACTTTAATTTGATCAGTAGGGTAAGTACGCGGTTTTAGCAAAAAAAGCAATTGACATGCATTTTTGAATTCACAAAATTTTTTCCGATCACCGGTAAACACTAGAGGAGGGTTTATTTTGGGTTCAGGGGGCTGAGCAACAGTAAGCTGGGAAAGACGGGTTACCTGCTGTCTCAGAGTCTGATTGTCTTCTTTTACTTCAGTAAGAGCAAGTATTAATGCATTTACTTGTTGTGTTAATTGTGTCACTTGAGTGGGTAATTCTGCTGAATCCATTTTTTTTTTTTTTTTTTAAGGTTCGTTCAATCTGTAATGCTCCTGCGTTTTTATTGTAAGCTGGATTTGCAGCTGCAGAATCTCCACTCAGTAGTCATGTAGAGATGTGTTGGAATACCAGATCCAACTCTCCAGACTCATCACTGTGGGCCTGTCTGCTTCAGCATACAGATATACACACACTCAATAAGATGTTCCTGGAGTGATAGGATGTATATGATAGTAAGGAGGTGATGTGCTGAAGGGACAGGTGTGAGCAGTGACAGTAATGGTAAGCACTTGATAATAATATTCAGGAGAGTAGTAGATGGTAATAGGTAGAATGCAGATAGGTTAGTAATCATGTATGGTAACAGGTGGTAAGGACAGCAGATGACATAGACAGGATAGACTAACCCAGTGCAAGGATAGATGGTAGTAGACTCAAGAGCTAGCAATCTATGTAACAGTGCAGATGGTAGAATTAGTATGCATAGATAGTAACAGTCCTTAATGTGCAGAAGATGATAGTGTAAGTTAGTTATGGAGGATTGCCCTGTGGGGTACTTATCACTAGTGAGGTTTAGTAAGTAGAGGGGTCTAGTAGTGAGGGAGTGATCCGGTAGCGAGATACGGGATCAGTTGCGAGGTTCCGGTCTGTTCCAGGTAAAGGCAAATAGCTGGAGGTTCCGACAGCAAGACAAGGCTTGTGAGCATGTAGACACACATTGAACGAACAACGTGAGAGAGAATGCTGGCGATTGAAATAGCCGCTCAGCGGCGCTCAGCGATGACGTCATCCGTCTTAAAGGTGTATGCGTTCCACCTAACTAAAAAGGTGGGACGCAATGTTTTGAAAGGAAAATGCGTCCTACCAGAATCTTACAGTAGGAGGGGAGTAATTTTCCCTGGCGTCGCTGCTCACGGACAAGCGCTTCTTTCCAGAGTTCCCAGTGAATTAAATTACCCAAACGTAGTAGGACCTGTGCTGACCCTGGTTCCCTGCGATCTACTGGTATCTCTCGCAACCTCCTTTCGAATTCCGCTTCCATGGCTTGTGTCCTCTTGTAGCTGTCCTTCTGGGCTGTGGAAATCATCCCGCCGCTTGCCACCAATTGTAACGACACCACAAATATAACAAGGGTTACAGTCGTCTAGGATAATCCGCTCCCGAACACCAGGACAGCTATCGACCACTCCAATCCGCCATACATATAGCCCATCAATAATTCCCCCCAAGTACGAGACAAGGCTCTGTAGTGAGGTTCGATCAAGAGTAACTCTCTTTTCCTTTATTGAAAGAAACACAGCATTTATATATACTTTGAGAATACCACATGAACAATGACTGTGTAATTACCTCCCTTAGTAGACAGCCAGGTGAGCTCATTAACATGCTTATCAATAGTCTCAGACCCAATTAACATACTGTCCTATTTTAGACAAAAGCACATTCTTTAGGAGGGGCTGCTGGAAAAAATCCCCCCCTCTCTCTGCAGCTAATACACATGGATTAGCAGACACGGTTTCTCTCCTATTTACTGGACGCCCAAATTAGTAGTTGCACTTCCTGTGCCTTACAGTGTACAGGAATAAGGTAGATCTCCATATTTCCTGAGAGATATGGGTAATGCATATACTGTCCCATTTGAAATAGTCCAAACCATATTCTCAGTGTACACCACCCTCCCGGTCACCCTGCATCCATAAAAGATGCAGGGTGACTTAAACATAAGAAAGCCACACAAGGCTGGACATGGTGTCTCCCAGCCTCTTTAAAGAAATTTGGGGTCCACAACCCCCATGCCCAAAGTGACTCCTGTCACAATCACCTAATAAACGTATGATGATATTGCGCCATCTCAAGCGCTTGGGGGCGGATGTCGCTCTCCTCCAGGAGACTCACCTGGGGGAGGGAGACACGCGATTCTTGAAGAAGCTTTGGGTTGGGGAGGCGATATGCTCCCCTGCCACAGATCGCAAGGCTGGAGTAGCCATCTTGTTAAATAAAAAGATCCCCTATGAAATCCTGGACACTAGCCGGGATGATGCCGGCAGACGACTGTCTTTATTGATCAGACTCCCTACCCACACTGTACGGTTCTCAAATGTGTATGCCCCGACACCCCCTTCCGCCATCTTCAAAGGTGATACCGTGACATGGCTGCTTCAGAACCCCACTCCCTTTCATATAATAGGAGGCGACTTTAATGATGTCATGAACATGACGGTTGACCGTAAACAACGTAGGACGAGGTCCCAAATCTCCCGCTCCGCACATCACACTAAGGAAACCCCCCTGCACTCCATGATGTCTGCCCTATACTTGGTGGACGCGTGGCGCCTTAGCCACCCTACAGATCACGAATACTCCTTTTATCCCCCCCCCCCCAGGACTCCATGGCCAGACTGGACTATCTATTCCTTACCCCAGAACTTATAAGATTTCGGGACATACATGATATTGCCATATCAGATCATTCCCCGATATCCCTATCTATTTCATTAGCAGCTACCACCCCTCCCATAGGTACCTGGAGATTCCCAGTGTTTCTCATACATAATAAGGACTTCCAACATCACGTGCAATCAACCTGGCGGGACTATGCTACCCTGAACCAGGAGCATTTTACTCACCCTATCCTTTTCTGGGAAGCGGGCAAATCGGCCCTTCGAGGACATATTATGTCCTATGTCTCTACATATAGGAAAGCTCTTGCTAGATATTACCTAGAGGCGAGCGAAAAACTGCACCGAGCCCAATCCCTTCTCACCACTTCACCCTCCCCAGAGCTCAAGGACGAGTGGCACGAGGCAAAAAAGCACTTTGACCACTGGGCAGAAAAAATTGAGGAATCTAAATGTTCCTGATTTATGGCATCCTTTTACTGTTTCGGGAATAAACCGTGAAAATTACTTTCCAGACTGATCAGAGGCACCTACAAACCCACGCATATATTGACACTCAGGAACGAGTCAGGAAAGCTAACACATTCACCAACTGACATTAGCAACATTCTGGAAAACTACTACAGCACCTTATATAGCAAAGACCCGGTAAACCTTGAGGCCGCCAAAATTTTTCTGGACAATGTTTCTCTCCCCTCACTTACAGAAGCCCAATTGCTAGCAATCAATGCCCCAATAAGCTCGGAAGACATAGCTCACACCATAACTCATATGGCGTCCCAAAAAGCGTCGGGTCCAGACGGCTATTCGACTGAATTTTTTAAAACTTTTAAAGATACCCTCTTGCCCACTCTCACTGCACTGTATAACAATATGTGGCAAAATGGCACTTATCTTCCCACAGGCTCTCAGGCATACATAAAACTATTATCCAAGAAAGGCAAGGACCCCACTCAACCAGGCTCATACCGGCCAATATCCCTTTTAAACATTGATGCTAAAATCCTATCTAAAATAATAGCTTCCAAAATAGCACAGGTTCTCCCCACACTTATTCATCCTTCTCAAGCAGGCTTCGTCAGGGGTAGGTCGGCTACTGCAAATATACGCAAGGTCCTGGTGGTCCTAGAACATGCTAAGGCTAACCCTACTGGTCACTCGGCCATAGTGACTTTAGACGCCGAGAAGGCCTTTGACAATGTCAATTTGGACTGGCTCTTCCTGACTCTGGCGAAGTTAGGGTTCTCTGGCAAGATAACCGACTTCTTGAAAGCTCTCTATGCCTCCCCCTCAGTGCGTATCTTCACATCTATAGGCATATCAAACCCGATTCCGTTATACAAGGGCACACGTCAAGGCTGTCCCCTATCTCCCTTATTGTTTAATATGGCCATAGAGCCCCTTTCCAGACACTTGTTAACCTTGAATACAATTCACGGTATCCCACTGGGTCAAACAGAGCTCAAAACTGCCCTTTTTGCTGATGACTTGCTCATTTTCACATCCCAACCTAGTACTGACCTTCCTGTGTTCACTGTTAAAGGAATTCAGATTTATTTCTGGGTTAAAAATTAATTTCGACAAAAGTGAAGTCCTCCCGCTAACGCAACCGGTCATAGACCACTGAGTTCATTCCCTCCCTTTCCCTCTAAACCACCAATACATCACCTACCTGGGCATCAAGATTGGCAGACATACCTCTACACTTTACCAACTGAACTATGTTCCACTTTTAGAAAAAATTATTAAAGAACTGGAATTGTGGATGACTCTACCCCTCTCGTTTTTCGGAAGGTGCCACCTGGTCAAAACGGTCAGTTTCCCACGTCTGCTTTACCCCCTCCAAGCCCTCCCTTTCCTCCTCAAACATAAAGATATTAACACTCTGAATAAGGCCGTTACGGCTTTCCTCTGGAATAAGAGGAGACCAAGGATATCCATTGCCAAACTGCACCTTCCGAAGAGCGAGGGGGGAGCTGGCTTGCCCAATATTAGGTTGTATAATTTGTCTTGCCTACTACGCTATGGCCTGGATTGGATCACCAAATCCTCATTGAAACTCAACTAGCCCACCCATTGTGCCTACCTGGAGTGCTACACAGCACCTTTACAGCTTTGCCCGTACACTTTCAACGACATGTTCTCTTTCGAGACACTATGATAGCATGGAGGGAAGTAAGGAAACGTCTGGGAGTTCCCTCAACAATCTCCAAGCACTTGCCCCTCCATGGCAATCCATTATTTCCGCAATTTATGGACTATGCATCGTACTAACTCTGGGAGCAGAATGGATTGACATTGGCTCATTCTTTAGTCCGATCCTCTGATCTTTCCATAAAACCATACACGGAACTTGCAGGGGAATACCACTTGCCCTCATCCCATCTAGGGATGATCGAACGGTTCGGGTCGACCATCGGTTCGACTCGAACATTGGCTGTTCGAGGTTCGGCCGAATTTAGAACTTTTTGCTGAAAAAGTTTGGAATTCGGCAACCAGAACCGACCAAAATGCAATGGGACAGGAAATGGGCTTTAAAAGCCCGTGATTGGACCAGGACCATTAGTAACAGCCAATTGAGGGGGCAGGAGAATGCTAGGAATATGATTGGAGTGACTAGGGGGTCCCTAGACCAATCATTAGTGAATACGCCCCCCAGTATATAAGATAGCCCCGGCAAATTCCTAGCATTGTAATACAGGGACATGGAAGAGAATGGAAGCAGTTCTGTTAAATTTGCTTCAAAAGTGTCATTTAGCATTTATTAGTGTGAGGAAAGGGATATCTAGTGTAGTTAGAGTGCTCTTTTACACTTTAGTTAGATGCAAAAAATTTGTTTCTGTAGGGAAAGTGTTAAGTGCCAGGGTGACCGTAATGTAGTGTAGGGTGAACTGACACTGACTGCTATGGCAGGGTGACCAAACCCTTCCATATCAGGGTGACCGCTATAGAGAAAAGATCGTTTCTCTTAAGTCACATTCAGTGCACTAATATGGCTTCTCACCCGTCAGCTTGCTTTTTGGCTGCAGGCGTTGATAGGGATTTTTTGAGGACATGTTTGGAGTCAGGCATGACATCTGAACATGTGTATAGGGGGTATATATACACACCCATGTATGTATATATACACCTGCACATATATAGGTGTGAAAGGAGCAGAACACTATACTTGCGCTAATTAAATCATTTACATTAATATGGCTCTGCTCCTATAACACCTATATACATATGTGTAAGTGTAAAATACATATAAGGGTGTGTGTACATATATACCCCTATACAGAAGTTCAGATGTTTTGCCTGCCTCCAAAGAACCCAAGAAAAATGCCCAAAAAAACGCTAGCGCCAAAAAAAAAAAAAACGCCCAGGTGTGTTGTTGCAGGCATTTTTTTGGGTTCTTTGGAGGCAGGCAAAAACATCTGAACTTCTGTATAGGGGTATATATGTACACACACCCTTATATGTATTTTACACTTACACATATATAGGTGTTATAGGAGCAGAGCCATATTAATGTTAATTATTTAATTAGCGCAAGCATATATTCCTGCTACTATCACACCTATATATGTCTAGGTGTATATATACTGTGAGGGATTAGCTCGGTGGTAGGCGTGGATGACCCCTTGGGGAGTTCGTTTTCACAGAGAGATAGCCGAGAAGTGCTTGCAAACAACAGTTTGGTTGATTAATGCAATTTTCTTCACCAGACTGCAAGCGTTAAAAACAGCAAAATAAAATAAAAGACAAAATAAATCCTTGCCTCTGTGGGTGGCTACCTTCTCACACTGGAACCTACCTAAGAGTCTGTCTCCAACCTACTGTTGGGCAGACTTTCTTATCCTACAGCGGATACTCAACAGTCCATGTTTTATCTTCCCACAACAAATGTCCATTGAACAGGTCCCTTTACTCTTCACAATGAGAATGTCTCTTTGCTTGTCTCTTCACATGGCAAACATTCCTTTATTTCTTCCACATAGAAAGAGTTCGTTTTCTCACCTTGAGAAGTCCTCACAACTGGTTACCCTCCTTAGCGCACATCACTTCAGGGGGTCTTCTCCCATGCTCACACAGCTTGTCGGGAGGCACACGTCTGACTGTCCTCCTCTCCCAGCCCACACGGCTTCAGGAGACAGCTTCCGGAGGCAGCAATCCTTAGACTTCCTTTGGAGAAATTATAGAAGCCTTAACTTTCTCATTCCGAACAGCTGAAGTCTGTTCAACGTCTTTAGACCTTTCTGCTGGCTTCTGCAGCCGACACCCTATAGTAATTGGTGCATTGTATCTCCCATCTGTGACAACACTCACAGATTTACCTGACTTCCTGTCACATTTACTTGACGTCCTGTTACAATACATATAAGTATGTGTGTATATATACAGTACCCGTATACACAAGTTCAGATGTTTTGCCTGCCTCCAAGGAACCCAAAAAAATGCCCAAAAAACGTTAGCGCCAAAAAAAAAAAAAAACACCCAGGTGTGTTGTTGCAGGCATTTTTTTGGTGTTTTTGGAGGCAGGCAAAACATCTGAACTTGTGTATAGTGGTATATATACACACATACTTGTATGTATTTTTACACTTACATATATATATATAGGTGTGAAAATAGCGAAGCCATATCCCTGTTCTATAAGTGACATAATACAAACAATCTTTTTTTTTTCTGGTTCTGGACATGCTA
Organism: Pelophylax lessonae; assembly: GCF_965119305.1. Lineage (NCBI taxonomy): Eukaryota > Metazoa > Chordata > Amphibia > Anura > Ranidae > Pelophylax > Pelophylax lessonae. The sequence continues at coordinate 584,359,753 of NC_138769.1, read as the reverse complement.
CAGAGCTGAAACTTCACAGGTACACTTTTTAGAACCCCAAGACACTAAATCCAAAAAATCTCATTTTTTTTTTTTTAATAATTGGCTCTCTATCAAAAATGACAATTTTTAAGAACTTTTTTTGTGTGATTAATAGTCCCTGGGGCATGACCCAGAACCCTAGGCACTTTTTAGGGGCATTTATTGGGTTTAAGGGCTTCAAAATGGTGTTTTTTGATTACCGAAGTTCGGGTCCCATTGATTTCAATGGGGTTCTGAAATCCGAGCCGAACTTTCCGAAGTTCGGATGTTCTGGCCGAACCGAACTTTTGAAAAGTTCGATCATCCCTAGTCCCATCAGCTATACTATCATCAGGCAATAGCCTATGTTAAATCTTGTTCACCCAGCACTGCTAAAAGTTTCCAAAAGTCAGTCTTGGATGATTTCATCAAGAACAAAAGTTACAACATTTCCATTGTCTATGATCAACTGCTTATACACTCTAATAAACTCTCCATGGATACCATGTTTGATAAATGGGGTACTGTCTTCCCCTGGAGGATATCACTCCGAAAATACTGCAAGGATACCTACGGATTAGAAAAACCGTGCTGATGGAGACCTGGTCTCAATTCAAATTGATTCACAAAGCCTTCGTCCCGACTCTGTATACCAACAATTAGAGAACTCCTGCAATCTACCCCCAGTGCGGTGGAGATAGACCGACGCTAGCCCATAGATTCTGGCATTGCCCCAATATTTTACAGTTTCTGGGACCAGGTGCTGACCTTTCTACAGGAGGTTCTGGGAATCCGACTGGAGAAATCCCCCCGCTTGTTCTTATTTGGATGCGAAGAGCCATCGCAGCCCTCAACTGATCCAGATTGGATAGGTAAATGGCTACCCCCTTGGACCCACTTATGCACCTTGGCAGCCAAAAAAGCAATTTTAAAGACCTGGACTTCTAACACTCCCCGGACGATCTCCATGGTTTGCAATAACCTCAAAGCACTTCTACATATGGAAAAAGGAAATCTGGACATTGATAAATTCTCGTCAATGGAAACATTTTTCTCCAGATGGCGCCCATTCGTGCAATATGCCTTCCATGCAGATGAGCTGAAAGCTATGATGATAGCCTTCCAATTCACGGAATGGTATTTAAAGGCCTCAATATCTAATACATTAGGAAGGTTGAGTGTATAAGGCAACACCTTCCACGTTCCCTCCTTCATAGGACCGTACCTATCACTTGTTTACTGGTTGCATCAAGCTGGATCTCATGGATACCACTATCCCTCTTCCCCCTACTCCCCCCCCCCCTATTTAAATTACAATGTCATAATATGAGTAGACTAGGTGTATTGTTCAGCCAGTAAGAGTCATCTTTTCTGTACTTAGTTATCCTTCCTTTACATAATTGACGTTCTCCTCACGTCCCATGCGAGAGTGTCAATCTCTTTCCTCATCCCGACTCCCTCCAATCCCTCCCCTCTCCCAGTGTCGTTCACACTACGTTCACTAATACCCTTGTGTATAATATTTGTGATACTGTTATTATAAAATGCAAGCACACTCTGAATGTTTACATAATTTTTTTTGCTGTTCTACGAAATGTGCTATTTTGCTGCACTACAGATCTTGTAACTGTTTCATATGTTCAATTAAAATATATTAAAAAAAAAAAAATATTCCATGGACTCCCCATGCCTCTCAGCAAATAGCTTGGAGTGTCTACTTTGCAAAATGGGGTCATTTGTGGAGGTTTTGTTCTATCTTGAGATTTTAGGGCCTCCGAAACTGTGACAGGTAGTGAGGAAGAAAAAAAAAGCAATTTACGCCATTAGAAAACCTAAAGGGGGTGATTGGTTTTCGGGGTCCCGTACACACCTAGGCTCCCAAAAAGTCTCACACATGTGGTATCCCTGTACTCAGGAGAAGCATCAGAATGTATTTTGGGGTGTAATTTCACATATACCCATGGAATGCGTGAGCAATATATCATTTAATGACAACTTTGTGTAAAAAAAAAATAAATAAATTGTCATGTTCCTGAAACTTAGGGCAAAATATAAAATACTCCATGAACTCAATGTGCTCTAAGCAAATAGCTTTAGGTGTCTACTTTCCAAAAAGGGGTCATTTGGGGGGTGTTTGAACTGTCCTGGCATTTTATGCTCAATCTTAGCCACACATCACCCACTCTTTTAACCACTTGAAGACCAAGCCTTTCCTGTGACTTTTTGTTTACATGAAAAAATATATATATTTTTTTTTACTAGAAAATTACTTTGAACCCCCAAACATAATATATTTTTTTAGTTAAATCTTATTTTATTGAAAGAGAAGGGTTTTACAGAGTTAGGGGAGAAGCATGGAGCATGAAACATACAGTAAAATAAGTTGTTCAGGAATGACATAAAGTAAACCGTGAGTAAGTGCATACAACAATCAACATCAATAAATGCCAATATGGAACCTAAATCACCAGGTCCATTAGAACCTGGCAGCAGCACAAGAACAAAATAACAGGAACTTGGGGTGTCAGGTGTTAACATAAATAAGAGAAAAATCAAAAGGCCAACACCGGTATAAACACTTTCATGGCTGGCGTCACTTGGGAAGAATGTGGAAAGTGTGGTAGGCATTGTTAAATATCTCGGTTTTCCAGTAAGAAACGCCTAAAAACAAAAAAATAAGCAAAGAGGATTGCCTTATGGTGTCAATGGTATAGCCAGAGAGGAGAATAGAGCTTAGAGGATGGGATAAAGCAGGAGAATGTAAAGAGGTATGCCAAGGGGGCAAAGAAGGTGGATGAAATCAGGAGGGGTCGCCCACGTCCCACTACTGCCCCCCAGCACCGGGTAGCACAGACGTCTCGAGCCAGGACTGAAAGGCATCCGAACACCGAAACATGTCCCAGGACCTCCAAGCAGCAGAGAATCGGTCCTCCCTGCCCCCCTCCCGCGCCAACAGGTTTTCCATGTCCCTAAGCCGGTCCAGTTCCAGAGCCCACTCAAGTTTAGAGGGTACGTGCTTGGTCCTTCAGTGTCTGGGTATCACCGTCCGAACAGCCACCAAGAAAAACCTCAGAACGTCTCTCTTGATCGACCGGAAGGAACCGGGTAACAAAGACAACAAGGCCAGTTCCGGTGTCGCAGGAACAATGGTCGCCTGGAGCCTGCAATACAGAGCTATGATTCCTGTCCACAATTCATGGATCTGGGGACATTCCCACCAGATATGGATAAGCGTTCCCCTCGAGGACAAGCACCGCCAACATTGGTCCGACTGGATTGGGTCAATGTAGGCAATCGAGGAAGGGCACCTGTACCATCTGCTTAAGAGTTTGAACCCCTTCTCCTGAACTTGGTTAGCAGGAGACAGCGAGTGGGTCATCGCAAAACATTTGTGCCAGTCGGTAGATGAAAGGGTTCGGCCCAGGTCCTTGTCCCAGACAGCAGTATATGTCGGCGGGTCAGGGCGGAGGGCGCACAGTAGCAAGGAGTATAAGAGAGACACCGTGTGCGTGTGGGGAACATCCTGGTGCAGGATAGAGTCCAACTCCGAAGGATCTCCCCTAACATCAGTCAACGAGGGCAGAGTGTGTATATAGGAGAGGGCCTGGCGGCGCTGCAGCCAGTTCACAAGATCACCACTGGGTGTGGCGGATGCAGGAGAAGTCAACAGGGACGGGTCAGCTCGGAGAATCTGGGCCACCCGTCGATGGTCCGTCGCACTCCAGGGGCCAAATCTGGAACACGAGGCCGCTGGAGGGAATGCTGGGGAACCAAAGAAGGGTGTCATGGGGCCCTGAGGACTTGACAGACGTCCCGATTTATTCAGTCAATCCCAGACCCGCAAGGTCTGACGCGTTAAAGCGCCGAAAGAAGAAGTGTGGCCACGGAGATGCACCGGGGTCCAGGGGAGTGCCCTGAGATCGAAAGGGGCCAGAAGGTGTTCAAGTTGCACCCACAGTTTAGTTGGGGCATTGTGAAACCAATCCACTAAGCGCGTCAAGGTCGCCGCTCGGTGGTAGAGAGCGAAATCTGGGATACCAGTGCCCCCTCTAGACTTTGGAAGGGTGAGAGTCGCATATTTTAAGCGGGGTCGGCTATGAAACCATACAAATCTCGAGAGTGCTTTGCGTAGCTTGTCAAAGAAGGAGGCAGGTATGTGGATAGGAAGCGCTTGAAAGAGGTATAAAAAATGAGGTAGAACGTCCATCTTCAAAACATTGATCCTCCCAAACCAGGACAAGCGTTTCGTGGAGTAGGTAGATAGGTCAGATAGGGTTTTAGTGAAGAGAGGGGCAAAATTGTCAGCGAAGAGTCGTGTCGGGTCAGAAGGTAGCTGGACGCCCAAGTAGAGAACGGAGGAGGATCCCGTCATAAAGGGATAAGCATCCGAGATACGCTGGAGAGTTGAGTTAGGCAGGGAGATATTTAGTATCTCCGATTTAGAGTGATTAACTTTAAAGTTGCTCACAAGGCCAAATTTGCGGAACTCGGTCAGGATCGCGGGCAGGGACTTTTGAGGAGAAGTGATATAGAGCAGTAGGTCATCGGCAAACAGTGCCAGCTTAGAATGTATGGGGCCAATGGTCAGTCCGCAAACATTGGGGTTGTTGCGAAGTGCAACGGCCAAATGTTCCATAACCAGGACATAGAGGAGCGGAGATAGGGGGCAACCCTGGCACGTGCCGTTGTGTATGCTGAAAGCAGGGGACAGGGAACCGTTAATTCGGAGCCTAGCGGAAGGCGACTTATAGAGGGCCATAATTCTAGCTAGCATCAACGGGCCTACACCGATTTGCTCCAGGGTAAGATGTAAAAAATGCCAGTCCACGCGATCAAAGGCCTTCTCCGCGTCCACTGTCAGCATGCATAGGGGTACAGCTTGGGAGCGGGCATAATCAGTAAGCAAGAGGGTCTTCAGGGTGTTGTCCCTAGCTTCTCGGCCCTGGACAAAGCCCACTTGGTCCTTATGGATAAGGTCTGGCAATAAAGGTTTCAGTCGGGTCGCTAGGATCTTAGCATAGAGTTTAAGGTCAATTCCAATCAAAGAGATAGGCCTGAAATTGGCGCACGAGGCGGGGTCTTTCCCCGGTTTTGGAATTAGAGATATGTGGGCCTCTAACGTCTGAGGTGGAAATGCAGAGCCGTCCGGAATCGAGTTAAATACCCGGGCTAAAAAAGGGGCCAGAAGGGAGCCAAACACCTTATAAAACTTAGCAGTAAAGCCATCGGGGCCAGGACTTTTACCAGTAGGGGAGGATGCAATCGCCGCCATAACCTCGTCAGCTGAGATCGGCACTTCTAGGTCTGATACGGCTTCATCAGGCAAGGATGGGAGGGCGGTCGTCGACACATATGCGGCCTTGTCGTCGAGGGAGGCCCCTGGGGCACCCTGGGGTAGGGACGCAGAAATATTGTAAAGCGACTGGTAGTAGGTTGCAAAGGATTGACCAATTTGCGTTGGGGTCGTCGCCAGGGACCCTGTAGGGTCACGAATCTGGGTGATAAACGTAGAGGCAGTGCGTGGGTGGAGAGCGCCAGCCAATGGGCGTCCACATTTATCCTGGGACTTGTATCTGTGCAGGGCCAGTTTCTGGTCAAACGTGTGGGCAGAGGCCACATATAGGTCTCTAAGTTGGGAGCGGGCCGTAGAGAGGTCTGCTAGAATGGCATCGGAAGGGGTCTGGCTGTGCTTTGTTTCTAGTTCGCGGAGCTTTAGAGTCGCAGCTGCAATGGAGGCTGATCTTTCTTTTTTAAGCCGGGTACCCATCTGAATAAAGGTACCCCGTAGCACTGCCTTGAGCGCCTCCCACTGACAAGGAAGGGGCGTAGGGTCATCAGCGTGGTCCGAAAAGAAATGGTTAACGACAGTGGAGATTGTGTCCACACAGCCCGGTGTCGCCAGTATAGAGTCATTAAGCCTCCAGGTCCACTCTCTCAGCGGAGTATCCGGGGGGGATAGTGTGAGAAAGATCGGGGAATGGTCGGACCAGACCAATGTCCCAACGCTATCCTCGGGGGACCAATCAAGGCAAGCATGATCCACGAAAAAATAGTCTATCCTGCTATAAGATTGATGGGCCGACGAAAAGTGAGTGTAGGTCCGAGAGGTCGGGTGGAGGATCCTCCCTACATCAACAAGGCGCATGCTGTGAAGGGCACGCTTCAGGGCGCGTAACTTCGTATAGGAGAGGGATGAGCGAGAGGAGGAGGTATCCAGCAGCGGGTCCAAAGGAAGATTGAAGTCGCCACCCAGGATGACCCTCCCCTCCGCGAACCTCGCAAGCAGTTCAAGGTATCGCAAGGCCGAGGCGACCTGATTAGTATTAGGCAAGTAGAAGTTGGCGACCGTGTACGTCGTCCCCCAGAGTGCAAACTTAACTAGCACGTACCTCCCCTGTGGGTCTGTAATCTGGTCAACCACACTGACAGGCAGGGATTTGTGAAAAGCCACAGACACCCCTTTGGACTTCTGAAGCGGATTAGAACTGTGAATCCATCGGTTGTAGTACCTGTTGGAGCAAGCAGGGACAGAGTCGGAGCAAAAATGAGTCTCCTGGAGTAGCAAGATATTGACATGGTGCTTATGCATATGATATAGAACTTGCCCCCGCTTAGAAGCTACATTGAGGCCCTGTACATTATAGGAGCCTAGGGTCAGTCGGGGGCGAGCACTTACCGTGTGGGCCATAGTGGGACGCGAGCGGGCAGGTAGAGGGTAGTAGGTAAACCTGGAAAATAGGAAAAGAAAAGAAAAAGAAAAATAGAGAAGAAAAGGAGGGGAAAACTAAGTGGTACACTGAGGAGTAGACAAGGGGGACTCCAGGAAAGGAGCCAAGGAAACTATGGTGCCTGAGTACAGCACACTGTACGTTACATACGATACGGGCACAGAACCGTGCTCAACCTATGGGCGGGTGGAAATGTGAAGAGGGAGTTAGAAGCACATGAGTGAGTCCGGCAACACAGCAGACCTAAAAGAATCAGTTATGAATACACCAAAAAAAAAAAAAAAATTGACAATATCAGAGCTCAATACAGGGAGAATGGGAAAGACGCAGAATTGCGGCTATCGGGGGTGAAGGTTACAACCTCATGACATATGGCAGATCAACAACGAAATAGCAATTGAAATACTATCTGATAAGACCAGATCCAACGGAATCATGCGGCGTCAGGTGCCCCCCCCCCCAAACCCCAGCTGGTCAGGATAACAGCAAAGGGCAGGGGTAAGGGCAGGTTAAAACAGTAAGTGCAGGAAGCCATGGGGCGATGAGCAGTAAATATGGAGAAAAAATACGTATACAAATTGTCACCAACAGGAAGCATCATCATTGTATATCAAGTAATACCAATAACATGGAACATAAAAATAACTAAGGACTGGTGGACCAGAAATCCCCAGCGGTAACGGTCTCTCCGCAACCCCCTCAAACCCCAGCCAGATATAGCAATAGCAAAGGGCAGAAGTAAGGTCAATCTCCGACGGTTAAGGCTGGTAGCTGTGGAGAGAAGCACGGTAGAGCGGGAGAGGGAAAACAGAGGGTCAACAGATAGGGTCCGGTCACATCAGGATAGTCAGTGTAGAGTGCGGTATATGCGGTAATCAAGCTTCCGGGGACTGAGGGCGGCTGGCCCCACTCCTGGGTATGGCAGAGCGCGAGCGGGAGCGCCTTCTTCTCTGAGGAAGAGGGCCAGATGTCTGTGGTCGCACCCATTCAGCAGGAGGATCCAGCCAGTTCGGAATGTCCACTGGAGTGTGACCCAGGAAGGAGAAGAAGTCAGTCAGTTGATCAGGATCCGCCAGCACAAACTTCCTGGAGTTGAAAGTAACTTTAATGCTGAAGGGGTGCCCCCATGTATAGGTGGCCCCAGTTTGGCGTAGCAAGTCCAGTAAGGGACGGACCACTCTCCGCATGTGTAGGGTGTTGCGGGATAGGTCGGGGTATAGGTGGATGGAGGAGCCATCAAAGTCCAGAGGACCCTGTTGCCAAGCCTTCCTCATTATTTCTTCCTTCAGGGTATAGTAGTGAACCCTACATAACACATCACAGGGACGATCATCACCCCTACCTCCTGGGCCCCCCACTCTGTGCACCCTGTCTAGTTCGATGGTTGTGGTAGGAGCTCTACCGAGAACCTGATTGAGAATGGCAGTCACAGTGGGTTTAAGGTCCGTACCAGAGGTGGCCTCAGGGAGACCCTGAATCCTAATGTTGTTCCTGCGACTCCTGTTTTCGCCGTCGTCAACGCGAAGTTGTTGCTGACGCAGGCGGCGGAGGTGGTCACGGGAAGCAGCCTCCAGTGCGGAAATGCGGGACTCGTGGGCTGCTTGAGTAGCGGTGACGGAGGCAACAGTGGAGTCAGTAGTGGAAATCTGCTGACGGATCGCATGTAATTCAGCATGCAGGGAGAGTTCCATTTTAGAGGCCCAGGAGTCGAAGTCCAACCTGAAGGCCGAGAGAAGGGAGGCTGCCTCCGACCGGAGGGTTCCTCCACAATCCGGGGCGTCTGGACCCCCATTTAGTGCAGAAGAGCTGGGCAGGAGAGATGAGGAAGAGGACATTGCTGGAGAAGGAGGTCGATCCGCACAACCCGCATCCACACTAAGGGAAGCCGGCTGAGACGGTGGAGGGGGGGTTTAGTTTTACCCACCGCGCGACCGGTCGCCATCTTGTCAGGTCTAGGGGAGCGGGGTTCCGTTGGCGCAGTGCGCAGTAGGTAACGTTGCATAGAGCTCTGTTGAAGGTCTGAAGGGTCGGCGGGGTGGGAATTGCCCGCCGACATGTATATGGTAGGTGTAGCTAGGCTAACACGTAACTGCTGGAGCCGGATGATCTCGTGGCTCAGCACCGCATGACCAGTGTCTTCAAATCAGTTGCAATGAAATCCACACGGGAGTGAAGACACGGGCAGGTAGTGCAAGTCTGTCAATGTAGGATAAGTTCGAGCTTAGCAATCCACAGCAAAAGAGGAGCAGAGAGACAGATGATCTGGTGCAGGTATTCGTGAGGCAAGGAGTGGAGGCCTGGTGCAATACTCTGCAGAGCTATGAGGATGTAGCTGAGGAGCCTCAGAAGCAGCAGATAGGTCCTTGTCAGGCTGAGGGGAACTCAGCAGGGACTGTGAGCAATACTCTGCAGGGGCTGTGAGCAATACTCTGTAGGGGCTGTGAGCAATACTCTGTAGGGGCTGTGAGCAATACTCTGCAGGGGCTGTGAGCAATACTCTGCAGGGGCTGTGAGCAATACTCTGCAGGGGCTGTGAGCAATACTCTGCAGGGACTGTGAGCAATACTCTGCAGGGGCTGTGAGCAATACTCTGCAGGGGCTGTGAGCAATACTCTGCAGGGGCTGTGAGCAATACTCTGCAGGGACTGTGAGCAATACTCTGCAGGGGCTGTGAGCAATACTCTGCAGGGGCTGTGAGCAATATTCTGCAGGGGCTGTGAGCAATATTCTGCAGGGGCTGTGAGCAATATTCTGCAGGGACTGTGAGCAATATTCTGCAGGGGCTGTGAGCAATATTCTGCAGGGACTGTGAGCAATACTCTGCAGGGACTGTGAGCAATGCTCTTAACTACGTTTTGCTGCCATTTGCAGCACTCTAGCCCTTTCCATTGGTGTTTTAGAGCCATTTTAGTGCCTGAAAGTCCGGGTCCCCATTGACTTCAATGGGGTTCGGTGTCGGGGAAAAGTTCGGCAAAAGTCCGGGACACGGACCCGGACTTTTTTTTTAAATTCGGCCGAACCCGCCGAACACGGACATCCAGGTGTCCGCTCAACTTTAGCCATCACTGGTGCGTGGCTGGGGGGATATGGAGGACACAGAGGATACACCTCCCACAGAGGACAGCTTTTCATTGCCTCTGGGCAGCCTGGCACACATGAGCGATTACATGCTGCAGTGTCTCGGCAACGACCGCCGAGTTTCCCACATAATAACTTGTGCTGATTACTGGGTGGACACCCTGCTGGATCCCCGTTACAAGGACAATGTACCGTCCTTATTTCCCTCACTGGAGCGTTATCGGAAGATGCGCGAGTACAAGCGCACGCTGGTAGACGCGCTGCTGGTGGCATTCCCACCTGATAGCGGGGGCACAGTGGAAGCACAAGGCCAAGGCAGGGGAGGAGGAGGAAGAGGTCGTCAACGCTGCCAGGGCACCGCCAGCACCTCATAAGGCAGGGTTAGCATGGCCAAAATGTGGAAAAGCTTTGTCAGCTTGCCACAACATGCAGCAGCACCAGCAGCTGATATGGAACGTCTTAGCAGGAGGCAGCATTTCACTAACATGGTGGAGCAGTATGTGTACACACGCCTAGACGTACTGAATGATGGGTCTGCCCCCTTCAACTTCTGGGTCTCCAAGTTGGGCACATGGCCTGAGCTTGCCCTTTACGCCTTGGAGGTGCTGGCCTGCCCTGCAGCCAGTGTATTATCTGAACGGGTATTTAACACGGATGGGGGCGTTATCACAGACAAGCGCAGCCGCCTGTCCAGAGCTAATGTGGACAATCTCACGTTCATTAAAATGAACCAGGCATGGATCCCACAGGACTTTTCCATACCTTGTGCAGAATAGACATGTATACCGGCCTTACCCAGCCATTGCTGGATTTGATCTTTCTTACTCTTTTGGGGTGTACCCGAATTTAAAATTTTTTTTTATTAAAAACCAAAACCAGTGATGGCTACCTCGTCCTCCTACTCCACTGCCGCCGCCACTACCACCTACACCGCCATATCCACTGCCACCTCAACCTCCTACTCCATATGGGCCTCGTCCTCTCCTACATCATTCAAGATGAATATTTTTTATTTTTCTGTTTTTTATGTTATTTTAACCACTTTACCACCGGAGGATTTTGCTGTCTTACGTCTGGGCCACTTTTTACGCGATTCGGCACTGTGCGAATTTAACTGACAATTGCGCAGTCATGCAACGCCGTACCCAAACGAAATTTATGTCATTTTTCCCCCACAAATAGAGATTTCTTTTGGTGGTATTTGATCACCTGTGCGATTTTTACTTTTTGCGCTATAAACAAAAAAATAGCGACAATTTTGAAAAAATAACAATATTTTTCACATTTCCAAATTTGTTTTCTGCTACATATTTTTGGTATAAAAAAATCGCAATAAACGTATTTTGATTGGTTTGCGCAAAAGTTATTGCGTTTACTAACTAAGGGAAAGATTTCTGTCGTTTTTGGTGGGTTTTTTTTTAACTAGTAATGGCGGCGATCTGCGATTTTTTTTTGCGGGACTGCGACATTGCGGCGGACAGATCGGACCCCTGACTGACATTTTTGACACTTTTGGGAGTACCAGTGACATTACTACAGTAATCAGTGCTATAAATATGCACTGTTACTGTAAAAATGACACTGGCAGCTAAGGGGTTAATTTTATTGGAGAGGGAGGGGTTAATGTATGCCTTACTGACATGTGTGGGGGGAGGTGACTGAGTGACACAGGGACAGATCGCAGGTTCAGCTATGCTGAACCCTGCAATCTGACCCTGCCTGTCACTTAGGAGATCCGCCCGCTGTGTTTACACAAGCGGGCGGATCTCCAGACTCGATTCCCCGTGCGCCGCCGAGAGAGGGGAATGTCTGGCAACGTAGGTCTACGTCGCCAGACGTTATCGACCACTTTGCCGCAGTAGAGCTCTAGTGAGCAGCGGTAAAGTGGTTAAGTTATTTCCCTATCCACATTTGTTTGCAGAGCACTTGCCATGCTCTTAAGATGATTTTGCTGCCATTTGCAGCCCTCTAGCCCTTTCCATGTTTGTTTTAGAGGCATTTTAGTGCTCAAAAGTACGGGTCTCCATTGACTTCAATGGGGTTCGGATCGGGGCAAAGTTCGGGTTAAGTCCGGTTCACGAACCCGGACTTTTTTTTCAAGTTCGGTCAAACCCGCCAAAACCAGACATCCAGGTGTTCGCTCAACTCTAGTCATTGCGTATTCTATCGGTCACTTGCATATACCGTATATTCATCATATCTCTATCTATATATAGTGCTATTGATTACATCATATCAGGTCATTGCGTATTTTATCGGTCACTTGCGTATACCATATACCCATCACATCTCTATCTATAGATATAGTGCTATTGATTACATCATATCAGATCATTGCGTATTTTATCGGTCACTTGCGTATACTGTGTATCCATCACATCTCTATCTATATATAGGGTTATTGATTACATCATATCAGGTGATTGACTACATTATCGGTCACTTGTGTATACCGTATATTCATCACATCTCTACCTATATTTAGTGCTATTGATTACATCATATCAGGTCATTGCGTATTTTATCGGTCACTCGTGTATACTGTATATCCATCATATCTCTATCTATATATAGGGCTATAGATTACATCATGTCAGGTGATTGAGTATTTTACCGGTCACTTGCGTATACCGTATATCCATCACATCTCTATCTATATATAGTGCTATCGATTACATCATATCAGGTCATTGCGTATTTTATCGGTCACTTGCATATACCGTATATTCATCACATCTCTATCTATATATAGTGCTATTGATTACATCATATCAGGTGATTGAGTACTTTACCGGTCACTTGCGTATACCGTATATTCATCACATCTCTATCTATATATAGTGCTATTGAATACATCATATCAGGTCATTGCGTATTTTATCAGTCACTTGCGTATACCGTATATTCATCACATCCCTATCTATATATAGTGCTATTGATTACATCATATCAGGTCATTGTATATTTTATCGGCCACTTGCGTATACTGTATTTCCATCACATCTATATCTATATATAGGGCTATCGATTACATCATATCAGGTGATTGAGTACTTTATAGGTCACTTGTGTATACCGTATATTCATCACATCTCTATCTATATATATAATGCTATTGATTACATCATACCAGGTCATTGCATATTTTACCGGTCACTTGCGTATACCGTATATTCATCACATCTCTATCTATATATAGTGCTATTGATTACATCATATCAGGTCATTGCGTATTTTGTCGGTCACTTGCGTATACCGTATATTCATCACATCTCTATCTGTATATAGTGCTATCGATTACATCATTTATTTATCAGGGTGAAGGCGCCTAGTTTTCCTTTCTAGCCCTATGTATGCTCTTTTTTATTTTATGGTAAAATACCATAAAAACAACAAATGTTAAAACTAATGAAAAAAATGAGCGCTGGTAATATGGTGGGCTTGTGTGTATATCTTGTGATGATAAATAAATATATATTCAAGATAAGTGATATAAATAGTATCTGTATCAAAAATGTATAACCAATGTATAAATTGTTTATGATACCTAATAAAATGATAAAATATACCAAATGATATACACACTGTAGTAATATATATTGTGACTTAGGTGATGATTTAAGTCATAAATGTGACAATGGTGATAAAATGTAAATAATTAAATTACTGGATTTGCATAAAATCGCTTGTGACTTAGGTGATGATTTAAGTCATAAATGTGACAATGGTGATAAAATGTAAATAATTAAATTACTGGATTTGCATAAAATCGCATATGGCTGACAGTACAATCCTTAATATATAAAATTATTAGTGCAGCTGGTGAAATAGTCCATGATAGTAAATAAATAAATAAATAAATAGAAACTTCAAAGTACTTTTGTGCTCCAATTTTGTGCTCTTGGTAAAAGTAGGCAATTTTTGCTTCTTACCAGATCGCTTTAGGTCGCAAGGACCTAAATCGCCTTTGATCCCTTTAAAGGATAGCATACAGCTGTCTTCAAGGGATGGTTTTGATTCCCCAGAAACCCCAGGAGTTGTACGTGGTTGGGGAGAGGTTGCTCCTGCTGACAATGTCATCCTTAATGACCCAGAGGACTCAGAAGCTCAAGCCTCCTCAAACTTACGTTACTGGTTGGTAACCCTTCTAAATCCGTATTACAAGGGTAAAGTTGCAGAGCTCATCCTGCCTTCACATAGGGAGCAGATGATGAAATATCTTGAGGAGGCCTTAAAAAAAATTGTGTACCACCTTTCCAGACACTGGGAGGTCAACATTCTCTGGACATATTTCTGAGGCATCGTTCAACCAAAGGAGGAGTGGTGGAGAAGGCAGCCGGTGATCGATGCCTTTAACCACTTGCCGACCGCCGCACGACTATCTACGGCGGCGGTCAGCCCCTCACAGGCAAAGTGACGTAGGTCTACGTCGCTCGCCTGTGAGGGTTTAGGGAGCGAGCGCGCGCCGCCGGAGGCGCGCTCCCGCTCCCGCGTGGTCACGGACCCCCCCGCGCGTGTGACAGGCGGACCCGATCGCCGCCGGCCACTCTGCGATCGGCGGGGGAGAGGGAGAAAGTCAGGCAGCTTGTGTAAACAAGCTGCCTGTCATTCTCCTCTCTGTATGAGAGATGATCACATGGATCTACTATGTAGATCCATTGATCACTCTGCATACAGTTGAAGCCACAGCCAATCACAGTTAGAATCACGCCCCTAGGGACACACACAGCCCCTCCCTCTCAAATAAAGTTAACCCCTTCACTACCAGTGTATTTTTACAGTAACAGTGCATATATATAGCACTGATTACTGTAGAAATGTCACTGGTAACCCCAAAAGTGTCAAAAATGTCAGTCAAGGGTCCGATCTGTCCACCGCAATGTCGCAGTACCGCAAAAAAAATCGCAGATCGCCGCCATTACGCGTTAAAAAACAACAAAAATGACAAAAATCTTTCCCTTTGTTAGTAAACGCAATAACTTTTGCGCAAACCAATCAAAATACGCTTTTTGCGATTTTTTTTACCAAACATAGGTAGCATAAAACAAATTGGCCGAAAATATTAAAAAATTTTGATTTTTACATTTTTTTTTGGGGGAATTTCATATAAAAAAAGGGAAAAATATTGCTATTTTTGCAAAATTTACGCTCTTTTTTTGTTTATAGCGCGTGATCAAAAAATCGCACAGGTGATCAAATACCGCCAAAAGAAAGCTCTGTTTGTGGGAAAAAAAGGACGCCAAATTCGTTTAGGTACAGCGTCGCACGACCGCGCAATTGTCTGTTAAAGTCACGCAGTGCCGAATCGCAAAATACCCTCTGGTCGTTTAGCAGCCAAATCCTCCGGGGCTTAAGTGGTTAAACAGTTCTTTCGCCCTCAGCAGCACCCAGGGCTGTTAGGTTAAAGCAACCGTCGGCAGCGTCTCCATAATATGCGCTAGGGGTCTGCCATCCCTTGAAGATTGCATATGCTGCCTATCCTATAGTGTATTTATATATATTTGTATATAAAAAAAAATTTGTGTGTAAAAAAAAATATATATATATATATATATATATGTTGCAGGATCCACACAAAAATCAAGCACAAAGATCTGATTGCACCGGGACTGAAGTCTAATGTCCTTTACAGAGGAGATCCTTTTAGGACTCCCAGGGATTCTTTTGCCACAGACATTTATTCTACAAGGATGTCTCAAAAGCTGCCAGTTCTGGCTGTTCTGTCTGGCAGGGGTGCCTCAAATCACAAAACTGGCAGAATAACACATTTTTGGTAGGTGGAAGCAAGGTGCTGAAAACAAGATTTCAGTAGTTCCCCCCTCTTTTCATTTTGGGGTATACCTGTAATATCTGGGGCGAAGTTTTCACCTCCACGGGACAACAGGGAGCCAAAGAACTGGGGGAACATCCAGTATAGACACAGTTGCTGGTGGAAGGATATCCAGTGGTTATTTATACCTATGCCTTAATTTGATCTGGTAAGAAGATATACACTCTTGATTTTTCACGAGGTGGGCAGAGCTGGTTTGTCTTTATCACTGCACTTATGCTCGTTTGGAGATTCTATTGCACCTTATTTTCACCGTCTGGTAAGGGGAATACCTGCACTTTTCAAAGCAAGAATTTTTGCTGCTGAGTTCACTTGTTGGAATGGGATCCTTCATATAAGCACCGATGTGATTAATTGCACTTTTAGGACTTTATGATTTTTTATGGACAGTTTGTGTTCAAAATCCCAATTTATTAATTTCAGTCATTTGGTTGTTACACCTACTCTATGCACTGTTTATAATTTTAGCGCACTATATATATATATATCAATTTGTACACATATTTATCCTACAGGGTAATCGGATTTAGTTGCAGCTTATACATATATATATATATATATATATATATATATATATATATATATATATACTGTATATATACAAATACACACTGCAAGTTCCTTTTCGCTACTTGTAATTGGGACTTTGTAGATCATAAGATGGCCAATAATGCTGGGCACATGTCCATAAGCCCCGCCTCCCAGAAGAGCCAATCCTAAGGTGGTCACCTCATCCCTTAAAAACATAGCAATTACACCCGTTCGGAGGCAAATGGATTGCAGATCCAGCATCGAGGGAGTTTCATTAACACAGGAATTTGCCACAGAACCTGTGTCATTAATATGTGGATGTTTTTAAAGGGATGTGGTGCCAACCATAGCAAACCCCTTAATTTGACATTGGTAGCCTATGCCAAGGGGTTAAGGATGTGCTACGTCAAAACAGAAAAGCCAACATTTGCATTTAAAAGTGTGTCTGGGCGTTCGCCTTACTCTAATTAGAAAATGCTACTGTATCTTTACCAAGTGTCACCCAAAATTGCATAGGTAAAGATTCCTCAAATTTGAAAGAGTGGCTTTTTCATGACAGTAGAAAAAAAAAAATTCTCAAACCCCCTACCCCCATCAATAAAGATGGTGGCCTTTGTTGCTTGTATAGCTTTTAAGAGAAAACCCATGCCAAAAGGTAGCATAAAACAATGTCATGGGTGCCCCCCCCCCCCCCCAAATCCAGAGCAGACCTGCCATCACTACCTGTCATGAATCAGTTAAAAATCCACAACTGATACAATCCACCTGTTCCCATACACGTGTAATAATATCTCTCACCCACAGGTGGTTTAGTGAGTTTTTTTTTATGCAAAGATGGCTGCCGCATATTCAATGAACCATGTGTTTGTGAGGGATGTGTAGCCATGTGTTGATGACCTCACTCACAAAATGACCTGTGAGTGGTCAAGAGGAATGACCATATCCTGTGGGTGGTCTTTTGTATACAGGACTATAAAAAGAGTAATTAGCATGAAAAAAGGCCTCTTTGGGTCTGAGCTGTGGATCAGCCATGATGCAGCCAGGATTTCTCAATGCCTTGCTTCTCCAGAGATCCAATGGAAGCTGTTGAATTTCAACTACCAGAGCTAAGTATTTATTTGATATTCTTGGGACAAGGGTTGCTTTCTTTAAGACGTGGTAATTTTAGGCGTATTTCTGCTGTTTACAGACCATAGGCTGTTCATTTGTTAGGCAATGTTATATCTGCCAGTTTTGTATTATGTTCCTAATATTGTAATAGTTTGTATGTACAGCATGTTTTGTATAGTAAAAGCACATTTATACACTGCAGAGTTCTGAGCTTCCTTGTTTATTCCACAAAGTAACCTTGCTAGATAGACGCAAGCAAAACAAAGCACTTTGTCCATATGTTGATGGGGACATAT
This sequence comes from Pelophylax lessonae, assembly GCF_965119305.1. Taxonomy (NCBI): domain Eukaryota; kingdom Metazoa; phylum Chordata; class Amphibia; order Anura; family Ranidae; genus Pelophylax; species Pelophylax lessonae. Next base: position 584,342,180 of record NC_138769.1, on the reverse strand, counting down.
GTTGATGGGGACATGGGGCTCTTCCCTAGAACCTAGGCCAGTGGTTATGTCAGCTCTGCGCCCAGAAGACTTTGGGATGTCTGAATGCCTCCTTTAACAAGTGTGTTACCAGATCATACCTTCTCCCTCGTGTGAATGAGTGTGGGTTGTGTTAAGCAACAGCTAACTAAAGGAGTTATTACACATGGGGGGCAGGATATGGGTGACACCTTGTAAAGGGGGCTTGATGATCCATGAAAGCCCCCCCCCCCCCCAAACACTGCCCAAAGTGATGTGGAAAAGCCTCCACATGGGGACAAGATACTTTGAGGTGGGTGTTTAGGGCCCCCTTTCCCCAATGCAACCCCCTATTGAGGTCATCACCACTGTATGGTAACATAAGGCATGGAGATAGATGTTTACATAGATGTATGTGTATCACTAGAAACTGTAATCATTGGTCACAAATCTTATGTATGTTTTAAGCTTTGTTAACACATTTTTATGGTCTTTTAGTAAAACATAAATTGCTGTTTCCACAGACCCTCCTCCTCAGGCGCTATGATGGGTACATCAAGCTCTTCGCCCAGCAGACCATCATGCGGGCTCTCCAGATGAAGCTGTGGAGGAGATTCTGCCACCGCACATCAGTGCAGGACCTTCAGCGCTCTTGGAGCAATGTCAAGAGGCGCAACCCAAGAGCACTGAAGAAGGCCGTGACGAGAATCTCTGGTAAGTCCATATGTGGAAAAATTATGCCAAAAGATGTGTGTGTGTTCACAGCCTTTTGAACTCCCTTTAGAATTTGTCATTAAATGATATCCTCTTTGTCTTCTTGTTCTAGACACAGCTGATGGGGACAAGCGGTGATCTGTTTGGTGAAGAAGGGGAGGAGGAGGACTGAAACAATGGAGTATGTGGCCCCAGGGAGTGAGCCATTGGAGTGGCTCTGATTTATTGATGGTAAGCAGAAGCACGTTAATTTTAAGATGTTTATTTCTAAACATGCCCAATGAATCTCATTGATGTCATTGCTCCTGTATGTACTGAATTGTAGGGGCATTGAGTGTAATGCTACCATGTGGCTAAGTAGCTGGATATTTGAGTCCTAAAATTGTGTCTAACTTGTGCTGTTCTTTTTTGTAGAGACAAGTGAAGATGAGCAACAGGAGACTCATCCCTCTCAGGCCTACTGTAAGTACTTTGACTGTGAATGTGTTCTGTGTCTTTGTTCTAACTTGGAGAACTGCATTTTTGGTGTATTTTTTCTCTTTTGTGGTTTATGTAGCTTCAGCGAAAGGTGAGGAGGAGGAGGGCGAGGAGGAGGAGGAGATGGAGGAGGTGGGGACGAGGGAGCGGAGGAGGAGGAGACAGATGCTTAGTGGGGTGAGGAGGACACCTGCCCTGAAGGTGAATGTAATTACCCTCCATGTGTTTGTGTCTTCTCTGAGTCCCTGTTTTAACTGGAAGGGCTGCAATGTTTATGTTTTTCTTGGTTTTGGTTTATGTAGCAGCAGACATCTATGATGTTGGGGAGGACAGGGGAAGAGCAGAGGCTGCCTACCCAGCCCACTGTAACTACCTTCAATGGGTTGGCCTACTTTCTGTGTCCCTTTTCAAAATTGCTGTTATTAAATGATTTTATTTTTTCTTAGTGTTTCTAGTATCTGCCACGTGGTCACCCCGTGGGGGGGAGGAGGAGGCCGATGGAGAGGAGAAGGAGGCAAGCTCCCCTCAAGCACACAGTAAGTACATTCAATGGGATTTTCACATGTAATGTGTATATGTGCAAATTTAAGTTTATGGAAGATCCAGTGTATTTTAACTAGATGTGACAGGAAGGTTGAAGTGGAGTTTGACATGGAGGATTATGAAGGTCAAGGATAGAGAATATCCCATGAGGGCCAATGTAAGGCCGGCCATCCTGGATTTTTGAGGATCTTCTAACAATGACCACTAATTGCAAGTTTATTTTGGGCAACACAGTCAGAGTGGAGAGGGTAGTGGTTAACTTTCCCTATTGGAAGGTGGTAGTGGGGAGCATTACTGGACATTTTAGTCTTTAGTCGGTTTCCTGACGCCACCCTCTTCTAATTTTTGGTTGGTTTCCTTGAAGTGTACATGCCGTATTTTGTAACTCTATGTTCTTTTTGGCCATGTTAACCTCATCTTGTCCTGGTGTCTACAACATTTAAAACGGAGGTGGCTTGGCTTCAACATTGTGTGTGTTCTTGAGTTTCTAAATGCTTAGCCCCTGGAATCTAACAAATTGGAGTTCACATTTTTTAATGTTTTTTTTTAACCACTTGCCGACCGTTCACTGAGCTGGTACTGCGGCGAAGTGGCTCGTTATCGCCAAGCGACGTAGACCTACGTCGCTGGACTCCTCCCCTTCTCGGCGGCGCGTGCGCACCACCGGAGGCTCGCTCCCGCTGTATTCAGACACAGCGGGAGTCGGGCCAGGGGAGGAGAGGCGGTGATCACCGCCGCTCTTCCCCGATCGTCGGGGATCGAATGAGGAAATCCGCCCGCTGCTGTAAACAAAGCGGGCGGATCTCCTATGTGAAAGGCAGGGACAGATTACAGGATTCAGCATAGCTGAACCTGCGATCTGTGCCTGTGTCACACAATCCCCTCCCCCCACACACGTCAGTAAGCACCAGGCATACATTTAACCCCTTGATCACCAATAATGTTAACCCCTTCCCTGCCATTGTCATTATTACAGTAACAGTGCATATTTATAGCACTGATTACTGTAGTAATGTCACTGGTACCCCCAAAAGTGTAAAAAATGTCAGTTAGGGGTCTGATCTATCCGCTGCAATGGCGCAGTCCCGCAAAAAAAATCGCAGATCGCCGCCATTACTAGTTAAAAAAAAAAACAATAAAAATGACATAAATCTTTCCCGTAGTTAGTAGCTGCGATAACTTTTGCGAAAACCAATCAAAATACGCTTATTGCCATTTTTCTTACCAAAAATATGTAGCAGAAAACAAATTGGCCTAAAATGTTAAAATATTTTGATTTTTACATTTTTTTGGGGGGGGGGGGTTTCATATAAAAAAATGTGAAAAATATTGTTATTTTTTCAAAATTGTCGATCTTTCCTTGTTTATAGCGCAAAAAGTATAAATCGCACAGGTGGTCAAATACCACCAAAAAAAGCTCTATTTGTGGGGGAAAAAAGTACATAAATTTAATTTGGGTACGGCATTGCATGACCGCGCAATTGTCCATTAAAGTAACGCAGTGCCGAATCACAAAATATGGCCTGGTCAGGAATGGGGTAAAATCTTCCGGTCTTAAAGCGGTTAAAAATACGCTCATTGAGAATTTTTTTGTCAAAGACATGTCGCTAAATACATTTTGGCCTAAATATATGACAAAAATTTAATATATTGCATATTTTTTAACTGTCAAAGTAGAAAATGTAAATTTTTGCTCTTTTTTATTAATATCACAAAAAATGAAAAGTGCAGAGGTAATCAAATACCACCAAAAGAAAGCTCTGTTTGTGGGAAAAAAAGGACGTAAATTTCATTTGGGTACGGCATTGCATGACCGCGCAATTGTTAGTCAAAGTTGCACAGTGCCAAGTTGCAAAAAGTGGCCTGGACGTAAAGCAGGAAAATCCTCCTGTGATTAAGGTTCTGACAACCAGAGGCCATCCACCTCGGAGGCCCATGGCCAAGTGGTTGAAGGTAAGTAATCTGTGCTTTTGCTAGAATGTCCAAAATTTGTTAGGGTCGAAAGTCTAAATGTGTATGGGACAGAGCAGACTTAAAGTGGTTGTAAAGGCATCAGTTTTTTTCTCTTAATGCATTAAATGCTTTAGGATTAAAAGTCTGTTGTGTGCATCAGCCCCCTTATACTTACCTGCGCCCATCTCACCCAGCAATGTTGCAGGAGAAACTTGGCTGGTCCAGACTCTCCCTCCTCCTTGGCTGAGATGGCAGCATGGCAATATTGCCTCCTGCTGCTGTCAGTCCAAATCATTGAGACAACCGGGAGAGAGAGGGGGCAGGGCCGGTTCACAGCTAAGTGCCTGAATGGACACAGGGAGCTTGATTTGATCTCAGGTGCCTCCATAGCAAGCTGCCTGCTGTGGGGGCACTCAACAGGAGGGAGGTGCCCAGAGGGATGTAGAGGGACCTGTGAAGAGGAGGATCAGCGGGTAAGTCTAACCAACAGATTGTTTTTTTCAATTGTCAAAAAAGGAGATAGTCAAAACACTTTGATGTTGTTGGTGCCTCAGCCACACCTTTTCAGAGAACCACCTTCAGCACAGAAGCATGGAGTACATATATTTAAGCCTACATGCTTCTCCCTGAAGCAGGAAGCTTGCAGTTAAGGTTGAGCGGACACCTGGATGTCCGTGTTTGGCGGGTTCGGCCGAACTTGAAAAAAAAGTCCGCGTCCGTGTCCCGGACTTTTTCCGAACTTTACCCGGACACCGAACCCCATTGAAGTCAATGGGGACCCGAACTTTCAGGCACTAAAATGGCTCTAAAAGACCAATGGAAAGGGCTAGAGTGCTGCAAATGGCAGCAAAATGTAGTTAAGAGCATGGCAAGTGCTCTGCAAACAAATATGGATAGGGAAATAACTTAAAACAACAAAAAAACACAGAAAAATAAAACAATTTTCTTCATCTGTGAAGGACGAGGCCCATATGGAGTAGGAGGGAGGTTGAGGTGGCGGTGGATGTGGCGGTGTAGGTGGAAGCGGCGGTGGAGGGGGACGAGGTAGCCAACACTGCTTTTTTTCAGTCATTTTAAATTAGGGTGCACCCCAAAAGAGTGAGAAAGATCAAAAATATAACAATGGCTGGGTAAGGTCGGTATCCATCTCTATTCTGCACAAAGGTACGGAAAAGTCCTGTGGGATCCATGCCTGATTCATTTTAATGAACGTGAGCTTGTCCACATTGTCTCTGGACAGGCGGCTGCGCTTGTCTGTGATAACGCCCCCAGCCATGCTAAATACACGTTCAGATAATACACTGGCTGCAGGGCACGCCAGCACCTCCAAGGCGTAAAGGGCAAGCTCAGGCCATGTGCCCAATTTGGAGACCTAGAAGTTGAAGGGTTCTTCTGAGGTGCTGGTGGTGCCCTGGCTGCGTTGGCGACCTCTTCCTCCTTCTCCTCCTCCCCTCATCTGCCTTGGCCTTGTGCTTCCACTGTGGCCCCGCTGTCAGGTGGGAATGCCAGCAGCATCGCGTCTACCAGCGTGCGCTTGTACTCGCGCATCTTGCGATCACGCTCCAGTGAGTGAATTAAGGATGGTACGTTGTCCTTGTAACTGGGATCCAGCAGCGTGGCCACCCAGTAATCATCACAAGTTAGAATGTGGGCAACTCGGCGGTCGTTGTGGAGACACTGCAGCATGTAATCGCTCATGTGTGCCAGGCTGCCCAGAGGCAACGAAAGGCTGTCCTCTGTGGGAGGTGTATCGTCTGTGTCTTCTGTTTCCCCCCCAGCCACGCACCAGTGATGGCCATGAGCTGGCCTGGGTGCCACACTGCTGTGAACATGGTTCCATCTCCTCCTCCATCTCCTCCTCATCTTCCAGAACTGTGCCCCTGCTGGACAATTGTGTACCTGGCGTTTGTGGGTGCAGGAACCCACCCTCGGAGCCACTTGTGAATGACTGCCCTAAAAGCCATGGAAATTATCCCTCTTCCTCTTCCTCCTGTGCCACATCCTCTTCCATCATCGCCCGATGCGTTTTTTCAAGGAGGCATAGAAGTGGGATAATTAAGCTGACAACGGCGTCATCGGCACTGGCCATGTTGGTGGAGTACTCAAAACAGCGCAACAAAAGCACACAGGTCTCGCATGGAGGCCCAGTTATTGATGGTGAAGTGGTGCTGTTCCGCAGAGCGACTCACGCGTGCGTGCTGCAGCTGAAACTCCACTATGGCCTGCTGCTGCTCGCACAGTCTTTCCAGCATGTGCAAGGTGGAGTTCCACCTTGCATGTGGGCACATCACATATGAGGCGGTGAGCGGGAAGGCCGAAGTTACGCTGCAGTGCTGACAGGCGAGCAGCAGCAGGGTGAGAACGCCAAAAGTGCGCACAGACGGCCTGCACTTTCTGCAGCAGCTCTGACATATCGGGGTAATTTTGAAGGAACCTCTGCACCACCAAATTCAGCAAATGCGCCAGGCAAGGGATGTGCGTCAAACCGGCTAGGCCCAGAGCTGCTATGAGATTTCGCCCGTTATCGCACACCACCATGCTGGGCTTGAGGCTCGCTGGCATCAACAACTCAATGGTCTGCTGTTCCATGCTCCTCCACAACTCATGCGCAATGTGGGATTTTTCCCCCAAACATGCAAGTTTTAAAACTGCCTGCTGTCGTTTACCCCTGGCTTTGCTGAATTTGGTGGTGAAGGTGTTATGCTGACCGGATGAGGAGGCGGTAGAGGATAAGGAAGCGGAGTAGGAGGAGTTAGGAACAGGATGTAAACTGAAGCTCCCTGCAATCCTCGGTGGTGGAAGGAGATGCGCCAAACAAATTGGAAGGGTGTATCTCACACGTACACATACAGACTATGCCGCAATTTGATTTTTTTCACCTGCATGGGTGTATATTGAATAGCGGAATAGAACAAAAGTATATAAAAGGGTGTATCTCACACGTACAGACTAGGCCACAATTGAATTATTTTCACCCGCATGGGTGTATATTGAATAGCGATATAGAACAATTGTATCTAAAAGGGTACATCTCACACGTACAGACTATGCCGCAATTTAATATTTGTCACCCGCATGGGTGTATATTGAATAGCGGAATAGAAAAATAGTATCCAAAAGGGTGCATCTCACACATATAGACTATGCCGCAATTTAATTTTTGTCACCTGCATGGGTGTCTATTGAATAGCGGAATAGAACAAAAGTATATAAAAGGGTATATCTCACACATACAGACTAGGCCACAATTGAATTATTTTCAACCGCATAGGTGTATATTGAATAGAGGAATAGTTCATCCAGGAGGAAACTGCTTTGCAGGTTTTCTGGGAGTGCCCCTTTGCACAGAGCCTGTTTAGGGCCTTGGAACCTGAACTTAAGGACTTTGTACCACAGACTGCCATCACACACTTTGGTGTGCTAAATGGATTATTTGGTGGAACTTTTTCCCAAGAGGACATTGACAACGCCTGGCAGGTTCTGTGTTCCTTTAAGGACGCTTTATGGTGCGCCAAAAAGTGCCTTATCTACCAGCGAGAGAGGATGCCCATTGAGGACTGTCGCAGACTGGTCCATAGTCTGCTCAGAGACTATAACCTAATGGATCTCATGGAGGAAGAGAAGTTCTAGCGATTTCCCCTTCCCCAACTCTCCCTTGTGTGTTTTTGTCCTTTCATTAAAGCTTCGGGCTTGCACTTCTCCACCTCCCTTTCCCCCACTCTTTATTGTTTGTGTGTTTCACGTTTGTCTTTTTGTAATGTGGCGGTACACTTTATTTGCACACATAATCTGATTAGTAGGGTGTAGGTCCTTGGGACTGTCCCTGAATGTCTTGGGGGGGGGGGTATGGATATGGCCTTTTGGCTTGGTTCACCCACCTAGTACTTTGCCAGTGTAAGTACACCAGTCCCTGTCAGCAGCCTTGCGCCACGGGGGATCAGGGTCAGGGTCCTTCCTCTTTCGAGAGGAGGACCATGTGTACACCCTGTGTACTTTTTTATGCACCCGCCGGGTGATAGTCTGAGTGTGTTCACACACCACGGGCTTATAAAAAAAAACGGCTGGTGGTCCTGGCTTTTGTGGCGTGCCGACAAACCTTTTCCACATTTCATACATGCTAACCCTGCTCTCTGAGGTGCCAGCGGTGCCCTGGGTGCGTTGGGGACCTACTCCTCCTCCTCCTCTGCCTTTGCCTTGTGCTTTCAATGTGCCCCTGCTGTCATATGGGAATTCCACCAGCATCGCTTCTCGACCTTTTGGCTAAGATCAAGTGTAGTATCAGTTGTTATAAGTTATACAGTGGGGGCGCTGTGATGCCATTCTGCCTGACCAAGATTGGGTGGCGGCTATGGAAACCTGCTGGAGTGATGGGGGCTTGGAAGGTTTGATGTGTGGCCCTCAGGTTCCTTCCTCCTGGGGGGGGGGGGGGTGGGGGGGTGGTGTTGGGGGGGTGGGGGGTCTCTCTTTGGGAGAGCACCCCTGACCTAGTATTCGAGGTGGCTTCGGCTACCATGAAGAACGGGGTTCTGCCAGGCCTTCTGGCTAGGCAGATCATGGAAACCCTATGTCCCCGTCAGGAGACTTGCCAACCAGTAATCAGCACAAGTTAGAATGTGGGCAACTTGGCGGTCATTGCGCAGACATTGCAGCATGTGATTGCTAATGTGTGCCAGGCTGCCCAGAGGCAACGAAAGGCTGCCCTCTGTGGAAGGTGTATTGTTTGTGTCCTCTGTATACCCCCAGCCACGCACAAGTGATGGCCACGAGCTGTCCTGGGTACCACCCTGCTGTGAACATGGATCCTCATCCTCATCCATCATCCAGCAATTTTTCAAAAAGGTATACAAGTGGGATAGTAACGCTGAGAACGGCGCCATAGGCACTGTCCATGTTGGTGGAGTACTCGAAACAGCGCAACAAGGCACACAGGTCTCCCATGGAAGCCCAGTTATTGGTGAAGTGGTGCTGTTCTGCAGAGAGACTCACGCGTGTGTGCTGCAGCTGAACCTCCGCTATGGCCTGCTGCTGCTCGCACAGTCTTGCCAGCATGTGCAGGGTGGAGTTCCACCTTGTGGGCACGTCACATATGAGGCGGTGAGCGGGAAAGCCGAAGTTACGCTGCAGCGCTGACAGGCGAGCAGAAGCAGGGTGGGAACGCCGAAAGTGCGCACAGGCGGCCCGCACTTTCTGCAGCAGCTCTGACATATCGGGGTCATTTTGAAGGAACCTCTGCACCACCAAATTCAGCACATGCGCCAGGCAAGGGATGTGCGTCAAACCGGCTAGGCCCAGAGCTGCTATGAGATTTTGCCCGTTATCGCACACCACCATGCCGGGCATGAGGCTCGCTGGCACCAACAACTCATCGGTCTGCTGTTCCATGCTCCTCCACAACTCATGCGCGGTGTGGGTTTTTTCCCCCAAACATGCAAGTTTTAAAACTGCCTGCTGTCATTTACCCCTGGCTTTGCTGAATTTGGTGGTGAAGGTGTTACGCTGACCGGATGAGGAGGCGGTAGAGGATGAGGAAGCGGAGTAGGAGGAGTTAGGAACAGGATGTAAACTGAAGCGCCCTGCAATCCTCAGTGGTGGAAGGAGATGCGCCAAACAAATTTAAAAGGTGTATCTCACACGTACCAATACAGACTATGCCGCAATTGAATTCTTTTTACCCCAAAAGGGTGTAGATTGAATAGCAGAATAGAAAATATGATATAAAAAGGTTTATCTCACACGTACAAACCCAGACTAGGCCCCGATTACAATTTTTTGTACCCTAAAGGCAGGATGAGGAGTAGGAGGAGTTCGGAACAGGAGGCAAACTGAAGCATCCTGCAATCCTCGGCGGTGGAAGATGCGCCCCAAAAATTTGGAAGGTGTATCTCACACGTACCGATACAGACTATGCCGCAATTGAATTATTTTTACCCCAAAGGGTGTAGATTGAATAGCGGAATAGAAAATATGATATAAAAAGGTGTATCTCACACGTACAAACCCAGACTAGGCCCTGATTACAATTTTTTGTACCCTAAAGGCAGGATGAGGAGTAGGAGGAGTTCAGAACAGGAGGCAAACTGAAGCACCCTGCAATCCTCGGCGGTGGAAGATGCGCCTCAAAAATTTGGAAGGTGTATCTCACACGTACCGATACAGACTATGCCGCAATTTAATTTTTTTTACCCCAAAAGGGTGTAGATTGAATAGCGGAATAGAAAATATGATATAAAAAGGTGTATCTCACACGTACAAACCCAGACTAGGCCCTGATTACAATTTTTTGTACCCTAAAGGCAGGATGAGGAGTAGGAGGAGTTCAGAACAGGAGGCAAACTGAAGCACCCTGCAATCCTCGGCGGTGGAAGATGCGCCCCAAAAATTTTGAAGGTGTATTTCACACGTACCGATACAGACTATGCCGCAATTTAATTTTTTTTTACCCCAAAAGGGTGTAGATTGAATAGCGGAATAGAAAATATGATATAAAAAAATGTATCTCACACGTACAAACCCAGACTAGGCCCCGATTAAAATTTTTTGTACCCTAAAGGCAGGATGAGGAGTAGGAGGAGTTCGGAACAGGAGGCAAACTGATGCACCCTGCAATCCTTGGCGGTGGAAGATGCGCCCCAAAAATTTGAAAGGTGTATCTCACACGTACCGATACAGACTATGCCGCAATTTAATTTTTTTTACCCCAAAAGGGTGTAGATTGAATAGCGGAATAGAAAAAAGTATATAAAATTGGTGATTTTTCAATAGCACATGTGAACACAGCAGTGTCTTCTGTTTTATGTCACAGTCAGCTCAGCAGCAGGCTATGAAGGGAAAAAAAAAAATTCCCTTTTAACTTTGTAATTTTTAAATAGCAGATTAGTACAGACTATGCCACAATTTATTTTTTTTTTAACCCAAAAGGGTGTATATTGAATAGTGGAATATAAAAAAGTATATAAAATTGGTGATTTTTCAATAGCACATGTGAACACAGCAGTGTCTTATGTTTTATGTCACAGTCAGCTCAGCAGCAGGCTATGAAGGGAAAAAAAAAAAACTTCCCCTTTAACTTTGTAATTTTTAAATAGCACATTAGTACAGACTATGCCACAATTTGTTTTTTTTTTTTTTAACCCAAAAGGGTGTATATTGAATAGTGGAATAGAAAAAAGTATATAAAATTGGCGATTTTTCAATAGCAAATGTGAACACAGCAGTGTCTTATGTTTTATGTCACAGTCAGCTCAGCAGCAGTCTATGAAGGGAAAAAAAAAAAAAATTCCCCTTTTAACTTTGTAATTTTTAAATAGCAGATTAGTACAGACTATGCCACAATTTATTTTTTTTAACCCAAAAGGGTGTATATTGAATAGCTCAGCAGCAGGCTATGAAGGGAAAAAAAAAAAATTCCCCTTTAACTTTGTACTTTTTAAATAGCAGATTAGAACAGCAATCTGTAGTAAAATATAGCTGAACGCTGCACACAACAGACTGATAAAAATATATTTTTTTCTCCCTCCTCCTCCTCCTCCTCCTCAGTGGGCTCAAGTGAGGGCAAAAAGATTGTTCACTGCACCACCCCCCACACAGCAAACTCGATGTAGATCGCTAACGGACGATTGTTCTGTCCCTGCCTAATCTCTCCAGCCTGTCCCTAAAATGCTCAAATATCTTTCCCTGCCTACACTCTGATCTGTCCCTGCATTCTTTTTGGGCACAATTTTTCACTGTCTGTCCCTAATCAGCAGCAGCCAGCACGTATGATGTGTGCTCTCTCCCTACACTACAGAAGAATGACGCACCGCGCTGTGGCTCTCGAACTTATAAAGACATGGGTCACATGCTTCAGATGGCCAATCACAGCTACTGATACATTTGTAGGCATGGCTGGGATGGCTTAAGGCACACCAGTTAAACGCTTGTTGATTGGCTGTTGAAAGCCCGCCATTAAAAGCGCGCCATTACATACAAAACAGGAAATAAAATTACCAAACACGGATTTTAAACCCGAAAATACATTAAAGTTTAAACCAGAATAATACAGTCTGTGTTCGCTCAACACTACTTGCAGTGTAGAAATCAGCTTTAGCACTGAAAAGGTGCAAAAAGAACCCTTTCAGGGGAGGGTGGAGGGGGTAAGGAGAGAGAGAGAGAGAGAGACATAGGTGGGAGAGAAGAGGATGGGAGAGAGAGAAAGGTGTAAAATGGTAGGGGGATTTAATGGGTGAACATTTAGAGACAGAGAAAAGAGGGGGAGGATGGATATGGTGGGGATAGAGATGAGAGGAGTGGGGGGTTTGATGTTTTCCATGACTGCCTAACCTCCATTTTGTTTTGTGAAATTCATTGCTAATCTTTTTTTCTCTCTCTCTTCACACAGTTTCTACAGACATAAGTGGGGCTACTCAGCAGCAAAACCAACCCCATCCACGTGCCCACCTCTGGCTACTGAGTGGTGAGTCCCTACAATGTGTCTCTTTAGATATATACATAGCGAGAGGGAGAGAGAACTCAATCTGCATTTAGTTTGGGATAGAGAGAGATGTGTGCACATGTATCCTGGGAAGCAATTGAACGCAACATATACCCTCATTACAAATGTTTGTTTGTCTTAACCTATTGAGGTTGACATGGCAAGCCTTTTACATTGCTTTTGTTGAACAGCTAGTAAAATAAAAATTCATTTTGTTGAACCTTTAGAACACTTTCCCCTGCAAGATTTTTCTCTAGGGTATGGCCCCTTAAAGCTGGAGCATCTAGGATTTACCTGTTAGCCCAAACAAAGTCCTTCCTCCACTGTGATCTCTACCATCTTCAGGCTTCAATGCTAAGAGATGAAAGACCACACCTCAGCTTATTAGGAGCTGGGCCTCCTCCCTTCCAACACATCTGATTAATCAAACCATCAGGGCAATAGGAAACTCTGATCCTGTGTGGATCGAATTGGACAGCGTTCCGAACATAGATATATCTTTAGAGGTTGAAGTTCAAAATGTCTTCTTGTTGGCCAAGGAATTCACCTTACACCTGCCCCAAACATGTTTGTGGATTAAGCATTTGAGTGTAACTATGTAGACCAGCAATCTATCATGTTTGAGCAAGAATGTAGAGAAAACAGGGCAAATGTACTCCAGTGCCTAGTTTGTGATGTATTGGTTTTGTCAGTCCTTTGTTTCAGCATTTGGTCTCAAGGTAATTATCTTGTCTCTTTTTCTCCCCAAGGGTCCAGGACATCACTTTGCCAATGGCCCTATTGGTACTGAAGTGGTGCAGTGACCGCATCCAGCTTTTGAAGCAGCTGGCGGGTGTTGATCCTGCTGCTGACCAGCCCTTTATTCTGGACTGTTTCTAGTTTTAAGTTTTTAAATTTGTGTTATTTTTATATTTTTATAATAAAATATTTTTGTTACAAAATAAACTAGTTTGTGTGTTTTTTTCCCCCTAGAAAATACAAATCAAATCCAGCACACAACTGATTCAGAGTGGTGGGGTCTGGAATTGGTTGTGTGTTGGATTTGGTTGGTGTTCTCCCTGAGAAATTAATTGGAGAAGAATTAAAAGGGACACCTTTTAGGATTTCATTATGTGAAGATTGTGTTTAGCAAGTCGAAATGTAACCAGATGTTTGCAGTAAGAGAAGCACCTGTGTAAAAAAGGCCTACATTAACAAGCCAGGGACATTTCTTGCCCAGCATCCCCCCCTCCAAGAAAAATAAAATGTATTATCAAAAAATAAATCCAATTTAAAATATATTTATTACAAACAATATCCAAATTATTACAAACAGTAATGACAAACACAAAAACCATCAAAAATATAAAAACAAAAAAACCCCTCAAAATATAAAAACACAAAAACCATCAAAAATATAAAGACAATAAATCCCTTTAAAAATATGGAAACAAAAAAACCCTCAAAAACAAAAAAAACCCATCAAAAATATAAAAACAAAAACCCTCAAATATTTAAAAAAACATTAAAATATAAAAACAAGAAACCCTCAAAAATATAAAAACAAAAAAACCCTCAAAAATATAAAAACAAGAAAAACCATCAAAAATATAAAAACAAAGAAAACCCTCAAAAATACAAAAACAAAAAAAAACAAAACAACCCAAAATATATATATATATATATATATATATATATATATATATATATATATATATATATATATATATATATATATATATATATATATATATATATAAAAAAACATCAAACATGAGGTGGTGGCTCAGGAGGTTTGGGGGGGGGGGGGCTGCTGCTGCTGTTGCTGCAGCAAATGTTGTAGCATCTGCTGCAAGTGCAGCTGTCCCTGATGCAGCTGTGGCTGCAGCATTTGCTGTGCCAGCCTCATCAGACACTCCAGCTGCTGCTGCTGCGACCACGGCTGATGCTGTTGATGTTGCTGCTTCTGCTTCTGCTGTGGGAGATTCTGCTGTTGCTGCTGGTGGTGTGAGGGGATTGAATATGGGGTAGGGATTGTGTTGTGTTGTGTTGAGGTGTGTGGCAAGGGGGAGTGTTGGACTATGAGGGGCTGTGTTGGTAAGACATGTTGAGGGTCCCATACCGGACACATATTTGCCTGGTGTGCATAAAATGATCCATCCATTGTAATGTCTTAACGATTGCAGCTCCAAATAAGGATGCCCACACCCATACGTTTCAAATTGGGATTGTGACATCTGTGCCATGCATAGCTATGCTATGTTTTGCCCCCCCCAAAAAAGTATCGTATTGAAACTTCATCCAAGTGATGTCATGGTTGTGATTTGAACCCATAACCTAGGTGCTTCTGGCTAAGCTGCAAAGCAGTAAGCTACTATGCAGAATAGAGTTATATGGGGAATAAATAGAAAGGAGTCATATGAGCCAAAAATGCACATATAGCAATAGTACTCAATATTAATTTCAAATATGAATAAGACATTCAAAAAGTTGGATATGTAAACATATAATAGCAATATAAGTCTAACATCATTGCTAAGAATAGAATTAGCTACAAAATCAGTCCTGTGTGATAATGTATACAAATTGAGCAACAATGCAGGATTGAAGGAGAGTATAGATTCTGTGGATGTATGTTGATTGATGAATCATAGCTATAACCTCTCTCACCATGGGTTCAAGTCCCAAAGAAGGCATCACCTACTTTGGTTTGAAAGTGAAGGATATAGTTAAAAAAGTGAAGCTTTAATTAACACCACCACCCATATGAATTTCAGGGGAGCAGAATGGCATCAATCTGTAGAATTGCAAAAATCAGACAGTATTGAAGACATTTTACTGGGCATTGTGTTGAGATGGATTTGTGAAATGGCTCCTGCAGTTAAATATTGGCTGGTTGCAAAATTGCATAGGACCACCTGCTATTGCACACATAACTGCTTGCTCCATGGTGTAGTGGTTATGAGTGCGAAATAGGCTGCAACCATGGGTTCATAATTCCCAGAAAGATCACATACTGAAATAATGAAACAGCAGTGAATGCTGTCACTTGGCGAATGCGCAAATGCTTCACATGCTTCATCTTAGCTGCATGTTTTTATCAGTAATTTTACCACCTTTTACAATCTGTAGACATAACCCCCCCCAAACACAACTGAGGTGATGATGCTGGGTATGACTAGAACCCATGACAGATCAGTCAGAGTGTATGTGCAAGATACCACTACACCACAGTGCTGAGTGCAAGCCCTGCCTGTCAGCTTCATATGAAAGTGCTAATTGTAAAAGCCGCAACTGACAAAAACGCCGCTCTAATCGGATATCACTATTGACTTTCACGATCTCAAATTCGCCCACACGTCACGGACAGCCTGATCTCAGTGGTGGGAGCGTGTGATTGAGCATGCTTCCATTACAAACAAAATAATTAATCTTTATGATGCCCCGGATTAAAGGCTCCATTCACACCCGAGCGTATTGTTTTCAGGCATTTTTTTCTGGCTATTTTTAAATGTTTTTTTGTAGGTGTTTGGAGTCAGGCATTTCATTCTAACAAAAACGCTTGTAATCTGCCAAAAAAGAATCTCATGTCCTTTTTAGATTTTCAGGCTTTTTGCTTCAGGTGACAAAACGCTCATATGTGAACAGGGGCCATTGAAATGACTAGGATTTTACTTGTTGGGCGTTTTGAGACTTTAGAGATAAGCGTTTACCGAGCTGAAAAATGCTCTGGTGTGAACAAGGCCTTAGTGTGAAAGGAGCCTTACATGTCTGGATTCACCTTTGTTCACCAACCTTCTGCCAGTATATCCCCCAACATGTTGGATCATTGTAATTGTGATCTGATAGGGTGAATGCCTTTTATGAAATTTGTTTTCTTTTTTCCAAAAGGACATTGCCGTGATGATGTTATTTACATTGAGGATGCTGAGGAGAATGCAGGTGTAGTGGGAGGAACCAATGCTGCCCTAAATGCATGGCCTTTTCAGGTAAAATAGAGAGGATTAAAATAAACAGTGTTTTTAAACCTGTAAAAAACACCCTCTGTGCACACATTACAGACATAATAATTTTTAAGAAGAGCACACAAAAAAAAAAATAAGGCTATTAAAAGGTAGCAGCACATGCATATGCTGCAAAAATACATGTGCCAACAACAAGTTTATATGTTAGTATGTGATACTGTTCTTAAAGGGGAAGAACCAGCCATTTAAAATTTGGTCACACACATTTGCAGCTAAGCTTCCCCACCCCCACTATTGTACCAAATCCATTTCCAAAGATACAATGTTAAGTAATTACAAAACGTCACTTTCTCAAGTTTTTGAGATTTGTACCTTCACATTTGTGCCACTAGAACTGTTTTTAGAACTGACCAATTTGTTATACTAATAAAGTGTTTTTTTTCTGTATTTTATCTTTCGTTATTATAAAAACTCCAACAATTTTTTTCCCCTAGCTTTGGAAAGAATGTGGAAGGGTTAGAAAACCTCTGTTTGGTTTCTATTGGTAGAAGAAGACAAAGCAAGAGTGCAACAGCAAATGTTTAGTGGTCCAAAGGTATTTACTTCATCATATAAAGTTCAAAGACAACAAGCCATTGCCTTTGTTTCAGGGGCTATATGATTCTCTTCTTCATCAGGGCTTATTCTGTTGATTTGAAACAAATATTGGACTTGTATGGGTTATTTGAGGGATAGTCCAACTCGTAAATAAACTGGCTCTTTTCATCCAAATGCATATTTTAGCCGGCTGATTGTATAAAAGCTCAATTTAGCCCTGAAATACATTGGTTTGTTGTCTTCAGCCTCCTATGATGAAGTAAATTATCGTGGACTGCTACTGGTATGGGGTCTCTATTTTCCCTACACCTTCTAGAAATCACCCAAGGTGTCTATGACCTTTGTCTTGGAGAGCTGCCTACCCAGAGTCATTATACTCTACAAAATAGACTTATCTTCACACTGAGGAACTAAACCAATTTCCTATTCAGCATCCCCCAATCTAAATATTTAAGGTTTTTATTGGTGTTTTGACTTCTTTATGGAGATTTTCCCTCATTACTTATCAGGTTGATTATTGTAAAAGAGAGAGAAAGAGAGTAGTGTTGAGCGAACACGGACTGTATTATTCGTGTTCGTACCGAATAATTGGATTTTTTTTACCCGAACACGGACACGGACACTTTACTGTATGTTCGGGTAAAAATCCGTGTTCGGTCGTTTTATTTCCGGGTTTTGCATGCTTTGGCGCTCTTTTCATGGCGGGCTTTCAACAGCCAATCAACAATCGTTTAACTGGTGTGCCTTAAGCCATCCCAGCCATGCCTGCAAATGTCTTAGTAGCTGTGATTGGCCGTCTGAAGCATGTGACCAAGTCTTTATAAGTTCGAGGCAGCCGCCGCAGCAGCGTCATTCTGCTGCTTAGCTAAGGGACAGAGCACACATCAATGTGCTGGCTGCTGATTAGGGAAAGATAGGCAGGAAAAAACCATTTGTGTCCGGATAGAATTGAGGGACAGGTCGGAGTGTTTAGGCAGGGCGAGTTGTAGGCATTTTAGGGATAGAGTCTGCTGAATTATAGGGTCAGTGTCTTCTACAAACTACAATCGATATTGCTGTGTGGGGGGTGGGGTGAATCTGCACTCAATCCTGATCTACGATCTCTTCTCAATCCTGTTAGGGACAGAGTCTGCTGAATTTTAGGGAAACTGTGTTCTACAAACTACAATCGATATTGCTGTGTGGTGTGGGATTGGAGATAGGCAGGTGTCAGTGATCCACATCCATTTTTCTGTGTGTGAGCTGCAGTGAACACAATCTTTTTGGGCTGCAGTGAACACAATCTTTTTGGGCTGCAGTGAACACAATCTTTTTGGGCTGCAGTGAACACAATCTTTTTGGGCTGCAGTGAACACAATCTTTTTGGGGTGCAGTGAACAAAATCTTTTTGGGGTGCAGTGAACACAATCCTTTTTGGTGTGCAGTGAACACAATCTTTGTGGGGTGCAGTGAACAAAATCCTTTGTGGGGTGCAGTGAACACAATCTTTTTGGGGTGCAGTGAACAAAATCCTTTTTGGGGTGCAGTGAACAACATCCTTTTTGGGGTGCAGTGAACACAATCTTTTTGGGGTGCAGTGAACAAAATCCTTTGTGGGGTGCAGTGAACACAATCTTTTTGGGGTGCAGTGAACACAATCTTTTTGGGGTGGAGTGAACAACATCCTTTTTGGGGTGCAGTGAACAAAATCCTTTTTGGGGTGCAGTGAACAAAATCATTTTTGGGGTGCAGTGAACACAATCTTTGTGGGGTGCAGTGAACACAATCTTTTTGGGGTGGAGTGAACAACATCCTTTTTGGGGTGCAGTGAACAACATCCTTTTTGGGGTGCAGTGAACACAATCTTTTTGGGGTGCAGTGAACACAATCTTTGTGGGGTACAGTGAACAGAATCTTTGTGGGGTGCAGTGAACACAATCTTTGGGGGGTACAGTGAACACAATCTTTTTGGGGTGCAGTGAACACAATCTTTGTGGGGTGCAGTGAACACAATCTTTTTGGGGTGGAGTGAACAAAATCATTTTTGGGGTGCAGTGAACAACATCCTTTTTGGGGTGCAGTGATCAAAATCCTTTTTGGGGTGCAGTGAACACAATCTTTTTGGGGTGCAGTGAACAAAATCCTTTGTGGGGTGCAGTGAACAGAATCTTTGTGGGGTGCAGTGAACACAATCTTTGGGGGGGTACAGTGAACACAATCTTTTTGGGGTGCAGTGAACACAATCTTTGTGGGGTACAGTGAACAGAATCTTTGTGGGGTGCAGTGAACACAATCTTTGGGGGGTACAGTGAACACAATCTTTTTGGGGTGCAGTGAACACAATCTTTGGGGGGTACAGTGAACACAATCTTTTTGGGGTGCAGTGAACACAATCTTTGTGGGGTGCAGTGAGCACAATCTTTGGGGGGGTACAGTGAACACAATCGTTTTGGGGTGCAGTGAACAACATCCTTTTAGGGTGCAGTGAACACAATCTTTGTGGGGTGCAGTGAACAACATCCTTTTAGGGTGCAGTGAACACAATCTTTGTGGGGTACAGTGAACAGAATCTTTGTGGGGTGCAGTGAACACAATCTTTGGGGGGTACAGTGAACACAATCTTTGTGAGGTGCAGTGAACACAATCTTTGTGGGGTGCAGTGAACTCAATCTTTGTGGGGTACAGTGAACACAATCTCATACTTCTGAAGATTTGAGGGTGCTGCCTGTTCCATACTCCCCCTACTCCTCATCTAGCCTTTTAGGGGTACAAACAATAGTAATTGGGGCCTAGTGTGGTTGTGTACGTGTGATATACATACACTTTTTTTGGATCATATTTTCTATTCCGCTATTTAATCAAAAACCTTTGGGGATCAGTTAAATTGGGGGATAGTCTGTGTTGGTACGTGTGAGAGAGATCCACCTTTCCAAGTTGTTGGGGTTCATCTCATACTTCTGAAGGTTTGAGGGTGCTGCCTGTTCCATACTCCCCCTACTCCTAGCCTTTTAGGGGTACAAACAATAGTAATTGGGGCCTAGTGTGGTTGTGTACGTGTGATATACATACACTTTTTTTGGATCATATTTTCTATTCCGCTATTTAATCAAAAACCTTTGGGGATCAGTTAAATTGGGGGATAGTCTGTGTTGGTACGTGTGAGAGAGATCCACCTTTCCAAGTTGTTGGGGTTCATCTCATACTTCTGAAGGTTTGAGGGTGCTGCCTGTTCCATACCCCCCCTACTCCTCATCTAGCCTTTTAGGGGTACAAACAATAGTAATTGGGGCCTAGTGTGGTTGTGTACGTGTGATATACATACACTTTTTTTGGATCATATTTTCTATTCCGCTATTTAATCAAAAACCTTTGGGGATCAGTTAAATTGGGGGATAGTCTGTGTTGGTACGTGTGAGAGAGATCCACCTTTCCAAGTTGTTGGGGTTCATCTCATACTTCTGAAGGTTTGAGGGTGCTGCCTGTTCCATACTCCCCCTACTCCTCATCTAGCCTTTTAGGGGTACAAACAATAGTAATTGGGGCCCAGTGTGGTTGTGTACGTGTGATATACATACACTTTTTTTGGATCATATTTTCTATTCCGCTATTTAATCAAAAACCTTTGGGGATCAGTTAAATTGGGGGATAGTCTGTGTTGGTACGTGTGAGAGAGATCCACCTTTCCAAGTTGTTGGGGTTCATCTCATACTTCTGAAGGTTTGAGGGTGCTGCCTGTTCCATACCCCCCCTACTCCTCATCTAGCCTTTTAGGGGTACAAACAATAGTAATTGGGGCCTAGTGTGGTTGTGTACGTGTGATATACATACACTTTTTTTGGATCATATTTTCTATTCCGCTATTTAATCAAAAACCTTTGGGGATCAGTTAAATTGGGGGATAGTCTGTGTTGGTACGTGTGAGAGAGATCCACCTTTCCAAGTTGTTGGGGTTCATCTCATACTTCTGAAGGTTTGAGGGTGCTGCCTGTTCCATACCCCCCCTACTCCTCATCTAGCCTTTTAGGGGTACAAACAATAGTAATTGGGGCCTAGTGTGGTTGTGTACGTGTGATATACATACACTTTTTTTGGATCATATTTTCTATTCCGCTATTTAATCAAAAACCTTTGGGGATCAGTTAAATTGGGGGATAGTCTGTGTTGGTACGTGTGAGAGAGATCCACCTTTCCAAGTTGTTGGGGTTCATCTCATACTTCTGAAGGTTTGAGGGTGCTGCCTGTTCCATACTCCCCCTACTCCTCATCTAGCCTTTTAGGGGTACAAACAATAGTAATTGGGGCCTAGTGTGGTTGTGTACGTGTGATATACATACACTTTTTTTGGATCATATTTTCTATTCCGCTATTTAATCAAAAACCTTTGGGGATCAGTTAAATTGGGGGATAGTCTGTGTTGGTACGTGTGAGAGAGATCCACCTTTCCAAGTTGTTGGGGTTCATCTCATACTTCTGAAGGTTTGAGGGTGCTGCCTGTTCCATACTCCCCCTACTCCTAGCCTTTTAGGGGTACAAACAATAGTAATTGGGGCCTAGTGTGGTTGTGTACGTGTGATATACATACACTTTTTTTGGATCATATTTTCTATTCCGCTATTTAATCAAAAACCTTTGGGGATCAGTTAAATTGGGGGATAGTCTGTGTTGGTACGTGTGAGAGAGATCCACCTTTCCAAGTTGTTGGGGTTCATCTCATACTTCTGAAGGTTTGAGGGTGCTGCCTGTTCCATACCCCCCCTACTCCTCATCTAGCCTTTTAGGGGTACAAACAATAGTAATTGGGGCCTAGTGTGGTTGTGTACGTGTGATATACATACACTTTTTTTGGATCATATTTTCTATTCCGCTATTTAATCAAAAACCTTTGGGGATCAGTTAAATTGGGGGATAGTCTGTGTTGGTACGTGTGAGAGAGATCCACCTTTCCAAGTTGTTGGGGTTCATCTCATACTTCTGAAGGTTTGAGGGTGCTGCCTGTTCCATACTCCCCCTACTCCTCATCTAGCCTTTTAGGGGTACAAACAATAGTAATTGGGGCCCAGTGTGGTTGTGTACGTGTGATATACATACACTTTTTTTGGATCATATTTTCTATTCCGCTATTTAATCAAAAACCTTTGGGGATCAGTTAAATTGGGGGATAGTCTGTGTTGGTACGTGTGAGAGAGATCCACCTTTCCAAGTTGTTGGGGTTCATCTCATACTTCTGAAGGTTTGAGGGTGCTGCCTGTTCCATACCCCCCCTACTCCTCATCTAGCCTTTTAGGGGTACAAACAATAGTAATTGGGGCCTAGTGTGGTTGTGTACGTGTGATATACATACACTTTTTTTGGATCATATTTTCTATTCCGCTATTTAATCAAAAACCTTTGGGGATCAGTTAAATTGGGGGATAGTCTGTGTTGGTACGTGTGAGAGAGATCCACCTTTCCAAGTTGTTGGGGTTCATCTCATACTTCTGAAGGTTTGAGGGTGCTGCCTGTTCCATACCCCCCCTACTCCTCATCTAGCCTTTTAGGGGTACAAACAATAGTAATTGGGGCCTAGTGTGGTTGTGTACGTGTGATATACATACACTTTTTTTGGATCATATTTTCTATTCCGCTATTTAATCAAAAACCTTTGGGGATCAGTTAAATTGGGGGATAGTCTGTGTTGGTACGTGTGAGAGAGATCCACCTTTCCAAGTTGTTGGGGTTCATCTCATACTTCTGAAGGTTTGAGGGTGCTGCCTGTTCCATACTCCCCCTACTCCTCATCTAGCCTTTTAGGGGTACAAACAATAGTAATTGGGGCCTAGTGTGGTTGTGTACGTGTGATATACATACACTTTTTTTGGATCATATTTTCTATTCCGCTATTTAATCAAAAACCTTTGGGGATCAGTTAAATTGGGGGATAGTCTGTGTTGGTACGTGTGAGAGAGATCCACCTTTCCAAGTTGTTGGGGTTCATCTCATACTTCTGAAGGTTTGAGGGTGCTGCCTGTTCCATACTCCCCCTACTCCTAGCCTTTTAGGGGTACAAACAATAGTAATTGGGGCCTAGTGTGGTTGTGTACGTGTGATATACATACACTTTTTTTGGATCATATTTTCTATTCCGCTATTTAATCAAAAACCTTTGGGGATCAGTTAAATTGGGGGATAGTCTGTGTTGGTACGTGTGAGAGAGATCCACCTTTCCAAGTTGTTGGGGTTCATCTCATACTTCTGAAGGTTTGAGGGTGCTGCCTGTTCCATACCCCCCCTACTCCTCATCTAGCCTTTTAGGGGTACAAACAATAGTAATTGGGGCCTAGTGTGGTTGTGTACGTGTGATATACATACACTTTTTTTGGATCATATTTTCTATTCCGCTATTTAATCAAAAACCTTTGGGGATCAGTTAAATTGGGGGATAGTCTGTGTTGGTACGTGTGAGAGAGATCCACCTTTCCAAGTTGTTGGGGTTCATCTCATACTTCTGAAGGTTTGAGGGTGCTGCCTGTTCCATACTCCCCCTACTCCTAGCCTTTTAGGGGTACAAACAATAGTAATTGGGGCCTAGTGTGGTTGTGTACGTGTGATATACATACACTTTTTTTGGATCATATTTTCTATTCCGCTATTTAATCAAAAACCTTTGGGGATCAGTTAAATTGGGGGATAGTCTGTGTTGGTACGTGTGAGAGAGATCCACCTTTCCAAGTTGTTGGGGTTCATCTCATACTTCTGAAGGTTTGAGGGTGCTGCCTGTTCCATACCCCCCCTACTCCTCATCTAGCCTTTTAGGGGTACAAACAATAGTAATTGGGGCCTAGTGTGGTTGTGTACGTGTGATATACATACACTTTTTTTGGATCATATTTTCTATTCCGCTATTTAATCAAAAACCTTTGGGGATCAGTTAAATTGGGGGATAGTCTGTGTTGGTACGTGTGAGAGAGATCCACCTTTCCAAGTTGTTGGGGTTCATCTCATACTTCTGAAGGTTTGAGGGTGCTGCCTGTTCCATACTCCCCCTACTCCTCATCTAGCCTTTTAGGGGTACAAACAATAGTAATTGGGGCCCAGTGTGGTTGTGTACGTGTGATATACATACACTTTTTTTGGATCATATTTTCTATTCCGCTATTTAATCAAAAACCTTTGGGGATCAGTTAAATTGGGGGATAGTCTGTGTTGGTACGTGTGAGAGAGATCCACCTTTCCAAGTTGTTGGGGTTCATCTCATACTTCTGAAGGTTTGAGGGTGCTGCCTTTTCCATACCCCCCCTACTCCTCATCTAGCCTTTTAGGGGTACAAACAATAGTAATTGGGGCCTAGTGTGGTTGTGTACGTGTGATATACATACACTTTTTTTGGATCATATTTTCTATTCCGCTATTTAATCAAAAACCTTTGGGGATCAGTTAAATTGGGGGATAGTCTGTGTTGGTACGTGTGAGAGAGATCCACCTTTCCAAGTTGTTGGGGTTCATCTCATACTTCTGAAGGTTTGAGGGTGCTGCCTGTTCCATACCCCCCCTACTCCTCATCTAGCCTTTTAGGGGTACAAACAATAGTAATTGGGGCCTAGTGTGGTTGTGTACGTGTGATATACATACACTTTTTTTGGATCATATTTTCTATTCCGCTATTTAATCAAAAACCTTTGGGGATCAGTTAAATTGGGGGATAGTCTGTGTTGGTACGTGTGAGAGAGATCCACCTTTCCAAGTTTTTGGGGTTCATCTCATACTTCTGAAGATTTGAGGGTGCTGCATGTTCCATACTCCTCTTCCTCATCCTCCCTTTAGGGTAGGAAAAAATTTAATCGGGCCTAGTCTGTGTTTGTACGTGTGAGATACACAGTTTTTTATCCTATTCCGCTATTCAATACACACCCTTTTGGTGTAAAAAACATTAAATTGCGGCATAGTTTGCATATTTGACATTTGCATATATTGTGCCTTGTTGCGCTGTTTTGGGTACTCCACCAACATGGCCAGTGGCAATGACGCCATTCTCAGCTTAACTATCCCACTTCTATGCCTCCTTGAAAAAACAATTTGGGCGATGATGGAAGAGGATGTGGCACAGGATGAGGAGGAGGAGGAGGAGGATGAAGAGGTAACATTTCAAAGGCTTTCAGGGCAGTCATTCGCAAGGGGCTCCGAGGGTGGGTTCCTGCACACACAAACGCCAGGGACACAATTGTCCAGCAGGGGCACAGTTCTGGAGGATGAGGAGGATGAGGAGGAGGAGGAGCTGGAGGAGGAGATGGAACCATGTTCACAGCAGGGTGGCACCCAGGCCAGCTCATGGCCATCACTGGTGCGTGGCTGGGGGGATACAGAGGACACGGACGATACACCTCCCACAGAGGACAGCCTTTCGTTGCCTCTGGGCAGCCTGGCACACATGAGCGATTACATGCTGCAGTGTCTCCACAACGACCGCCGAGTTGCCCACATTCTAACTTGTGCTGATTACTGGGTGGCCACGCTGCTGGATCCCCGTTACAAGGACAACGTACCGTCCTTAATTCACTCACTGGAGCGCGATCGCAAGATGCGCGAGTACAAGCGCACGCTGGTAGACGCCATGCTGCTGGCATTCCCATCTGACAGCGGGGCCACAGTGGAAGCACAAGGCAGAGGAGGAGGAGGAGGAGGAGGTCGCCAACGCAACCAGGGCACCGCCAGCACCTCAGAAGGCAGGGTTAGCATGGCCGAAATGTGGAAAAGCTTTGTCAGCACGCCACAACAAACAGCAGCACCAGCAGCTCAGATGGAACGTCTTAGCAGGAGGCAGCATTTTACCAACATGGTGGAGCAGTATGTGTGCACACGCCTACATGTAGTGAATGACGGGTCTGCCCCCTTCAACTTCTGGGTCTCCAAATTGGGCACATGGCCTGAGCTTGCCCTTTACGCCTTGGAGGTGCTGGCTTGCCCTGCAGCCAGTGTATTATCTGAACGGGTATTTAGCACGGCTGGGGGCGTTATAACAGACAAGCGCAGCCGCCTGTCCAGAGACAATGTGGACAAGCTCACGTTCATTAAAATGAACCAGGCATGGATCCCACGGGACTTTTCCGTACCTTATGCAGAATAGCAATGGATACCGACCTTACCCACCCATTGTTCCATTTTTGCTCTTTCTCACTCTTTTGGGGTGTACCCTCATTTAAAATTTTTGAAAAGAAGCAGTGTTGGCTACCTCGTCCTCCTCCTCAGGGCCAGATTAATGTAGGGGCTATTGGAGCTGCAGCTCCAGGCCCCTACCTTTTATATAGGCCCCGGGTTGGCCATATTCACTGTTACCGCTCTTCTGTCACTTGTAAACACAGAAGTCTGGCTTCTATGCTCGCTTCCCCAGGCAGCACCCTCAGAACCTCCCCACACAGCGTGAAGGCCGGACAAGGAGGGACAGTTGGCGATGCATGGATGTGTTTATGGGCTTCAGAGACAGCATCCCATGTTGAATTAGGCATGCATGGCTGCACCCTTCCTCCTCTGGGTGCATGGCAAGGCACGGCCCTTAAGGCCCTTCAAAATCCTCAGCACCAAGCCCATGATGCTGTTAATCCGGCCCTGGTCCTCCTCCACCGCCGCTTCCACCTACACCGCCCATAGGTGTGCGCAGCCTATTGCATTAAGGTGTGCACCCCAAAGTTGAAATACACATGCATGTGTTTGCCAGCAGGGAGAGTAATGTATCGGGGCCATGTACCTGTAGGCAAGGAGAAATAGAGCAGAGCAGGTCCCAGGGAGATCTTTCCCATCTCCTCACTGGCAATGCTATGTGCCCTAGGTGATTAGGGTGTGCCCAGGCACACCCAGCACACCCTGTGCGCACGCCTATGTCACCGCCACATCCACCACCACCTCAACCTCCCTCCTACTCCATATGGGCCTCGTCCTTCAGAGATGAAGAAGAACATTGTTTTATTTTTCTGTTTTTTTTTGTTGTTTTAAGTTATTTCCCTATCCACATTTGTTTGCAGAGCACTTGCCATGCTCTTAATTACGTTTTGCTGCCATTTGCAGCACTCTAGCCCTTTCCTTTGGTGTTTTAGAGCCATTTTAGTGCCTTAAAGTTCGGGTCCCCATTGACTTCAATGGGGTTCGGTGTCCGGGAAAAGTTCGGTAAAAGTCCGGGACACGGACCCGGACTTTTTTTTAAAGTTCGGCCGAACCCGTCGAACACGGACATCTAGGTGTCCGCTCAACCCTAAAAGAGAGGAAGAATATAAAGTTTTATAGCTCTCGTTGAAACTGTGTAGCAAGAAAAAGTATCCAGCATATTTTCACAGGTCTTCAGTTATTTGAAATAGCACTAAAACAAACTAAAACAACAGAGCAACCAGCTGACATGTTTCTGCCTCAAAGGGCATTCATCACTGAAACAGTAGTAGAGGGTAAATCTTTCAGTAGGGAAACTGGTTCCTGAGACAATAAAGGTGTAAGCCCTCGGTCCCACCAGTACGACTTCAGGCACGACATACAATTTACAAATCGTACCTGAAGTAGCATCTAATGTGTTTCTATAGCAGTGTCTTAAAAGATACGATTTCAAGTAGTACGATTTGAGAAGTAGTTCATATATTACTTTTTGAGGACTTCAGTACAATTTCACTGCCATAGACTATAATGTAAATCTTGCTGCAAATCGTACCTTTGTCTATATCAGCAATACTTGGGCCCTGAAAGAAGTTAAATATTAACCCTTTGCTAGTTAAACTTTTGTTCATCACATCACTGTTCCTCAATGTGACACAGACAGCCCCTACCACTGAAGTAGCACTGAAGTCTTATCAAACAGATAAAAATCTCACAGAAGTAATCCTGAAGTAGTGCTTGAGTAGTGTTGAAGTTGGACTTTTAAATCACACTACTTTAAGTCGTACCCCGTGTGACCACAGGCTTATTCTCCCCATTTGGGGGAACTTTCTATTTACTTGCTATTGTATCTCTTGGGACAGGAAGTGCAGGATAATCCAATTTATGGAGATATAGACAGCAAAAAAAGTGACAGAGATTCTAACAATTTTCCCAATTCATTTGTAAGCTTTTTAACAGATGTTAGAATGTGATTAGCCTAAAGAATAAATAAACAAGCTCCCAATATATAATCTCCTTTCCTGTTAAAAGACAGACCTCAAATGAAATGCTCTCCTTGGTCACATTGCTGTAGCCTCCCCATATTCAGGTAGTGTGTTTGGAGTTGGCAATCCAAATGGTACTGCACATTAGGGGTGAGCTTCGAGTTCGAGTCACAGGAAATTTGAGCACCCGCATCCATAATGCACTGTGCGCATGCATGCAGTACATTTTATGATTGGCCAAAGCATTCACCCTGACCTCCATGCTTTTGCCAATCAAATCATCTCTGCCATGATTGGACAAAGGCAGGCTGCCTTTAGCCAATCATGGCTCAGGGGCTAAGTACACGCCCCACACTATATAAAGGCTGCTCACACACCAGCCATGTGTAGTGTGTGACTATGCGGACGAGATAGGAAGTGGTTGAGGCAGGGAGAGGATCGTGATTGAGGCAGGGAGAGGAAAGTGATTTGCAGTTTATCAGACAGGGCAGTGTTGTCTAATTAAGAAGACATTGCTAGTAGCAGTCAGTTAGGCAGGGAGAGAGATTTGTGCTTTTTACAATTTAAGAGATCAGATAGTGAAGTATATTCAGCAGTGCAGTATATACCTTAGACCATATACCACATATATATATATGTATATGTAGCACCCTCTCAGGTAGGTGCTAGGCAAACTTATGGGTGGTCCTGCCTGCTTATCAGGGGGGCCCTGATTGTTCAGCAGTCGGCCTAAGAGGACAGAAGGTTGAGCTGAGCTGCGGTAGGATCCAGTGTGCTGTGGATTGAGCGGAGCTGCTGGGGCAGAAGTTTTCGAGAAAGCAGTGTCGTGAGTACTGTAAACTGCCCAGGGGTCCGCTTAGAATAGGGGACCACTCCGGAAGGTCACAGGGATCCAGGAGCCAGCTAACTGGTAGAGAAGGCTTAGAAAAGGGGGTGCCAGAGTCTAAGCCCTGAAGAGAAGTCTGTGAAAGAGGGTGCCAGTGTGGGCCCTGAAGTGTTAAGAGTTGCAGCAGTATTTACAAGTAGCTACTTCAGCCAGGCGGGCTAAAGGAAGCAGTGCAAAGGACTGTCCCATTTACATTGTTATAGTTGAGCCAGAGGAGTATCCCACTCATTCCCTTCTCCCATCCAAGTTCCTAAATAAATACAAAACCCAAGGATGCTGGACTGTTTCATGTCTCAGTGCTCACACTTGAAGAACATGCTTAAATGTGTTGTTGTTGCTAGCGGTAACCATGGCGGACCCACATCCAGCAAATGGCTGGGAATCCTGCTATATATATATATATATATATATATATATAGACAATTGAGTATATATTAGGCCATTGCGTATCTATCAGTCAGTTTAGTATAGAGCATACACTGATATCTATATCTATATCTATATATATATATATATATATATATATATATATATATATAGAACAATTGAATATATACAGTGCATTGCGAAAGTATTCGGCCCCCTTGAACTTTTCGACCTTTTGACACATTTCAGGCTTCAAACATAAAGGTATAAAACTGTAATTATTTTTGAAGAATCAACAACAAGTGGGACACAATCATGAAGTGGAACGAAATTTATTGGATATTTCAAACTTTTTTAACAAATAAAAAACTGAAAAATTGGGTGTGCAAAATTATTCAGCCCCCTTAAGTTAATTCTTTGTAGCGCCACCTTTTGCTGCGATTACAGCTGTAAGTCACTTGGGGTATGTCACTATCAGTTTTGCACATCGAGAGACTGAAATTTTTGCCCATTCCTGCTTGCAAAACAGCTCGAGCTCAGTGAGGTTGGATGGAGAGCGTTTGTGAACAGCAGTTTTCAGTTCTTTCCACAGATTCTCGATTGGATTCAGGTCTGGACTTTGACTTGGCCATTCTAACACCTGGATATGTTTATTTGTGAACCATTCCATTGTAGATTTTGCTTTATGTTTTGGATCATTGTCTTGTTGGAAGACAAATCTCCGTCCCAGTCTCAGGTCTTTTGCAGACTCCATCAGGTTTTCTTCCAGAATGGTCCTGTATTTGGCTCCATCCATCTTCCCATCAATTTTAACCATCTTCCCTGTCCCTGCTGAAGAAAAGCAGGCCCAAACCATGATGCTGCCACCACCATGTTTGACAGTGGGGATGGTGTGTTCAGGGTGATGAGCTGTGTTGCTTTTACGCCAAACATAACGTTTTGCATTGTTGCCAAAAAGTTTGATTTTGGTTTCATCTGACCAGAGCACCTTCTTCCACATGTTTGGTGTGTCTCCCAGCTAGCTTGTGGCAAACCTTAAACTACACTTTTTATGGATATCTTTAAGAAATGGCTTTCTTCTTGGCACTCTCCCACCTCAGCTGTAGATCTCTGCAGTTCATCCAGAGTGATCATGGGCCTCTTGGCTGCATCTCTGAAAGTTTAGAGGGATGGCCAGGTCTTCGTAGATTTGCAGTGGTCTGATACTCCTTCCATTTCAATATTATCGCTTGCACAGTGCTCCTTGGGATGTTTAAAGCTTGGGAAATCTTTTTGTATCCAAATCCAGCTTTAAACTTCTCCACAACAGTGGATGGCTGTGCGACTGAGAGTGTTGTGCGACTGAGAGTGTTGTGCGTCTGACCGGGCTGTGCGACTGAGAGTGTTGTGCGACTGAGAGTGTTGTGCGACTGACCAGGCTGTGCGATTGTGAGTGTTGTGCGACTGAGTGTCAAGTGAGTGTAGCGGAGTACCAGAGGGTGAGAAGGTAGAGTTAGGAAGCCAGGAAACAGCCCCGCAGGACAGACTTTAATTACTAAATCCCAATTAGATTAGATTAGTAGGTACAATGCCCGGCGGGTGTGGAGATGCGACTCGGTGTACATCTTGTGATAGGTATGCGTTCTTCGATCATGCGATCGAGGGCAAATACAAATGCGCAAAATGTAAGCACGTTGCTTCCCTGGAAGCTCAGGTCCTGAATCTAGGGAGGCAACTGGCAACACTGAGCCAAATGTCCATACCGAAGGAGAGCCAGGATCGTACCAGTCAGGCACAGGCAGGGGCCTGCACAGAGGTGGTCAGAGTATTGGAGGTGCAGGCATCAGAGCAGAGTAGAGGCGTGACAGTTAGGAGGGGTAGAAGGGGACAAGGCAAGGAGGCTGGTCCCTGGCTGGAGCACCCCAATAGATACGCCCCGTTGCATGATGTTGGGGAAACCAGTCAGGGACCAGCATTGCTGGAGCAGAGCGACGCCCCTAGCTGCCAGGGGAAGAACTCCTCCAGTGAGGCCGGGAGAAAGGAAAAGAAAAGACAGGTGCTGGTGGTAGGGGACTCAATTATTAGAAGGACAGACAGTGCAATCTGCCACAAAGACTGTGTGCGCCGAACAGTCTGTTGTTTAACGGGCGATCGGGTTCGGCACATCGCGGATCGGGTGGACAGATTACTGGGTGGAGCTGGGGAAGACCCAGCTGTCATGATACACGTGGGTACCAATGACATAGGCAGAGGAAGATGGAGAGTCCTAAATGATTTCAGGGACTTAGGAGCTAAGTTGAGGAGTAGGACCTCCAAGGTAGTATTTTCAGAAATACTACCTGTACCTCGAGCCACACCAGAGAGGCAGCAGGAGATTAGGGAAGTTAACAAGTGGCTGAGGAGCTGGTGTAGTAAGGAGGGTTTCGGGTTCCTGGAGAACTGGGCCGAAAAGTTAGAGGGGCTTTTAAACTAGGTGATGGGGGGGAGGGTACAGATGCAGAATTAGCCAGTGGAAAGCAAGATTCAGAGGGCAGAAATGGGGACATTAGCGGTAGGGTATTCGGAGCTCCTAAACCCAGGGGGGTATGGGTAAAAATCAAGAAAGCAGCCTAAAAACATCAAATGAGGATATATGTAACTGGTCAAAATGATGAGGCTTGTATACCAATGGCAGAAGCCTGGCTAACAAGATGGGAGAGCTGGAGCTGTTGATGTTTGAGGAGGACTTAGATTTTGTGGGGATAACTGAGACTTGGTTTGACAGCTCTCATGACTGGATGGCGACCATTCAGGGGTATTCCCTTTATCGCAGAGATAGGGAAGGTAAAAAAGGGGGAGGGGTATGTCTGTATATTAAGAACAGTATACTTGTAAATATGAGGAATGATATTACTAATGGAGCTATGGACAAGGCAGAATCCCTATGGGTAGAACTTCAAAGGGAAGGCACTGTGGGGAAGGTAATATTGGGCGTATGCTATAGGCCCCCCAACCAGAGGGAGGAGGGGGAGGCGGACTTCCTTTTACAGATAGGATTGGCAGCAAGGATGGGAAATGTCATTATAATGGGGGACTTTAATTATCCAGATATAGACTGGGCAGAAGGAATCACGCATTCAGCCAAGGCTCAGAAGTTCCTAAATGTTTTGCAGGACAATTTCATGGGTCAGATGGTGAATGCACCGACAAGAAACAATGCAGTTCTTGACCTACTGATTACCAACAATACAGACCTGCTCATATAGAAATACGGGACAACTTAGGAAACAGATACCATAGGTCAATTAGTTTCAGTATTAATTATAGTAATAGTAAACACAAGGGCAATATAAGGACACTGAATTTCAAAAGAGCCAATTTCCCAAAACTGCGCTCTCTGCTAGAAAATATCAAATGGGATAGAACCCTGGGAACAAAGTACACGGAGGAAAAATGGGAGTGCTTCAAAAGCAAAGGGATTGACCAGTGCATTCCAAAGGGAAATACATTTAAAAGAGCAAAACTAAACCCTGGGTGGCTAAACTCCAACATAAAAATGCATAAAAAAGGCCAAAGAAAAGGCCTTCAAAAAACACAAGACTGAGGGCTCATTGGCAGCATTCAAGCATTAAAAAGAGTGTAATAAGAAATGTAAAGACGAAATCAGGGTGGCTAAAATAGAACACGAGAGACATATAGCGGAAGAGAGTAAAAAGAACCCCAATAAATTCTTTAAGTATATAAACAGTAAGAAAGCGTGGCCAGAACACATTGGCCCCATAAAAGACGATAAGGGAATTTTGGCCGCAGAGGACAGGGAAAAGGCGGTAGTGTTAAATCATTTCTTCTCTTCAGTCTTCACAAAAGAATTGGGGGGCTACACTAACCCAGCTTGTAAGGCCAAACTAAACAACACACCTCAGGAAATACCGCCATGGCTAACACAAGATAGACTTAGAACTAAACCAGAGAAACTTAACATAAATAAATCACCGGGACCGGATGGCTTGCACCCGAGGGTTCTTAAAGAGCTCAGCCAGGTGATTGACAGACCATTATTCTTGATCTTTAAGGATAGTTTACAGACGGGTATGGTGCTAGCTGATTGGAAAAAAGCCAACGTGGTACCAATATTTAAAAAGGGGCCAAGATATATCCCGAGTAACTATAGGCCGGTCAGCCTAACATCAGTAGTCTGCAAGATTTTGGAGGGGATGTTAAGGGACCACATACAAGAATTTAGTAATAAAAACTGTATTATTAGTAGTAATCAGCATGGATTCATGAAAAATTGTTCTTGCCAAACCAATTTATTAACCTTCTATGATGAAGTGAGCTGCCACCTAGATAAAGGTAAGCCTGTGGATGTGGTGTACCTGGACTTCGCAAAGCCCTTTGACACCGTTCCCCACAAACGCTTACTATTCAAACTAAGGAAGGTAGGTATGTACATATAAGGTGAGTACCTGGATAGAGAACTGGCTCCAGGGGAGGTTGCAAAGGGTGGTGATTAATGGGGAGTACTCAGATTGGGCGGGTGTGGAAAGCGGGGTCCCCCAGTGTTCTGTCCTGGGGCCAATCCTGTTTAATTTATTCATAAATGATCTAGAGGAGGGGATATCGAATAAAATCTCAGTATTTGCAGATTATACTAAATTAAGCAGGCCAATATCTTCTGGGCAGGATGTGGAAACCTTACAAGTGGACCTGAACAAAATTATGGGGTGGGCAACTACATGGCAGATGAGGTTTAATGTTGAAAAATGTAAAGTAATGCACCTGGGTGCCAGAAACCAGAAAGCAAGCTACTCACTAGGGGGGGAACCTCTGGGTGAGTCTAGGATGGAAAAGGACCTGGGGGTACTGGTAGACAACAGGCTTGGCAGTCACATGCAATGCCAAGCCGCTGCAAGCAAAGCCAACAGAATACTGGGATGTATAAAAAAGGGGATTCACTCCAGAAATAAAGAGATTATTCTCCCACTCTACAAGACTCTGGTCCGGCCACATCTGGAGTATGCTGTCCAGTTCTGGGCACCGGTCCTCAGGAAGGATGTGCTGGAACTGGAGAAAGTCCAGAGAAGGGCAAGAAAAATAATTAGGGGAATGGAGGGCATCAGCTATGAGGAAAGAGTACAAGCACTAAACCTATTCTCTCTGGAGAAGAGACGATTGAGGGGGGATATGATATCAATGTAAAATATTGTACTGGCAACCCTAGCATATGGAAAAACCTATTCAGAGAAAGGGAATACAATAAGACACGTGGCCACTCACTAAAACTAGAGGAAAGGCGGTTTAACCTTAAAATACTCAGGGGGTTCTTCACTGTGAGAGCAGTAAGGATGTGGAATTCTCTTCCGCAAACAGTGGTATCAGCAGGGAGCATTAATAGTTTCAAAAAACTATTAGATGGGCACCTTAAAGACCACAACATAGAGGGGTATACAATGTATGGTTAACAGCAAACACACACACAAATCATAGGTTGAACTGGATGGACTGGTGTCTTTTTTCAACCTCACTAACTATGTAACTATGTATCTCAGACCTGCCTGGTGTGTTTCTTGTTCTTCATGATGCTCTCTGTGCTTTAAATGGACCTCTGAGACTATCACAGTGCAGGACTCCATTGCACCTTATTTTTTTACATGGATTGTCACCAATTTGCATTAAGAAGCACCTAAGCACATTGCACTTTCACTGGCTACTTGCTTAAAGAATTGAACTTTTTTTGGAACTTTATTTATTTATTTATTCGAGGAATTATATATATGCACTGTTGCAATTTTATTGATTTATAGATTGCAATTTATGCACTATCAAATCTGCTTTTGTACTTGATTTACATTATTGAAGCATTTATATTATAATTCTTTTTAGGGTGATATTCTATTGTATTTTTGCACATTTTTATTTATTATCCACACATATGCACAGTTGCATCATTTTATTTATTATCCACACATATATAATTTTTTTTTTTTTTTCAATAAAAGCTTTATTGAACAGCCATAATAAACATGTACAGTATTAACAATAGCAATATAACATCTTTGGTATAACTGTACAACAGGTACAAATATTACATCATCATGTCATGTTGTATCGAGATTAGTGCAATAACATTGAATATCTGAGTCAATTCAAGAGGTACAGTGAGGGCATCCAAATTTGATGCCCCCCCTCAAATGAGACAGGACCAAAGACATATGCCTGTCTCAAGAAAGGCCACTGGGGCCAAAGAAGGAAGCACAGATAGAAATTAAAGGAGAGACTTAGAGGGAAAGAAGGAGATGGGGGAATAGAAGAAGGAGAGGGGGAAGGGGAGGGAAAGGTAATGAAGGATTATTGACAAGTGGTACTTGATCAGATAGCTCATCGTAGAAATGTAATCGAAAGTTCCAGGTGGGCTATGAGGATTGAATAGAAAAAATAGTGCAGCGCTAATATTCAAACTTGAACAAATAACACAAACAAAATGAGATAAAATTGAGAAAAATTAAGAAAAAAATGAGTCCATGCAATGCCCGTGAAGTAAGGGTGAGGAAAGGGGTCCTGAATATAACAGTTGGTGCTCTTAGTGCACTGATATCCACCACCTTCTAAGTTGGCCTCTCACCTTAATAACACTTGGATTAAGCATGTAATTCCTCTCTCAGAATGACTCCTCGATAATACATCCTCTTAAACTAGCATAACAGGGAAGCCCCAATCAGAGAACGCTGTAAGCCTGTGACCACTTCCTGGATCAGCTCAACTCAATCACATGTAATGGGGAAACATAAAGGGCAGACCCATAGTGTAATACTGTTAACTTCTTTATTGAAATAGCATAAAAGACAGCCTCTTACTTTTATGTGGATAAAAGCCAGCGATAAAATGACAGATGATCTTGTCTTGGAGAGTCCTGCTCGGACCTCACCAGACTCCAGATGGCAGCGGGTGACGTCGGTAGCTCCACCTTCCCCCCGTACGCGTGGCGTCTCCCAATGGGCGGAGACTTCTTCAGCGGTTTAGAACGATGTGCGGGACGTCACCCCTTATGTGTCACGAACTGCCCGCTGATTGGTCGGGCAATCCGCATATCCTCATTGGCTGGTCGAGGTCGGCATGGATACAGAGACGCTGCGCTCCACTAGAGAGAGGAAGTGGCTGTACCAATACCGTAACATACGACCATGGATTAGAAAAACAGCTTATCTTGATATCTATGGCAACCATAACCGCATATTCCGCTAAACCGGAAGTGAAAGCAGGCTAGTGCCGAATACTACTAAGAAAAGCCGCACACTTATCTGTATTTATTGAAGCAGGTTTCAATGTACAAGAGGACCTGGACTATGTGTATTATAGCACAAACTCCCCAGGCCATACATGTTCTAAAAAAGGAAACACTGCCGGCACAGACAATTGTCTGTAAATACGGAATAAATATATAAATAAAAACATTTTCTCTCATGTGTGTATCATGAAGCTAAAAAATGAAACTAAAAATCTTCATATATAAAAACTTCATATATAAAAATTCATCATATAAAAAGACTTCATCATATATAAAAATCATGGAGCTTAAGACGTTTCCGCTGTCATCTGGATTACAATAATTAATTTTTTAAAAAAATTCTTTATACACTCAAAAACAACTGCACCCTAAAAATCCCAAAATGTATTAAAACACCTAACGATCAGAAATAAAACAATTTAAGTCGAAATCGACATTCAATCCCCGGGGGACCCCAACTTTGGTCTCGTAAATCCAAAAAGATTCCCGCTTACTGAGCTGCCGTATAAAATTCCCTCCTCTCCAATGTTTCTTAACCCTTTCCACTCCCCAAAATTTGAGGCATCGTGGATCTTTATTATGATACTTTTTAAAGTGCTGGGTTACATGATGAGGTGTTTTTCCTTTTTTAATGCTCCTTACATGCTCTGCTACCCGGGTTTGTAAGGCCCTAGATGTCCTACCTATGTACTGCAATCCGCAGTCGCATTCGAGCATATAAACCACGCCTGTAGTAGAGCATGTAATCAGGTCTTTTATGTCGTATGTCTTTCCTGTGGCATTGGCTATAAAATCTTTCCTTCGTTTAGAGCCGGTTCACACTTCTGCGTGTGCCGGGTTCGCATGTCATGTCGGAGCGCACTGCTCCGACATGACATGCGATCAGCTGTGCGGTGCGAGTTTAGCCATACAGTTTGTATGGCTAAATTCGCACCGCACCCGCAGCAAAGACGCACAGGAGGCATTTTTGCTGCCGCATCAGGATCGGATCGCACAGCGGTTCACACTTGTGCGATCCGATCCTGTGCGAACTGCACGATCGCACTGCGATATGCGATCAAACTGGGGGTGTCGTTAAGATTACATTGACACCCCCAGCGGATCGCATATGACAGTGTGAACTGCCGGGGGTGCGTGTGCGATGCGGGAACAGGCTGCGAATTTGCAGCCTTCCCGCATCGCAATAGTGTGAACCGAGCCTAAAGGTTGGATTTAGCCGTGCGGCATACCACACATTTTCCACAGGCATAGAATCCTGATAAAAAGGAAAATAATCTATTGTTATTTTGCACCGGTGGATCAACTACTCCAGGAGCTATGAGGTTCCTGAGTGTAGGTGCTTTTTTATACACAAAGGAGGGTCTGGCTGGCAGTGTTGTCCCTAAGGTCTTATCTTGTTGTAAGATGGTCCAATGTTTATTTATTATCTTTTCTATTTTCTTATACTGCACATTATAGTTCAGTATAATCCTAATCCCATCGTCCTTGTTGTTTTGTTTCCTCGGAACATTAGACAGTAGGGATTCTCTCTCTATGGCCTGCACTGTCAGCCTATCATTCTCAAGCTTCTCTGTGCAATATCCCTTTTGGGCAAACCTTTCGGCCAGTAACTTTGACTGAGTGTCGTAGTCTGCTGCTGATGCACAGTTACGCCTAAGGCGCATGAATTGGCCCTTAGGGATATTGCATAACCAGGTACGATGATGGCAACTATCCAGCGGGATATATGCATTACGATCGGTGGCTTTTGAAAAGTTACAGGTAGTATACCTGTTGCCATCTTTAGAGATGACTAGATCTAAAAAAAACCACCTTTTCTTGACTTATGGTCCAAGTTAACCCTATATTTTTATCGTTCTTATTTAATTTGTCCATGAATGTAAGGAGACCATCAGAGTCCCCGTTCCAAACAAGGAATAAGTCATCAATATATCTCCTGTAGCAGAGTAACTCCGGAGGGCGGTTCTTAAATACAACTTCTTCCTCCCAGTGGGCCATAAACAAATTGGCCACACTGGGAGCGAAACGTGCGCCCATCGCGACACCCCTGGTTTGCAGATAATACGTATTATCGTACCAGAAATAATTTCTGGACAGGCAAAACCAAAGACTACTCAACAGGAAGCTTCTCAACTTCCTGGGGAGACTTGAGTGTGCAAAAGCCCATTTTACGGCTGCCTCTGCTGCATTATGGCCGATAATGGTATACAGGGAGCCTACATCCACTGTAACCAATATCGATGAGGCCGTGCAAGGTAATTCCTGCAAAAGTTGTATAATATGTTTAGTGTCCTTTAAATAGGCTTCTGTCCTGGTCACTAAAGGTTGGAGATGCACATCAATAAATTGGCCTAGTCTGGAGGTCACTGACTCAATGCCGTTGACTATCGGCCTTCCCGGTGGGTGCTCTTTGTCTTTGTGGATCTTTGGCAGGAAATATATGATAGGGGTACGGCAGAATAAGGGGTCTAAGAATAGGGATTCCTTCTTATTCAAAACTCCCTTCCTTTTTCCTGATTCGACTAATTTGTTTAGTTCTCCTTTGAATTCAGGAAGAGGGTCTTTTCTCAGAACCTCATATGTTTCCCGGTCCGAGAGTAGACGTGCCATTTCGGTCTTGTAATATTCCTTACTTAAAACAACTAGGCCTCCCCCCTTATCTGCAGGTCTAATAATAATCTGTTTGTTTTCCTCTATTGATTTTATCCCTGCTTTAATAGATTGGGGATCTGCAACTTTTCTAACCTTCAATTTTTCCAGATCTTTAAAGACCATATTCTTAAAGACATCTATATATTTGTTGTCTTTATTCTGGGGATTGAAGGTAGATCTATTTCTAAGGCTTGTATGTGAAAATTGCTCCCCAAATGAACTAGTTAGAGTGGAGGTGCCTGAGAGAGGGACAGAGGAATTTTTCATAATAGGATTCGACATGCAGTATTTTTTCACATTCAAAGTACGTACAAACTTTTGAATGCCAACATAGGTTTGGAACTTGTTCAGGTTCCGTACCGGTGCAAATTTGAGGCCTTTGTCTAAAGTCCTCAATTCATCTTCTCCTAATTGTACTCCACTTAGGTTAAAGATACCCGCCCCTACCGGGATCTTTTTCCTCTGGACCCTCCGGCCTCCTCTGTTTCCTCTCTTCCTCTTTTGCCTCCTGGGGTACCTACTCCTGGACCTCTCCACCAGTTGTCCATCTGGTTCGGAAAGGGAAGAGGGGGGCCCCTCTCTTGACCCCCCATATTCCCTAAAAAAGGCTCCTCATGGTGGTTGTTACGCAGAGGCTCAAACCTGTTTTGAGTGACTATTTGTGCGTAGGAATAGTTGTTCCCTCTATTGGGGTGTCCTCTATTGGACTGTGCGCCCCTTGGGGGATAGATAAAAATTCCCTCCTCTTCCCCTATTATTGCCCCTTGTATACTGCATAGGGGTCTGGGGGCGGTTCCACTGGGTGGCTGCGTATTGGTCATTCTGATGATAATTGGCTTGATTATTATGATATTGATCTTGTCCCCTCCTGGGGGTACTATTTCTCCCTCTACCTCCTCTCCCACCCCTCTTCCTCCCTCGGTTAGGGTGTCCAAACTGGGGACCCGTGGCCTGATGGTCGGGGGCAGGAGAAGCTCTCCAGACCTCATTAGTATTCTCTCTAATTACCGGGGCGGGGGTAGTGGGTGGGTTTTGAGGAATATCATCTCCCTCCTCTCTTGGGTTATTGATATTCCTTTGCCACTTAAATATATCATCTACCTCAAAATCACCAAAATCTCTTAAGTATTTTTTCTTTTTCTTGTTTTGTGTCTCAGTGTCCCATTTAATCAATCTATTTTTAAGGATCCCCGAGAGTCTGACAAACTCTTCAGTCTCCTTATGTGGTTCAAGGGAAGTCTGTAACTCTTTAATCTGGGTTTCTATTGATTTTAACTTGCGTTTTTTTCTTAGAAGTAGAAACTCTATAAGCTCTAATCCCTTTTTGATGAAAAAAACTTTCCATTCCTCTGTGGATTCTTCATCTAAAAGCCCGTCATTAGGTGGCACATCCCACCTTAGGCGTCTGGGGATGAGCTTAACACGCAAGTAATACTCAAAAGTCGTGATATCCCACCACAGTTTGATTTTCTTCTCTAGAGCATATCCCAATTTCTTAAAGGCGGTAAAGGCTATGAGGATTGGTTAACAGACTACTAGTCCTCAATCAGCTTTTTGAAATCCGGGGAAAGAGTAAATATCAACCATGGTCTCCACATATCATGGAAGGATCCACTGTTTTGTTTTTTGATGGCCAGGGTTTCCTCCATCTCATATATGGAAGTCACCCTATCCAATTGTGGTATAGTCTGTACTAATCTATTTAAAAATTACAAACTTAAAAGGGGAATTTTCTTTTTTTTCCCCTTCATAGCCTGCAGCAGAGCTGACTGATATAAGACACTGCTGTGTTCACATGTGCTATTGAAAAATCACCAATTTTATATCATATTTTCTATTCCGCTATTCAATCTACACCTTTGGGGTAAAAACAATTAAATTGCGGGATAGTCTGTATCGGTACGTGTGAGATACACCTTTCCAACTTTTGGGGCGCATCTCATACCGCCTAGGATTGCAGGGTGCTTCAGTGTGCCTCCTGCCTGTTCCGAACTCCTCCTACTCCTCATCCTGCCTTTGGGGGGTACAAAAAATAGTAATCGGGGCCTAGTCTGGGTCTGTACGTGTGAGATACATACACCTTTTGATATCATATTTTCTATTCCGCTATTCAATCTACACCCTTGGGGTAAAAACAATTAAATTGCGGGATAGTCTGTATCGGTATGTGTGAGATACACCTTTCCAATTTTTGGGGCGCATCTCATACCGCCGAGGATTGCAGGGTGCTTCAGTGTGCCTCCTGCCTGTTCCGAACTCCTCCTACTCCTCATCCTGCCTTTGGGGGTACAAAAAATAGTAATCGGGGCCTAGTCTGGGTCTGTACGTGTGAGATACATACACCTTTTGATATCATATTTTCTATTCCGCTATTCAATCTACACCTTTGGGGTAAAAACAATTCAATTGCGGCATAGTCCGTATCGGTACGTGTGAGATACACCTTTCCAATTTTTGGGGTGCATCTTATACCGCCGAGGATTGCAGGGTGCTTCAGTGTGCCTCCTGCCTGTTCCGAACTCCTCCTACTCCTCATCCTGCCTTTGGGGGTACAAAAAATAGTAATCGGGGCCTAGTCTGGGTCTGTACGTGTGAGATACATACACCTTTTGATATCATATTTTCTATTCCGCTATTCAATCTACACCTTTGGGGTAAAAACAATTAAATTGCGGGATAGTCTGTATCGGTACGTGTGAGATACACCTTTCCAATTTTTGGGGCGCATCTCATACCGCCGAGGATTGCAGGGTGCTTCAGTGTGCCTCCTGCCTGTTCCGAACTCCTCCTACTCCTCATCCTGCCTTTGGGGGTACAAAAAATAGTAATCGGGGCCTAGTCTGGGTCTGTACGTGTGAGATACATACACCTTTTGATATCATATTTTCTATTCCGCTATTCAATCTACACCCTTGGGGTAAAAACAATTAAATTGCGGGATAGTCTGTATCGGTACGTGTGAGATACACCTTTCCAATTTTTGGGGCGCATCTCATACCGCCGAGGATTGCAGGGTGCTTCAGTGTGCCTCCTGCCTGTTCCGAACTCCTCCTACTCCTCATCCTGCCTTTGGGGGTACAAAAAATAGTAATCGGGGCCTAGTCTGGCTCTGTACGTGTGAGATACATACACCTTTTGATATCATATTTTCTATTCCGTTATTCAATCTACACCTTTGGGGTAAAAACAATTAAATTGCGGGATAGTCTGTATCGGTACGTGTGAGATACACCTTTCCAATTTTTGGGGCGCATCTCATACCGCTGAGGATTGCAGGGTGCTTCAGTGTGCCTCCTGCCTGTTCCAAACTCCTCCTACTCCTCATCCTGCCTTTGGGGGTACAAAATATAGTAATCGGGGCCTAGTCTGGGTCTGTACGTGTGAGATACATACACCTTTTGATATCAGATTTTCTATTCCGCTATTCAATCTACACCCTTGGGGTAAAAAGAATTAAATTGCGACATAGTCTGTATCAGTACGTGTGAGATACACCTTTCCAATTTTTGGGGCGCATCTTATACCGCCGAGGATTGCAGGGTGCTTCAGTTTGCCTCCTGCCTGTTCCGAACACCTCCGACACCGCATCCTGCCTTTAGGGTACAAAAAATAGTAATCAGGGCCTAGTCTGGGTCTGTATGTGTGAGATAGATACACCTTTTGATATCATATTTTCTATTCCGCTATTCAATCTACACCCTTGGGGTAAAAATAATTAAATTGCAGCATAGTCTGTATCGGTACGTGTGAGATACACCTTTCCAATTTTTGGGGCGCATCTTATACCGCCGAGGATTGCAGGGTGCCTCAGTTT
Source organism: Pelophylax lessonae (assembly GCF_965119305.1). Classification (NCBI taxonomy): domain Eukaryota; kingdom Metazoa; phylum Chordata; class Amphibia; order Anura; family Ranidae; genus Pelophylax; species Pelophylax lessonae. Next base: position 584,299,452 of record NC_138769.1, on the reverse strand, counting down.
GCCTCCTGTTCCGACCTCCTCCTACTCCTCATCCTGCCTTTAGGGTACAAAAAAGTGTAATCGGGGCCTAGTCTGTGTTTGTACGTGTGAGATACACCGTTTTATACATTCTTTTATTTTCTGCTATTCAATCTACACCCTTTGGGGTAAAAAGAATTAAATTGCGGCATAGTCTGTATCGGTACGTGTGAGATACACCTTTCAATCTTTTGGGGCGCATCTTCCACCGCCGAGGATTGCGGGGTGCTTCAGTTTGCCTCCTGTTCCGAACTCCTCCTACTCCTCATCCTCATCCTGCCTTTAGGGTACAAAAAATTGTAATCGGGGCCTAGTCTGTGTTTGTACGTGTGAGATACACCGTTTTATAAATTTTTTTCTATTCCGCTATTCAATCTACACCCTGTTTGAGGGTAAAAAGAATTAAATTGTGGCATAGTCTGTATCGGTACGTGTGAGATACACCTTCCAATCTTTTGGGGCGCATCTTCCACCGCCGAGGATTGCAGGGTGCTTCAGTTTGCCTCCTGTTCCGAACTCCTCCTACTCCTCATCCTCATCCTGCCTTTAGGGTACAAAAAATTGTAATCGGGGCCTAGTCTGTGTTTGTACGTGTGAGATACACCGTTTTATACAATTTTTTCTATTCAGCTATTCCATATACGAACTGTTTGAGTGTAAAAAATTAAATTACGGCATAGTCTGTATCGGTACATGTCATATACACCTTTTTAAATTTGTTTGGTGCATCTCTTTCCACCGCCGAGGATTGCAGGGCGCTTCAGTTTGCTTCCTGTTCCGAACTCCTCCTACTCCTCATCCTCATCCTGCCTTTAGGGTACCAAAAATTGTAATCGGGGCCTAGTCTGTGTTTGTACGTGTGAGATACTCCGTTTTATAAAAATTTTTCTATTCCGCTATTCAATATACACCCTGTTTGAGTGTAAAAAATTAAATTACGGCATAGTCTGTATCGGTACATGTGAGATACACCTTTTTAAATTTGTTTGGCGCATCTCCTTCCACCACCGAGGATTGCAGGGCGCTTCAGTTTGCCTCCTGTTCCCAACTCCTCCTACTCCGCTTCCTCATCCTCTACCGCCTCCTCATCCGGTCAGCGTAACACCTTCACCACCAACTTCAGCACAGCCAGGGGTAAACGACAGCAGGCAGTTTTAAAACGTGCCTGTTTGGGGGAAAAACCACAGACCGCGCAGGAGTTGTGGAGGAGCATGGAACAGCAGACAAAAGAGTGGTTGCTGCCAGCGAGCCTCAAGCCCGGCCTGGTGGTGTGCAATAACGGGCGAAATCTCATAGCAGCTCTGGGCCTAGCCGGTTCGACGCACATCCCTTGCCTGGCGCATGTGCTGAATTTGGTGGTGCAGAGGTTCCTTAAAAATTACCCCGATATGTCAGAGCTGCTGCAGAAAGTGCGGGCCGTCTGTGCGCACTTTCGGCGTTCTCACCCTGCTGCTGCTCGCCTGTCAGCGCTGCAGCGTAACTTAGGCCTTCCCGCTCACCGCCTCATATGTGACGTGCCCACAAGGTGGAACTCCACCTTGCACATGCTGGAAAGACTGTGCGAGCAGCAGCAGGCCATAGTGGAGTTTCAGCAGCAGCACGCACGCGTGAGTCGCTCTGCGGATCAGTACCACTTCACCACCAATAACTGGGCCTCCATGCGAGACCTGTGTGCCTTGTTGCGTTGTTTTGAGTACTCCACCAACATGGCCTGTGCCGATGACGCCGTTGTCAGCTTAACTATCCCACTTTTATGCCTCCTTCAAAAAACGATTCGGGCGATGATGGAAGAGGATGTGGCACCGGATGAGGAGGAGGAGGAGGAGGAGGATGAAGAGATAACATTTCCAAGGCTTTCAGGGCAGTCATTCGCAAGTGGCTCCGAGGGTGGGTTCCTGCACCCACAAACGCCAGGGACACAATTGTCCAGCAGGGGCACAGTTTTTTCTCGAGGATGAGGAGGATGAGGAGGAGGAGATGGAGGAGGAGATGGAACCATGTTCACAGCAGGGTGGCACCCAGGCCAGCTCATGGCCATCACTGGTGCATAGCTGGGGGGATACAGAGGACACAGACGATACACCTCCCACAGAGGACAGCCTTTCGTTGCCTCTGGGCAGCCTGGCACACATGAGCGATTACATGCTGCAGTGTCTCCACAACGACCGCCGAGTTGCCCACATTCTAACTTGTGCTGATTACTGGGTGGCCACGCTGCTGGATCCCCGTTACAAGGACAACGTACCGTCCTTAATTCACTCACTGGAGCGCAATCGCAAGATCCGCGAGTACAAGCGCACCCTGGTAGACGCGATGCTGCTGGCATTCCCACCTGACAGCGGGGCCACAGTGGAAGCACAAGGCCAAGGCAGAGGAGGAGGAGGAGGAAGAGGTCGCCAACGCAACCAGGGCACCGCCAGCACCTCAGAAGGCAGGGTTAGCATGGCCGAAATGTGGAAATGCTTTGTCAGCACGCCACAACAAACAGCAGCACCAGCAGCTCATTTGGAACGTCTTAGCAGGAGGCAGCATTTCACCAACATGGTGGAGCAGTATGTGTGCACACGCCTACATGTAGTGAATGCCGGGTCTGCCCCCTTCAACTTCTGGGTCTCCAAATTGGGCACATGGCCTGAGCTTGCCCTTTACGCCTTGGAGGTGCTGGCGTGCCCTGCAGCCAGTGTATTATCTGAACGTGTATTTAGCACGACTGGGGGCGTTATCACAGACAAGCGCAGCCGCCTGTCCAGAGACAATGTGGACAAGCTCACGTTCATTAAAATGAACCAGGCATGGATCCCACGGGACTTTTCCGTACCTTGTATAGAATAGAGATGGATACCGACCTTACCCAGCCATTGTTCTATTTTTGATATTTCTCATTCTTTTGGGGTGTACCCTCATTTAAAATGACTGAAAAAAAAGCAGCGTTGGCTACCTTGTCCTCCTCCACCGCCGCTTCCACCTACACCGCCCATAGGTGTGTGCAGCCTATTGCATTAGGGTGTGCACCCCAAAGTTTAAATACACATGCATGTGTTTGCCTACATGTATATGGTCCCGGTACATTACTCTCCCTGCTGGCAAAGTGATATAGAAGTGTGTGGCACTTCTCTTATGGCAGAACAGGTCCGAGGGAGATCTTTCCCATCTCCTCACTGGCAAACAGAGAGATAATGCTAATGTGCCCTAGGTGATTAGGGTGTGCCCAGGCACACCCGGCACACCCTGTGCGCACGCCTATGACACCGCCACATCCACCACCACCTCAACCTCCCTCCTACTCCATATGGGCCTCGTCCTTCACAGATGAAGAACATTGTTTTATTTTTCTGTTTTTTTTTTGTTGTTTTAAGTTATTTCCCTATCCACATTTGTTTGCAGAGCACTTGCCATGCTCTTAACTACGTTTTGCTGCCATTTGCAGCACTCTAGCCCTTTCCATTGGTGTTTTAGAGCCATTTTAGTGCCTGAAAGTTCGGGTCCCCATTGACTTCAATGGGGTTCGGTGTCCGGGTAAAGTTCGGAAAAAGTCCGGGACACGGACCTGGACTTTTTTTTCAAGTTCGACCGAACCCACCGAACACGGACATCCAGGTGTACGCTCAACTATAATTATGTCACAATTCCACCAAATGTGTAGAAAAGTGCCTGCGTGAGCTAGACATCTCCAACATCTTCCAGAGTATTGAGGGGACCACGTCCTCATTTTCGCAGGTGTTATGTACCATTGCGTACGGATTTTATATGATGTATCTTGAGTTTTTGTGCTCAGGAAGCATTTGTGTGTGAATACACAAGCCTTCTCCCATTCCTTGTCAGAAATTTTGCACGACAAATCGTGTTCCCACAATTTCTTGTATTTGTCGACATAATTCGGCGGCGGGGCTAGAAGCCACTTATATGCCATCGATGTCGTTTTTGATATTGGGGACTGGCTCTCACATATCCTTTCGAAAGATGTCAGTGGTCTAGCCCATAGAGTTTTCTTTTTATTATTTTGAACAAAGCTGTGCAGCTTGATATAATTCCATTGGTTCAAAGAAATGTTTTGGGGTTTTAGGTTGTTTAGGTCATAAAGAGATAGGATTTTTTGGTCACGAATGCAATGTTTAATGAGCAAGGGGTGGTCAGCAGAGCAGGCTATATTGAGACCCAGAACAAAGTCCGGATTATGAGAAACCGGGGTTAGAGGCCTCGGGATGGTGGATAGGTTGTGTGACTTTGCCAACTTGTGATAAATGGTGAGAGTGGTGGTTATTAAAGTGTGTTGCCTAACCTCAGGAGGGAAGTTGTGGGGGTCCGTCCATAGCAGGAACTGGGTAAGATACCGGGAGCAATGCCTCTCCAAGTCCACCCAGTCCTTTTGACTTGAGTGGCAGTGCCAGTCAATCGCTCTAATTAGTCAGGTGAGTGGCTTGGTAGTATTTATAATAATCCGGGACCCCCATACCCCCGTTGATCTTGGGTAATTGCATGTATTTAAGTTGTATCCTAGGTCTTTTGTTGGCCCATATAAATTTCCTTTGGATAATCGTTAGCTTCCTGAAAAAAGAGGAGGGTATTGTGATGGGTAAAGCATGAAAAAGATAAAGCAGCCTAGGCAGGATGACCATCTTTAAGATGGCTGCTCTGCCGAACCAAGAGAAGTGTTTGATATCCCATTTACTCAGGTCATTAGTAATATTTTTCAGAATTGGGGTGAAATTGGCCTCATAGAGGGCATCTAGAGTTGGGGTAAGTTTGATACCTAAGTATTTTAGTGAAACATTACAAAAAGGTTGGGACTTTGAATGAGAGACATGACAGAGTAAAATTATATCATATTTATTGATACATAAAAGGAGGTAATGATGTATTGCACATATAGGCTGAGATGATATGGTGACAATAAAATAATGAAGTACATGGTGTACACCCCAACAGTTACAATCTCAAAAGAACCAACATAACAATGAAATAGTATTACAGAGTAATATGACATCATAACATCCATTGACTGACGCGTTTCGTGGACTAAGGCCACTTCTTCAGAGTCGGTGTATAGTCATATCTATAAGTAAATAGGTATATGCGTATGAGTACATTGCATTGGATGGTAATTAGGAAATTGGGGGAGAAGGGCAGAGAGAGGGGATAGGGAGCAGAGTCCCCATGGCCCCAACACTTACCCAGTCACTCCAACAGTGATAGGCCCTGGAGGTGGGGGCATCACCCCAAATGTCTCTACCTATTTACTTATAGATATGACTATACACCGACTCTGAAGAAGTGGCCTTAGTCCACGAAACGCGTCAGTCAATGGATGTTATGATGTCATATTACTCTGTAATACTATTTCATTGTTATGTTGGTTCTTTTGAGATTGTAACTGTTGGGGTGTACACCATGTACTTCATTATTTTATTGTCACCATATCATCTCAGCCTATATGTGCAATACATCATTACCTCCTTTTATGTATCAATAAATATGATATAATTTTACTCTGTCATGTCTCTCATTCAAAGTCCCAACCTTTTTGTAATGTTTCAATTGACATTAGGGATGGAGGCGCACGGCTAATCCAACCGTGCGTTTCATTTAAAGTCCCGCCCTCCCCCCTCCTTTATCCGAATTAGGGATGGAGAGACATGACAGGTTGATACATTTTTGTTTCACTGTGCTTTGACTGCACATATTGGCTTACATTTTTGAGCCTAAACGTGCCGTGTCAATTTAGATTCCCCACGGCTTGCTGGGGGTTTCTTGGCACTTTAGTTACAGGTATCAACCATTGCTACATCTATATATTTATATATATTTCATACTGGACACAATGTTGATTTTTTGCAGGCTGACATGTGACCATATTTTTAGCTTTCCAGTGTCCTCCAGCTGTGTTGTCTGGCGGTGGTGACTCTCTCCCCTTTGCTAGCCTCGGGAGCTGCGATGTGCAACTGGTGCCCTCCCCTTCCCTCTATGCTCCTTCGAGTACGGCGGATCGGGTGGGCGGTCCCGATGCACATCGGCGTCACGCCCTGCGCCGACGTGTGACGTCACCGACGCCACACGCCGACGGCTGTTGTTTCATCCTGGTGCATAAGAGGAGGCCAGCGGGGCGGTATGGCGTCTGCCTCCGCTCTGCGGCTACATGTCGATGCATCTCGTGACGCTGGGCGTTTGACGGTCGGCGGGCTTGGGCGCCATTATGTCACACTTCTATCCCCTGATTGGATTTATTCTTTTACAGGTTACTCTAAATCATCTTTATACCATCTACCATTCCACTGCATCTCTTTTTCTTTAATTCTCTCCTCACTCAGTCACCATTATACTGTTCCAACCAGGCTGAGGGGTCAGCCGGGTTGTATCTGACTTCACTCCTATTTATTGCTTCATCTATCATCTTTTTATTTCACCATTACATCACTTCCTCCTCTTTTTTTGCTTCATTCAGTGCACCTTATCACTCATTCACCCCCCCCCCCCTTTTTAATCATTCAATATTTTTAGGTCCAAACACTTAGTTACTCCCCCATCATATACATCATTTAGCAGCATTATTATTTTTACTAGTATACAATCATACAGGTATATAATCAATATACATACTATTCATGTAGCTTTATAATCTCTATATAATATATACTCATGTATGACAGTTAATACTTATACTCATTTTATATAGACATACTCTGGCTACTTAGTTACATATCTAATTTAATTATGACCATTTCATATTTTTCCATCTTCATCACATCCCCTCACTCCACCTTACTCATCTCTCCAAGTTCACATCATCCTTTCCTCCCCTCCTTTCCCCTCACTCTCATACATCAGCTAATATTTTTACATTGTGTATCCGACACAACTACTCATTATTATTACCATTTACTTCATTTAGATATACTCTGCCTACTCTATTATATCTTTACAAATTTACTCTGTATGTGACGCCTTCGCCTGGCCCGCGGGCCCCACATGCCCTCAGCTCCCGGGGGAGACATTTGGGGTGATGCCCCCACCTCCAGGACCTATCACTGTTGGAGTGACTGGGTAAGTGTTGGGGCCATGGGGACTCTGCTCCCTATCCCCTCTCTCTGCCCTTCTCCCCCAATTTCCTAATTACCATCCAATGCAATGTACTCATACGCATATACCTATTTACTTATAGATATGACTATACACCGACTCTGAAGAAGTGGCCTTAGTCCACGAAACGCGTCAGTCAATGGATGTTATGATGTCATATTACTCTGTAATACTATTTCATTGTTATGTTGGTTCTTTTGAGATTGTAACTGTTGGGGTGTACACCATGTACTTCATTATTTTATTGTCACCATATCATCTCAGCCTATATGTGCAATACATCATTACCTCCTTTTATGTATCAATAAATATGATATAATTTTACTCTGTCATGTCTCTCATTCAAAGTCCCAACCTTTTTGTAATGTTTCAATTGACATTAGGGATGGAGGCGCACGGCTAATCCAACCGTGCGTTTCATTTAAAGTCCCGCCCTCCCCCCTCCTTTATAAGTATTTTAGTGAAGTCGATTCCCATTTGTAGGGGCAGTTAGATTTAGTTAATAGTTTCATTTTGTCGGGGAGTGAGATGTCCATGGTCTCTGATTTGGAATGATTGATTTTAAAATTCGATACGTATCTGAAGGTGCGAAAATGTAAATTCAGCTTTGGGATAGAGATATGTGGCTGTGATATATAGAAGAGGAGATCGTCTGCGTAAGTAGAAATTTTGAATTCTCTATCTTTAATGCAGAAGCCATGTACATCTGTGTCTCTATTAATGTGTCTGATCAGTGGTTCTAACGCCATTATAAAGAGGATGGGTGACAGAGGACAACCTTGTCTAGTTCCATTCTTCAAAAGGATAGGGGCGGAAAGGATTTTGTTCACCTTAACTTTGGCTATGGGATTAGAGTAGAGGATTCCTATCCAGGATAGCATGTGTCCTCTCAATCCTATGTGTTCACATACCATCAACAAGTAGTCCCAGGCAACTCAATCGAAAGCCTTTTCTGCGTCGGTGGAAATTAAAAGACCTTCAATTCCGAGTTTGTGGGCTCCGTGTATTAAATTCAGAGATCTGATGGTATTAGTGTATCTCTAGCCTCACGGCCTGGCATAAAGCCTACTTGTTCAGGGCCTATAACCTGTTGTAATAGCGGTCTCAGTCTATTAGCCAAAATTTTTGCCAACAGCTTCACATCAAGATTTAGTAAGGATATCGGTCTATAGCTGGCGCAGTTAGTCGGATCTTTATCCGCTTTTGGGATAACTGTGATGTGGGCAGTGAGAAAATCATGAGATGGCTTATGTTGTTTGGTTAGTATATTCAATGCGTTTGTCAAGGGGGCAGTTAAAGAAGGTTCAAACATCTTGTAATATTGGGAGGTTAGCCCATCTGGACCTGGGCTTTTCCCATTTTTAAGATCCAGAATTGCCATTTTGGTTTCTTCTGGAGAAATTTATTTTTCTAATGCCTCCACGTCTCCATCTGAGATCTGGGGGAGACCACTGTCAATAATATATTGTTTCAAGATTGAGTGTCTGGGACCTATGAGGTCATTAGGCCTGTTCTGAAGGGGCAAATTGTACAACTTCTCATAAAAAGAGCGGAAAGATTCCGCTATCTTTCTCGGGTCGTGCGTTAGTTTGTTAGAATTGTCCCTTAGTGACATGATATGTGTGGAAGCTTGTGTGTCTTTTAGCGCCCTTGCTAGGTATTTGCTTCCTTTATCCCCGAATTTGTAGTATATTGCCTTTTTAAAAAAAGTGATCTCTTTATTTTGTTGTTTAAGATTTCCGACAAGGACTTCCTAAGGGATAACAATTCTTGATGATGTTCTTTGGCTAATGACATTTTATGTTGAGCCTCTAGGGCAGATATTTTTGTGATCAGATCGTGGACCTGTTGCTCCTTCTCTCTCTTTCTCCTGGCCCCGTACTTAATGAATTCGCCTCTCACCACACATTTGTGGGCCTCCCATAGGGTCATGGGGGAAATTTCAGGAGATTGGTTTTCATTGAAGTAGTTTGTGATTGTTGTTTGGATTTCATTTTGTATTTTAGTGTCTATTAAAAGAGAGGGATTCAACCTCCAGTTGAATACTGGTTTGCAGTGCGTGGTTGAGGAGAGCGAGAGCGATAACGGAGCGTGGTCAGATGATGAGATGACCCCGATATTAGCGTCCGTGAGGTTGGGAAGATCCCTCTGAGTAATGAACAGATGATCTATTCTTGTGTATCTATTGTGTGGCGCTGAGTAGAAAGTGAAATCCCTATCATCAGGGTGCAACGATCTCCATGAATCCTCCATTTTTGATTTTTTTCAGTGATTGGTATTTAATACATGAATGGCCTGAGGATGTGTCCTGAAGGGGGTTTAGGGGGACGTTAAAGTCTCCGCCTAAAATGATACAGCCTCTGGCAAAGCATTTTAATTCATCAATAATTCTTGAGCAAAAGGACACATGTGCCTTATTTGGGAAATATACGTTTGCTAACGTGGTTGGGCGTCCGAATAGTGTCCCTGTGAGGAATAAAAACCTGCCTTCTGGATCTGAATGTTGGTTATCAACTACGAAGGGTGCAGATTTGTTTAATAAAATGGCGACTCCTTTAGTCTTAGTGATGGTATTAGATGCCTCATAGATTTTAGTGAAGTTTTTGTCTGTTAAGGTAGGGATCTTGGGTCCCTTGAAATGCGTTTCCTGTAAAAACACAATTTGAGCTTTTGATTTTTTTAGCTCATATAACAATTTTCTCCGCTTTTCTGGAATATTAAGGCCATTCACATTATGGGAAATTATCAAGGGATTCTTTCCCAACTGCGAATAGGCCATGGCTAGTCAGGGGACAGAAGGGCGGTGAGCACGGGTAAAGGGGGAAGGAGAGATGGATAATGGAGAAAGGGCAGGGAGAAGAGAAAAAGAAAAGGAAGAAGGAAGAGTAGACTAGTAAGTAATTTCACCAACACAGTGATCAACTAATCGTGTGGGTGAAATTCAAGGTTCAAGTCAAAAATTATTTAACGTTGAGTGAAATACTTATTGTATTCCCTATTGGGGGTGAGTGGAAGGAGCACAGCCAGAACAACCTGACAAAACACTGTGTAAATTTGAATAAATTTCGGATACAATGCCAGTCTAATGCCGGACAACTCCCCATCAAGTATTTAAAAAAGAGAAAAAGACTTGATGAATGCCTAGGGTCAATATGTAATAATGGGCAATGGATTGTTGTAAGACTGCAAGATATGATAAACTTTGGTGAAATACCAATATATATATATATATATATGCGGCGGTAGCACCTAGAAATACATAAAAAAAAAAAAAAGGAGGGATTTTAAAATAAGAAAAATTAAGGTAGATACAGTAAAATAAAGTATGACTTCATAATTTAATAACAAATGTAACACATATCAATCCCTGTGACATGAGTCTGAGATCTGTTCATCAATTTTGGAGCAAATGAGGGCAGGTGTCCCCCTATAAACGAGGAAACCCCCACCCTCAAACGGGGTAACGATAACTATTAAACCACATATAGCCACTGCATCGAATGAACCAGTGCTCTCCTATAATTTTAAGCATATTTATATATATGCATATATATATATATATATATATATATATATATATATATACAGTGGTGATCGAAAGTTTGGGCACCCCAGGTAAAAATTTGTATTAATGTGCATAAAGAAGCCAAGGAAAGATTGAAAAATCTCCAAAAGGCATCAAATTACAGATTAGACATTCTTATAATATGTCAACAAAAGTTAGATTTTATTTTCATCATTGACACTTTCAAATTTACAGAAAACAAAAAAAGGCCATTGAGTATCTATCAGTCAGATCAGTATAGATCATACATTGATATATATATATATATATATATATATATATATATATATATATATATATATATATGACAATTAAGTATATATTAGGCCATTTAGTATCTAGCCATCAGTTCAATATAGACCATACATTTATATCTATACATATATAGGGCAATTGAGTATCTATTGGTCAGTTCAGTATAGACCATACAATGATACCTAATAAATATAGGCCACTTGAGTATATGTTAAGCCATTCAGTATCTATTGGTCATTTCAATATAGACCATATATTGATAGCTACATATATATATATAGGCCACTTGAGTTTATATCAAGCCATTCAGTATCTATCGGTCGGTTCTGTATAGACCATACATTGATATCTCTATAGATATATAGGCCACTTGAGTATATATCAGGCCATTCAGTATCTATTGGTTGTTTCAATATAGACCATAAATTGATATCTATATACTGTAGATATATAGGCCACTTGAGTATATATCAGGCCATTCAGTATCTATCGGTCAGTTCAGTACATATCAAAAGGGCATTATATATATATATATATTATATATTGATTAACCATTAATAAAACCCCCCCAAAATCCACATCATGTCCGAAAGGCTGACAGGGAGAGGCAAATGCTCACAGGCCACGAAAAGAGGGCAAGCAGCCTTTGTCTCCACAGTGAAAAGTGGTGGTCACAGACATGGTGCATCCTCTGCAGGGGGCACACCCTTCCTTTTTTTCCGGTGCTGGCCGTGTTATTCAGCCAAAACATGTAGAAGAGTTGGTGGAGTGGATAAATAAGTCGTCCTCATCTTCCTTGTCCTCTGACACCCACGCTCATACTAGTTTGCCTTCCACCGCAGCTGCCAAAGCGGCCCATTCCACAGGCTCCTTCTCCACAGCTACTCCTTCTGTCGCCCCACCATCATGCATGGAGGAGTCACTTGAACTATTCATCATAGTGTCAGTGACATGCTGCTAGAGGATGCGCAGCAATTTGAATGCTGTGATGTTGGTTCCCAGGTTGATGAAGGGAATAACGTGAGCCTAGAGAGAGGGGGTGACAATGACGGGCAAGAAACTAGCAGTCATGTTGCCACAGCTGCAGCATACTGCAAAGTTTGATCCAGTGACGAGGAGAGAGGGGATGATGAGGTCACTGACTGTACTTGGGTGCCTGAAAGGATAAAGGAGAAAAGTGAGGGGGAGGAGGAGGAGGCACAACTCCAACGAGGCAGGATGTGCTCCAGGGGCTGCCATAGGAGTAGCCAACCTATTGCATCACAGCACAGAGCTCCACGGGTGCAGGGTGCTGCAAACTCCCCGCGGTCTTCCAAAAGTTAATTAGTGTGGGCTTTTTTCAGCACATGTGCAGTAGACTGCAGAATTGCTGTTTGCAACATCTGTCTGAAGCGGATCAAGCGTGGCCAGAACACCAGCCGCTTGAGCACCATATGCTTGACAAGACATATGACGACCTGCCATGCAGTCCGTTGGCAACAGCACCTGAAAAAGCCACAAGATAAAAACAAGCATACTTCACCTTGCTCCTCATCTGGGATCTCTATCCCTACTATACCTCATGTTTTTTTCAAAAACCTGCATTGAAAGGGATGATGGTATTGCAATGAGTGCCACAGAGACTTGCACTCAATCTGCTAGCAGTACACCACCGCTTGATTTGAGTAGCAGGCAAATTTCACTACCCCAGTTGCTGAACCATAGAAAGAAATACTGTCCCAGCCATCTACATGCTCAGCTAGGCCAAGCTAGCATTAAGACGCAATTGACTACAATTGCTGTCTTTTCATCTGGTACACTCTGCTCCCTTTCGCAAATTTGTGGAATGTGCTGTACCACAATGGCACGTTCCAAAAAGACATTTCTTTTCACGTAAGGCCATTCCGTCTCTCTACCGTCATGTGGAAGATAGTGTTTTGACTTAGTTGGACAGAGCAGTTAGCAGGAAGGTTCACATTACTGCTGACTCCTGGTCCAGCAGGCATGGACAGGGACGTTACATTTCCTTCATGGTGCACTGGGTAACTCTGCTGGCAGCTGGGAAGGATGCAAGACAGGGTTCAGTGCTACAGCTTGTTTTGCCACCACGCCTCCAAAATGTTAGTGCTGGTTCTGCCACATCTGGCTACTCCACCACCTCCTCCTCTTCTTCTTCTTCCTCCATGTCCTCTTCTGCCCAATTGTCCTCTGAAGCAGCAGTGCTCCCTAAGCGTTCAAGGGGCTACGCAAGCAGTCAGGCTAAAGGATGCCATGCAGTGCTTCAGTTGGTCTGTCTAGGGGATAGGAGTCACACCGGGGCAGAGATTCTGTCAGCTCTGGAGGGGCAGGCTCAGAGATGGTTGATGCCACGACAGCTTGATCCAAGAAAGGTTGTATGCGACAATGGCACCAACCTTCTACCCTCCAACAGGGACACTTGACACATGTTCCATGCTGTGTCCAAGTCTGTGGCCATTTCCGACGTTCATACAATGCCAGTGCTCGGCTATCTGACATTCAATGGGAATTCAACCTGCCCACTAACAGCCTCATTTGTGACATGCCCACCAGGTGAAATTCAACATTGGCAATGCTGCAGCAGCTGCACACGCAGCAGAGGGCCGTCAATGAGTACCTGTTTGAGTATGGCATAAGGACAGGCTCAGGGGAGCTTGGCTTTTTTTCACCACGCCAGTGGCTTTTGATAAAGAATGCAAGCACAGTCCTGTCACCATTTGAGGAGGCCACAAGGATGGTGAGCCGAGACAATGCATGCATCAGTGACACTATCCCTCTAGTCTACCTGCTGGAGCACACGCTGCGTTGAATCATGGACAGGGCACTTGAGGAAGAACAGCGGGAGGAAGAAGAGGACTTCCTTTCCTCACAAGGCCCACTTTATGCACATATCATGCCTGCAGGGACACAAAACACACAGGAGGAATATGAGGAGGAGGATTGTGGCAGCATGGATGTGGAGGATAGCATACAGCAGTCTTCAAGGGATGGTTTTCATTCCCCAGAAACCCCAGGAGTTGTACGTGGTTGAGGAGAGGTTGCTCCTGACAATGTCATCCTTAGTGACCCAGAGGGCTCAGAAGCTCATTCCTCCTCAAACTTACATTGTATGGGCTCCCTGATTCTGCAAAGCCTGCGAAAGGACCTGAGGATTCATGCTATCAAGAAGAGGGATAATTATTGGTTGGCAACCCTTCTAGATCCACGTTACAAGGGTAAAGTTGCAGAGCTCATCCTGCCTTCGCAGAGGGAGCAGAGGATGAAACTTTTTGAGGAGGCCTTGAAAAAAAATTGTGTAACACCTTTCCAGACACTGGGAGATTAACATTCTCTGGACATGTTTCTGAGGCTTTGTTTAGCCAATGTAGGAGTGGTGGAGAAGGCGACCGGCTGACTGATGCCTTTAAACAGTTCTTTAGTCCTCAGCAGCACCCAGGGCTGTTAAGTTTAAGCAACCATTGGCAGCATCCCCATCATTTGGTGCATGATTATCTAGGGGCAAGAGCAGACATGGATACCTTTCCAACTGAGCATCCACTGGGTTACTGGGTCACTGGGTCTTGAGGATGGACCACTGGCCAGAACTTGCTCAATATGCAATGGAGCTACTGGCCTTTCCTGCTTTTCCAGCGTGCTTTCCGAACGGACATTCAGTGCTGCCGGAGGTTTTGTGATGGACAAAAGAGTGTGTCTATCCATAGACTCTGTTGACCAGCTGACGTTTATCAAAATGAATCAGTCCTGGATCAACAGCAGCTATCAAGCCCCCTGATGCTGATGTAACTGTTTGAATTTGCTAGGGGTGTGCCATCCCTTGAAGACTGTATATGCTGCCTATCCTATTCCTCAATCTTGATTCTGCTAGCTTTCAACAATGTTTTTGGTTTAGGTCACCACCAACACCCAAGGCCTAATTTTTCTTCACTTGTATGAACGATGGATACAATTTTAATTTTGTATGTAATTTTTATCAGCAGGCCCTGTCCCTGTGCCCTGCACCCAGCAAGAGTAGCTGTGAGGGGTTACGGTGTTCAGGCATCACCAACACCAAAGGCCCAATATTTCTGCACCACTATGACAAGTACATGCAATTTCAAATTTGTATGGAATTTTTACCAGCAGGGCCCGTTCCTGCACCCAGCAAGCATAACTGCGAGGGGTTTCGGTGTTCAGGCACCACCAACAACCAAGGCCATATTTTTCTGCACCTGTATAACAAGTACATGCAATTTCAAATTTGTATGGAATTTTTACCAGCAGGGCCCGTTTCTGCACCCAGCAAGAGTAACTGTGAGGGGGTTACGGTGTTAAGGCACCACCAACAACCAAGGCCCAATTTTTCTGCAACTGTATGACAAGTACATGCAATTTCAAATTTGTATGGAATTTTTACCAGCAGGGCCCGTTCCTGCGCCCAGCAAGAGTAACTGTCAGGGGTTACAGTGTTCAGGCACTTCCAACAACCTAGGCCCAATTTTTCTGCACCTGTATGACAAGTACATGCGATTTCAAATTTGTACGGAATTTTTACCAGCAGGACCTGTTCCTGCACCCAGCAAGAGTAACTGTGAGGGGGTTACGGTGTTCAGGCACCACCAGCAACCAAGGCCCAATTTTTTTGCACCTGTATAAGTACATGCGATTTCAAATTTGTATGGAATTTTTACCAGCAGGGCCCGCTCCTCCTGCACCCAGCAAGAGTAACTGTGAGGGGTTATGATGTTCAGGTACCACCAACAGCAAAGGCCCAATTTTTCTGCACCTGTATAACAAGTACATGCGATTTGAAATTTTGTATGTATATTTGTATATGACATTTTTTCCTTTAGAAATGTCAGTATTGCTGCAGCAGGCTACATACATCGTACAGATGCACTACTTTACAGGCACGATAAGGGGACCCCCCCAGGCACGATATTTAAAGGAATTTTTCATTTTTATAATTTCACTTTAAGCCTCATTAAGTCAGTAAATCACTGCTCCTTTAAAAGCGATTGTTTTTAAAAAAAAACTTTTGCATTGGTACATGTTCCCCAGGTCAGCACCCGGACCCCCATACACTCTTTTTGGGCAATAACTTGCATTTAAGCCTTTAAAATGAGGGCTTTTGATTCTTGAGGTTTGAGTCCTAAAGACTTCAATGGAGTTCGTTTGTTCGAACAAACTTTTCCCCTGTTCGCGGTATTCTGGTGCGAACAGAACAGGGGGGTGTTCGGCTCATCACTACTGCACATGTGCTTGACTAATCAGCAAGCTGAATAGATTACATAACTCATTAGAGCATATGCCGGCAAATTACAAAATTATTCTTGTAAACTGGAAAGTTTCTATCTCTTCCCATTATTAAACATCTAATGTTCCCCAGCTCCCACCATAGGTGGCATAGATCGCATGATCTCTTGCTACAAATCACAGACTGTTTTTTATTAGCAAGATCAGGGAATCAACATGGCTGCTTTATGTACATAGTTAATTACATTTTATATAGAAACAAGACAGTATATACATTAATAGACCACATTAATGCATACATTAAAAGGATTATAGTCCTCTTTTAAAAAGGTTTTTTTTTTTTTTGTACAATACCAATTAGATTAGACACTCTAATACAACAAAAAAAAAAAATAGGTAATATTGTTTATACAAATTACTATCATTTTCTACCTCTAGGTATCTCTCCAAGATAGCTCTGGCAGCAGCTGGCGTCACAAATGCGGAGGTTCCCTAATCCGTGCTAACCGTGTCTTGACTGCTGCTCACTGCGTGGACAGGTAACCAAAACATTGCTACATACAGTTTTTTGGTTAGTATTAACTAGTTAAAAATCGCACTGGAATTGGGATATATTATGAGGTGACCTGTATACTTTGTCTTAGAAGCAGGAGCACAACAAACAAGCTAGTTCATGAAACACTGTAATAAAACAATAGTAAATGTTGATTAGAAGCCGTGTAGATACAAGATGTGCAGGCATGTGGATTTATTATCAACCCTTATTTTTGTCCAGTGATGCTCAGACCATGCAACAGCCATTCTAAGGCTTGGTTCACACCTATGCGTTTTTTAATGCTTTTTGAAGAAACTCACTACAGTCCATTTAACATGGTTTTCTATGGGGTACGTTCAGACCTATGCTTTTTTCAGCCACTGTGTTTATGGAAAGAGTCAGAGACCTTTTATTAAAGCAAAATGGTTTATTTTCAGTTGAATAGACTTCAATGGAGAAGCTTCAGAAAAGCATGAAGTGCGATTTTGCCGCAATTTGCGTTTTGGATTCTTTAATCCACCCAACAACAAATTAGTAAATTAGTAAAAAAAAAAAAAAAAGCATAAATGCAAAATGTATCAAAAAAGCAAAAACGCAAAATGCAATGCAGAAATCACTGCAGAAATGGATCAAAAGCATACTGCATAGGTGTGGACCAAGCCCAAAATTTTGTGAGAAACAGTGAAGGCGATGCACTTAAGGGCTCTTTCACACGGGCGTTCCTTTTTTTTTTGCCCGATCAGGTCCTTTTTTTTTTTTTGTAACGGACACGGATGACACTTATGTCATCCGGTCCGTATGTCCGTTTTTCATCCCATCCGTTTGCGGATGAAAAACTGACATAATGCATGTCTATGTAAATACGGATGACACCACTGACATCCGTTTTTGCTTCAGTTCCGTTTTTTGAAAGGAAGACAAAATAGGGTTCTCCTCCGTTCAAAAAAACTGAACTGAACTGAACTGAACTGACAAAAAACGGATGTCAGAGGATGATCATCCGATGACATCCGTATTTACATAGAGATACATTATGTCCGTTTTTCATCCGCAAACAGATGGGATGAAAAACGGACATACGGAACGCCCGTGTGAAAGAGCCCTAAGAGTTTAAAACCCTTAATTTATTTATACATGTCATAAAAAACAGATCAGTCTGCATGTTTATTGATCCAAAGCAACAAGCAATGGTCACAGGCATGTAGGGTAAGAAAGATCTAGTAGATGCTAATAGTTTTAGTAATAACTGTTGTGAGCTGATTGGAAATACTGATTGGAAATACGGGCTTCCATTTTACCTAGCGTGGATGTTAAGTTCCTCCAACCCTTCTTTCTCTCTTTTTTCGTTTCTCATTTTACCATTTTCTTCACATCTGTTTCTTTCTTCTTTCTTCTTAATTCTTGCTCAAAAGATTTTTATTATGTTTTCAAGGTAGAGAATTGCTAAAAAAGAACATCAAACACTAACACGATAATGACATTGAATGTACAATTAGATGAAACATAAAAGGGGTCACTGCAGTGATGTAGTGTGGAAGGGCAGCCAGTGCAGTCGCTTCGGATGCAACATTTAGACAAGGCGCAGACAGGGCCGGATCCACCAAAAAGGTAGCCCAGGCAGTAGGTAAACTAAAACCTCTACTCTGCATCCAGTAAGAGAGAGAGGGTACAGCTTAGAGAGTTTAGTTTACCCGCTGTTTAGCTGTTGTCACCGAGAAAGAAGGGAGAACAGATCCAAGCATGCAGAGGAGGGCAGAGCGGTGGGCAGATCCCAATTCCAAGTGTGTGCAGGCAGTGAGCGCCATGCAATTCAGGGGGGGGGGGGTCAGACCGGGGGTGCTAATGAAGGAGGGGGTTAGGGTTGAGGAGACTCCCCGCTGGTTGCTGCAGCTGCCACTGCCACCGGAACTCCTGCTGGAGATATTCTTCTCCCTGTGCCTGGTGCTGCAGCACATTTCAGATGTGGGGGGATTTATGTTTGATGAGGGAGAGGGATATCTGGGGGTTGTGATCAGAGTGGAGGGATCTGAGGGGATCTGGAGGTGTGATCAGAGTGGAAGGATAGGGGTGTGATCAGAGTGGATGGAATATGGGGGTATGATAAGAGTGGATGGAATCGGGGGAGAGGGGAGTCTGGGGAGTATCTGGGGGATGTGATTAGGGTGAGGGGGTATCTGGGGGTGTGATCAGGGTGGGGGTATCTGAGGGGTGTGAATAGAGTGGGGATAGCTAGAGGATGTGACCAAAGTGTGTGTGTGTGTGTGGGGGGGGGCTATCTGGGGTGTGTGATATGAGCAGGGGGTAACTGTGGGGTGTGATCAGTGTGGGCAGTATCTAGGGGGCTGTGATCAGAGTGGGGGTATCTGGGAGTGTGATCAGATTGGGGTTATCTGGGGTTCTGTTCAGGGCGGGTATCTGGAGGGTGAGATCAGGGTGGGGGTATCGGCAGGTGTGATCAGAGTGGAGTTATCTTTAAATACAGAGTATGTAGACAAAGGACACAACTCTATCACATTCCCAGTTGCACAGACTACAAAGAATCTCCTCAAAATGATTTCAAGCAATTATTTTATCCAATCTAACCAACAAGTGTTTTTTTCACCATTATGTTTCCTTTTAAGCAAGATTTTAAAAATAACAAATGCAATCATTTATAGCTCAGACATAAACTTTAGTACAATAGTTCAATATAACACTTTTGATAGTTAAATATTTTGTTTATAGAGGTCTATATATCAGACCAAAAAGAGGGACAACTGAGAAGGAATGAGAAGCAGAGGGAATTGTTCCCAAAGAGGTAGTCCCACAAAGTCAATGGCAGTTGGGTGCTACAGTATATGGATAGCAGTAAAAAACCAACAGCAGGAGTTTTAAATCTTTCCTCACTTTGTCCAAAAGCTTTTTGCTTGACATATGCTTTAGTCATGTTTTGCACAGTTTATTGCAGGACAAGATCAGGACAGAACAGTGTCCGATAGCTGCCATATTGTTTTTGGCACATATGCTGTGCCATTGGGGTTGATTTACTAAAACTGGAGAGTGGAAAATCTGGTGCAGCTCTGAATAGAAACCAATCAGCCTCCAGGCTTTATTGTCAACGTTTAATTGAACACGCTGAAGTTAGAAGCTGATTGGCTGCCATGCAGAGCTGCACCAGATTTTGCACTCTCTTATTTTAGTAATTCAACCCCATTGTTTCCCCTTAACCACTTTACCACCGGAGGATTTTGCTGTCTTACGTCTGGACCACTTTTTGCAACTCGGCACTGAGTGAATTTAACTGACAATTGTGCGGTTATGCAATGTGGTACCCAAACGAAATTTACTTCCTTTTTTTCCCACAAACAGAGATTTCTTTTGGTGGTATTTGATCACCTCTGCGCTTTTTATTTTTTGCGATATTAATAAAAAAATATCGAAAATTTTGTGAAAAAATGACATTTTTAACTTTGTCTTTTCGAAAATATGCAATATACTCAATTTATGTCATATTTTTTGGCCAAAATGTATTTAGCTACATGTCTTTGACAAAAAAAAATTTCAATGAGCGTATTTTTATTGGTTTACGCAAAACTTATAGTGTCTACAAACTATGGTGTAAGTACTGAAATTTAGGCAGCTTTAATTTATGCCTGCCTTTCTCATTTCATGAAGTGTTAAAATGGCAGGGCAGTACAAACCCCCCCCAAATTACCACTTTTTGGAAAGTAGACATCCTAAGGAATGTCCTGAGAGGCATGTTGAGCTCATTGAATATTTCATTTTTTTTGTCACAGGTGTTTGAAAAATGACTAAAAAAAAAAATTTTTTTTTTTTTACACGAAGTTGTCATTGAAATTATATATTGCTCGCACATGCCATGGGTATATGTGTAATTAGAAAAAGGGGAAAACTGCGCAAAATATCAGGAAAAAGAATAGCAGCAACTTAGTATGTGACAAACATCCTGGAAAACAATATGTGAGGAAAGCTGCGCTAAATGACAAGAACCATAAGTGATATTAGGTCCAGAAAAAGTCCCAAAAAAAATATATAATGAATAAGTATTGCTGAATCAACAAAGAAAGTCCAAAACTTCAACCGAAAATCCACAGGTGCAAACAATGGGTGTAATTACTGCTTACCAGTCACCTCTACGAGACGCTCAGGCGGGTGTTTGAAGCTGTCCGGCCGGCAGCTTTGATTCAGCGCTACTATTCGTGCTTTCCTGTAAGTGCAATTCTTTTAATTTGTTCTTAAATAAATGGTTTTACACTATGGGATTCTCCATTATTATTTATATGTGAACATCGGAGCCCTATGTGCGGGTCAGCCTCATTGAATAAGGGACCGGATTACTCACAGTGAACAGGATTATATACCCAGTGCCATCTGGATTTGGGATATATGCAATATTATTGCCTATTTCTGGTAAGCGGGGATATATGGTGACGGTCCTATTGGGGTCACGAGTTGATTTGAGTAGTTACCTACACCTGACTTACCTGCACAAATCCGGTAATTAGATTGTGAATATGGTGGTGGCTCATCTCGCGGCTTAATATTCCATTCATTTGGGATTCTATAGATTGATGTGCCTATTGTACTTTTATTCTGGTAAGCTGCCTGTGTTGGTGGTGGTTTCTATCAGCACTTTCTTTTCCTGACACACACGGGAGTGGTTATTGCATACTTTCAATATACAGTATCACGCTATGTTTTTGTGTTTGTTTTTTACTCCAATATCCACCAATTTGTGCTCCTGGGTCGGCTACCGTTGGTGAGGAATCCCCTACAGATTTTCATCCGGCTTGGCCATATATGCTCAAGGCTCATTATACTGCTGCATCTGGTAAGCAGTAATTACACTCATTGTTTGCACCTGTGGATTTTCGGTTGAAGTTTTGCACTTTCTTTGTTGATTCAGCAATACTTATTCATTATATATTTTTTTTGGGACTTTTTCTGGACCTAATATCACTTATGGTTCTTGTCATTTAGCGCAGCTTCCCTCACATATATGTGTAATTACACCCCAAAATACATTCTGCTGCTTCTCCTGAGTACAGGGATACCACATATGTGAGACTTCTTGGGAGCCTAGCTGTGTGTCAAAAACCAATCCCCACCATCAGAATTTCAAAGGGCGTATATTTTTCATTGCATTTTCTCACTACCTATAACGGTTTAGGAGGCCCTGAAATGTCAAGATACCACAAAACCCCCCAAATGACCCCATTTTGGAAAGTAGACACCCCAAGCTGTTTGCTGAGAGGCATGGTGAGTCCATGGAATATTTTATATTTTGCCACAAGTTTTGGGAAAATTAAAAATTTATTTTTTATTTTTTTTTAACACAAGGTTGTCACTAAAAGATACATTTCTCACACATGACATGGGTATATGTGGAATGACACCCCAAAATACATTCTGCCGCTTCTCCTGAGTATGAGGATACCCCATGTGTGAGACTTTTTGAGAGCCTAGCTGTGTACGGGACCCGGAAAATCAATCACCATCTTCAGGTTTTCTAATGGCGTAAATTTTTGATTTTACTCCTCACTACCCATCACAGTTTCGGAGGCCCTGCAATTTCAAGATAGCACAAAACCCCCCAAATGACCCAATTTTGCAAAGTAGACACCCCAAGCTATTTGCTGAGAGGCATTGTGAGTCCATGGAATATTTTATATTTTGCCACAAGTTCCAGGAAATATATTATTTTTTTTTTTGTTTTTTTACACAAAGTTGTCACTAAATGATATATTTCTCACACATGCCATGGGTATATGTGAAATGACAACCCAAAATACATTCTACTGCTTCTCCTGAGTACAGGGATACCCCATGTGTGAGACTTTTTTGCAGTCTAGCCGAGTACAAGACCCCGAACATCAATCACCACTTTCAGGCTTTCCAAGGGCGTAAATTGTTGATTTTACTCCTGACTACCTATCACAGTTTTGGAGGCCATGAAATGCCAAGACAGCACAACCCCCATCCAAATGACCCCTTTTCGGAAAGTAGACACCCTAAGCTATTTGCAGAGAGGCATGTTGAGTGTTTTGCAGATCTCACTTTTTGTCAAAAAGTTTTGGAAATTGAAAAAAGAGGGAAAAAAATGCATTTTCCTGTTTTTTCTTCATTTCATTTTCTTCCTAAAGACTTCAATGGAGTTCGTTTGTTCGAACAAACTTTTCCCCTGTTCGCGGTATTCTGGTGCGAACAGAACAGGGGGGTGTTCGGCTCATCACTACTGCACATGTGCTTGACTAATCAGCAAGCTGAATAGATTACATAACTCATTAGAGCATATGCCGGCAAATTACAAAATTATTCTTGTAAACTGGAAAGTTTCTATCTCTTCCCATTATTAAACATCTAATGTTCCCCAGCTCCCACCATAGGTGGCATAGATCGCATGATCTCTTGCTACAAATCACAGACTGTTTTTTATTAGCAAGATCAGGGAATCAACATGGCTGCTTTATGTACATAGTTAATTACATTTTATATAGAAACAAGACAGTATATACATTAATAGACCACATTAATGCATACATTAAAAGGATTATAGTCCTCTTTTAAAAAGGTTTTTTTTTTTTTTGTACAATACCAATTAGATTAGACACTCTAATACAACAAAAAAAAAAATAGGTAATATTGTTTATACAAATTACTATCATTTTCTACCTCTAGGTATCTCTCCAAGATAGCTCTGGCAGCAGCTGGCGTCACAAATGCGGAGGTTCCCTAATCCGTGCTAACCGTGTCTTGACTGCTGCTCACTGCGTGGACAGGTAACCAAAACATTGCTACATACAGTTTTTTGGTTAGTATTAACTAGTTAAAAATCGCACTGGAATTGGGATATATTATGAGGTGACCTGTATACTTTGTCTTAGAAGCAGGAGCACAACAAACAAGCTAGTTCATGAAACACTGTAATAAAACAATAGTAAATGTTGATTAGAAGCCGTGTAGATACAAGATGTGCAGGCATGTGGATTTATTATCAACCCTTATTTTTGTCCAGTGATGCTCAGACCATGCAACAGCCATTCTAAGGCTTGGTTCACACCTATGCGTTTTTTAATGCTTTTTGAAGAAACTCACTACAGTCCATTTAACATGGTTTTCTATGGGGTACGTTCAGACCTATGCTTTTTTCAGCCACTGTGTTTATGGAAAGAGTCAGAGACCTTTTATTAAAGCAAAATGGTTTATTTTCAGTTGAATAGACTTCAATGGAGAAGCTTCAGAAAAGCATGAAGTGCGATTTTGCCGCAATTTGCGTTTTGGATTCTTTAATCCACCCAACAACAAATTAGTAAATTAGTAAAAAAAAAAAAAAAAGCATAAATGCAAAATGTATCAAAAAAGCAAAAACGCAAAATGCAATGCAGAAATCACTGCAGAAATGGATCAAAAGCATACTGCATAGGTGTGGACCAAGCCCAAAATTTTGTGAGAAACAGTGAAGGCGATGCACTTAAGGGCTCTTTCACACGGGCGTTCCTTTTTTTTTTGCCCGATCAGGTCCTTTTTTTTTTTTTGTAACGGACACGGATGACACTTATGTCATCCGGTCCGTATGTCCGTTTTTCATCCCATCCGTTTGCGGATGAAAAACTGACATAATGCATGTCTATGTAAATACGGATGACACCACTGACATCCGTTTTTGCTTCAGTTCCGTTTTTTGAAAGGAAGACAAAATAGGGTTCTCCTCCGTTCAAAAAAACTGAACTGAACTGAACTGAACTGACAAAAAACGGATGTCAGAGGATGATCATCCGATGACATCCGTATTTACATAGAGATACATTATGTCCGTTTTTCATCCGCAAACAGATGGGATGAAAAACGGACATACGGAACGCCCGTGTGAAAGAGCCCTAAGAGTTTAAAACCCTTAATTTATTTATACATGTCATAAAAAACAGATCAGTCTGCATGTTTATTGATCCAAAGCAACAAGCAATGGTCACAGGCATGTAGGGTAAGAAAGATCTAGTAGATGCTAATAGTTTTAGTAATAACTGTTGTGAGCTGATTGGAAATACTGATTGGAAATACGGGCTTCCATTTTACCTAGCGTGGATGTTAAGTTCCTCCAACCCTTCTTTCTCTCTTTTTTCGTTTCTCATTTTACCATTTTCTTCACATCTGTTTCTTTCTTCTTTCTTCTTAATTCTTGCTCAAAAGATTTTTATTATGTTTTCAAGGTAGAGAATTGCTAAAAAAGAACATCAAACACTAACACGATAATGACATTGAATGTACAATTAGATGAAACATAAAAGGGGTCACTGCAGTGATGTAGTGTGGAAGGGCAGCCAGTGCAGTCGCTTCGGATGCAACATTTAGACAAGGCGCAGACAGGGCCGGATCCACCAAAAAGGTAGCCCAGGCAGTAGGTAAACTAAAACCTCTACTCTGCATCCAGTAAGAGAGAGAGGGTACAGCTTAGAGAGTTTAGTTTACCCGCTGTTTAGCTGTTGTCACCGAGAAAGAAGGGAGAACAGATCCAAGCATGCAGAGGAGGGCAGAGCGGTGGGCAGATCCCAATTCCAAGTGTGTGCAGGCAGTGAGCGCCATGCAATTCAGGGGGGGGGGGGTCAGACCGGGGGTGCTAATGAAGGAGGGGGTTAGGGTTGAGGAGACTCCCCGCTGGTTGCTGCAGCTGCCACTGCCACCGGAACTCCTGCTGGAGATATTCTTCTCCCTGTGCCTGGTGCTGCAGCACATTTCAGATGTGGGGGGATTTATGTTTGATGAGGGAGAGGGATATCTGGGGGTTGTGATCAGAGTGGAGGGATCTGAGGGGATCTGGAGGTGTGATCAGAGTGGAAGGATAGGGGTGTGATCAGAGTGGATGGAATATGGGGGTATGATAAGAGTGGATGGAATCGGGGGAGAGGGGAGTCTGGGGAGTATCTGGGGGATGTGATTAGGGTGAGGGGGTATCTGGGGGTGTGATCAGGGTGGGGGTATCTGAGGGGTGTGAATAGAGTGGGGATAGCTAGAGGATGTGACCAAAGTGTGTGTGTGTGTGTGTGGGGGGGCTATCTGGGGTGTGTGATATGAGCAGGGGGTAACTGTGGGGTGTGATCAGTGTGGGCAGTATCTAGGGGGCTGTGATCAGAGTGGGGGTATCTGGGAGTGTGATCAGATTGGGGTTATCTGGGGTTCTGTTCAGGGCGGGTATCTGGAGGGTGAGATCAGGGTGGGGGTATCGGCAGGTGTGATCAGAGTGGAGTTATCTTTAAATACAGAGTATGTAGACAAAGGACACAACTCTATCACATTCCCAGTTGCACAGACTACAAAGAATCTCCTCAAAATGATTTCAAGCAATTATTTTATCCAATCTAACCAACAAGTGTTTTTTTCACCATTATGTTTCCTTTTAAGCAAGATTTTAAAAATAACAAATGCAATCATTTATAGCTCAGACATAAACTTTAGTACAATAGTTCAATATAACACTTTTGATAGTTAAATATTTTGTTTATAGAGGTCTATATATCAGACCAAAAAGAGGGACAACTGAGAAGGAATGAGAAGCAGAGGGAATTGTTCCCAAAGAGGTAGTCCCACAAAGTCAATGGCAGTTGGGTGCTACAGTATATGGATAGCAGTAAAAAACCAACAGCAGGAGTTTTAAATCTTTCCTCACTTTGTCCAAAAGCTTTTTGCTTGACATATGCTTTAGTCATGTTTTGCACAGTTTATTGCAGGACAAGATCAGGACAGAACAGTGTCCGATAGCTGCCATATTGTTTTTGGCACATATGCTGTGCCATTGGGGTTGATTTACTAAAACTGGAGAGTGGAAAATCTGGTGCAGCTCTGAATAGAAACCAATCAGCCTCCAGGCTTTATTGTCAACGTTTAATTGAACACGCTGAAGTTAGAAGCTGATTGGCTGCCATGCAGAGCTGCACCAGATTTTGCACTCTCTTATTTTAGTAATTCAACCCCATTGTTTCCCCTTAACCACTTTACCACCGGAGGATTTTGCTGTCTTACGTCTGGACCACTTTTTGCAACTCGGCACTGAGTGAATTTAACTGACAATTGTGCGGTTATGCAATGTGGTACCCAAACGAAATTTACGTCCTTTTTTTCCCACAAACAGAGATTTCTTTTGGTGGTATTTGATCACCTCTGCGCTTTTTATTTTTTGCGATATTAATAAAAAAATATCGAAAATTTTGTGAAAAAATGACATTTTTAACTTTGTCTTTTCGAAAATATGCAATATACTCAATTTATGTCATATTTTTTGGCCAAAATGTATTTAGCTACATGTCTTTGACAAAAAAAATTTCAATGAGCGTATTTTTATTGGTTTACGCAAAACTTATAGTGTCTACAAACTATGGTGTAAGTACTGAAATTTAGGCAGCTTTAATTTATGCCTGCCTTTCTCATTTCATGAAGTGTTAAAATGGCAGGGCAGTACAAACCCCCCCCAAATTACCACTTTTTGGAAAGTAGACATCCTAAGGAATGTCCTGAGAGGCATGTTGAGCTCATTGAATATTTCATTTTTTTTGTCACAGGTGTTTGAAAAATGACTAAAAAAAAAAATTTTTTTTTTTTTACACGAAGTTGTCATTGAAATTATATATTGCTCGCACATGCCATGGGTATATGTGTAATTAGAAAAAGGGGAAAACTGCGCAAAATATCAGGAAAAAGAATAGCAGCAACTTAGTATGTGACAAACATCCTGGAAAACAATATGTGAGGAAAGCTGCGCTAAATGACAAGAACCATAAGTGATATTAGGTCCAGAAAAAGTCCCAAAAAAAATATATAATGAATAAGTATTGCTGAATCAACAAAGAAAGTCCAAAACTTCAACCGAAAATCCACAGGTGCAAACAATGGGTGTAATTACTGCTTACCAGTCACCTCTACGAGACGCTCAGGCGGGTGTTTGAAGCTGTCCGGCCGGCAGCTTTGATTCAGCGCTACTATTCGTGCTTTCCTGTAAGTGCAATTCTTTTAATTTGTTCTTAAATAAATGGTTTTACACTATGGGATTCTCCATTATTATTTATATGTGAACATCGGAGCCCTATGTGCGGGTCAGCCTCATTGAATAAGGGACCGGATTACTCACAGTGAACAGGATTATATACCCAGTGCCATCTGGATTTGGGATATATGCAATATTATTGCCTATTTCTGGTAAGCGGGGATATATGGTGACGGTCCTATTGGGGTCACGAGTTGATTTGAGTAGTTACCTACACCTGACTTACCTGCACAAATCCGGTAATTAGATTGTGAATATGGTGGTGGCTCATCTCGCGGCTTAATATTCCATTCATTTGGGATTCTATAGATTGATGTGCCTATTGTACTTTTATTCTGGTAAGCTGCCTGTGTTGGTGGTGGTTTCTATCAGCACTTTCTTTTCCTGACACACACGGGAGTGGTTATTGCATACTTTCAATATACAGTATCACGCTATGTTTTTGTGTTTGTTTTTTACTCCAATATCCACCAATTTGTGCTCCTGGGTCGGCTACCGTTGGTGAGGAATCCCCTACAGATTTTCATCCGGCTTGGCCATATATGCTCAAGGCTCATTATACTGCTGCATCTGGTAAGCAGTAATTACACTCATTGTTTGCACCTGTGGATTTTCGGTTGAAGTTTTGCACTTTCTTTGTTGATTCAGCAATACTTATTCATTATATATTTTTTTTGGGACTTTTTCTGGACCTAATATCACTTATGGTTCTTGTCATTTAGCGCAGCTTCCCTCACATATATGTGTAATTACACCCCAAAATACATTCTGCTGCTTCTCCTGAGTACAGGGATACCACATATGTGAGACTTTTTGGGAGCCTAGCTGTGTGTCAAAAACCAATCCCCACCATCAGAATTTCAAAGGGCGTATATTTTTCATTGCATTTTCTCACTACCTATAACGGTTTAGGAGGCCCTGAAATGTCAAGATACCACAAAACCCCCCAAATGACCCCATTTTGGAAAGTAGACACCCCAAGCTGTTTGCTGAGAGGCATGGTGAGTCCATGGAATATTTTATATTTTGCCACAAGTTTTGGGAAAATTAAAAATTTATTTTTTATTTTTTTTTAACACAAGGTTGTCACTAAAAGATACATTTCTCACACATGACATGGGTATATGTGGAATGACACCCCAAAATACATTCTGCCGCTTCTCCTGAGTATGAGGATACCCCATGTGTGAGACTTTTTGAGAGCCTAGCTGTGTACGGGACCCGGAAAATCAATCACCATCTTCAGGTTTTCTAATGGCGTAAATTTTTGATTTTACTCCTCACTACCCATCACAGTTTCGGAGGCCCTGCAATTTCAAGATAGCACAAAACCCCCCAAATGACCCAATTTTGCAAAGTAGACACCCCAAGCTATTTGCTGAGAGGCATTGTGAGTCCATGGAATATTTTATATTTTGCCACAAGTTCCAGGAAATATATTATTTTTTTTTTTGTTTTTTTACACAAAGTTGTCACTAAATGATATATTTCTCACACATGCCATGGGTATATGTGAAATGACAACCCAAAATACATTCTACTGCTTCTCCTGAGTACAGGGATACCCCATGTGTGAGACTTTTTTGCAGTCTAGCCGAGTACAAGACCCCGAACATCAATCACCACTTTCAGGCTTTCCAAGGGCGTAAATTGTTGATTTTACTCCTGACTACCTATCACAGTTTTGGAGGCCATGAAATGCCAAGACAGCACAACCCCCATCCAAATGACCCCTTTTCGGAAAGTAGACACCCTAAGCTATTTGCAGAGAGGCATGTTGAGTGTTTTGCAGATCTCACTTTTTGTCAAAAAGTTTTGGAAATTGAAAAAAGAGGGAAAAAAATGCATTTTCCTGTTTTTTCTTCATTTTCCAAAAAAAATGAGAGCTGCAAAATACTCACCATGCATCTCAGCAAGTAGATTGGAGTGTCTACTTTGCAAAATGGGGTCATTTGGGGGGGGTTTTGTGCCATCTTGGCATTTCATGGCCTTCAAAAGTGTGATAGGTATTAAGGAGTAAGATCAACAATTTACGCCCTTAGAAAGCCAGAAGGTGCGGATTGGTTTTCCGGGTCCTGTACGCGGCTAGACTGCCAAAAAGTCTCACACATGGGGTATCCCTGTACTCAGGAGAAGCAGCAGAATGTATTTTGGGGTGCCATTTCACATATACCAATGGCATGTGTGAGCATTATATTATTTACTGACAACTTTGTGTAAAAAAACAAAAAAAAAAAAAATAATTTTCCCGAAACTTGTGGCAAAATATAAACTATTCCATGGACTCATCATGCCTCTCAGCTAATAGCTTGGAGTGTCTACTTGGCATGCGTGAGCAATATATTATTTAGTGACAACTTTGTGTAAAAAAAAAAAACAAAAAAAAAACAAATTGTCATTTTCCTGAAACTTAGGGCAAAATGTAAAATACTCCATGGACTCAATATGCCTCTCAGCAAATAGCTTTGGGTGTCTACTTTCCAAAAAGGGGTCATTTGGGGGGTGTTTGAACAGTCCTGGCATTTTATGCTCAATTTTAGCAACACATCACCCACTCTTCTAACCACTTGAAAACCAAGCCTTTTCTGTGAGTTTTTGTTTACATGAAAAACATTTTTTTTTTCACAAGAAAATTACTTTGAACCCCCAAACATTATATATTTTTTTAAAGCAGAGGCCCTACAGAACAAATTGGTGGATGTTGCAATTTTTTTTGTCACACGGTATTTGCGCACACATTTTCCAAACGCAATTTTTGCGTAAAAAAAAAACTTTTTTTTATATTTAATGCAGAAATACACTATATAATGCCAAATTGTTTGGTAAAAATTTAAAAGATGATCTTATGCCGAGTTCATAGACACCTAACATGACATGCTTTAAAAATTGCACACGCCCGTGCCGCGGCAACAAACTACGTAAAGTTTTAAAAGCCTTTAAAAGTCTTTACAGGTTACCACTTTGGACTTACAGAGGAGGTCTAATGCAAGAATTACTGCCCTCGACCTGGCGTTCGCGGCGATACCTCACATGCATGGTGCAATTGCAGTTTACATATGACACTAGACCAACGCTTGTGTACGCATTTGCGCGCAAGCACGGGGGACAGGGGGGCTTGATTTTTTTTTTCTATTTGCTTTTTTGTTATTTTGACACCTTTTCTTTCATTTTTTTTTTTTTTAATCATTTTTATTGTTATCACAGTAAATTTAAATTTCCCCTATAATAGCAATCTGTAGTGACAGGTACTCTTTTTTAAAAAAATTGGGGTCTTTTAGACTCTAGATCTTTCCTCTGACCTTAACGCATCTGACCACACCAAAATTGGTGTGATAAAATGCTTTCCCAATTTCCCAACGGCGCTGTTTATTTCTGGCGAAACAGAAGTCATGAATTGCTCGTAGCTTCCGATATCTTAGGCCATAGAGATGATTGGAGCCATTCTCATCTCCAATCAGCTCTATGGTTAGATAACTTAACCACCGGCTGCACTCTCGGGTTAACCGGTGGGACAGGAGAGCCCGAGAAAAAACGTGGAAGGCGGCAGGAGGGAGGGGGGAGTCCCCTCCCACTGCATGTAAAATAAGTCTAGCGACCAATTATCCGCTAGGATTGCTTTTGCATGTAAGCCGACCGCTGGCTGTAAAAAATGATACCAAGATGATGCCTAAATCTGCAGGCATCATCCTGGTATAACCACTCAAAGTCCAGCAACGCACCAGTACATTGCTGGTCCTTGTTTGGCATATAGGTTTTTTTTTTTTCATGCAGCCTGTGGGCTGAACGAAAAAAAAGAGAACCTATCAGAAATCAGCACACTAATAATGCGTAGTATTACTCATCATTAACCACCCAAACAACCACCCACTGAATTTAATGATGGGTATACACGACACTATCCACGTATACCAAAATAGGATTTTAACTGCAGTGCTGAAATCAGAAAATCACCACAGCTGCTCCCAGCAAAGGTATCCATATATGCTGAGCGCAAACACTGTTTGTGTCAGAATATATAAAATCAATGTCGTGGTAGCCGATGAGTACCTGCAAGAGAAACAGGTCACAAAAGAATGAAAAAACAAACAAAGTACATTAAAAGTACATAGGAAGTGTAGAAGAACATAAAAAATGAGAAAAGAGACGACAACTATTTTTGGATTTTATGTATTTTTTTTTTTTCTTCAAATGTCGAGTTCCAGGTTCCAGGTTCGGGTCTCTCAAAATGACGATAGCCATCGAACATCTTTTGAGACCCTGTGTAAATGTGCCCTAAACTGTGCCGTGCTGTACCCTACGCTAATAATCCACTAGTGTGTGGTAGCGACGGAAACAGTCACCGTGGCAAAGACCAGATCGGTCAGGACAGTCGGGACAATAATTCCGGGTGTCACGCCTAAATCCGCGCTTGCTGCAGACACGGCATCTTTTTTGGGGGTATCGTTGGGTAGGGGTACTCGGGAGGTATTGCGGAAAATGCCTCTCATACAGCCGGCTCACTGCATCTGGTTGGGGAATTGGGGCAGGAGCACCACCTGGATACAGGAGGGCTCTGATTATCTCTTCTTGGAATTGAAAGAAGGATAATGTTCCGGCAGATGCTTTGTATAAGACAAAAGCGTTGTAAATAGCCAACTGAAATAGGTATACAGACACTTTTTTGTACCAGCGTCTGGCCTTACGGGCAATTAAGTACGGTCCCATCATCTGGTCGTTGAAGTCCACCCCTCCCATTTTACGATTATAGTCGTGGACACAGAGGGGCTTCTCAACAACAACACCGGTGACCGTAGTAATTTGGACTGCCGTGTCTGGGTGAATGGAGGACAGCACGTAAACATTTCGTTTGTCCCTCCACTTCACTGCAAGCAATTCCTCGCACCTCAAGCAGGCTCTCTCCCCCCGAGCTCAGTGGGGCATTTACTAGCCGTTGGGGGAAGCCCCGGGGATTAGATCGCACGGTGCCCCAAGTGCCAATTTGCAATTGAAGGTGTCTAAAAAGTGGCACGCTTGAATAGAAATTGTCCATGTACAAGTGGTACCCCTTTCCGAATAAGGGTGACACCAAGTCCCAAACTATCTTGCCGCTGCTCCCTATGTAGTCTGGGCAATCGGGGGGCTCCACAGTGCTATCTTTTCCCTCATAGACACGGAAATTAACTGTATAGCCTGTGGCCCTGTCACACAGCTTATACAACTTGACCCCGTATCTGGCACGCTTGCTGGGGAGGTACTGTTAGATAGCAAGGCGGCCAGTAAACTTAATCAGGGACTCGTCAACGCAGACATCTTGTTGGGGGGTAAACAAGGCTGCAAACCGCTGATTGAAGTGGTCTATGAGGGGCCAAATTTTGTGGAGCCGATCATATTCAGGGTCTCCTCGAGGACGACAGAGTTCATTGTCATTGAAATGCATGAACCAAAATATTTGTTCGTATCGAATCCTGGACATAACAGCAGAGAACACGTGCATTTGATGAATTGGGTCAGTGGACCAATATAACTGCATTTCATTCTTTCTTGTAATGCCCGTGTTAAAGGAAAGGCCCAGAAACTTTTTAAAATCGGGAATAGGATTCCAGGCGAATGGTCTGGCAAGGGGTGAATTTGGGTTGGCGGCGATGAATTGTTGAGCGTATAAATTTGATTGGTCCACAATAGATCTGAAAAGATCTTCTGTGAAGAACAGCTCAAAAAAGTTAATGGGATTAAAACCAGCTGTCTCCACGTGGATTCTAGGTTGGGCTGTGAATGGGGGAAGTACTGGCGCTGTGGAATCTGTGGGCTGCCAAATAGGAAATGCCAGCGCTTCAGGGAGGGCACTATGGGCTCTACAGGCCTGTCTTCGGATACGCGGTGGCTGCGGGCCACTACTCGTGCTAGCCACCGCACCAGCTTCAACTGCACTTAGTTGACTCGCCACGTCACCAGGTGATACTGCAGTGCTGGTTGAAGGTCCAGGATGTTCTAGGCCGCTCGTGCTTGCTAGATCACGAGAAGTGTGAGCGGCACTAGTACTGGCACTCTGCTGCATACGAGAAACTCCCGGTTCTTGCAAATCAGCAACTCCAGAATGGGGTCGGGTACGCCTGACCTTAGCAGGGACCCCTCTGTCGGAGCTATCTGTCAGGGAGCCTCTGCTGTCATCTGGTTCGTATATTGACCCCGATTCTGCCAGTGAGGCTTCCCCATCGCTCTCACCTGACATGGCCATTATACTGTAGACCTCTTCACCACTGTACCAACGTTTGGTCATTTTAGTACCTAAATTTACCGGTACAGTAGTGTGACTACTAGGTAATAAAAGCACCTGGTTGTCGAGGACTATTTGGTCGCTACAAAAAAATAAAACTGCTAGTGCTATCAGAGTTCAGGCCTGACTCTGCTAACGCAGCGGTTTTGTGTGATTTGTGTTTTTTGGAAGTGTCAGTAATCTATTGATTACTACACTTGCCTGGGTAAGGTGGTCTGGGCAAGGGGGCTAAACGCAGGTGCTAGCAGGAATCAGTGCTGATTGTGCAAACACTGCGTTTTGGGAACACTAAATTATGAGGACGCTAGTATAGTTCTGATCAGATCAGATATTGATCTGTTCAAACACTATACTAGTAATGGAGGTGTGTGTTAGTGTACTTGACTCTAACTGACGCTAAGTAACGGTGGTGTAGTGGGACCCTGACGCTAACTAGCTAGCCTAAGTTGTGTCACCCGTGACGCTAATACAGTGATCGGTAATCACTGTATATAATGAACACTGTGACAGGGCAGTGAAGGGGTTAACTGGGGAAGATCAAGGGGTTAAACCTTTATAGGGGATAGATGGCGGGTGGCCTAAACCTATTTGGGCTTAGCGCAAGCACAAATTAGGGTCACAAGTGACACTAAATACAGTGATCAGTAGTTATCTGATATACTGTATATATTAGTGCA
Source organism: Pelophylax lessonae (assembly GCF_965119305.1). Taxonomy (NCBI): domain Eukaryota; kingdom Metazoa; phylum Chordata; class Amphibia; order Anura; family Ranidae; genus Pelophylax; species Pelophylax lessonae. The sequence goes on along the minus strand of NC_138769.1, from coordinate 584,264,814 downwards.
CTGTGTGATAGGTAGTGAAGGAGTTAACTGGGGGAGATCAAGGGGTTAAACCTTTATAAGGGATAGATGGCGGGTGGCCTAAACCTATTTGGGCTTAGCGCAAGCGCAAATTAGGGTCACAAGTGACACTAAATACAGTGATCAGTAGTTATCTGATATACTGTATATATTAGTGCACTGTGTGATAGGTAGTGAAGGAGTTAACTGGGGGAGATCAAGGGGTTAAACCTTTATAAGGGATAGATGGCGGGTGGCCTAAACCTATTTGGGCTTAGCGCAAGCGCAAATTAGGGTCACAAGTGACACTAAATACAGTGATCAGTAGTTATCTGATATACTGTATATATTAGTGCACTGTGTGATAGGTAGTGAAGGAGTTAACTGGGGGAGATCAAGGGGTTAAACCTTTATAAGGGATAGATGGCGGGTGGCCTAAACCTATTTGGGCTTAGCGCAAGCGCAAATTAGGGTCACTAGTGACACTAAATACAGTGATCAGTATTTACCTATATACTGTATTTAGTGCACAGAGTAATAGGGTGTAAAGGGGTTAACTGGGGCTGATCAAGGGGTTAAAACTTTATTAGGGGATAGGTGGCGGGTGCCCTAACCCTATTTGGGTCTAACGCAGGCGCAAACTAGGCTCACAAGTGACACTTATACAGTGATCAGTAAAATATCTGTATACCACTGTATATAGTGTTCACTGTGAGGGGTTTGGGGGTGATCAGGGGGTTATCAGAGGTGATCAAGGGGTTAAATGTGCCTATGTGAGGTGTGTCAGTGTAGTGTTGGTGGAACTCACGTTTTTGATGTCTCTCTGTCTTCTCCTGGAACCGAAAGGACTCCAGGAGAGACAGTGACATCACTTCCCCTGCCTGTGTTTACATTACACAGACAGGGGACAGATTTCTATTGGCTGGGAACGATCGCCAGACACTGACCAAAAATCATTGGTCAGTATCTGGTGACTGATCGGTTCCCTACCGAATCCGATCGGAATCGGGACCAGCGGCGCGCGGGAGCGCGCTCTGGGAGCCGAGATCGCGCCCGACGTAGGTCAACGTGGTCAGACCTACAATAGCCACTTTGCCGCAGTAGTATCAACGTGAGCAGTGGTAAAGTGGTTAAAATACCATAAACATGTGTAATTATTTACTTAATAATTTTGTTACTGGTTTTAGAATGGCAGGCTAACTATTTTTACCAAGGTACTTTTTTGGCTCCCTGGGTTGAATCTGAGGCAATGACACATGTGGGGTCATTATGACTCTGGTATACATAGGCTTTGAGGCACAGGTAGTCTTGAAAATGCAAAGGTTCATCTTCTGTTATGAGCAAACAGTATCTGTTAATATGTGTAAAACCAGATTTCTGTATACTTACTTTTTAATTATATTTAACTGACTTTCCCTTTGATTATGTTCAGGGTAACCCCCTATCGTGTGGTGTTGGGAGACCACAACCTTAGCGTAAATGAAGGAACTGAACAGGTGATCTCAGTGTCTGGAATACGTATTCATGATTCATGGAATACCAACAATGTTGCTGCTGGGTAAGAACCAAGCAGATGCCATCTAAAGCAAAATTTCCATTTGCCATTCAAATATCACACTTAATTTAAAACATGTACTGCATAATACGCAAACTAGGAATTTATGCATGTGTAACAGTTCCATTAACCAACACAAAGTTCAACCAGAGCATTTCATAATAGGAAAATCTACATTACATAGAATTTTGGCATAAAACTGATGCTTCAGTTTGAAAGATTCTTCATGTCACCTAACAAAATCCTGTAGATCTGCACAAGAAGACTTTAGCACGAACACAAAAATGCCATGCAATATAATAAGAACAAGAGGCACAGCCACCATCAGAGAAGTGATAATAGCCTAACACATCAAGAAATCTTACTAATATTAAAGCTGAACTCCAACCTACAAAGAATTTGTACTTCTGTCCATATAGTTGGTCTAAGATTTACCAAGCTCTGCCACACAGCACAGCCCTGTCTGGCAAGGAAGGGAACCTGATTTTTCTCTGCAGCAGTTAAGAAAAGTCTTGTTAGCACATGAGCACTGTAGCACAACCAATTGGTTACTTGTGATGTATCTCCTTTTACCAGTCCCATGTACAGAGTTATGCTGTACATGGGATTGCAAGAGGCTGACACCAAGTTGAATTTAGCAGCTTACAATGCTTGCATTTAGAAAATACAGTGCTCTAAACTTTTGTCTTTTATATCTGCTTGAAGTTTAGCTAAAAATGTTACCTGGGTTCCAAATATTAGACTGTACCTATACACTGTTGTCACGTACCTAGTAGGTAGAGCCTGAATGTGTGGAGGAAGGCCTCTCTTACACCTCAGAGCCCCTGAAAGTGCTGGTGGACATGCAGGCTGCAGGACAGCTGGTAGTGTAGAGTTCCAGAAGGAGGCAGGTGTCCTGGGAGTAGTTGGACCAATGCAGCAACTAGGAAGCCTCGGGGAATACTGGAAGCAAAGCAGAGTCAGACAAGCCAGGTCATACACAGAAAGGTCAGATCAGGTACAAGTGGAGAGACTGGAGAATGGTCAAAGAACAGGCTGGGGTCAGTGCAGGCAGAGAACTGGAGAAGTCAGAGGCAAGCCGGGTCAAGATTTCAGGAACAACACAGGTAATAGGAACCAGGACTGGCACGGAACACTGTAGATGAGACAGCACTGATCCTGGGAGCAGATCCAGCTTAAATAGCCCTTTTGGCACCTAAACTGTCATGAGGTGCATCGCACACATTGGCGTGTGCATGCAAACTAAAATTCACATCCTGATGCTTGCGCATTAGCCAATGCGCCAATTAGCGCGCACTAACGCGTTGGTGTTAGCTAAATGCACTTCTTACTTGGGAGATTCGAGGGTCAGGACCTTGCCTGCAGTTGCCAACTTGTCTTCTGGCAGGACCTTCCTGACAACTGTGCATTTGGAAAGTATGTGATAAAAGCTAAATGCTTATGTAACAGAACCACGAGCAACACTGTGCTTGTGGACTTTCGTAAGTATACAGCTTCCTTCAGTCTTCAACATACTGTAGATATCAGATTTTCCAGCCACCCCCCATACAAAGCTAGCTGACTACTTAGCTTGTTCTGGAACCTTCTCCTTTATTGAACAGTCACACAGTTTATATACAGCATGGACATCCCCCTCCTGATCAGATTACTCCATCAGGTCAGGGATTGCCTGATTACATTATCATATGCAGATGAAATTGTATACAGACATAGAATTAACCTGAACTAATTATCTAGCCATTTGGACTGAAACAATATGTAAGTTCATTAACAATTAACAATGGGACAGACAGGCTTAACAGAATACACATTACAACTCAACACACAGACAATAGGAATGGACCGCCAGTGACAGACTGTTCGTCTCCTACATTGAAGCACATGGAACAGAGGCCAATGTGATTAGCTCTTTCAATCAACATGTTCAGAATCAACCAGGCCAGGAATAGTCTTCACATATTTCTTGAGATACATGGCTGACAAATATCACTGTCCCATTTGAAGTAATTCAAACCATATTCTCAGTGTCCATTAAGTATGTGTCTTTCACTCCCAGTGGCGGTGAGTACTGTCACAGCTTAGTTTGCTAGCTTAAAGCCCAACTCCAGCCAAAACATTTACTTTTCAGATGGTGGAGTAGGGACTCCTGTCAAGTCTAAAATGCTTTCTGTTTCTCTGCTTTAGAGGTTTCAACTCACTTTCTTTGTAGTCCCAAGGACAATAAATAATCAGAATCTATCAAATGAGGGTAGAAATAAAAAAAAAAAAAAAAAGCAATTCAGTGGAGAGGACCTAGAACATTTGTTTGTGTTTTATAGTTTCCTGTTTTTTCATTGGGGAGATTTCCCTTTACTTTTGTGTGGCTGCAAGAAAAGGTAGCAAAGGGGAAATATCCTAGTGAGGTAACAAACAGCAATATAACATTGATACTAGTTGTATACTTTCCCCACTGTATCCAAATGTAAAAAAAAATGTTTGGCTGCTGCATTTAACTGTATATGTTATACTTTGTCATTGCAGTTCTGATATTGCCGTCCTCCATCTGGCTGCTAACGCTACTCTGAACAACTATGTAAAACTGGCTTCACTACCAGCTGATGGCACTGTCCTGGCTAACAACTCCAACTGCATCATTTCTGGATGGGGAAGAACAAGTAGTAAGTTACTGCAAAATAGGTTTACAAATAAAATAATCTGATGAATGCTATATCATGGCTAGGTTCACCATTGTGACAAACTCACTCAGGACAGGGGCTTTTGGACGGGACTGCAGGCTAGCCTCTTGCCTACTGACTATGGGCCCTGGCTTGTGAGGGAACACTGCTCTTTGTGGGGTGTATGCTGGGGTAACCCTTGGGGTAATGTTATTTTGGATTCAAGTCCACATCTCCCCAAGACACACAGACTCTAGGACTCTAGGCCTAGGATCTATGTTAAAGGCCTAGCTGCCTATTGCCAATAGTGGACTGCTCCACACAGTTGGACTCATGGCAGATGCTAAAATCATCAGCTCAACCACCTGTCTTCTAAACATTGTTGATTGTGGTGATTAACTCACCTATTGTCTACTGTGGGGATGTGTTTATACTTATAATAATGTGTATTGTACTTCATGAGCTTGGTGACGGCAAGTTTGCTAGTTAATTAGCTCAAGCTAATTAAATCACTGTCATCTATTAGTTGCTAGTGGGAAAGTAGAATACTGTTTGTGTTGGTTGTTCCTTAGAGATGTTAATTATATTTCTGTACACAATTTCATCTGCATATGATAATGTAATCAGGCACCTGACCTGGTGGGGTATATATAAGGTGTGAGTTTGTTCAATAAATGTTCCAGATCTTATACAAGCTATTCTCGGCTAGTTTTGCATGGGGGGGGGGGGGCGGCTAGAATATCTGATATCTATGTTCAAGCCTGAAGTAAACGGTATTCTGAAAGAAGCACACAAGCTGTCAGGTACCTGGTAGGTAGAGCCTGAATGTGCGGAGGAAGGCCTCTCTTACACCTACATATTCTCCAGGTCAGGACGCGGACCCCCATACACTTTTTTGGGGCAATAACTTGCATTTAAGCCTTCAAAATGAGGCCATTTGATTTTCGAGGTAGAGTCCCATAGACTTCAATGGGGTTTGTTTGCTCGAACAAACTTTTCCTCTGTTCGCGGTGTCCTGGTGCGAACCGAACCGGGGGGTGTTAAGCTCATCACTACTGAGCATGTTTATAAAGTGTTAGCATTGTATGAACATAACAGAAGTCCTTTAACAGGTGACCATGGACATGCTGAAATGTTCTGCTTTCCACATTATAATATTGTTCTACTTCACTGGGAATTGTCCACTGACTCCACTCCAATCCACTGTCTAGCTGTTGCCTAGCTTTTTTTCTAGCAGTTTTGCACTGACTGCTATAGTTGCAGGGAGTGCCCTACTGCTAAGAGTCCAATCCAATGTGTAGCTGTTGCCTAGCTTTTTTTTTCTAGCAGTTTTTCACTGACTGCTGTAGTTGCAGTGAGTGCCCTACTGCAGAGGTAGTCCAATGACTCCAATCCAATCCACTGTCTAACTGTTGCCTAGCTTTTTTCCTAGCAGTTTTGCACTGACTGCTGTTGTTGCAGTGAGTGCCCTACTGCAGAGGTAGTCCACTGACTCCAATTCACTGTCTAGCTGTTTCCTAGCTTTTTTTCTAGCAGTTTTGCACTGACGGCTGTAGCTGCAGTCAGTGCCCTACTGCAGAGGTAGTCCACTGACTGCAATCCAATCCACTATCTAGCTGTTGCCTAGCTTTTTTCTAGCAGTTTTGCACTGACTGCTGTAGTTTCAGTGAGTGCCCTACTGCAGAGGTAGTCCACTGACTCCAATCCACTGTCTAGCTGTTGACTTGATTTTTTTCTAGCAGTATTGCACTGACTGCAGTAGTTGCAGTGAGTGCCATACTGCAGACAGAGGTAGTCCTCCACTGACTCCAGTCCAATCCACTGTGACATGTGTAGCTGTTGCCTTGCTCTTTTTCTAGCAGTTTTGCACTGACTGCACTGCATTAGTTGCAGTCAGTGCCTTACTGCAGAGGTAGTCCTCCTCTGACTCCAGTCCATCCAATCCACTGTGTATGTGTATTTTGTGTAGCTGTTGTTGTTGCCTAGCTTTTTGTCTAGCAGTTTTGCACTGACGGCAGTGCATTAGTTGCAGACAGTGCCTTACTGCAGAGGTAGTCCTCCACTGACTCCAGTCCATCCAATCCACTGTGTATGTGTATTTTGTGTAGCTGTTGTTGTTGTCTACCTTTTTTTCTATCGGTTTTGCACTGACTGCACTGCAGTAATATATTGCAGTGAGTGAGTCCACTACTGCAGCACTTTATTATGCATTAATGCACAATCAGATGATGTGAAATGCAAAGCAAATGTCTCTGCAATTGAAGTTTTCCTATCAGTTTTTATGCAGTTAAGGTGTGAAGAATGAGCACTTAATGTTAAAAATGTTAATAAATAAAGATTTATTAAGAGATTTGTGTCGATTTTTGTGTTTTTTCGGCAAAGTTTTACATGTGTGAAAATATCGGCCAATATCGGCCGATACCGATATGTGATCGGCGAAATATCGGTATCAGTATCGGCAATGAAAAACCGATATCAGTCGATCACTACTTTACACCTTTGTGACTTGTATCATTGAAAGTCCAGTTACAAGATATAACTAGTAGCTATGAGCTAGTATGTGAAATATTCATACTAGTAGTGCTAAAAATTGTAATAACTCTTTTTTTTTCTTTTTGCAGCTGGTGGTTCTCTGCCTTCCATCCTCCAGCAGACTCTACTGCCTGTTGTTGATCACTCAACTTGCTCTACCAGCTCCTACTGGGGCAGCACTGTGAAGACAACCATGGTGTGCGCTGGTGGCAATGGAGTCCAGGCTGGTTGCAAAGTAAGTAAAACTGGTCATAAATGTCTCAGACCCATCCCTGATCAAAAGACCAACATGACAGACAAGCCATAGGCTGTATAGTAATATAAATGTGTATACTGTGCGACAGATCCCAAAAATTATATATAATGATACCCTTGCTGCTCTTCCCACATCCCCGCGTGATACGTATAGTGCTAATAAACAGCATACTAGGTGTTAATATGTGATATATACGCAAACTACCTGAACATGTGAATTTATCAGCTAAAAACGACCCTTATAAAAATGTCCCCAAATAATCGTGATAATAAAAATTAAATCCAAGAAAATTGTGCAATGAATTATATATAAAATCATTCAATCAAAAGTACATAAATAATAAGAGTGCCAAAGTCCACAAAGTCCAAGAGCAAAGTGTTTTGCTCATGGACCAGTCCAGCGTGCTCAACAGTCTTCATGTAAAAGAGACAGCCTGTCTCCACTCAATGTTCCTCCATGCACCCTATTCCCCTGTGCAATGCACACTCACCAGATCCCTTGACTCAAAAGAAATGGGTCTCGTAATGCTTTTTTGGGAGCCTTAAACTAGGACAGCAGGTGAGACCAGTGTCTACTATCTTCCTCCGCAGATCCCTATATATAAAAGTAAACCGCAGACAGCAAGATCATAGTGCAACCCATTTATAAAAACTTCTTTGCCCACAGAAAGTATAAAAATGTCTACTTACATTTCATCATGCCCAGCAGGCACTACCAGGATATAGCAGTGTATTTCTAAATCCATATAATTGTCCTGGCCCACCAACAAGATGGCGGCCTGGGGTGTGTTCCTCATTAACCTAAAGTAAAGTCAGACATAATGTGTCCCCGCCTCAATGTATTTCGCCACCCACATCATCTTTAGGAAGCCCTAGGTGAGTATGATTGTTTTTTTTTTTTTTCATGTCCCGCACTTCTCTTTTAAGCCAACATGAAAGCAACAGTGGTAAAAACAATAGATGGGGTTCTATATGAAAGACTTTTCCAGCTAATTTAGCTCCTACTTTTTTTTTTTAGGGTGATTCTGGTGGACCTCTGAACTGTGCTGTCAATGGCATGGTGCAGGTCCATGGTGTCACCAGCTTTGTATCCTCCCATGGTTGCAATGCTTACCAGAAGCCCGCAGTGTTCACCAGAGTGTCCACTTACATCTCTTGGATCAACAGTGTAAGTTACAAATTTTAAACCTAACACATAGCATCAGCATTCTTACAATTTACTGTTTAGCTTATCTTCCTATTTCAGATTGGAATTTTCTTTGTGCTATAGACATGTGTTAAGTTTTCCTTATTATTCTGCTTTGCTTACGTTAATGACATTTTATTTTGTGTGCATTCTTTGTTAAGTTTGTCATAACCTGCCATTGTAGTTAAATAGTTGGTTGGGGGGGCTGTTCTTCTAATTGGATGTTTTAAGCATAGGTGTTTACTGGCCTGCAAAGGAAGAGGGTGTAACATGCTGGTATTGAGGTGGTTAAAACAATGCAAAAATACAATAAACACAGGGGGAATACATTTTTTTACAAGATTTAATATAATCCCTGAAGTGCATTTTCCAAAATTTTGAAACTTTTACTACAGGCATTATAGCACATTTTGCTAAATTGGAGTATTCTTTGAAAAGAGAAATGTGGGGTATCAAAAATATAAACATACATACTCACGTATGTATGCAGCTGCCCCCGCCGTCTCTTTGACCAAGAACTGATCACTTAGTTCCCAGTCTTCACTGAGCACCAAGTGCACTGAGAGGCCGAGCCAGCTGAACCAGCTGTCAGTCAGGCATCTGGGTGGTGATCAAAATTACCTAAATTTAACACTAAGCTTCACGATATTTTGCTGAATAATTAAAAGCCAAGTGTGAACACAATTAGTCACAGAAAAGAAATTCTGAAAATAGTTTTGAAGCTCCGCCCATGTTACCAGTCCCTGGGCCTCTCTATGGTGTTTGGGATAGTTGGGAATTCCCACAGACTTCTGAAAAACCACTTATGTTGATTGGGACATTGCAGCACAAGAAGAACACGTTTTTGAACATTCTTTGTAACCACACAGTGTGACAGCAACATCTGAGTCTACTTTATTCATTAAATATGATTTTCTTCTAGAACCTGTAAGAACATCATTCTAAGAACTGGTAAAGGAACACATCTGAAGACATCTATAAAGATAAAAATATTGAAAGTTTCTTTCTAAAACCAATTATGTAATAAAATATCCTTTTCCCTCTGCAATTTGTGTGGATTTTTAATTTTATTATGAACTGTTTAGGTTATCTGTTATATACCTACTTTCTGTAAAATCCTTATGTTATTTTAAAGCTGTGATGTAACTTATTATAAATTACAGTCTGGATTATGTATGAAATGCCTCCTCCCTCCTGGGAGAAGGAGCAAAAGTTCATAGCAATAAATTAGATTTTTGGACTAGATCTGCATCCTAATGCCCCCTCACACTTACCCTCTCTAGAGCCTTGAACCTCACGTTATCTTCCCTGGAACCCTAACCCTTGCACAAACTCTCTTCCTGGAGCCCCAACCTTCACACTAACCCTCGATGGAATTCCAACCATCACACTAATCCCAGGGCTGCTGAAAGAAATGGCTGGGCCCCCATACAGACTACCTGACAGACCCCCCCCCCCCCAAGAAAACAGTTATATTTCTTTACAAATTCAATAAAAGCATTACTAGCAGACACAAATTCAACATAACTCACAGAATTCTTGCTAAATCTAAAAGATAAAACTGAGTTTTAAATCTGTGTGTGTGAATGAGGTATTGGGGCTCATGCACATGGGTGCTGTCGTCTGTACAGTGTGAATCAGTGGTTCATTTATGTGGCTTGAGCCACCTGGAGCTGTACAAACACAGCTGCAGGTCCTAATCTGACAGGGTGTACAGCCTGAATACAGACAGCGTGCATTTGGGGACCGCTCACCTGCACATCTGTCCAAGTAGGGCCTGCGGCTTTGTTCATACAGGTGCTGCATCCCCATAGAATGACAGGTGGCTCCAGTCCAAATACCTCCAAACACCTCCTTTACACAGCCAGAGTACCTGGTGAATGAGCCACTAATTATATTTTTCTATCCTAAAAAAACAGATCTCTTCAGCGGTGTGCTGTCACTACTAAGAGGGATTCCATTTGCATCTGGTCTTCTCTCTGGTTTCTTGGGCTCTAGTCGTTTGGCCAAACTGCGATGATGCAACTCACAAACATGCGTGCGCGGGTGTCATGGTCACAGTGCAGCTCTCTCAATGGATGGTATGTCATCCATTGAGAGCGCAGTGCACATGCGGTGGTGCTATCACCGGCTGCTACATTTAGGAGATATTCACTCTACCTACATGTAAGCCCTATTATAGGCTTACTTGTAGATATAAGATAAAAAATGCCAGGTCAGTTAGTAAATGCTTAAATAGAAGGAGTTGATACATACATTTGCAGAGGGAACTGACAGCTAAGGGGAGAAGAAGCAAAGTTGCATAGGTCAGGAAGCAGTCTGGGGAGAGAAGTGGGTAGCCCAGCTACATAAAACACACTGGGACAAGATAACAGGAAGCTATGGAACCGGTGTAACAGTAAATTCTTTACACCATGGGAATGCAGCTGATCAGCTGTGACTGTGTCAGGAGGACAGAGCAATGGAAGAAGCAGTGGAAGATTTCTGTAAATGTCATTCATCACTAATCCCCCTCTCTGTGAGGGATCCCCTGTGTGCTTGGGTCACCTACAAGAGGACAGGTGCCCCCCCCCCCCCTATCAGCGGCCCTGGCTAATCCTCCCTGGAACCTCAGTCATCACAATAAATGGTAGATGATACACCCAAGGTGTATTAAGCTGCGCTCACCTAAAAAGTGCAATTGTGCAATAAATAATAAAAATATCATATAAAGGGCATGAACCAATAAAACCCATCAACTATTTGCAAAACCTGTGTATATAAAAGTTAGTACACAGAGATGAATTGTATAAATTGTAACAAATACTCCTTGAAAAAAGTGCATATAATAAAGTGCATCAAAAGTCAGTGAATAAATAATTCATAAATATAGTCCCAAATAGATAAACGGATAAAATAGTGCAGTCTCCAAGGGATAAATCTTCCTCACAGAAAACAAATCTTCAATCCCTTCACCACATAGGCACCCGGTGTGTGAGTTTGCTTACCAGAAAGCACAGACCCCTTAATTACAGGGGGTCAATGCAAGCAGAATGGTTCAATAAGACCAGACTCCAAAATGAAAGACCAAGCCCTCCAAGGTTATCCACTCCGCAACCACCTGTATACCAAAGAACTTCACACTCCACCTCCACCTTACGCTCCTCAGCGATATGTGAATAAAGGAATGACGAGGATAGTGAAGTACGTACAAGCAGTTTATTAAAAATAAAGTGGACACACTTAAATCAAAGACAGAAAAACAGGCATTCAGCTCAGGATCCGAATTAGACACAGGGCGGTACCGCTTCCGCATCTACTGGTCCATATCAATCGGTTCCGGAAATGGCAGTAATATCAGGGTGATTGCGTCCCAATTAGGGATGATCGGTTCGACCCGAACATTGACTGTTCGAGGTTCGGCCGAATTTAGAACTTTTTGCTGAAAAAGTTCGGAATTCGGCAACCAGAACCGACCAAAATGCAATGGGCCAGGAAATGGGCTTTAAAAGCCTGTGATTGGACCAGAACCATTAGTAAAAGCTAATTGAGGGGGCAGGAGAATGCTAGGAATGTGATTGGAGTGACTAGGGGGTCCCTAGACCAATCATTAGTGAATACGCCCCCCAGTATATAAGATAGCCCCCGCCAAATTCCTAGCATTGTAATACAGGGACATGGAAGAGAGTGGAAGCAGTTCTGTTAATTTTACTTTAAAAGTGTCATTTAGCATTTATTAGTGTGAGGAAAGGGATATCTAGTGTAGTTAGGGTGCTATTTTCCACTTTAGTTAGATGCAAAAATGTAGTTTCTGTAGGGAAAGTGTTAAGTGCCAGGGTGACCGTAGTGTAGTGTAGGGTGAACTGACACTGACTGCTATGGCAGGGTGACCAAACCCTTCCATATCAGGGTGACCGCTATAGAGAAAAGATAGTTTCTCTTAAGTCACATTCGGTGCACTAATATGGCTTCTCGCCGGTCAGCCTTCTTTTTGGCTGCAGGCGTTTATAGGGATTTTTTGAGGACAAGTTTGGAGTCAGGCATGACATCTAAACTTGTGTATTGGGGTATATATACACACACATGTCTGTATATATACACCTGCACATATATAGGTGTGAAAGGAGCAGCAAACACTACTTGCGCTAATGAAATAATTAACACCAATATAGTTACGCTCCTATCACACCTATATATGTGTAAGTGTAAAATACATATAAGTGTGTGTGTATATATATACCCCTATACAGAAGTTCAGATGTTTTGCCTGCCTCCAAAGAACCAAAAAAAATGCCCAAAAAAACGCTAGCGCCAAAAAAAAAAAACCGCCCAGGTGTGTTGTTGCAGGCATTTTTTTGGGGGTTTTTGGAGGCAGGCAAAACATCTGAACTTGTGTATAGTGGTATATATACACACATACTTATATGTATTTTACACTTACACATATATAGGTGTTATAGGAGCGGAGCCAAATTAGTATTAATTATTTCATTAGCGCAAGCATATATTTCTGCTACTATCACACCTTTATATGTCTAGGTGTATATATACATATAAGTATGTGTGTATATATACCCATATACACAAGTTCAGATGTTTTGCCTGCTTCCAAAGACGCCCAAAGAAATGCCCAAAAAAACGCTAGAGACAAAAAAAAAACGCCCAGGTGTGTTGTTGCAGGCATTTTTTGGGGGTTTTTGGAGGCAGGCAAAACATCTGAACTTGTGTGTAGTGGTATATATACACACACACTTATATGTATTTTACACATACACATATATAGGTGTTATAGGAGCGGAGCCATATTAGTGTTAATTATTTCATTAGCGCAAGCATATATTTCTGCTACTATCACACCTATATATGTCTAGGTGTATATATACATATAAGTATGTGTTTATATATACCCCTATACACAAGTTCAGATGTTTTGCCTGCCTCAAAAGACCCCAAAAAATGCCGAAAAAAAACGCCTGCTACTAAACCGGCAGGACAAAAGGTTATCCTCAGCCAGAGCCCCCTATGAGGAGTGCCACATCCCGGGTAAGCAAATACAGCAAAAGAAGGGGGTTCCCCTAAGGGGTTGGGACTTTTAAGGCACTTGGGTTAGTATGAGACAAGTATGGATAGTAAGGTTTTTTTTGAAAAAATATCAAAGTTTTTATTAAACAACCATAAGAGTCTAAAAACAGCAAAATATTACATGTACATAGAAAGTAAGCAGACAGAAGATACAATACAGTACAGCCACAGAGACGTGCAATATGATTCACAACCAAATACCCAACGCGTTTCAAAGCTATTCGCTTCTTCTTCAGGGGTAATGTAAAGTATTGCACATAAATTTCTATAATAGAAACATAGAAGTATGTTAGAAACAATACAATGTATAATAAGGTTCAACATATTTCTTCAGAGACTTCGTATAGCTTTTACATAAAATTAGAGGGAAGGTTCTGAGTGAATACATACTTGTAAGGTCTCTGTCTGTATAAGAAGAAATTCTGCATGCATAGATTTAAAATCAGTTCGGCAGGCTCAGCATTCTCCTCGTGTGTCCACTAGGGGGTGTAGATCATAGAAGATGCCTACAAGGTCAGGAAGACCTCTATCTAGAGGGGTAGGCCCCTTTCCAGTTTTGTGTCAAGCTCACACAAACCCATCCATGGGAAACTGTGTGCGGCTGGAGTCCAAAAAAAACCGGCAAGGTGTGAAAATAGCAAAGCCATATCCCTGTTCTATAAGTGACATAATACAAACGATCTTTTTTTTATGGTTCTGGAGATGCTACAGAGCTGAAATTTCACAGGTACACTTTTTAGACCCCCCCAGATACTAAATCCAAAGACATTTTTTTTTTTTTAATTTTTCAGTAATTGGCTCTCTATCAAAAAGGACAATTTTTAAGAACTTTTTTTTGTGTGATTAATAGTCCCTGGGGTATGACCCAGAACCCTAGGCACTTTTTAGGGGCATTTATTGGGTTTTAGGGCTTCAAAATGGTGTATTTTGATTACCGAAGTTCGGGTGCCATTGATTTCAATGGGGTTCTGAAATCCGGCCGAACTTTCGGGAAGTTCGGATGTTCTGGCCGAACCGAACTTTTGAAAAGTTCGATCATCCCTAGTCCTAATGCTCCCGACCGGTTTCGTAGGCACACAGGCCGTCGTTCTCAAGGGTCATGTGTGACACAATTGCACTTTTTAGGTGAGCGCAGCTTAGTACACCTTGGGTGTATCATCTACCATTCTATACATTTTTACGATTGAGCCGCAGCTCCCCATTTTTGGTTTACACCATTATACTGTGCACTTCTATATATTATATTTTATATATATTTATGCTTTTATTCACATATGTAGTTCACACCATTAACACCAATTGGGTCGTTCATACACAATTATTTTTATTTCTATAAATTTGCACTTTTATCCAGTAGCGCAGGTACTTTTGGCCCCTAACGTCATTTATTTACCATCACAATAAATGTTCCTGGAATCTTTATAGTAACCCTCATATTAATTCTCCTGGAGCCTCAATCCTTGCACTAAAACTGCCTGAATCCAAGCCTCCCTGGAACCCCTATTCCTCACACTAACCCTGCCTAAAACCCTGATCCTTACACTAACCATCCCTGGAATCCCAATCCTCTGTGAAATGCCCACCCTCACATTGACCCTCCACGTACCCCTAACTCTCACACTAACCCTTCTTGGAACCCCTACCCTCATACCAATCCTCCCTAGATTTCCAATTATCACATTAAAACTCTTTAAAATCTCAACCATCAAATTATTCCTCCCTACATCCCCAACTCTTTCATCCCTCCCTGAATCCCTAAAACGAATCCTCCCTGAAACTGCAATCCTCCTTGGAACCTTGGTCCTTATATTAACCCTCCTTGGAACCCCAAAATAACAATCACACTAATTCATACTGTAACCAATACTTTAACAAAAATCCTAACATAAATGTAGCACAGTTATGGCAAGGGGTGTAACTTTGAACAATATTTATTATTGGGAATCTACCTCCCCCTGCTTTTAATAATACATTTGTGAAAGAACCACCTCTGAGTAATGAAAGGCTTACATTCATGAGGAAGATTGTTACTGAATACTATTAGTATCTGTTAATAGATATGGGCTGGGGCGTGTTTGGGATCCCCCCTGCTCGATCCCATCAGGCAGGCAGTGAGACATTTCCCGATCTGTGTAGCTGCGGACCGGGAAATGTCTCACTGCCTGTGATTAGCTTAGCTGTGTGCAGTGTCAGCTTCCTGGCGGGATTGGGAAGGGGGATCCTGAACACGCCCAAGCCCATTCCTAACTGTGAATAATCATCATTATCACTAACAGTTCATTTCTCAGGATTAACTGAAGTCCCAATGCTGGTCTTCTGACAACCACCCAAACTGAAACTCATCAGAAAAAACATCATTCTGACTTAGGCAAATAAATAGGTGAACACAATCTTGTAATGATAAACTGTGCTTCCATACCCTTTAGTATTATTGGATCATGAAAAAAAGAAAATTGTGTTATTTTTCAGTTTTATTAATGTGGGAACACATTTCCTGTTTGCAGCAGCTTATTCGAACATTTATATGCCGTTGGCAGCACGCAGCATCACTTGGCTTGTTATTGGATCATACATCTGCATTTCCAGTAATCTAGTATATTTCTTTACACACAACAAGGCTACAAGGAATGCCATTCTGGAGAAAAAGGACAGAAATTAGAAAACACACAAATCTACATAGACTCTACAAATCATATCAGTTCTCAAAACCATACCGCCCTATTGCAGACATGAGTGTAGTGGTGTAACTACAATTCATGGGGCCCCACAACAAAATTTTGCTGTGGTGCCCCATGTGACCTCTCCCTGAAACACATGGCAGTATTAATTGGGACAATAGAGTAATTGATCTATGAAGCATGTCTAAATCAAAGGAAAGGCACCTGGAGAGCTGGTAATATAGTCAGTACTCAGCTAGAGAAACAGTGCTGTGGATATAAGTTGTCAATAAACAGTAGTAGTGTAGGGAATTTACTTGTAACCAAGTAGCTACTCAGTAACTCATCAGCATTTTTCAGCATTGGCTAACCTTTGTCAGAGTATAAAATCTTTAGTGTAAGTTCTAAACCCTCTCACCCCTTTTACCACCCAGACAAAAAGCGCTGAACATAAAAATTAATGATATTTTTAAATAAGTGTTAGTGCTCTTATGCACGATTATGCAATAAAATAAATACAAGCTTAAAAAGAATTCCAGGTATGGCATTTTTACATCATTTATTCATCTTGGACCAACGTACCTATGCATATACCATACTTGTTGGATCCTCTAGAAGCTGAAAATCACAGCTACTCAGGTGATCTCCACTAGCTTCCAGTTGCTGTGCCGAGTGGCTGCCCTGCTACATTGTGAGCACAGGAGGTTGGCCACTCATCACAGGGGCCATTCAGAGAATGTTTTGCATTTTCTCAATGAATGCAAACCATTCTCTAAATGGATGAGGTGGGCTCACCCTCAGGGCCTTTAGCAGCTTCATGGGCTGTTTATGGCTATATTCATGCCAGTGCATGAATGTTTTGGTTCTTAAAGGGAACTTTAAAAATACTCAGGAAAAGAAAACCTCTGAACTGCAAATTCTAATTCTAAAAGTGGAGTGAGGTTTTCTAAGTCTGTATCAAATAGTTTTAAGACCATTCTCACACCTCTCACCTTTTTGACTCTTCTCCAAATGAACCCCCCCCCCCAATCCCCAGTCAATAGACTACTTCTCAACATGGTTTGACATTTTAAACTCAATGCAGTGTGGTACTATTAGCACTTTCTTCTATCATTCAATTTAGTACTATTGCCCCTGACGGACCCGGTAGCTATGGACAAATATATTTTGCATGGCCATTTAACATCTAATCCGGCCCCCCAGAGGCGATCCCCCTGACCAGGCCTCAAGCGAGGCAATCATGGCGGACGCAGCGCCGCCGCACACTACCCCCTCACAGGGACAGCCTGCTCTAGCGATCCGTGAAACACAAGTGGCCTGCTTAGCACAAGCTGTCGTTGCACTATTGTCCCCCACCATCACAGAGACAGTGGACAAGGCAATAGCACTGGGCATATCACAGCTAAGAAAGGAGCTGGGGGAACACTCAGACAGACTAACAGACCTTGAGAACCGCATGTCTGACCTGGAAGATGAGCTACAGAATTCCTTCTCCTCTGACCAACAGGCCAGACAAACCCAGAGATATATATTAGAGAAACTGGACAATCTGCAAAATCGTTCCAGCAGAAATAATTTAAGGATCATAGGGCTTCCAGAGACATACAATGCTGACACCTTACATGAAATCTGCATGTCTAGGACTCCCTCTGCAAAGCCTGCGAAAGGACCAGAGGATTTGTGCTATCAAGGAGAGGGATAATTACTAGTTGGCAACCCTTCTTGATCCGAGTTACAAAAGTAAAGTTGCAGAGCTCATCCTGCCTTCGCAGAGGATAAAAACATCTTGAGCACGCCTTAAAGAAAAATTTGTGTAACACCTTTACAGACACTCGATTCTCTGGATGTGTTTCTGAGGCATTGTTCAGCCAAAGGAGGAGTGGTGGAGAAGGCGGCCGGCTGACCGATGTCTTTAAACAGTTCTTTAGTCCTCAGCACCCAGGGCTGTTAGGTTTGATCAACCATCAGCAGCATCTCCATCATATGGTGCAGGGTTATCTAGGGGCAA
The DNA here is from genome assembly GCF_965119305.1 of Pelophylax lessonae. Taxonomy (NCBI): domain Eukaryota; kingdom Metazoa; phylum Chordata; class Amphibia; order Anura; family Ranidae; genus Pelophylax; species Pelophylax lessonae. The sequence goes on along the minus strand of NC_138769.1, from coordinate 584,246,909 downwards.
GAGCAGACTTGGAGACCTTTCCAACTGAGCATCCACTGGGTTACTGGGTCTTGAGGGTGGGCCATTGGCCAGAACTTGCTCAATATGCAATGGAGCTACTGGCCTGTCCTGCTTCCAGCGTGCTTTCAGAATGTACATTCAGCGCTGCTGGAGCTTTTGTGACGAACAAAAGAGTACGTCTGTCCACAGACTCTATTGATCAGCTGACTTTTAACAAAACTAATCAGTCCTGGATCAACAGCAGTCATAAAGCCCCTGATGCTGATGTAACTGATTGAATTTGCTAGGGGTCTGCTGCCATCCCTTGAAGACTGCAAATGCTGCCTATCCTATTAATCAATCTTGATTCTGCTAGCTTCCAACAATGTTTTTGGTTTAGGTCAACACCAACGCCCAAGGCCTAATTTTTCTTTGCTTGTATGACAGGTGCATACAATTTAATTTTCGTATGTAATTTTTTAAAGCAGGCCCTGTCCCTGTGACCCAGCGCCCAGCAAGAGTAACTGTGAAGGGTTATGGTGTTCAGGCACCACCAACACCAAAGACCCAATTTTTCTGCACCTGTATGACAATTTCATGCGATTTCAAATTTGTATGGAACTCTTACCAGAAGGGCCCGTTCCTGCGACCAGCAAGAGTAACTGTGAGGGGTTGGGGTGTTCAGGCACCACCAACAACCACGGCCTAATATTTCTGCACCTATCTGACAAGTACATGCGATTTCAAATTTGTATGGAATTTTTACAAGCAGTGTCAGTTCCTGTGCCCAGCAAAAGTAACTGCGAGGGGTTCAGGCAGGCACCACCAACAACCACGGCCCAATTTTTCTGCACCTGTATGACAAGTAAATGCGATTTCCAATTTGTATGGAATTTTTACAAGCAGGGCCAGTTCCTGCGCTAGGGCCAGTAACTGTGAGGGGTTGCGGTGTTCAGGCACCACCAACAACCAAGGCCCAATTTTTCTGCACCTGTATGACAAGTTCATGCGATTTCAATTTAGTATCTAGGTTTTAACGGCAGGGCCTGTCCCTGTGCCCAGAAAGAGTAACTGTGAGGGGTTACGTTGTTCAGGCACCACCAATAGTGATGGACGAACATCGGCTGGGGCGGTTCGCGAACGTCAGCCGCAAATTTTCTCAAATGTCCGCGAACCGCAAGTTCGCGGCGGGCCCCATTGACTTTAATAGGAGGCGAACTTTAAAAACCTTTAGTTCATATTTGCAGCCACAAAAGACTTACTAGCTGTGCACATATAGTCCCACCACATGGACAATGTCATAACTGAAGTATTGCAATTGGAAAAGTTGCCCAAAAAAATTTTTATTTTTTGTTACAGCAAAAAATTTTTTTTTTTCCATCAATCAGCCAGAACTGACAGCAAGCGCTAAATACATGTCAAATACATATAGGGTCCATTCACACATCTGTAAAATGGGTCCGCATCCATTCCACAATTTGGCTGAACCTTACAGACCCATTGATTTCCAATTCCAATCTGAAAAAATTAGGCATTCACAGGATAAAGAAGTAAGTGTCGGCCAGTGCAGGCCCCAAAAATTAGCCCACATGTGTTTACCTGACAGCTAAGAACGTTGTATTCTGTGGCTGAAGGTTCATTAGGCATTGACAGAAAAATAATTGTCGGCCATGAAAGGCCCCAAAAATTAGACATTCAATGGACATGAAATGCCTTCTATGCCTCTGTATTTAGCAAAGAAAAGGACCAGGAATTGTTGTGGGTGGATGGCGGTCTGGCGGATATTTGTGGCCTGTCATGAGGAATTTCAATGAAACATGGTCTACTGGTCACATGTGTTAAATTCCTCAGAGATCCATGCCTCATTCATTTTTATAAATGTGAGGTAGTTTACACTGTCATGAGCTAGGCTAGTGCGCTTATCGGTCACGATCCCTCCTGCTGCGCTGAACGCCCTTTCAGACAGGACACTGGACGGGGACAAGCCAACAGTTCCATTGCAAATTGTGCAAGCTCTGGCCAGAGGTCAAGCCTGCCCACCCAGTAGTCCAGGGGTTCATCACTCCTCAGAGCGTCCACATCGGTCGTTAACCTGATGTAGTCGGACACCTGACGGTCTAGGCGTTCCCTGATGCTGGATCCAGGGTAAAGCTGTCAATGGTTCGGCTGAAAGAAGGATCTCATATCTGAAGTAACCAAGACATCTTCAAACCGCCCTCTTCTTGCAGGCGCTGTTGGATTGCTACCCGCAACTGTCTGTCTGTGACTGGAAATTCCTCTGCCAGCTCACGCAAAAGCAGAATGCAGCATTTCTCGCAGCAAGGCCTGGAAGTGCTGCATTCTGACCGCCCTCTGTGATGCTGGTAACATTTCCGCCATTTTTTGTTTGTACTGGGGGTCTAAGTACGTTGCCACGCAGTACTAGTCCTTGCCCTTCGTACAGGTAGTTGTTAACTGCACGTTTCTGCTGGAGCAGCCTATTAAGCATATGCAACGTTGAGTTCCATCGCGTCGGGCAGTAACAAATAAGATGCCTGACGGGCAGCTTGTGTCGCCGCTGAATGTCAGCAAGGTGAGCCATCGCTGTGTAAGATCTTCTGAAATGGCCTGAGATTTTCCTGGCCTGCCGCAAGAGGTCCTGAACCCCAGGGTATTTGGCAATGAATCGCTGCACGACCAAGTTCAGGATGTGTGCCATGCATGGCACGTGTGTCATTTTGCCCTGTTTCAGCGCGCTCAGCAGATTGGCACCATTGTCGCACACCACTTTACCAACTGTCAAATTCAGCTGTGTCAGCCACTGATCTGCCTGTGAGCGCAAAGCTGAAAGGAGTGAAGGACCAGTGTGGCTCTTGGCTTCCAGGCACAACAGACGCAGCACAGCTTGGCAACGTCTCACCTGGCATGTCGAATAGGTTCTGGGAATCTTGGGCGGCGCAGTGGAAGAGACGGTAGCAGCGGAAAAGGAGGAGTCAGCCGAGGAGGAGAGGGAGGATGGAGGAGGAGGAGGAGAAGAGGAGGCAAGTCTGCATGCAATCCGTGGCGGTACAACCAAATCTACACGGGTGCCACGGGTTACATGCTTGACGGTCGTCAGAAGGTTCACCCAGTGGGCAGTAAAAGTGATATACCTTCCCTGCCCGTGTTTGCTAGACCATGTGTCTGTGGTCAGATGTATCTTGGCACCGACACTGTGTGCCAGAAATACATTTACTTGCCGCTGAACATGGCCATACAGCTCTGGAATGCCCTTCTGCGAGAAATATTTCCTGCCTGGGACCTTCCATTGTGGTGTTCCAATGGCCACAAATTTAGAAAAGGCCTCCGAGTCCACCAGTTGATATGGCAGTAGTTGGCGGGCTATCAGTTCCGACAAGCCAGCAGTCAAACATTGGGCAAGAGGGTTATCTGGCATCATCATTTTTTTCCGCTCCAACATTTGGGCCACAGAAGCCTGCCTTTTTCCAAAACAACGTGACGACGGCATCATGGAAGGTGGAGTGGAGGACAATTGTGAGGAGAGAGGAGAAGGAGAAGGGGAAGAGGCTGGAAGGTGAGAGCCTGGAGTGTGGCTTTGTGGGTTCTGACGGTGTTGCTCCCACTGGAGCACCAGATGTGACTGTACATGGTTGATGGCTCGCTCCTGATACATTTGCAGTCTGCTTTGTACCTCTTGTGCAATGCAAGTTTCCCCCTGCCTCTCCTCCAAATCTGCTTGTCTCTCCCTTTGAACTCCCCTCCTCTTCCTCTCTTGTGGCCACCGACGTGACATCCATAGACACGTCATCATCCACGTCACCTTTCCCACCACTAACATTCGAGATCTCAGAGTAAGCAGCAACAGAGGGGACCAACCTCCTTGGGCTGATCTGGGTACAGTGTCAGACTGCTGAGTGGCGGCTGTTGCTACCTCCTCTTCCTGATCCGATGCCAAGAATGGCTGCGCATTGCAAATGTCTTGTGATGGATCGGAAAATAATTCCAGTGACTCAAGCGGAGGGTAGGTGGTTGTGGTGGTGTTTGTGGTGGTGTCTTTGGGGGTGCACACAGCAGAGAGTTAAGAGGGTGCAGATAGAGAGGATGAGGAGGGTGCAGAAGAGGAAGGCTGAGTGAGCCACTCAACCAAGTCTTGTGCGTCCTTTGATGTAATTGAACACACCTTCTGAAACTTCCACTTTGGCTCCCGCCTACTGCTCCTGCCCTACCCCTACCGCCCCTGCGCAAGGGCCTGCCTCTTCCTCTGCCTGTCATTTTCTAAATTACCCTGTGACAAAAGTCTCTAGAGAATTGCAGTACATCTGGAAAAAGGTATATAACAACCCGCTCCAATCTGTGGTATTGGGGGGGCCACAGGTTTATCACACCAGTTCTACAAATAATTGGCCAGTAACTGTTGTTACTGTGTGTAGCACAGTTAACACAGCAAAAGAGGCCAAATTTTTGCAGGACTAAAACACACTCTTAGAAAAGTATACTGTTAAATAACACCCCACTTCAATATGTGGTATTGGGGGGCCACTGGTTTATCACACCAGTTGTTCAAAAAATTGGCCAGGGAGTTTGGCACTGTGTGTATCAGATATAACACAGCAAAAGAGGCAACATTGTTGCAGGACACAAATACCCTTATGAAATTATACTCAGATGACACCTCACTTCAATATGTGGTATTGGGGGGCCACTGGTTTATCACACCAGTTCTACAAATAATTTGCCAGTAAATGTTGTTACTGTGTGTAGCACAGTTAACACAGCAAAAGAGGCCACATTTTTGCAGGACTAAAACACACTCTTAGAAAAGTATACTGTTAAATAACACCCCACTTCAATATGTGGTATTGGGGGGCCACTGGTTTATCACACCAGTTGTTCCAAAAATTGGCCAATGAGTTTGGCACTGTATATATATCAGAGTTAACACAGCAAAAGAGGCAATATTGTTGCAAGACACAAATACACTTATAAAAGTATACTCAGATAACACCCCACTTCAATCTGTGGTATTGGGGGGCCACAGGTTTATCACACAAGTTCTACAAATAATTGGCCAGTAACTGTTGTTACTGTGTGTAGCACAGTTAACACAGAAAAAGAGGCCAAATTTTTTCAGGACACACTCTTATAAAAGTATACTCAGATAACACCCCATTTCAATATGTGGTATTGGGGGGCCACTGATATATCACACCAGTTGTACAAAAAATTTAGTAAATCAACCGCTTTGAGTCTTCAAGTGCAATGGTAAATCTTAATGGAAGGTGGTTTGTAAACCTGAAGCATTGTAAAAGAATCTTTAGAAGTTAAGTCTACATTCAGCAAAGATGAAGAGAAAAGTCCTACCTCCTCAGGACCTTAAGTTAAACTTGAGCTTATGTGCAGGAGCATAGTCTGTAGATGGGGATGTGCCCTTTTTGATTTGAATAGTGAACCTGCTAGAGGTTTTGGCTATACTCACATGTTCAATAACTATTTTCCACCAGGATCAGCCCTGTTACACAGATTCTTTACCGATCCCAACCTGGTTTGGAATATTGTGACAAAGTGTAAATAAGTTACAGTATGACTGTTTTTCTTGGAATGGAAAAGGAAAAAAATAATTACTATAGGAAAAAGCCTCCTCTTTGCATCGACTGGCTTTAGACACATGCCTATTGTGCCTATGGATAAATCTGCCCTGGTTGTAATTGCAACAATTCATAGCTATGGAACATATACTGTATACTCACATTCTATGGTTCTTCATATCTGTGGGAGCAGTGATAAGAAGGGTGGGTGTAACATAAAGTAGGGTCTGAGTACACTGATGTAAAGGAAGGGGGGGCATTTGAGGTTATTGGGGGGTGGGTTTTATGTGAAGATAGGTTGTGATCTAGCCGGGTAGGCAGTGATGTGAAGGGGGGGTGTGGTTGAAGATTGTAAGTCATAGTACAAACATGAGATTTGGACCTCTGCTGGAAAAAAAGGTTTACTGACTGAACCTCCATTAATTTTAGTTCATTACCCTTGGTTTTTAGTTAGTAGGTTTTCTAAACTGATATAGTAATTTCAGTGCTGGTGAAACAGTTATATTGTTTATTTGCTGTGAATTACACTAATGTGTAACTTTTTTTCCAATTATACATTGATTTCAGTGGCTGTTACTTTGGTGTTTATTTACTAAAGCTAGAGAGTGCAAAATTTGTTACAATTCTTCATAGAAACTAGTGATCGACCGATATTGGATTTTCGTTGCCGATACCGATATTTTGGCGATTGCATATCGGTATCAGCCGATATTGGCTGATATTTTTGCACATTTAAAATTTTGCAAAATAAACACAAATTTCAACACAAATCTGTTACTGAACATGTCAATCTTTATTTATTAACATTTTTAACATTAAGGGTTCGTTCTTCCCACCTTAACTGCATGAAAACTGATAGGTAGGGTTGAGCGAACACGGACTGTATTGTTCGTGTTCGTACCGAATAATTGGATTTTTGTTACCCGAACACGGACCCGAAAACTTTACTGTATATTCGGGTAAAAATCCGTGTTCGGTCATTTTATTTCCGGGTTTTGTATGCATTGGCGCGCTTTTCATGGCAGGCTTTCAACAGCCAATCAACAAGCATTTAACTGGTGTGCCTTAAGCCATCCCAGCCATGCCTACAAATGTATTAGTAGCTGTGATTGGCCATCTGAAGCATGTGACCAAGTCTTTATAAGTTCGAGACGGAGCGCCGCAGCGTCATTCTGCTGTGTTAGTTCAGGGACAGAGCACACATCATACGTGCTGGCTGCTGATTAGGGACAGACAGGCAAAAACCATTTGTGTCCCGGACAGAATTGAGGGACAGGTCAGAGTGTGTTAGGCAGGGCGAGTTGTAGGGCATTTTAGGGCGAGGCTGCTGATTTTTAGGGTCAGTGTTCTACAACTGATATTGCTGTGTGGGAGGGGGGGGTTTGCAGTAACCGATCTTATCAATCCTTTTAGGTAGAGGCTGGAGATAGGCAGGTGTCAGTGGTCCACATCGATTTTGCTGTGTGTGGGGTGCAGTGAACACAATCTTTTTTGCCCACTGAGGAGAAGGGAGAAAAGTATTTTTCTATCAGTCACTGTGTGCAGCGTTTTTCCTTCAGTGCTGTGCTGTGCTGACTGTGATCATACACTGCTGTGTTCAGTGTTCACATGTGCTATTATTGAGAGATTTCAAAAGTTATACACTTTTTTTATTCCACTATTCAATATACACCCTTGGGTTAAAAAAATTTAATTGTGGCATAGTCTGTACTAATCTAGTTAAAAATTAAAAACTTAAAAAGGGGAATTTTTTTTTCCCTCCATAGCCTGCAGCAGAGCTGGTCCACATCGATTTTGCTGTGTGTGGGGTGCAGTGAAAACAATCTTTTTTGCCCCCTGAGGAGGAGGGAGAAAAGTTTTTTTCTATCAGTCACTGTGTGCAGCGTTTTTCCTTCAGTGCTGCTGTGCTGACTGTGATAATACACTGCTGTGTGTGTTCACATGTGCTATTATTGAGTGGTTTCAAAAATCATACACTTTTTTCTATTCCACTATTCAATATACAGCCTTGGGTTAAAAAAATTAAATTGTGGCATAGTCTGTACTAATCTAGTTAAAAATTACACTTAAAAGGGGATTTTTTTTCCCTCCATAGCCTGCAGCAGAGCTGAATGATATAAGACACTGCTGTTAACATGTGCTATTGATAAATCACACCAATTTTATATCATATTTTCTATTCCGCTATTCACTAAAAACCTATGGGTATAAACAATTAAATTGCGGGATAGTCTGTGTTGTTACGTGTGAGATACACCTTTCCAATTTTTGGGGTGCATCTCATACTTCTGAAGATTTGAGGGTGCTGCCTGTTCTGAACTCCTCCTACTCCTCATCCTGCCTTTTGGGGTACAAAAAATAGTAATTGGGGCCTAGTCTGGTTCTGTACTTGTGAGATACATACACTTTTTTTGATAATATTTTCTATTCCGCTATTCAATCAAAACCTTTGGGTATAAACAATTAAATTGCGGGATAGTCTGTGTTGGTACCTGTGAGATACACCTTTCCAATTTTTGGGGTGCATCTCATACTTCTGAAGATTTGAGGGTGCTGCCTGTTCCGAACTCCTCCTACTCCTCATCCTGCCTATGGGGGTACAAAAAATAGTAATTGGGGCCTAGTCTGGTTCTGTACATGTGAGATACATACACTTTTTTTGATAATATTTTCTTTTCCGCTATTCAATCAAAACCTTTGGGTATAAACAATTAAATTGCGGGATAGTCTGTGTTGGTACCTGTGAGACACACCTTTCCAATTTTTGGGGTTCATCTCATACTTCTGAAGATTTGAGGGTGCTGCCTGTTCCGTACTCCTCCTACTCCTCATCCTGCCTTTGGGGGTACAAAAAATAGTAATTGGGGCCTAGTCTGGTTCTGTACGTGTGAGATACATACACTTTTTTTTATAATATTTTCTATTCCGCTATTCAATCAAAACCTTTGGGTATAAACAATTAAATTGGGGGATAGTCTGTGTTGGTACCTGTGAGATACGCCTTTCCAATTTTTGGGGTGCATCTCATACTTCTGAGGATTTGAGGGTGCTGCCTGTTCCGAACTCCTCCTACTCCTCATCCTGCCTTTGGGGGTACAAAAAATAGTAATTGGGGCCTAGTCTGATTCTGTACGTGTGAGATACATACACTTTTTTTGATAATATTTTCTATTCCGCTATTCAATCAAAACCTTTGGGTATAAACAATTAAATTGCGGGATAGTCTGTGTTGGTACGTGTGAGATACACCTTTCCAATTTTTGGGGTTCATCTCATACTTCTGAAGATTTGAGGGTGCTGCCTGTTCCATACTCCTCCTACTTCTCATCCTGCCTTTGGGGGTACAAAAAATAGTAAATGGGGGCCTAGTCTGGTTCTGTACGTGTGAGATACATACACTTTTTTTGATAATATTTTCTATTCCGGTATTCAATCAAAACCTTTGGGTATAAACAATTAAATTGCGGGATAGTCTGTGTTGGTACCTGTGAGATACACCTTTCCCATTTTTGGTGTGCATCTCATACTTCTGAGGATTTGAGGGTGCTGCCTGTTCCGAACTCCTCCTACTCCTCATCCTGCCTTTGGGGGTACAAAAAATAGTAATTGGGGCCTAGTCTGGTTCTGTACGTGTGAGATACATACACTTTTTTTGATAATATTTTCTATTCCGCTATTCAATCAAAACCTGTTGGTATAAAAAATTAAATTGCGGGATAGTCTGTGTTGGTACCTGTGAGATACACCTTTCCAATTTTTGGGGTGCATCTCATACTTCTGAAGATTTGAGGGTGCTGCCTGTTCCGAACTCCTCCTACTCCTCATCCTGCCTTTGGGGGTACAAAAAAATAGTAATTGGGGCCTAGTCTGGTTCTGTACATGTGAGATACATACACTTTTTTTGATAATATTTTCTATTCCGCTATTCAATCAAAACCTTTGGGTATAAACAATTCAATTGCGGGATAGTCTGTGTTGGTACCTGTGAGATACACCTTTCCAATTTTTGGGGTTCATCTCATACTTCTGAAGATTTGAGGGTGCTGCCTGTTCCGTACTCCTCCTACTCCTCATCCTGCCTTTGGGGGTACAAAAAATAGTAATTGGGGCCTAGTCTGGTTCTGTACGTTTGAGATACATACACTTTTTTTGATAATATTTTCTATTCCGCTATTCAATCAAAACCTTTGGGTATAAACAATTACATTGCGGGATAGTCTGTGTTGGTACCTGTGAGATACACCTTTCAAATTTTTGGGGTGCATCTCATACTTCTGAGGATTTGAGGGTGCTGCCTGTTCCGAACTCCTCCTACTCCTCATCCTGCCTTTGGGGGTACAAAAAATAGTAATTGGGGCCTAGTCTGGTTCTGTACGTGTGAGATACATACACTTTTTTTGATAATATTTTCTATTCCGCTATTCAATCAAAACCTTTGGGTATAAACAATTAAATTGCGGGATAGTCTGTGTTGGTACCTGTGAGATACACCTTTCCAATTTTTGGGGTGCATCTCATACTTCTGAGGATTTGAGGGTGCTGCCTGTTCCGAACTCCTCCTACTCCTCATCCTGCCTTTGGGGGTACAAAAAATAGTAATTGGGGCCTAGTCAGGTTCTGTACGTGTGAGATACATACACCTTTTTTTGATAATATTTTCTATTCCGCTATTTAATCTACACCTTTGGGTAAAAACAATTAAATTGCGGGATAGTCTGTGTCGGTACGTGTGAGATACATACACCTTTTGATATCATATTTTCTATTCCGCTATTTAATCAAAACCTTTGGGTATAAACAATTAAATTGCGGGATAGTCTGTGTCGGTACGTTTGAGATACACCTTTCCAATTTTTGGGGCGCATCTCATACTGCCGAGGATTTGAGGGTGCTTCAGTCCGCCTCCTGCCTGTTCCGAACTCCTCCTACTCCTCATCCTGCCTTTAGGGTACAAAAAATTGTAATCGGGGCCTAGATTGTGTTTGTACGTGTGAGATACAACATTTTGTAAAATTTGTCCTATTCCGCTATTCAATATACACCCTGTTTGAGTGTAAAAAATTAAATTGCGGGATAGTCTGTATCGGTACATGTGAGATACACCTTTTTAAATTTGTTTGGCGCATCTCCTTCTACCGCCGAGGATTGCAGGGCCCTTCAGTTTGCCTCCTGTTCCCAACTCCTCCTACTCCTCTTCCTAATCCTGCCTTTAGGGTACAAAAAATTGTAATCAGGGCCTAGATTGTGTTTGTACGTGTGAGATACACCGTTTTGTAAAATTTGTCCTATTCCGCTATTCAATATACACCCTGTTTGAGTGTAAAAAATTAAATTGCGGGATAGTCTGTATCGGTACATGTGAGATACACCTTTTTAAATTTGTTTGGCGCATCTCCTTCTACCGCCGAGGATTGCAGGGCGCTTCAGTTTGCCTCCTGTTCCCACCTCCTCCTACTCCTCTTCCTCATCCTCCCTTTAGGGTACAAAAAATTTTAATCGGGGCCTAGTCTGTGTTTGTACGTGTGAGATACACCGTTTTTTATCCTTTTTCCTATTCCGCTATTCAATATACACCCTTTTGGGGTAAAAAACATTAAATTGCGGCATAGTTTGCATATTTGACTGTAAGTACACCCGTGCGATACTGTTGTTGTTTTGTTCCGCTATTCAATAAACACCTTTCTAGGGCAAGATCATAAATTACAGAAATATGAGGAGACCGTCAAATAGGGGCTGTGGCCTGGGTCGTGGTGCTGCTGATAGAGCTCCTGTTGCAAGGAGAGGACGTGGTCGATCTGTGCCAGCTACACGCACAAGTGAAACACCTAAGTGTTAGTAGGCGACAGAACCTGCATCAGTATTTGGTAGGGCATCATACGCCTCTAGAAGTGATGATGCCAGAACACGTAGAGGCGATAGTAGATTGGTTTGCTGCTGACAGTGCCTCCAGTTCCTTCACATTGTCTCCCACCCAGTCTACTGCAGAAAGGTCAGAGTTGGCACCTGCAGCCGATGTCCAACCGTCTTTCACCTCACCCCCTTGCAAATCAGGCAAGCAGTCTGAGCCCCAGGCCATACAGCAGTCTCTTCTTCTTTTTGATGACTCTGTCAGCAGGGTTTCCCAGGGCCATCCCCCTAGCCCTGCCCCAGAAGTGGAAGAGATCGAGTGCAGCGATGCCCAACCACTTATTTCTCAAGATGAGTACATGCAAGGACCATCGCAGCACGTCTCCGATTATGACGAAACGCAGGTGCCAACTGCTGCGGCGTTCAGAATTGTGGAGACCGACAAGGAGGGTAGGGGTGAAGACTGGGTGGAAGATAATGTGGAGGACGATGAGGTCCTCGACCCCACATGGAATGAAGGTCATGCAGGTGACCTGAGTAGTTTGGAGGAAGAGGCGGAGGTCGCAAAGAGCCACCAGCACAGCAGAAGAGGGAGCAGAGTGCAGAAGCGGAGCGGCCGTGCCCTAGACACTACGCCTGCTACTGCCCAACACAGCAAGGGAACGAGCGCACCAAAGCCAGCTCAAAGGAGTTCTCTAGCATGGAAGTTCTTTAGAAAATGTGCTGATGACAGGACACGAGTGGTTTGCACCCTGTGCAATCAGAGCCTGAAGCGAGGCATAAACCTTCTCAACCTGAGCACAACCTGCATGATCAGGCATCTAAGTGCAAAGCACGAGCTGCAGTGGAGTAGACACCTTCAAAGAAACTTCTCTGGCTCATCCTGCTTCCTCTTCTGCTGCAGTCTCGGCCGCTCCAGCCACATCTGTAGTGATACCGGCACCTGCCACCACGCAAACAGACGATCTGTCAGCAACACCACCACCTGGGTCACCAACCATCTCCACAATGTCCCGTGGAAGCGTTCAGCTTTCCATCTCCCAAACACTTGAGAGGAAGGGGAAGTACCCCCCTACCCACCCGCGATCCCTGGCCCTGAATGCCAGCATTTCTAAATTCTTGGCCTATGAAATGCTGTCATTCCATCTGGTGGAGACGCACAGTTTTAAAAACCTTATGTCGGTGGCTGTCCCACAGTACGTCGTGCCCAGCCGCCACTACTTTTCCAGGCAAGCCATCCCTTCCCTGCACAACCAAGTGGGGGAAAAAATCAGGTGTGCACTGCGCAACGCCATCTGTGCCAAGGTCCACCTAACTACCGATACGTGGACCAGTAAGCACGGTCAGGGGCGTTATATCTCCCTAACGGCACACTGGGTAAATGCAGTGGCAGATGGGCCTGAGGCGGATAGCAATTTGGCGCATGTCCTTCCACCACGAGGATTGCAGGGCGCTTCAGTTTGCCTCCTGTTCCTAACTCCTCCTACTCCGCTTCCTCATCCTCTACCGCCTCCTCATCCGGACAGCGTAACACCTTCACCACCAACTTCAGGGGTAAACGACAGCAGGCAGTTTTAAAACTTGCCTGTTTGGGGGAAAAACCACACACCGCGCAGGAGTTGTGGAGGAGCATGGAACAGCAGACAAATGAGTGGTTGCTGCCAGCGAGCCTTAAGCCCGGCCTGGTGGTGTGCGATAACGGGCGAAATCTCATAGCAGCTCTGGGCCTAGCCGGTTTGACGCACATCCCTTGCCTGGCGCATGTGCTGAATTTGGTGGTGCAGAGGTTCCTTAAAAACTACCCCGATATGTCAGAGCTGCTGCAGAAAGTGCGGGCCGTCTGTGCGCACTTTCGTCGTTCTCACCCTGCTGCTGCTCGTCTGTCAGCGCTGCAGCGTAACTTCGGCCTTCCCGCTCACCGCGTGACGTGCCCACAAGGTGGAACTCCACCTTGCACATGCTGGAAAGACTGTCCGAGCAGCAGCAGGCCATAGTGGAGTTTCAGCTGCAGCACGCACGCGTGAGTCACTCTGCGGAACAGCACCACTTCACCACCAATAACTGGGCCTCCATGCGAGACCTGTGTACCTTGTTGCACTGTTTTGAGTACTCCACCAACATGGCCAGTGCCGATGACGCCGTTGTCAGCTTAACTATCCCACTTCTATGCCTCCTTGAAAAAACAATTCGGGCAATGATGGAAGAGGATGTGGCACAGGATGAGGAGGAGGAGGAGGAGAAGGATGAAGAGGTAACATTTCCAAGGCTTTCAGGGCAGTCATTCACAAGGGGCTCCGAGGGTGGCTTCCTGCACACACAAACGCCAGGGACACAATTGTCCAGCAGGGGCACAGTTCTGGAGGATGAGGAGCTGGAGGAGGAGATGAAACCATGTTCACAGAAGGGTGGCACCCAGGGCAGCTCATGGCCATCACTGGTGCGTGGCTGGGGGGATACAGAGGACACAGATGATACACCTCCCACAGAGGACAGCCTTTCCTTGCCTCTGGGCAGCCTGGCACACATGAGCGATTACATGCTGCAGTGTCTCCACAACGACCGCCGAGTTGCCCACATTCTAACTTGTGCTGATTACTGGGTGGCCACGGTGCTGGATCCCCGTTACAAGGACAACGTACCGTCTTTAATTCACTCACTGGAGCGCGATCGCAAGATGCGCGAGTACAAGCGCACGCTGGTAGACGCGATGCTGCTGGCATTCCCACCTGACAGCGGGGCCACAGTGGAAGCACAAGGCAGAGGAGGAGGAGGAGGAGGAGGTCGCCAACGCAACCAGGGCACCGCCAGCACCTCAGAAGGCAGGGTTAGCATGGCCGAAATGTGGAAAAGCTTTGTCAGCACGCCACAACAAACAGCAGCACCAGCAGCTCATATGGAACGTCTTAGCAGGAGGCAGCATTTCACCAACATGGTGGAGCAGTATGTGTGCACACGCCTAGACGTACTGAATGACGGGTCTGCCCCCTTCAACTTCTGGGTCTCCAAGTTGGGCACATGGCCTGAGCTTGCCCTTTACGCCTTGGAGGTGCTGGCGTGCCCTGCAGCCAGTGTATTATCTGAACGGGTATTTAGCACGGCTGGAGGCGTTATCACAGACAAGCGCAGCCGCCTGTCCAGAGACAATGTGGACAAGCTCACGTTCATTAAAATGAACCAGGCATGGATCCCACGGGACTTTTCCGTACCTTGTGCAGAATAGCGATGGATACCGACCTTACATAGCTATTGTTCTATTTTTGCTCTTTCTCACTCTTTTGTGGTGTACCCTCATTTAAAATTTCTGAAAAAAAGCTGTGTTGGCTACCTCGTCCTCCTCAGGGCCAGATTAACATAGGGGCTATTGGAGCTGCAGCTCCAGGCCCCTACCTTAATATAGGCCCCGAGTTGGCCATATTCACTGTTACCGCTCTTCTGTCACTTGTAAACACAGAAGTCTGGCTTCTATGCTCGCTTCCCCAGGCAGCTCCCTCAGAACCTCCCCACACAGCACGGAGGCCGGACAAGGAGGGACAGTTGCCGATGCATGGATGTGTTTATGGGCTTCAGAGACAGCATCCCATGTTGAACTAGGCATGCATGGCTGCACCCTTCCTCCTCTGGGTGCATGCCAAGGCACGGCCCTTAAGGCCCTTCAAAATCCTCAGCACCAAGCCCATGATGCTCTTAATCCGGCCCTGGTCCTCCTCCACCACCGCTTCCACCTACACTGCCCATAGGTGTGCGCAGCCTATTGCATTAGGGTGTGCACCCCAAAGTTTAAATACACATGCATGTGTTTGCCTACATGTAAATGGCCCCAATACATTACTCTCCCTGCTGGCAAAGAGAAATAGAGCAGAGCAGGTCCGAGGGAGATCTTTTCCATCTCCTCACTGGCAAACTGAGCGATAATGCTATATGCCCTAGGTGATTAGGGTGTGCCCAGGTACACCCGGCACACCCTGTGCGCACGCCTATGACACCGCCACATCCACCACCACCTCAACCTCCCTCCTACTCCATATGGGCCTCGTCCTTCAGAGATGAAGAACATTGTTTTATTTTTCTGTTTTTTTTTTTGTTGTTTTAAGTTATTTCCCTATCCACATTTATTTGCAGAGCACTTGCCATGCTCTTAACTACGTTTTGCTGCCATTTGCAGCACTCTAGCCCTTTCCATTGGTGTTTTAGAGCCATTTTAGTGCCTGAAAGTTCGGGTCCCCATTGACTTCAATGGGGTTCGGTGTCCGGGAAAAGTTCGGCAAAAGTCCGGGACACGGACACGGACTTTTTTTTTAAGTTTGGCAGAACCCGCCGAACACGGACATCCAGGTGTCCGCTCAACTCTACTGATAGGAAAACTTCACTTGCAGGGACATCAGTTTCACATAATCTGATTGCGCATTAATGCATAATAAACTGCTGTAGTAGTGCACTCACTCACTGCAATAATTTTAAATCACTACTGCAGTGCGGTCAGTGCAAAACTGCTAGAAAAAAAGCTAGGCAACAGCTAGACAGTGGATTGGATTGGAGTCAGCGGACTACCGCTGCAGTAGGGCACTCACTGTCTGCAACTACTGCAGTCAGTGCAAAACTGCTAGAAAAAAGCTAGGCAACAGCTACACAGTGGATTGGACTGGAGTTAGTTGTCTACCACTGCAGTAGGGCACTCACTGCAACTACTGCAGTCAGTGCAAAACTGCTAGATAAAAAGCTAGGCAACAGCTACACAGTGGATTGGACCTGGAGTCAGTGGAGTTGACTACCGCTGCAGTAGGGCACTCACTGCAACTACTGCAGTCAGTGCAAAACTGCTAGAAAAAAAGCTAGGCAACAGCTACACAGTGGATTGGACTGGACTGGAGTCAGTGGACTACCACTGCAGTAGGGCACTCACTGCAACTACTGCAGTCAGTGCAAAACTGCTAGAAAAAAAGCTAGACAACAGCTACACAGTGGATTGGACTGGAGTCAATGGAGTCGACTACCGCTGCAGTAGGGCACTCACTGCAACTACTGCAGTCAGTGCAAAAGTGCTAGAAGAAAAGCTAGGCAACGACTACACAGTGGATTGGACTGGACTGGAGTCAGTGGACTACCTCTGCAGTAGGGCACTCACTGCAACTACTGCAGTCAGTGCAAAACTGCTAGAAAAAAAGCGAGGCAACAGCTTCACAGTGGATTGGACTGGACTGGAGTTAGTGGACTACCGCTGCAGTAGCGCACTCACTGTCTGCAACTACTGCAGTCAGTGCAAAACTGCTAGAAAAAAGCTACGCAACAGCTACACAGTGGATTGGACTGGAGTTAGTGGTCTACCACTGCAGTAGGGCACTCACTGCAACTACTGCAGTCAGTGCAAAACTGCTAGAAAAAAAGCTAGGCAACAGCTACACAGTGGATTGGACCTGGAGTCAGTGGAGTTGACTACCGCTGCAGTAGGGTACTCACTGCAACTACTGCAGTCAGTGCAAAACTGCTAGAAAAAAAGCTAGGCAACAGCTACACAGTGGATTGGACTGGACTGGAGTCAGTGGACTACCACTGCAGTAGGGCACTCACTGCAACTACTGCAGTCAGTGCAAAACTGCTAGAAAAAAAGCTAGACAACAGCTACACAGTGGATTGGACTGGAGTCAATGGAGTCGACTACCGCTGCAGTAGGGCACTCACTGCAACTACTGCAGTCAGTGCAAAAGTGCTAGAAGAAAAGCTAGGCAATGACTACACAGTGGATTGGACTGGACTGGAGTCAGTGGACTACCGCTGCAGTAGGGCACTCACTGCAACTACTGCAGTCAGTGCAAAACTGCTAGAAAAAAAGCGAGGCAACAGCTTCACAGTGGATTGGACTGGACTGGAGTTAGTGGACTACCGCTGCAGTAGCGCACTCACTGTCTGCAACTACTGCAGTCAGTGCAAAACTGCTAGAAAAAAGCTACGCAACAGCTACACAGTGGATTGGACTGGAGTTAGTGGTCTACCACTGCAGTAGGGCACTCACTGCAACTACTGCAGTCAGTGCAAAACTGCTAGAAAAAAAGCTAGGCAACAGCTACACAGTGGATTGGACCTGGAGTCAGTGGAGTTGACTACCGCTGCAGTAGGGTACTCACTGCAACTACTGCAGTCAGTGCAAAACTGCTAGAAAAAAAGCTAGGCAACAGCTACACAGTGGATTGGACTGGACTGGAATCAGTGGACTACCACTGCAGTAGGGCACTCACTGCAACTACTGCAGTCAGTGCAAAACTGCTAGAAAAAAAGCTAGACAACAGCTACACAGTGGATTGGACTGGAGTCAATGGAGTCGACTACCGCTGCAGTAGGGCACTCACTGCAACTACTGCAGTCAGTGCAAAACTGCTAGAAAAAAAGCGAGGCAACAGCTTCACAGTGGATTGGACTGGACTGGAGTTAGTGGACTACCGCTGCAGTAGCGCACTCACTGCAACTACTGCAGTCAGTGCAAAACTGCTAGAAAAAAAGCCTAGCAACAGCTACACAGTTGATTGGACTGGAGTCAATGGACTACCGCTGCAGTAGGGCACTCACTGGAACTACTGCATTCAGTGCAAAACTGCTAGAAAAAAAGCGAGGCAACAGCTACACAATGGATTGGACTGTACTGGAGTCAGTGGACTACCGCTGCAGTAGGGCATTCACTCACTGCAATCATTTTAAATCACTACTGCACTACTGCAGTGACTGCAGTAGTGATTTAAAATTATTGCTGCAGGGAGGGGCGCACTACTGCAGCAATAGTCCACTGACTGAAATCCACTGTCTTGCTTTCTAGCAGTTTTGCAGTTGCACTGACTGCAGCGCAGCGCAGTCAGTGCAAAATTGCTAGAAAAAAAGCTAGACAAAAGCTAGATAGTGGGATGGATTGGAGTGGATTACAGTATAGTGCAGAAAGCAAAACATTTCAGCATGTTAACCAGTTAAACGGCTTCTTTTCTTTTCCGAGGAAGGAGGAGCAGAAAGGTATCTTCTAGCATGAAAAGCACGTCTTTTGTAGCGTGCCTCATTTTCTTTCCACCACTGAAGAGGATCTCTTCTTCTGTCAATTACTGGTTCCTTCAAATAGAGATGAAGTTCATCATCCAGGCTCATTATTGCAGATTCTGAAGAATCCTACTCATGAGGCCCCAATAAAACACTGAACATGGCATCTATTTGACCACGATGAATTTTCTCTTCTGTCCGTTGTCTTTTTGGACATATTTCTCCTGCATCCTGCTCTTCCAGATCAGAAACCTTCTCTTATTGACTTTTCTTTTTGTCAGGAACCTCCTGCACCTTCTGTTGAATATCTTCTGTCAGCCATTGTTTTGCCTGGCCAATACTTTTTCAGAAGTGAAAGGATGGTTCTTGTATCGAGGATCCAAAAGACATGCAAGCACTACATTTGTATTCTCCTCATGCTTCTCAAAACGTTTGGCGAGGCTGTCCCTCATGGCCTGCCTACATGTTTTAATGCCCCCTGTGTTGGGTCTTTCATTCTGTTGAAGAAGCATCTTCAGCATTCTCACAAAAGGGATGACAGAGGACACAGATGAGTTGTAATGACTCACCTCTATTGTCACTTCCTCAATGGGTAGGAGGGTCTCAATGATGTTGGCTACTATGTTCCACTGATCAGCAGTAGGACAAGAATATCCTCCAAGTCCATATTCACCAAAATATATGGTAAGAGCTCGCTTCTGCTCCAGTATCCTTTGCAACATGTGTAGCGTTGAGTTCCATCGTGTTGGAACAGTCTGTATTGTCTATCCGCTGTCAATGAAGTGGCATGTACGACTTATTAGTGATTCTGTTAGTACTGACCAGCAGTCAGTCATGAATGAGAGTGAGTTGCCAGCATTCTCTGGTTGCTGCATAGCCTTTACTTTCTCAATGATCTTTTGGTGAATCTTTTCAAGCATTTCAGTTCGATAAAACTTGTCACTCTTCAGTGGGTACCTTGGCTCAAGTATGGACATCAACCGCTTAAATCCAGAGTCAGACACTATTGTAAATGGCTGGTAATCAGTGACCATCATCTCAGTGATTACTCTGTCCAGCAGATGGGATCTTCCAACCGATTTTAGCCACCTGTTTTTTTTTCTGAAACATATCTGTTATTGTTAACAATATATAAAGGTATTGCTGCACTTAAACAATCATAATGGATAACATAAACCATGTGAAAAGCAGCTAACACAGATCTTGATTCTAGGCATAGATCAATAGTACATGTAGGATAAAGGGGTAGCGCTAATCTTATTTAGTGAAAAGCAAAAAATACAAGTCCACATACAATAAAAAGTGTCCACTCCACACGCAGATGTGCAAGGGTTATGGATCCAGAGAGCCACCACCAAGCTAAAAGACACACTGCCTCTTACCAAGACCCTCATTACAAAGGTCTTGTCCAGCATTCAAATATCTAGTCACACCGGCACTCCTCCTAGGATAACAGGCACGATCCCCTCCATAGGTACAAGCGCTCAGGTGAAACAAAAAAGAGGTATCCTCATAGCGTATTATGTATACACATGTTTATTGCACACAAAATATCATACTGCTTACATTGGAGTAGAGTTTTCAAGGCAGAGTGGAAATCCCCTGTGTATTGCGGTCTGCGTCTGTGTAAACCACCAACAAGATGGCCGCCGCATCTCCTCGTGGTAGCGAGTGTGTCGCCGTGGGCTCCCCCAACGCGTTTCGTCATAGGCTGACGTCATCAAGGGGTGTGGCCGTACGGCGACGCCGCTATATTTATATCAATGGAGACAGGCGGAGCATCAATCGCATCCCGGAAGCCGGACATCAGAAGATGCGTTCCAGCACCCGGAAATGAATGTATGGAGATAATAACCGCCTTCTTATTCACAAAGACAGCCGCTCTCTCTCTAGCTATTATGGACAATCCACCATATCGTAAACTAGACCATTAAAGGCCACAACACAAATTGGTATGGCAAATGGTATTTAAACCATATATTACAAAAACAAAATATTTAGCTACCAGGCCAGAGACCGGCGCCATCTAGTGGCCACAAAGCAGATCGCACACAAGGAGAACCACACTGCCAATTTCTACCACTCTATAACAATTATGATAAAATCAATACATTTGACACACAAATATTAAAAAACATAAAAAAATCCACAAATTGATAAAATGAGACAGAAATGACATGGTTCACATGAAAATAAAAATATATATATAATCTGAGGATCCAATAGATCACAGGTTCACAACATATCAGATATTGTAATATGATTAGGAATTATTATTAAACGTGTTTATATCCCAATCCGTATTTAACCCCAAGGGAGTATGAGATCGAATCTAATAGATCCAGTTTGTCTCCAATTTGGATACCCCCCCCCCCCCCCCGCCCGGGTCATATTACTCCCACTCCAGTGGCCATAAAACCTAACTATACCCAGGGACGTAGTGCCACTGGGGTCCCTTTGGTGACATTGGTCATAATGATGCGATATGGAAAAAATATTAGGGTAATTGGCGCTGCCAAATAATGAAAAAAATATATAGAGATGTGTCTCATAAATCTAAGTGCATATAGATGGTCAATATAAAATATCAATACTATAAGTAATGGTCCTTACAATATAACCAATGGTACTGATAATAAGCCACAGTAAGTATTATAGATTTCAAAAAATTAACCAACCATTCATCAATTAGTAACACTAATAAATGCTTAATAAAATTCAATAAAAATGCAAACCAATAAATAAGTAAAACAGTGAACAGTGTCTCAAAGCTAAAAGTATAGTGACTCTTGAAATAATTGGTGTAAACACTAGGTGGCAGTGTTGGTTTAAAATTAATAGGTGTGGATATCCAAGTGGAAGATGATGAGTGATACAAAGTGCCAAGTGCTATAATTATATCAGAGGTAAATAACAATATCTAAAAGTAAAGAAGTCTCCAAACTGGGTGCAAAAATGGATATCCAAGTGAAAATTAAATATATATATAAAAAACATCAAAATGAATTGCCTAAAAATACATATGATGTGCCAAGTGAAATATAAAAAAGTATCAGAGCTTTAGAAAGTATAATAAAAGAAATCCCAAAAATAAATAGGTAAATATCTGGTGAATGAATAAATATAAATGAGAAATTAGATAGTCTGTAATATAAGTGAAAAAAAGTCCACAAAAAATATATGTTCAATATAATAGTCCAACAACGTGCAATATAGTGATAAAAAGTGCCAAGGGAAATTGCATGGATGGAGGGGGTGCTTCCCGGTGTGGGTCAGGATGTGGGTGCTGGGTGAGGGAATTCCGTGCTCCCCTTCCTATGTAGCCCACACTCACCAGAGAGCGGCACCCCTACAGGGGTAACCAGCGTTGGGTATTTGGGGTATGCCCCGGTAAACCGCGGTGAGCCTCTCCTCTCCTCTTGGGACCAGTTGCACTTCCTCCCTCAAATGGTAAGGTTATTAGGATAAGCGATGTATAATAGGGGTGATAGGCAGCGCTCCAGAGTAATAAAGGTGATGTCCGGGATTATATGGATAAAAAACACTCATATAGTGAAGTACCGTAATGTGTGTCCATTTATTAAACCAGGTTTTCTGTTCCTGTCAGTCTCTTTAAAGTGAGTGGATGTTGTGATTTGACCATCCACCACCTTAATAGTCAAGTCCAAGAAATGAATCTACGAGTCACTGAACTCATACTGCAGGCTAATGCCCCTATCGTTGGTATTGAGCATGGACATATATTTCTGTAATGATACGGAATCGCCATCCATTAGGAGGAGGATGTAGTCGATATACCTAAGCCAGAGCACCAGCTCGGGCCTAGGCATACCCTCAACAACATCCTCTTCCCACTTGGCCATGAACAGGTTGGCCATGCTCGGCGCAAATTTTGTACCCATGGCACCCCCCTGTTCTGTAAATAAAACATACCTTTAAACCAAAAATAGTTCCGACTCATAGCGAAATCCAACAAAGTCAGTATATTTTCTCTTTGAAAGCCCAGCAGTGTATCAAGCCTTAAGAAATGAGATACCGCCTCCCGCCCATGTTGGTGGGAGATGATACTGTATAGCGATGACACATCTGCTGTGGCTAGAATATAACTGTCTTTCCACACTACGTTATTTAGTTCATTAATAACTTGCATAAAATCCCTGAGAAAGGAAGGTGTTTTTACAACCAAGGGTTGCAGAAAATTATCAATATATTTACCCACCCGGGAAGTAACAGAATCAATTCCACTAATAATGGGTCTCCCGGGTGGGTGTACGGTATCTTTATGTACCTTTGGCGGGTAGTAGATAACGGGAATTCGCGGCGCTGAAGGCACTAAAAAAGTTTTTTCTTTCTTGGTAAGCAGCTTCCTCTGAAATCCACTTACCAACAAAGCCTCCAGTTCTTTTTTGTATACTTTTGTTGGATCGCCCTTCAGAGGGACATAAGTGTCTCTATCTGACAAGAGTCTGTGCATTTCTGCATCATAAGCAACAGAATCGAGGATCACGATCCCCCCCCCCCTTATCAGCCAGCCTCACTACAATGTCTTCCCTTTCCCTCAGAAGTTTAATTACTTTGCAAAAATCTGGATTGCTCCTGGGCTTTTTAATCTGTAATTGGTCCAAATCCTTAGCTACCAGGTCTCTGAAAACTGATAGCGAAGGTGGCAATTAGGGATGATCGAACGGTTCGGGTCGACCATCAGTTCGGCCCGAACATTGGGTGTTCGAGGTTCGGCCGAATTTAGAACTTTTTGCCCAAAAAGTTCGGAATTTGGCAACCAGAACCGTCCAAAATGCATTGCTTCAGGAAATGGGCTTTAAAAGCCCATGATTGGACCAGAACCATTAGCAAAAGCCAATTGAGGGGGCAGGAGAATGCTAGGAATGTGATTGGAGTGACTAGGGGGTCCCTAGACCAATCATTAGTGAATATGCCCCCCAGTATATAAGATCGCCCCCGCCATATTCCTAGCATTGTTATACTGAACATGGAAGAGAGTGGAAGCAGTTCTGTTAATTTTACTTTAAAAGTGTCATTTAGCTATTTTTAGTTTGAGGAAAGGGATATCTAGTGTAGTTAGAGTGCTCCTTTACACTTAAGTTAGCTTCAAAAATTTAGTTTCTGTAGGGAAAGTGTTAAGTGTAAGGGGACCGTAGTGTAGTGTAGTGTTAACTGGCAGTGACTGCTATGGCAGGGTGACAAAACCCTTCCATAGCAGGGTGACCGCTATATAGAAATTATCATTTCTCTTAATTGCTTCGGCACACCCATATGGCTTCTGACCAGCCAAGCATTTTTTATGCTGCAGGGGCTGCCACTGCCAGTGCTTTTTTGAGGACATGTTTGATGTCAGACATGACATCTGAACATGTGTATAGGGGGGTATATATACACATATATGTCTGAATATATACCCCTAGACATATATAGGTGTGATAGTAGCAGAAATAAATGCTTGCCTAATGAAATCATTTACAGTAATATATTTCTGCTATTATCACACCTATATATGGCTAGGTGTCTATATACATATAATTATGTGTGTATATATACCACTATACACAAGTTCAGATGTTTTGCCTGCCTCAAAAGAACCCAAAAAAATGCCAAAAAAACGCTAGCGTCAAAAAAAAAAATGCCCAGGTGTGTTTTTGCTGGCATTTTTTGGGGGGTTTTGGAGGCAGGCAAAACATCTGAACTTGTGTATAGTGGTGTATATACACCCATCCATATATTTATATACACACCTAGACATATATAGGTGTGATAGTAGCAGAAAAATATGCTTGCGTTAATGAAAGCATTTACAGTAATATATTTCTGCTACTATCACACCTATATATGTCTAGGTATGTATATAAATATATGAATGTGTGTATATATACCACTATACACAAGTTCAGATGTTTAGCCTGCCTCAAAAGAACCCCAAAAAATGCCAAAAAACGCTAGCGTCAAAAAAAAAATGCCCAGGTGTGTTTTTGCTGGCATTTTTTGGGGGGTTTTGGAGGCAGGCAAAACATCTGAACTTGTGCACAGTACCACTATACACAGGTTCAGATGTTTTTCCTGACTGCAAAGAACCCAAAAAAATGCCTGCTTTGAAACCTTAGTGGCAATGCCCCTGGGGGATTAAATGTTGAAGCATTGGAAAAACTAGTAGTTCTAACCCCCATGGTATAATCTTGCCTGGAGCTAATGGGGTTGGTAATCAAATGTCTCTTGATACTCATCTTCCGGACATATTTATGTAGGTCAATAAATGTCTCAAATTTATTGAGCGCTTTAGGGGGTGCAAATTTCAAACCGTGGTTTAATACATACTTTTCATCATTAGTAATGACAGCGGAACTCAAGTTAAAGAGTCCCCTATCCTTCATAGTCGCCTTTTTTTTTCTTCGGACCCTCCTCCCCCCTCGGGTCCCTCTTTTATGTTTTTTGGCCTTTTTGTCCTGGGGGTGACCCCGGGAAAAAACGTTGGTTGGATCCCCCTTGGTAATATTCCGAGTATGACCCATTTCTATCTCCATACTGGTTATGACCCTGGTATTAGGACGGCCCCCGATAATAATCAGGACAAAAATTCTGATTCCATCCTTCTTGCTGGGATGAGCCCCCATCTCGCTCAAAAGGATGTGCAGTAATAAACCGCTCCGGTTCCTCAAGATTGAGTGGTGCAAACCTATTGTAAGTAGGCATCCCTCCACCACTTTGTTGGGGATGAGATGGGTGTCCTCTCCCTCTTCCCCTTCCTCGGCCATGTCCCTGATGGACCCATTGGGTGGGCCGTGGTTGGGGAGAGTAGGGTTGCCTCTCTATGGGGTTATTGGGGCGAGTAGTAGCGGGTGGAAGAGCTGGACCAACCTCCATCTGTGCCCTCAAATCCTCCTTCTTGGGTTCACTAGATAAAGAGGTTTGCCACTTAAATACTTTTTTTTTTCTACTCCAAATCTTCCTTTTCCAAATGCTTTTTTAAAATTTCTGATTTTTTCTTATACTCATCTTTATTTTTGAAAGTACTCAATTTGTCTTTAATAACATTAATCTCCTCGTCCAATCGTGTCAATTTCTGTCTCTTTTTAGCTAACATAAAATTCAACAAGCTGATCCCAGCATACATTCATTTCCGGGTGCTGGAACGCATCTTCTGATGTCCGGCTTCCGGGAATGTGATTGATGCTCCTCCCGTCTCCATTGATATAAATATAGCGGCGTCGCCGTACGGCCACACCCCTTGACGACGTCAGCCTATGACGAAACGCGTCGGGAGGAGCCTACGGTGACGCTCGCTACTACGAGGAGACGCGGTGGCCATCTTGTTGGCGGTTCACACAGACGCAGACCGCAATACACAGGGGATTTCCACTCTGCCTTAAAAACTCTACTCCAATGTAAGCAGTATGATATTTTGCGTGCAATAAACATGTGTATACGTAATATGCTATGAGGATACCTCTTTTTTGTTTCACCTGAGCGCTTGTACCCATGGAGGGGATCGTGCCTGTTATCCTAGGAGGAGTGCCGGTGTGACTACATATTTGAATGCTGGATATGACCTTTGTAATGAGGGTCTATGTCTTTTGGTAAGAGGCAGTGTGTCTTCTAGCTTGGTGGTGGCTCTCTGGACTCTTAACCCTTGCACATCTGCGTGTGGAGTGGGCACTTTTTATTGTGTAGACTTTCACCTATATATGGACTTGCATTTTTTGCTTTTCACTAAATAAGATTAGCGCTACACCTTTATCCTACATATCTGTTATTGTTGCCTGGGATAGTGATGTTTCACCTTGTGATTCATTTTGTTTTTTCTGTGCTGCATGATACAATCCAACATGATGGACTCTTAGATGGGCCCAAAGATTAGACGTATTTTTGTTTTTTGCAGTTATTGATCCCATGCTTACATTGTTTTTTGCAAGTGTTGCAAAGTGCTGCTGATTTTCCTGGAGATGGAGATGAGAAATAGTCCCAGACCACACTTTTAATTTTTCTATCTGCATCCATCTCCATTGAAACTTGAAAGACACTAATGAATATAGGCTTAAAAAAATGGCTGGCTTGCCCCCTGTGGTGATGAGTGGCTGCCCTGGCACCCTTTGGTAGGTGGCTGGCTGGCACCCTTTGGTGGGTGGCTGGATGGCACCCTTTGGTGGGTGGCTGGCTGGCACCCTGTGGTGGGTGGCTGGCTGACACCCTATGGTGGCTGGCTGGCTGGAACCCTGTGGTGGGTGGCTGTCTGGCTGGCACCCTGTGATAGGTGGCTGGCTGGTACCCTGGGGTGGGTGGCTGCTGGCTGGCACCCTGTGGTGGATGACTGCTGGCTGGCACCCTGTGGTGGGTGGCGTGCTGGCTGGCTCCCTGTGGTGGGTGGCTGGCTGGCACCCTGTGGTGGCTGGCTGCTGGCTGGCACCCTGTGTTGGGTGGCTGGCTGGCACCCTTTGGTGGGTGGCTGGCTGGCACCATGTGGCGGGGGACTGGCTGGCTGGCACCCTTTGGTGTGTGGCTGGCTGGCACCCTGTGGTGGGTGGGTGGCTGGCTGGCACCCTTTGAGGGCTGGCTGGCTAGCTGACTGGTACTCTTTGGTGGCTGGCTGGCACCCTTTGGTGGGTGGATTGCTGGCACCCTTTGGTGGCTGGCACCCTTTGGTGAGTTGCTTGCTGGCACCCTTTGGTGGGTGGCTGGCTGGCACCCTTTGGTGGCTGGCTGACTGGCACCCTGTGGTGGCTGGCTGGCTGGCACCCTTTGGTGGCTGGCTGTCTGCCTGGCACCCATTGGTGGCTGGCTGGCTGGAACTCTGTGGTGGGTGGCTGGCTGGCACCCTTTTCGTGGCTGACTGGCTGGCACCCTTTGGTGGCAGAGCCTGTGGCTGGCTGTCTGGTACATGCCTGTGGGTGTGTGGGACTGAGTGGCTTGCTTGCACCGGGCAGCTGTGGGTGGGTGGCCGCGACGGCTGTGTTAAACACAAGTGTGCACTGTAACTGGTCACTGCACTGTATTTTATGATTGATTTCAGAAGAAATTGAATCACTCACTGTCTTGCAGAGACTCCAGTATGTGGCTGCGGCATGTGCGCACCGTGAGACTCCAAAATGAGGCTGAGGGAGGCGGCTTAAGAATCGCAGAAGCTGTCCCAGACTCGCAGTGCGCGGAGGCGCGTGGCGCAACATACGCGATGACGTCACGGCAATATCAACAATATTGGTACCCGCTGGGGTCGATTCCTATATATCAGGGAAAGTGCATATCTGCCCCCAATATATCGGTGTTGCCGATAATCAGTCGATCCCTAATAGAAACCAATCAGCTTCCAGGTTTTATTGCCAAAGCTTAGTTGAACAAGCTAAAGTTAGAATCTGATAGGTTTCTATGCAGAAATGTGACTCATTTTGCACTCTCTAGCTTTAGTAAATAAACCCTTTCTGTCTTTGCTATTGGTAAATAATCAGTCTGACTGTGTATGGATAGCCTCAATGTACCTATACACTCACTGCTGCCTTTATAGAGCAGGCATTTCCAGGTTTCAGTGAGATCCTCATATCATCTGAAGAAGGTTCAAAAACCCAGGAAGTTTTAGTATGCAATATCAGTTACTTACATCCTGGGCTTTCATATAGGCTACCAAATATGATGTGTGGCCTCACTGACCACTAGACAGGTGCAAGGTCAGGAGGTGGAGGGCTTGAAAAGAATGAGGGAGGATGTGTTTGATATCTACATGAAAAGTGTCCTTAGGTTTACAGATTCTTGGATGTCTAGCAGATCATCTGAGAATGAGCAGGCACTCTGGGGTGTTTAATGAATGATTCTTGGACCACTTTAGAAAGTAAGATGAGTCCACAGGTTTAATAGAAGTCTGAACATGTTACAGCGCTCTGTGTTATCATATTTATTTTTTGAAAAATAGCTTGCTCATCTACCCAGGTAAAATACAGCAAAGTCTTGCAAGGTCTTGCAAAGGTTTGCTATGATGATTCATTAGGCTTATGTAAACATCAGACATGTCTATATTTGAAAATTTCCAAATAACATTTTTCAGTGTATCAATTTGTCTGTTTGCTAATCTTTTTATAAAAAGTTTAAATACATCTGCTGTCCTTGAGGAATCTTGGACAAACTTCCCACCTGCTATCACCTGGAAATGTTCTCACTGGTTGTTGACTTCTCCCTTCTATAAAAGTGGAGACAGCAAAGGCTTGGTGGTACAGGAAATTGTCCTTGCAACTGCCTCACAATGCTCAGGCTTCTGGTACTTGCTGCCCTTGTCCTCTGCGGTAAGAAGTGATATTTCCTATACATCGATACTTTATTGAAGCATATAATAGGGGAAATAATTAAATAAACTCAGGAATATTTTATGAAAGAATGTACTGAATAATTAAAGTAAATATTAACACAATTTTTTTTGCAAAGTTTCTCAACTCCTGTAGTAAAATCAAACCAAGTAGATTTCATTTTAAATTTAAAGTACATGCAAAGCCAATTTTTATATGATTTTTTTTAATAGAGTAGGAAAGGGTTTGAACCATTTTCTTTTTTGGGGTGGGGGAGACCACTATCTCAATTTGTCCAGTGAACCACTGTTGACAGGACTCAAAGTGGGGAAGAATCCAACATTTTTAGCTGTGAGCAGAACAGAAAGGTGTGAGAGGTAAGCACTGATACTGAAATGTTAACTAGAAGCACCCCTTAATGATGGTTTTCCACTACAATTTAAATGGCCATAGCAGAATAAATTCAAAGGTAAAGGGAATTTCTGTAGTTTTCTACTCACAGCTGAAAAACAGTGATCAGGCTCGTATGTGTCAAATTCACTTTTACAATTCAGTTTTCTTTCTTGTTTATTATAGAACAGTATTTTCACATAACGTACTCACACACACACTTTTTGTCTTTTTGAATTTCGCTTAAAGGATACTGTCATGATGATAATATCCGCTATTTTGAGGACAATGATAATAGCCGTGTGGTAGGAGGCACCAACGCAGCCAAGAATGCCTGGCCATGGCAGGTTAGTTACACACAAGTACAAGATCCAGTCATTGATTTACCCTTTGAAGCACATTTTTTCATAAGTGATCAGTATACATTGTAGAATGCTTTATACATTGTTTTGTTTATTGATGATTTTATGGAGGTGAAGCATTTCCAAAATAATTTACTAATTCTATGACCTGTTTTCTTAACAGAATTAGTCAAATTAAAAGGAAGGTTAAAGGACTGTGTCTAGCCCAAGTGAAATTATATTCAGGATGAAGTCTGAAAATTAGCTACATATGGCTGCAATCAGAAAAAAAAATGCAGGAATTACTTCTAATTAGAGCTCTATATAATCCCTTGCAGTCACTTTGTTTGGGTCTTCACAGTTCTGTTAGATGGCACAGTAGACTCTTTTGAAATCCTTCTGGCCTGGGCGTCCTGCCTTTTAAACTCTGTATGTGGTTACTGCTGTGGAAAGAGCATTGCTTGAACATGTGAACTCACTAAAGGTTTGAAGTCTTGCTGGTATAGATTTAAGGCCAGTCAAAAAATAAAGTGGGCTTAGCTAAAGTACTTAACTATGATGATGTAGCTACAGGTAAAGCCATGCGCAGATGAATGTTAAGAACAAAGAGATACTAAACGCTGTTTTTGTATTGTTAAATTAAAAAAGGTTATACTTTTGTACAGAAAGGTCCCTTACCTTCTTTTCTGACTGTCCCCTGCTGGCACTGTCTGCGCCTCTCTCCTCTAAGTGCCTCTTTAGGAAGCCAGGTGCCAAGAAGGCACCAGTGCATTGGCGCTCCCAAGCCATAAATACATACAGTGCAGGTAAGCCATGCCCCTGCTCCCTCCTCACAGAAATTTGACTGGAAGAAGCAGGAGACTATGGCTCCCACTGCTTCCAGTGTGTCCTATGAAAGCAACCTGGGACAGCACTGGAGTGGTGACAGAAATCAGGGAAGTGTTTAGAGATGGGGGTGAGTTGGAAAAGTAATGCAGATAATGCAATAAGGTTAAAAAAAACAAAAAAAAAAAAAACAAAAAAAAATAAAACTGACGTTAAAAAACGGGTCCGCAAGACTACCAAAAATTCTGCCTGACTGGTGTGCACTTTTAGTAACCTCTTTAATATAGCACACAGTGTAACAGTCAGGCTATTATATGAATTCACAATTGGCAGCTAGCATGTACACAAATTGCATCTATAAACATGAAGCAATAAAAAGATGTCAAAATATTGTCACCAGATTGAATCAGGTTAGAAAAGTAAACATTATATCAGATTACTTTCTCTGGCAACATCCACCCTTGTTTTACCTTTCAGCAAAGTTATAATTCTGCTATTTAATTCCTTCAGGTATCTCTGCAGTACCTCTCTGGCAGCAGCTGGTACCACACCTGCGGAGGTTCCCTGATCCGTGCTAACCGTGTCTTGACTGCTGCTCACTGCGTGGACAGGTATTATTACATCAATGTACATACACAATAAAAAAAAAAATATATATATATAGAGTGAGAGAGAGAGACTGGAAATCTAAATAACACCCCCAACACACACCTGTGCAAAATGCACCCTCTGAACTGACCGGCTGAAGGAGTGTTTTGGATGCCCAGTTTAGCTGTCAGCACTAGCTTTGGCGCTGCACAGAATCTCATTGGGGGGGGGGGGGGGTTGACTCCCCTATCTCTCCATTATCTACTTTCCTGTTATCTTGATGATAAAAAGTGCACTTTTAGCAGTAAGAGAGACACTGTCTCATGACAGAGAGAGTGTCACCACCACTCCCCATAGTGTCTGCCGATACTGTGGATTCTTGTGCTGGCTGCAATGGAGGAAGAGTAAGAAACTGTGGGGGAGCACTGAGAGGGTAAATAACAGTGGGAGGGGAGCCCCTTTAAACAGACACTGTAAGTTTGAGCTGAATGGGGTAAGGTAACGGTGTTTGTTTTGTTGTTACCAAGCCAGCATATAAATAGCTTGCCATACAACTTCTGTCTGAAGTAACTGCACATAGTTTCATCATCAACATATTCCTCCTGTGCTCTCTCTGCTTTAAAAAGGGGTAGAGAGGGCAATAGATGTATGATATTCCTACAGGTGCTAACTTTTATTTCCCTCTGAAATGTATTATATGTCTAATATTAGAAACATCTCTCATTTTCTTTAATCTTTCTATTTTTCCCTAGAGTTGTCTCCTTCCGTGTTGCCCTGGGAGACCACAGCCTTAGCGCTAGTGATGGTACTGAACAGTACATCTCTGTATCTTCAATTAGAAAGCACGCCAGCTGGAACACAAACAACGTTGCTGCTGGGTAAAAAGATGAAACATGGCAATAGATCTGTTGTTGTTTACTCACAGTCATATAAATGTCCTTTTACATAAAAGTGGATAAGGTGGCATTAGGTACAACGTAAACATTTAAAAACAGCAACTATTTTGCTGAAGAAGCACATGTTAGAGCAGACTTTCTATTTCATATTAATCCATTAAATGTACAATATATCTTACATACAGCCAATAGAAACCTGTAGGTGGTGATAGAACCCTTGGCTTTGCAACTTAGTCATGTGGAAAAAATATAATAGACTTACTGTAGGTTCTCTGGGATATCATAATGAATAGTCTCTGCTTTCTGACAACACTTACAAACCTGGTAAACTCTGTGACCTCCAATTTTCTGCTAGTAAATAAGAATACTAGTTTTACATTAGCCATGGCACAGTTGATTTTTAAATTAACATTTGTCCAACCAAGTGGTCCTTGAAGAGCCACCCATTGATAAATAATCTACTCTGGCTGAATCAGCGAAATTTTGAGTTGCCTATGGCCAGTGCTATCCTACAGAAGAATCTTGCTTCTTGCTTGGAAAGTTTGTGGAGTTTTTTTTTTTTTTTAAACCATAGAATGATTCACATATCTCCAAAAAGTTCTCAGTCTAGCATTTATATCATAATTGTACAGGCACACAAAACCTAGGGACAATTTTAGTGGAAGCTTATTGACCTACAAGTATATTGTTTGACTGTAAAGAGAGAAAAGAGATCCCCTGGGGGAAATCCAAGCAAACATCAGAAACATCAGAAAACAAATTCCATGCATTTTCCCTGATGGAATTTCAGCCCCAGACCACAGCTCTGCAAGGTCAGAGTGCTAACCGCTTTGCCACTCTGTACATTGGGGTTATATGGGAGGTTAGACCTGCCTTTAACCAATATATCAACGCCCTTAGTATTTTGTCTTGTCTCTTATCATGGACAGAAGACTGTGCAAATGTCATTATGTTTTGTCTATTTTTATGAGTGTAAAGCACTCATGTCAATGTTTGCTACTTTTTTATAATTTATAGTTATGATATTGCTGTCCTGTGGCTGGCCTCCAGCGCTACCCTGAACTCCGCTGTGAAAGTGGCTTCTCTGCCAAGTGATGGCTACATTCTGGCAAACAACTACAACTGCGTTGTCACTGGCTGGGGAAGAACCAGCAGTAAGTATTGATTCCATCATAGGGAAGATTAGTGACATAGTTCTGTTAATATAGTCAGGAGGGGGTTACCAACTGTGGTGTGCAGACACATTTCAGAAAAGAAATAGTGTAAAAGTGTTTTTAAAACAGACATGCTATATGATTGCAGCTTTACTCAAAACATATCTCCTCAGCTGATTAGAAGTAGTGCTACAGAAATATCAAGTAAGCCCCTGGCAAATTCTATAATGTGAGCCTGTTTTACATTTTTTTAAATGCATGTGTTGTTACAGTTGTTGTTAATGAATGCAAACCTGGCTATCAGAGATTACATGCACAACTTTGTAATTGGTGTGACACACCACTAACCCATTAAGCTAGTGTATTGTATAATCATGACTCATAGGGGTTGGTTTGCTAAAGGCAAATAGGCTGTGTACTTTGCAAAGTGCAGATGCACTCTGCAAGAGCAGTTGCTCCAGAGCTTAGAAAATGAGCAGAAGCTCTGTTGACTTTCATCATCTAAACATGTGCAAGAAAAAATGCATTTTTGTTATTTTCCTTGCACATAATTGGGTGTTCTTTACAAAGTGAAGCTTTACCTCATTTACTAAGCTCTGGGGCAACTGTAAGTGCAAAGTGCCCTTTGAAAAGTGCATAAACTATTTGCCTTTAGTGAATCAACCCCATTGACTCTTCTCTTGAAGTATTACTAGCAAAGAGAGAATCAACTAGTTACCAGGCAAATTGCAATATTTTTGACTCACTTGCATTTATGCATGCAGATTTGATCAATCTGCAGGGAATCATAAAATATTGAATTCAAGATTGCCTGAATTACTGAATTATTGCATGATCCCTGCAGATTAGACAACAGTTGTGAATCACTTGTTCTTTTTGTTTACAAACTTTTTATTTGGTATAAAATTGTGGTTCAAGTAAATACAGTACAGGAAAAACGCATTGTAGATGGTAGTAGAAGGCACAAAATTAGAGTAAAATTCAACAAAGGAAATGTTAAGCTGGGTTGTTTAAAGAACATAGTACAGAAAATTCATAGTATAAGTGTAATAGTGAGAAATAACTACCCTATAAAGATATTGTGAGGCATACTAAATGAGCCATGTAAGATCAGATATTAAATGAACTTTAGAATGGATATAACTAGTAATCTAAAAATCAAAATAGTACACCAGAGTGATTGAACCAGGGAATCATTTGTTCTTCTGGTTTAACAATCACTGGATGAAAGTTTTATCTTTGCAATGGCTGTAATGCAAACCTTTCTTTGTCTGCAGCTGGTGGTTCTCTGCCCAGCATCCTCCAGCAGGTCACTCTGCCCACGGTTGCCTACTCTACCTGCTCCTTGAGCGCCTGGTGGGGCAGCACTGTTAAGACCTCTATGATCTGTTCTGGTGGTGACGGAGTCAAGTCATCTTGCAACGTGAGTTTCTTTTTTTATAACCTTTTTCTACTAAGTTTGTAGTTTGTATATAACCGGAAAACAAATCCCCAGTTTAAATATTGTTCTTTTTATGATCATTATCAGAAATATTAATATTTCTACAATTCTTTTTCTATAAAGTGGAAATATACAAAATTCCATGTCACTTTACAATCTGTGAGATCACAATGGATTTATTTATACATACAGTACAAGGATAACTGTGATATAATATACAAGGATAGAGCAGCTAGGACACCTCTGCTTTCAGGGTTTAGCAATCTTATAAGAACAGACAAACATCGTGGGACTTACTGCTAAACTTCCCTACATTTCCTACAATATATGGAATTTTATCAATGTATATTTATATTCATCACAATTATATTGCAAACCAAAGAGTTAAATAATGTATGACCGAAGTGTCAGTCTCATAAAATAACTCACCCCGCGCACAATAATCTAATGAGAAATAAGTGGCAACAAACAAAAAATTATAAAAGACGCACAGTCTCAAAGCAGCTGCTATACACAAAGAAATGTTAAAAAAGGTGTTGAGGATATTAAACCAAGTAAAATAGACTGAACACTAGCAGCGCTAAAAAAACAGGTCTATTGTATAAAACAATGTCCTTAAAGACTCATATGATATATGTGTATACAGTCCATGCAGTGATAAACTGGCACAATCCGTCCACCAGGGCAGGGGAGTGAAGGGTCCTGTCTGCTCTCCCAAAGATCAAACACACTCCAGTGCTCCCCCCCTTAGATTGATCACTCACCAGAAACCGGTGAATATAGAGCCTTCAATGAGGTCCACCAATCAGCGGGTGTATAGATCACTGCTGGGCTGCACCTAGCTGCTCCTTCCTCCAACTGTTCCTCAGTTCAAAAATTCATGTAATTGAACAAAGTGGGGGCAACAATAGTGTAATTCCGTAACACTTTATTAAAATCACACCCAATGCAAGCCCCTCTCCCCTCCAAATGGCTACTTACAAGAGGGCAGTGGAGTGCAGGCATAAAGCTCAAAATATGTACACTTGATGACCATTCCAAACCATTCCTGTGGCCCAATAGGAATAACGAATGATAACCAGTGTGGAAGGTATAGCGACCGCGCACATCGGCTCTGACGTTTCGTCCACTTGACTTCTTCTGAGAAGTGGACGAAACGTCAGAGCCGATGTGCGCGGTCGATATACCTTCCACACTGGTTATCATTCGTTATTCCTATTGGGCTACAGGAATGGTTTGGAATGGTCATCAAGTGTACATATTTTGAGCTTTATGCCTGCACTCCACTGCCCTCTTGTAAGTAGCCATTTGGAGGGGAGAGGGGCTTGCATTGGGTGTGATTTTAATAAAGTGTTATGGAATTACACTATTGTTGCCCCCACTTTGTTCAATTACATGAATTTTTGAACTGAGGAACAGTTGGGGAAAGGAGCAGCTAGGTGCAGCCCAGCAGTGATCTATACACCCGCTGATTGGTGGACCTCATTGAAGGCTCTATATTCACCGGTTTCTGGTGAGTGTTCAATCTAAGGGGGGGGGGGAGCACTGGAGTGTGTTTGATCTTTGGGAGAGCAGACAGGACCCTTCACTCCCCTGCCCTGGTGGACGGATTGTGCCAGTTTATCACTGCATGGACTGTATACACATATATCATATGAGTCTTTAAGGACATTGTTTTATACAATAGACCTGTTTTTTTAGCGCTGCTAGTGTTCAGTCTATTTTACTTGGTTTAATATCCTCAACACCTTTTTTAACATCACAATTATATTGCTACACGATTTGTAAAGCCATAAATACTGAATGTTCTACTCTAACTAAAGTGTGCATGCAGCATTGTCATTATCTGAACTTGATTTGGATGCTCCTATAAACACAAGTCACTTTGAGATCTTGAAAAAATATTTAATGATCTTTGTACAACATATTGTCAGCCTATTATATAGTGACAAATAATGAGGATACT
Source organism: Pelophylax lessonae (assembly GCF_965119305.1). Lineage (NCBI taxonomy): Eukaryota > Metazoa > Chordata > Amphibia > Anura > Ranidae > Pelophylax > Pelophylax lessonae. Next base: position 584,210,633 of record NC_138769.1, on the reverse strand, counting down.
TAACACCATGCCTTCTTAAAAATCAATTATGAAACAAGTGATTGTAGTGATTTCAACAATATTTTACTTATTTTCTTACAATTTCAGGGTGATTCCGGTGGACCCCTGAACTGTGCCATCAATGGTGTGTACCAAGTCCATGGCATTGTCAGCTTTGGATCCTCTCTTGGATGCAACTATTTCCAGAAACCATCCGTGTTCACCAGAGTGTCTGCCTACATCTCCTGGATCAACAGCGTAAGTCACCAATATGACCTTCCCAGATAAATACCCGGGCCTTTTACTTTACTTTGCACAGCTCAGCAAAAATCAATTCAAATGTTGTCACATGCAAATAGGCCAATGACCTGGTGGAGTATTCAGGAAAAATGACACTGTTTTGCTTCCATCTGTCTCTGCCTAAAGTAAAATAATCTGATCTGTTCTGAGATTTAGAGCTGGGTCACACAGGTGTTTTTAGCCAATAATTTCAATAAGGGTGACCTTGTAGAAATTCCTTACTAGTAGATTGCTGCATTTCACATAGGAATCACCCTGACCCTGTTACGCATACCGCATTGTGTGAATAAAACTGTCATGAAATCACTAGCAGAAAGAGCTTCCACATGCTTCTGCCTTTACTGGTTCATTAATCTGTCACTATTTACATATAGGTAAATGAACCATTATTAGAATTGTAAAACAGAGAGGTACTTAAGTTGTCAAGGGAGAGCTTGCACTATTTGTAGGGGAGAACTTAAAGTTGAACTGCAGGTAATACTGTTTTCTTTAAATTTTTTGGATAGAGTGGAGAGGGATTAGAACCCCTGTCAAATTTTATTGCCATCTGTGCCAGCCGTTATGGAGATTTACCCTCTCTATTTGTCCTATTTACTGTTATCTTATCACTGAAAGTGAAAGTAAAGGAAAATCATACATTTTAGGTGGTCCCTAGAATAGTAATAAAGGAGAAGTCTTCCAATGGAGACACTAGTTCAAGGGGGCAATGGATTTCCTTAAAGTGTATTTTTTTTTTTAATTAAAAAATTATGGTATTGCACAATGCAGCCCTGAACTTACTCTTCTTGGGTCCCCAGTTCGCTCTTTCTGCTCCTCCTCTTCTCTGAATGCCCTTTTAGCAAGACCCTTGCTATGGGGGTACTCATGCAAGCTCGCTCCTGAGTAGGGTTGTGTGCATCTATAGACACACACAGCATGGCTCGCCCTGCCCTCTGCTCATGTGTTTTGCTGTCTCTGTGCCTGTGAGGAAAGGAAGTGAAGGGAAATCTACCCAATGGGATACAGATGGCAAAAATAAACCTGATAGGGGTTATAACCCCCCCCCCCCCCCTCCCCACTCTACCCAAAATGAAAAAAAAAAGTTTTGCCTTTATTACTACTTTAACTGGAAGGGGAATTCTACTGATGATGGCTGTATAGTTGGGTATATTTGGTATGCTAAATATTACACTATATTGGCAGTAATTCAGTGAATTGGCTAACAAACATAATCCTTTTCTTTTGCTTCTTTTAGAACGTCTAATCAAAGAACCCTTTCTAAAGCTTTTTTGAAGAGAAACAAGCTTGTTGCATTGAATACTATTTCACCTATGATGTTTAAATAAGATCAGCATGATAATAAAGAGTTGAATGACAGTACATTTTGAGTATATTGTTTTATTTTCTTTCAATTTATACATAAAACACATCATATTAATCATATCATATTAATCATATCATATTAATAACTCCAGACTGTATCTATTTTATTTACATTACATTAAGCCCATGCGTATAGGGATATTCAGGAGATTCAGCTGTAAAACTGCAAGAACATTTAGAGAACAAAACAAACAAAGTGTTATACATCCACATATGTGCCCAAACATTTAATTGTTCTAATGTAGCAAAGACAGGTATTTTCTATTTTCCATCTTTTCCTATCTGTTTTAGTGTTGAACCATTTACAGTAGATCAGTCCTTGTGTTCCAGACTGAGCCCACAATCTTTTATTTATGCCTCACTCAAATATTTTATGGCAAAAATGTGAGGAAGCCAATCAACCGATCACTATGTTTTTGGGAGTAAACTTATTCAAACACAGGCAGAACATACAAAGCTCCATGCAAGTTGTGTGCCAAGTGCAAACCCAGGACAGCAGGGCAAGTGAAATAGCTGCTTACCCACCCCCCCCCCATGCTACTCAACGCATGTGCAGTATACTGTGACATATACAGTATATTCTGTGCATTGGTAACTAGGGATGAGCTTCGAGTTCGAATCGAAGCTAAGTTTGACATCGGGTGCTCTTTCGTTCGTAGAACAACGAACAAACGGGGCCGTTCACGGGAAATTCGCCTGCCATAATGCAATGCTTGTGATTGGCCAAAGCATGCACCTTGACCTGTATGCTTTGGCCAATCACAGCACAATATCCGAGATTGGCCAAAGGCAGGGTGCCTTTAGCCAATCATGGCTCAGGGGCTAAGTCCATGCCCCACACTATATAAAGGCTGCTTAAACGGCAGCCGTGTGTAGTGTGTTAGGAGTGGAGATTAGGCAGCATAGTTAGTGGAGTGTGCGGTTTATATATTAATAGATCAGCCAGTGTAGTAGATATATATATATTTATCAGCTATTTCAGGAGATAGTGGAGTATATATATTTATCAGTTATTGTCGGCTATATATCCACCAGTGCAGTATATATATCAGCCAAGTCCAGTATATATATCTAGTGCTGTGCTGTGATTGTAGTGGGGCCACTGAAGTGTATTGTATACAACACGTCTGTGTCACCCCACTGATACCATTTTTTTTTCATTGATATATAGATATATTTTTTTTTTTTTCTTTTCAACAAATTTTTTTTTTTTTTTTTTTAGCAGCATCAGGTTCTGTTGCTGCAATATTAGTATTCCCCCTTCTTTGTCGCAGGTAGTAGTACATCTTCTGCGTCAGCAGTGATTTTTTATTTTTTTTGCGCAGCAGCACTAATACTAATAATATTAAGGGTATAATTGCTGCTCCCCATGTGCATCTCAGGCGCTCTTCCTTCTGCTCCAGACATGGGTGTTTTTGTTGTTGGCACACCAGCACCAATAATGTTAGGGGCATAATTGCTGTACCCCCTTGTGCATCTCAGGCGCTCTTCCTTCTGCTCCAGACGTAGGTGTTTTTGTTGTTGGCGCACCAGCACCAATAATATGAAGGGCATAATTGCTGTACCCCCTTGTGCATTCTGAACGATTATAACTAGTGTTGAGCGAACACGGACTGTATTATTCGTGTTCGTACCGAATAATTGGATTTTTTGTACCCGAACACGGACACGGACACTTTACTGTATGTTCGGGTAAAAATCCGTGTTCGGTCGTTTTATTTCCGGGTTTTGCATGCTTTGGCGCTCTTTTCATGGCGGGCTTTCAACAGCCAATCAACAATCGTTTAACTGGTGTGCCTTAAGCCATCCCAGCCATGCCTGCAAATGTCTCAGTAGCTGTGATTGGCCGTCTGAAGCATGTGACCAAGTCTTTATAAGTTCGAGGCAGCCGCAGCGGCGTCATTATGCTGCTTAGATTCAGGGACAGAGAGCACACATCAACGTGCTGGCTGCTGATTAGGGAAAGATAGGCAGGAAAAAACCATTTGTGTCCGGATAGAATTGAGGGACAGGTCGGAGTGTTTAGGCAGGGCGAGTTGTAGGCATTTTAGGGATAGAGTCTGCTGAATTATATAGGGTCAGTGTCTTCTACAAACTACAATCGATATTGCTGTGTGGGGGGTGGGGTGAATCTGCACTCAATCCTGATCTACGATCTCTTCTCAATCCTGTTAGGGACAGAGTCTGCTGAATTTTAGGGAAACTGTGTTCTACAAACTACAATCGATATTGCTGTGTGGGGGGTGGGGTGAATCTGCACTCAATCCTGATCTACGATCTCTTCTCAATCCTGTTAGGGACAGAGTCTGCTGAATTTTAGGGAAACTGTGTTCTACAAACTACAATCGATATTGCTGTGTGGGGGGTGGGGTGAATCTGCACTCAATCCTGATCTACGATCTCTTCTCAATCCTGTTAAGCCCCGTACACACGTACCGATGGTCGGCTTACAAATGTTCCTCTTTTCTCCCCGGGATGTCGGTGTCTGCTGAAAAGTGCAAAGACAGCACAAGGACAGCACAAGAATTTTGTCCGCCGACTGCAGAAGTGATGTCATGTAATGGTTAACTTTCCCTGTGTTTTCTATTTTCTGAGCATGCCCAGTCTTGCAAATCTGCGGTCTGTCGGCCGAATTGTGTACTGACAGGCGAACAATCGTCCGTTCTGGTGTCGGCATACAAATATTTTCATGTTTGCACGAAAGACTTTTGTCCGCGGATTGTGCGCAGACATCTGTCGGAGGCACCATACTAACACGCGTACAATCGGCAGATCCTTCGTCCACCGACGTTTGTATGCCGACGATCGGTACGTGTGTACGGGCCTTTAGGGACAGAGTCTGCTGAATTTTAGGGAAACTGTGTTCTACAAACTACAATCGATATTGCTGTGTGGTGTGGGATTGGAGATAGGCAGGTGTCAGTGATCCACATCCATTTTTCTGTGTGTGAGCTGCAGTGAACACAATCTTTTTGGGCTGCAGTGAACACAATCTTTTTGGGCTGCAGTGAACACAATCTTTTTGGGCTGCAGTGAACACAATCTTTTTGGGCTGCAGTGAACACAATCTTTTTGGGCTGCAGTGAACAAAATCTTTTTGGGGTGCAGTGAACACAATCCTTTTTGGTGTGCAGTGAACACAATCTTTGTGGGGTGCAGTGAACAAAATCCTTTGTGGGGTGCAGTGAACACAATCTTTTTGGGGTGCAGTGAACAAAATCCTTTTTGGGGTGCAGTGAACAACATCCTTTTTGGGGTGCAGTGAACACAATCTTTTTGGGGTGCAGTGAACAAAATCCTTTGTGGGGTGCAGTGAACACAATCTTTTTGGGGTGCAGTGAACACAATCTTTTTGGGGTGGAGTGAACAACATCCTTTTTGGGGTGCAGTGAACAAAATCCTTTTTGGGGTGCAGTGAACAAAATCATTTTTGGGGTGCAGTGAACACAATCTTTTTGGGGTGCAGTGAACACAATCTTTGTGGGGTGCAGTGAACACAATCTTTTTGGGGTGGAGTGAACAACATCCTTTTTGGGGTGCAGTGAACAACATCCTTTTTGGGGTGCAGTGAACACAATCTTTTTGGGGTGCAGTGAACACAATCTTTGTGGGGTACAGTGAACAGAATCTTTGTGGGGTGCAGTGAACAAAATCTTTGGGGGGTACAGTGAACACAATCTTTGTGAGGTGCAGTGAACACAATCTTTGTGGGGTGCAGTGAACACAATCATTGTGGGGTGCAGTGAACTCAATCTTTGTGGGGTACAGTGAACACAATCTCATACTGAAGGTTTGAGGGTGCTGCCTGTTCCATACTCCCCCTACTCCTCATCTAGCCTTTTAGGGGTACAAACAATAGTAATTGGGGCCTAGTGTGGTTGTGTACGTGTGATATACATACACTTTTTTGGGATCATATTTTCTATTCCGCTATTTAATCAAAAACCTTTGGGGATCAGTTAAATTGGGGGATAGTCTGTGTTGGTACGTGTGAGAGAGATCCACCTTTCCAAGTTGTTGGGGTTCATCTCATACTTCTGAAGGTTTGAGGGTGCTGCCTGTTCCATACTCCCCCCTACTCCTAGCCTTTTAGGGGTACAAACAATAGTAATTGGGGCCTAGTGTGGTTGTGTACGTGTGATATACATACACTTTTTTGGGATCATATTTTCTATTCCGCTATTTAATCAAAAACCTTTGGGGATCAGTTAAATTGGGGGATAGTCTGTGTTGGTACGTGTGAGAGAGATCCACCTTTCCAAGTTGTTGGGGTTCATCTCATACTTCTGAAGGTTTGAGGGTGCTGCCTGTTCCATACTCCCCCTACTCCTAGCCTTTTAGGGGTACAAACAATAGTAATTGGGGCCTAGTGTGGTTGTGTACGTGTGATATACATACACTTTTTTGGGATCATATTTTCTATTCCGCTATTTAATCAAAAACCTCTGGGGATCAGTTAAATTGGGGGATAGTCTGTGTTGGTACGTGTGAGAGAGATCCACCTTTCCAAGTTGTTGGGGTTCATCTCATACTTCTGAAGGTTTGAGGGTGCTGCCTGTTCCATACTCCCCCTACTCCTAGCCTTTTAGGGGTACAAACAATAGTAATTGGGGCCTAGTGTGGTTGTGTACGTGTGATATACATACACTTTTTTGGGATCATATTTTCTATTCCGCTATTTAATCAAAAACCTTTGGGGATCAGTTAAATTGGGGGATAGTCTGTGTTGGTACGTGTGAGAGAGATCCACCTTTCCAAGTTGTTGGGGTTCATCTCATACTTCTGAAGGTTTGAGGGTGCTGCCTGTTCCATACTCCCCCTACTCCTAGCCTTTTAGGGGTACAAACAATAGTAATTGGGGCCTAGTGTGGTTGTGTACGTGTGATATACATACACTTTTTTGGGATCATATTTTCTATTCCGCTATTTAATCAAAAACCTCTGGGGATCAGTTAAATTGGGGGATAGTCTGTGTTGGTACGTGTGAGAGAGATCCACCTTTCCAAGTTGTTGGGGTTCATCTCATACTTCTGAAGGTTTGAGGGTGCTGCCTGTTCCATACTCCCCCTACTCCTAGCCTTTTAGGGGTACAAACAATAGTAATTGGGGCCTAGTGTGGTTGTGTACGTGTGATATACATACACTTTTTTGGGATCATATTTTCTATTCCGCTATTTAATCAAAAACCTTTGGGGATCAGTTAAATTGGGGGATAGTCTGTGTTGGTACGTGTGAGAGAGATCCACCTTTCCAAGTTGTTGGGGTTCATCTCATACTTCTGAAGGTTTGAGGGTGCTGCCTGTTCCATACTCCCCCTACTCCTAGCCTTTTAGGGGTACAAACAATAGTAATTGGGGCCTAGTGTGGTTGTGTACGTGTGATATACATACACTTTTTTGGGATCATATTTTCTATTCCGCTATTTAATCAAAAACCTCTGGGGATCAGTTAAATTGGGGGATAGTCTGTGTTGGTACGTGTGAGAGAGATCCACCTTTCCAAGTTGTTGGGGTTCATCTCATACTTCTGAAGGTTTGAGGGTGCTGCCTGTTCCATACTCCCCCTACTCCTAGCCTTTTAGGGGTACAAACAATAGTAATTGGGGCCTAGTGTGGTTGTGTACGTGTGATATACATACACTTTTTTGGGATCATATTTTCTATTCCGCTATTTAATCAAAAACCTTTGGGGATCAGTTAAATTGGGGGATAGTCTGTGTTGGTACGTGTGAGAGAGATCCACCTTTCCAAGTTGTTGGGGTTCATCTCATACTTCTGAAGGTTTGAGGGTGCTGCCTGTTCCATACTCCCCCCTACTCCTAGCCTTTTAGGGGTACAAACAATAGTAATTGGGGCCTAGTGTGGTTGTGTACGTGTGATATACATACACTTTTTTGGGATCATATTTTCTATTCCGCTATTTAATCAAAAACCTTTGGGGATCAGTTAAATTGGGGGATAGTCTGTGTTGGTACGTGTGAGAGAGATCCACCTTTCCAAGTTGTTGGGGTTCATCTCATACTTCTGAAGGTTTGAGGGTGCTGCCTGTTCCATACTCCCCCTACTCCTAGCCTTTTAGGGGTACAAACAATAGTAATTGGGGCCTAGTGTGGTTGTGTACGTGTGATATACATACACTTTTTTGGGATCATATTTTCTATTCCGCTATTTAATCAAAAACCTTTGGGGATCAGTTAAATTGGGGGATAGTCTGTGTTGGTACGTGTGAGAGAGATCCACCTTTCCAAGTTGTTGGGGTTCATCTCATACTTCTGAAGGTTTGAGGGTGCTGCCTGTTCCATACTCCCCCTACTCCTAGCCTTTTAGGGGTACAAACAATAGTAATTGGGGCCTAGTGTGGTTGTGTACGTGTGATATACATACACTTTTTTGGGATCATATTTTCTATTCCGCTATTTAATCAAAAACCTTTGGGGATCAGTTAAATTGGGGGATAGTCTGTGTTGGTACGTGTGAGAGAGATCCACCTTTCCAAGTTGTTGGGGTTCATCTCATACTTCTGAAGGTTTGAGGGTGCTGCCTGTTCCATACTCCCCCTACTCCTAGCCTTTTAGGGGTACAAACAATAGTAATTGGGGCCTAGTGTGGTTGTGTACGTGTGATATACATACACTTTTTTGGGATCATATTTTCTATTCCGCTATTTAATCAAAAACCTCTGGGGATCAGTTAAATTGGGGGATAGTCTGTGTTGGTACGTGTGAGAGAGATCCACCTTTCCAAGTTGTTGGGGTTCATCTCATACTTCTGAAGGTTTGAGGGTGCTGCCTGTTCCATACTCCCCCCTACTCCTAGCCTTTTAGGGGTACAAACAATAGTAATTGGGGCCTAGTGTGGTTGTGTACGTGTGATATACATACACTTTTTTGGGATCATATTTTCTATTCCGCTATTTAATCAAAAACCTTTGGGGATCAGTTAAATTGGGGGATAGTCTGTGTTGGTACGTGTGAGAGAGATCCACCTTTCCAAGTTGTTGGGGTTCATCTCATACTTCTGAAGGTTTGAGGGTGCTGCCTGTTCCATACCCCCCCTACTCCTCATCTAGCCTTTTAGGGGTACAAACAATAGTAATTGGGGCCTAGTGTGGTTGTGTACGTGCGAGATACATACACTTTTTTTGATCATATTTCCTATTCCGCTATTCAATAAAAACCTTTGAGGATCAATTGAATTGCGGGATAGTCTGTGTCGGTACGTGTGAGAGAGATCCACCTTTCCAAGTTGTTGGGGTTCATCTCATACTTCTGAAGGTTTGAGGGTGCTGCCTGTTCCATACCCCCCCTACTCCTCATCTAGCCTTTTAGGGGTACAAACAATAGTAATTGGGGCCTAGTGTGGTTGTGTACGTGCGAGATACATACACTTTTTTTGATCATATTTCCTATTCCGCTATTCAATAAAAACCTTTGAGGATCAATTGAATTGCGGGATAGTCTGTGTCGGTACGTGTGAGAGAGATCCACCTTTCCAAGTTGTTGGGGTTCATCTCATACTTCTGAAGGTTTGAGGGTGCTGCCTGTTCCATACCCCCCCTACTCCTCATCTAGCCTTTTAGGGGTACAAACAATAGTAATTGGGGCCTAGTGTGGTTGTGTACGTGCGAGATACATACACTTTTTTTGATCATATTTCCTATTCCGCTATTCAATAAAAACCTTTGGGGATCAATTAAATTGCGGGATAGTCTGTGTCGGTACGTGTGAGATCCACCTTTCCAAGTTTTTGGGGTTCATCTCATACTTCTGAAGCTTTGAGGGTGCTGCCTGTTCCATACTCCTCCTCCTCCTCATCCATCCTTTTAGGTGTACAAACAATAGTAATTGGGGCCTAGTGTGCTTCTGTACGTGTGAGATACATACACATTTTTTGATCATATTTCCTATTCCGCTATTCAATAAAAACCTTTGGGGATCAATTAAATTGCGGAATAGTCTGTGTCGGTACGTGTGAGATCCACCTTTCCAAGTTTTTGGGGTTCATCTCATACTTCTGAAGCTTTGAGGGTGCTGCCTGTTCCATACTCCTCCTCCTCCTCATCCATCCTTTTAGGTGTACAAACAATAGTAATTGGGGCCTAGTGTGCTTCTGTACGTGTGAGATACATACACATTTTTTGATCATATTTCCTATTCCGCTATTCAATAAAAACCTTTGGGGATCAATTAAATTGCGGAATAGTCTGTGTCGGTACGTGTGAGATCCACCTTTCCAAGTTTTTGGGGTTCATCTCATACTTCTGAAGCTTTGAGGGTGCTGCCTGTTCCATACTCCTCCTCCTCCTCATCCATCCTTTTAGGTGTACAAACAATAGTAATTGGGGCCTAGTGTGTTTCTGTACGTGCGAGATACATACACTTTTTTTGATCATATTTCCTATTCCGCTATTCAATAAAAACCTTTGGGGATCAATTAAATTGCGGGATAGTCTGTGTCGGTACGTGTGAGATCCACCTTTCCAAGTTTTTGGGGTTCATCTCATACTTCTGAAGCTTTGAGGGTGCTGCCTGTTCCATACTCCTCCTCCTCCTCATCCATCCTTTTAGGTGTACAAACAATAGTAATTGGGGCCTAGTGTGCTTCTGTACGTGTGAGATACATACACATTTTTTGATCATATTTCCTATTCCGCTATTCAATAAAAACCTTTGGGGATCAATTAAATTGCGGAATAGTCTGTGTCGGTACGTGTGAGATCCACCTTTCCAAGTTTTTGGGGTTCATCTCATACTTCTGAAGCTTTGAGGGTGCTGCCTGTTCCATACTCCTCCTCCTCCTCATCCATCCTTTTAGGTGTACAAACAATAGTAATTGGGGCCTAGTGTGCTTCTGTACGTGTGAGATACATACACATTTTTTGATCATATTTCCTATTCCGCTATTCAATAAAAACCTTTGGGGATCAATTAAATTGCGGGATAGTCTGTGTCGGTACGTGTGAGATCCACCTTTCCAAGTTTTTGGGGTTCATCTCATACTTCTGAAGCTTTGAGGGTGCTGCCTGTTCCATACTCCTCCTCATCCATCCTTTTAGGTGTACAAACAATAGTAATTGGGGCCTAGTGTGCTTCTGTACGTGTGAGATACATACACATTTTTTGATCATATTTCCTATTCCGCTATTCAATAAAAACCTTTGGGGATCAATTAAATTGCGGAATAGTCTGTGTCGGTACGTGTGAGATCCACCTTTCCAAGTTTTTGGGGTTCATCTCATACTTCTGAAGCTTTGAGGGTGCTGCCTGTTCCATACTCCTCCTCCTCCTCATCCATCCTTTTAGGTGTACAAACAATAGTAATTGGGGCCTAGTGTGCTTCTGTACGTGTGAGATACATACACATTTTTTGATCATATTTCCTATTCCGCTATTCAATAAAAACCTTTGGGGATCAATTAAATTGCGGGATAGTCTGTGTCGGTACGTGTGAGATCCACCTTTCCAAGTTTTTGGGGTTCATCTCATACTTCTGAAGCTTTGAGGGTGCTGCCTGTTCCATACTCCTCCTCCTCCTCATCCATCCTTTTAGGTGTACAAACAATAGTAATTGGGGCCTAGTGTGTTTCTGTACGTGTGAGATACATACACTTTTTTTGATCATATTTCCTATTCCGCTATTCAATAAAAACCTTTGGGGATCAATTGAATTGCGGGATAGTCTGTGTCGGTACGTGTGAGAGAGATCCACCTTTCCAAGTTGTTGGGGTTCATCTCATACTTCTGAAGGTTTGAGGGTGCTGCCTGTTCCATACCCCCCCTACTCCTCATCTAGCCTTTTAGGGGTACAAACAATAGTAATTGGGGCCTAGTGTGGTTGTGTACGTGCGAGATACATACACTTTTTTTGATCATATTTCCTATTCCGCTATTCAATAAAAACCTTTGGGGATCAATTAAATTGCGGGATAGTCTGTGTCGGTACGTGTGAGATCCACCTTTCCAAGTTTTTGGGGTTCATCTCATACTTCTGAAGCTTTGAGGGTGCTGCCTGTTCCATACTCCTCCTCCTCCTCATCCATCCTTTTAGGTGTACAAACAATAGTAATTGGGGCCTAGTGTGCTTCTGTACGTGTGAGATACATACACATTTTTTGATCATATTTCCTATTCCGCTATTCAATAAAAACCTTTGGGGATCAATTAAATTGCGGGATAGTCTGTGTCGGTACGTGTGAGATCCACCTTTCCAAGTTTTTGGGGTTCATCTCATACTTCTGAAGCTTTGAGGGTGCTGCCTGTTCCATACTCCTCCTCCTCCTCATCCATCCTTTTAGGTGTACAAACAATAGTAATTGGGGCCTAGTGTGTTTCTGTACGTGTGAGATACATACACTTTTTTTGATCATATTTCCTATTCCGCTATTCAATAAAAACCTTTGGGGATCAATTGAATTGCGGGATAGTCTGTGTCGGTACGTGTGAGAGAGATCCACCTTTCCAAGTTGTTGGGGTTCATCTCATACTTCTGAAGGTTTGAGGGTGCTGCCTGTTCCATACCCCCCCTACTCCTCATCTAGCCTTTTAGGGGTACAAACAATAGTAATTGGGGCCTAGTGTGGTTGTGTACGTGCGAGATACATACACTTTTTTTGATCATATTTCCTATTCCGCTATTCAATAAAAACCTTTGAGGATCAATTGAATTGCGGGATAGTCTGTGTCGGTACGTGTGAGAGAGATCCACCTTTCCAAGTTGTTGGGGTTCATCTCATACTTCTGAAGGTTTGAGGGTGCTGCCTGTTCCATACTCCCCCTACTCCTCATCTAGCCTTTTAGGGGTACAAACAATAGTAATTGGGGCCTAGTGTGGTTGTGTACGTGTGATATACATACACTTTTTTTGGATCATATTTTCTATTCCGCTATTCAATAAAAACCTTTCTAGGGCAAGATCTTAAATTACAGAAATATGAGGAGACCGTCAAATAAGGGCCGTGGCCTGGGTCGTGGTGCTGCTGGTAGAGCTCCTGTTGCAAGGAGAGGACATGGTCGATCTGTGCCAGCTACACGCACAAGTGAAACACCTTCCTCAAGTGTGAGTAGGCGACAGAACCTGCATCAGTATTTGGTAGGGCATCAAACGCCCCTAGAAGTGATGAGGCCAGAACAAGTTGAGGCGATAGTAGATTGGTTTGCTGCTGACAGTGCCTCCAGTTCCTTCACATTGTCTCCCACCCAGTCTACTGCAGAAAGGTCAGAGTTGGCACCTGCAGCCAATGTCCAACCGTCTTTCACCTCACCCCCTTGCAAATCAGGCCAGCAGTCTGAGCCCCAAGCCATACAGCAGTCTCTTATTCTTTTTGAGGACTCTGTCAGCAGGGTTTCCCAGGGCCATCCACCTAGCCCTGCCCCAGAAGTGGAAGAGATTGAGTGCAGCGATACCCAACCACTTATTCCTCAAGATGAGTACATGCAAGGATCATCGCAGCACGTCTCCGATGATGACGAAACGCAGGTGCCAACTGCTGCGGCGTTCAGCATTGTGGAGACCGACAAGGAGGGCAGGGGTGAAGACTGGGTGGAAGATGATGTGGAGGACGATGAGGTCCTCGACCCCACATGGAATGAACGTCATGCAGGTGAACTGAGTAGTTTGGAGGAAGAGGCGGTGGTCGCACAGAGCCACCAGCACAGCAGAAGAGGGAGCAGGGTGCAGAAGCGGAGCGGCCGTGCCCTAGACACTACGCCCGCTACTGCCCAACGCAGCAAGGGAACGAGCGCACCAAAGTCAGCTCAAAGGAGTTCTCTAGCGTGGAAGTTCTTTAGAAAATGTGCTGATGACAGGACACGAGTGGTTTGCACCCTGTGCAATCAGAGCTTGAAGCGAGGCATGAACCTTCTCAACCTGAGCACAACCTGCATGATCAGGCATCTAAGTGCAAAGCACGAGCTGCAGTGGAGTACACACCTTCAAAACCAAGAAACGTCACTGGCTCATCCTGCTTCCTCTTCTGCTGCAGTCTCGGCCGCTCCAGCCACATCTGTAGTGATACCGGCACCTGCCACCCCGCAAACAGACGATCTGTCAGCAACACCACCACCTGGGTCACCAACAACCATCTCCACAATGTCCCGTGGAAGCGTTCAGCTTTCCATCTCCCAAACACTTGAGAGGAAGAGGAAGTACCCCCCTACCCACCCGCGATCCCTGGCCCTGAATGCCAGCATTTCAAAATTATTGGCCTTTGAAATGCTGTCATTCCGTCTGGTGGAGACGCACAGTTTTAAAAACCTTATGTCGGTGGCTGTCCCACAGTACGTCGTGCCCAGCCGCCACTACTTTTCCAGGCAAGCCATCCCTTCCCTGCACAACCAAGTGGGGGAAAAAATCAGGTGTGCACTGCGCAACGCCATCTGTGCCAAGGTCCACCTAACTACGGATACGTGGACCAGTAAGCACGGTCAGGGGCGTTATATCTCCCTAACGGCACACTGGGTAAATGCAGTGGCGGATGGGCCTGAGGCGGATAGCAATTTGGCGCATGTCCTTCCACCACCGAGGATTGCAGGGCGCTTCAGTTTGCCTCCTGTTCCTAACTCCTTCTACTCCGCTTCCTCATCCTCTACCGCCTCCTCATCCGGACAGCGTAACACCTTCACCACCAACTTCAGCACAGCCAGGGGTAAACGACAGCAGGCAGTTTTACAACTTGCCTGTTTGGGGGACAAACCACACACCGCGCAGGAGTTGTGGAGGAGCATGGAACAGCAGACAAATGAGTGGTTGCTGCCAGCGAGCCTCAAGCCCGGCCTGGTGGTGTGCGATAACGGGCGAAATCTCATAGCAGCTCTGGGCCTAGCCGGTTTGACGCACATCCCTTGCCTGGCGCATGTGCTGAATTTGGTGGTGCAGAGGTTCCTTAAAAACTACCCCGATATGTCAGAGCTGCTGCAGAAAGTGCGGGCCGTTTGTGCGCACTTTCGGCGTTCTCACCCTGCTGCTGCTCGCCTGGCAGCGCTGCAGCGTAACTTCGGCCTTCCCGCTCACCGCCTCATATGTGACGTGCCCACAAGGTGGAACTCCACCTTGCACATGCTGGAAAGACTGTGCGAGCAGCAGCAGGCCATAGTGGAGTTTCAGCTGCAGCACGCACGCGTGAGTCGCTCTGCGGAACAGCACCACTTCACCACCAATAACTGGGCCTCCATGCGAGACCTGTGTGCCTTGTTGCGCTGTTTTGAGTACTCCACCAACATGGCCAGTGGCAATGACGCCGTTCTCAGCTTAACTATCCCACTTCTATGCCTCCTTGAAAAAACAATTCGGGCGATGATGGAAGAGGATGTGGCACAGGATGAGGAGGAGGAGGAGGATGAAGAGGTAACATTTCCAAGGCTTTCAGGGCAGTCATTCGCAAGGGGCTCCGAGGGTGGGTTCCTGCACACGCAAACGCCAGGGACGCAATTGTCCAGCAGGGGCACAGTTCTGGAGGATGAGGAGGATGAGGAGGAGGAGGAGCTGGAGGAGGAGATGGAACCATGTTCACAGCAGGGTGGCACCCAGGCCAGCTCATGGCCATCACTGGTGCGTGGCTGGGGGGATACAGAGGACACGGACCATACACCTCCCACAGAGGACAGCCTTTCGTTGCCTCTGGGCAGCCTGGCACACATGAGCGATTACATGCTGCAGTGTCTCCACAACGACCGCCGAGTTGCCCACATTCTAACTTGTGCTGATTACTGGGTGGCCACGCTGCTGGATCCCCGTTACAAGGACAACGTACCGTCCTTAATTCACTCACTGGAGCGCGATCGCAAGATGCGCGAGTACAAGCGCACGCTGGTAGACGCCATGCTGCTGGCATTCCCATCTGACAGCGGGCCACAGTGGAAGCACAAGGCAGAGGAGGAGGAGGAGGAGGTCGCCAACGCAACCAGGGCACCGCCAGCACCTCAGAAGGCAGGGTTAGCATGGCCGAAATGTGGAAAAGCTTTGTCAGCACGCCACAACAAACAGCAGCACCAGCAGCTCAGATGGAACGTCTTAGCAGGAGGCAGCATTTTACCAACATGGTGGAGCAGTATGTGTGCACACGCCTACATGTAGTGAATGACGGGTCTGCCCCCTTCAACTTCTGGGTCTCCAAATTGGGCACATGGCCTGAGCTTGCCCTTTACGCCTTGGAGGTGCTGGCGTGCCCTGCAGCCAGTGTATTATCTGAACGGGTATTTAGCACGGCTGGGGGCGTTATAACAGACAAGCGCAGCCGCCTGTCCAGAGACAATGTGGACAAGCTCACGTTCATTAAAATGAACCAGGCATGGATCCCACGGGACTTTTCCGTACCTTATGCAGAATAGCAATGGATACCGACCTTACCCACCCATTGTTCCATTTTTGCTCTTTCTCACTCTTTTGGGGTGTAGCCTCATTTAAAATTTGTGAAAAGAAGCAGTGTTGGCTACCTCGTCCTCCTCCTCAGGGCCAGATTAATGTAGGGTCTATTGGAGCTGCAGCTCCAGGCCCCTACCTTTTATATAGGCCCCGGGTTGGCCATATTCACTGTTACCGCTCTTCTGTCACTTGTAAACACAGAAGTCTGGCTTCTATGCTCGCTTCCCCAGGCAGCACCCTCAGAACCTCCCCACACAGCGTGAAGGCCGGACAAGGAGGGACAGTTGGCGATGCATGGATGTGTTTATGGGCTTCAGAGACAGCATCCCATGTTGAATTAGGCATGCATGGCTGCACCCTTCCTCCTCTGGGTGCATGGCAAGGCACGGCCCTTAAGGCCCTTCAAAATCCTCAGCACCAAGCCCATGATGCTGTTAATCCGGCCCTGGTCCTCCTCCACCGCCGCTTCCACCTACACCGCCCATAGGTGTGCGCAGCCTATTGCATTAAGGTGTGCACCCCAAAGTTGAAATACACATGCATGTGTTTGCCAGCAGGGAGAGTAATGTATCGGGGCCATGTACCTGTAGGCAAGGAGAAATAGAGCAGAGCAGGTCCCAGGGAGATCTTTCCCATCTCCTCACTGGCAATGCTATGTGCCCTAGGTGATTAGGGTGTGCCCAGGCACACCCAGCACACCCTGTGCGCACGCCTATGTCACCGCCACATCCACCACCACCTCAACCTCCCTCCTACTCCATATGGGCCTCGTCCTTCAGAGATGAAGAAGAACATTGTTTTATTTTTCTGTTTTTTTTTGTTGTTTTAAGTTATTTCCCTATCTACATTTGTTTGCAGAGCACTTGCCATGCTCTTAATTACGTTTTGCTGCCATTTGCAGCACTCTAGCCCTTTCCTTTGGTGTTTTAGAGCCATTTTAGTGCCTTAAAGTTCGGGTCCCCATTGACTTCAATGGGGTTCGGTGTCCGGGAAAAGTTCGGTAAAAGTCCGGGACACGGACCCGGACTTTTTTTTAAAGTTCGGCCGAACCCGTCGAACACGGACATCTAGGTGTCCGCTCAACCCTAATTATAACAAGTTCTTTTTATTCGATTAATTTCTTTTTAACAGCATATACCAATCATAGTGAATACAGACTACAGTAGAGTATATACAGGTATATTTATTCACAAGACATGTATTCACAATAAATAGTTAGACTTGAGGTGACCAGTGGCGGCTTGTCAATAGGGGGCACAGGGGCACCACCCCCCCCAAAGGCTAGTCACTGTGTAAAATCAGCATAAAAAAAAAGTGTACCTTTAATATGGCAGTGGGGCATCGGACACATTGCTGGCTATGGAAGGGGTGGGGGCTTTGGCATCATGTGCCTCTTTACTTATAAGGTGATTGGCGGCCTTTTAGAGTGTCCTCGGGGAGCAGAGCGATGCGTCCCGAACACTCCCACTCTTAGCCTGCCATCTTGTGATTGGTCCAACCTGGTAGCATAGCACCAGGCTGGACTGTGAAATGCTGCATCCAAGTAGTTTGTAGCCTGCAGGTAGGTTCACATTCAGCAGACACTGAGGCTTGCCAGAGCCGCTCAGTGTGCATGACACTGTCACGTAATGTTATTGCTTGCAGGGAGAAAGACCAGCTGTCAAAACTCAGCGGTGATGTCGGGGGTGGGCGGGACCGAACAGCGATTGAACACCAGCCAATGGGATGGGGGTCTGGGCAGCCGCTTTGTTTATTTGGCTCCGCCCCTTTCTTAAGCAGCCCAATCATTGGCTGGTGTTTGACAGCTGCTTGATCCCGTCCACCCCCGACATCACCGCTGAGTTTTGACAGCTGGTCTTTCTCCCTACAAGCAGTTACATTACATGACAGCGTCACACACACTTAGCGGCTCTTGCAAGCCTCACTATCTGCTGAATGTGAAACTCCCCCTCTCCCCTGTTAGTGTCCATAAGTGGTGCCTATCAGTACCACCTATCAGTGCCCACCAGTGCCACCTATCAGTGCCCACCAGTGCTGCCTCATCAGTGCCCATCAGTGACACCTATCAGTGCATATCAGTGCTGCCTATCAGTGCCCACCAATGCCGCCTATCAGTAGCCATCAGTGCTGCCTATTAGTGCCCAGGAGGGCTGCCAATCAGTGCCCATCGGTGCTGCCAATCAGTGCTGCCAATCAGTGCCACCTATCAGTACTCATCAGTGCTGCCAATAAGTGCCACCTATCAGTGCTGCCAATCAATGCCCATCAGTGCAGCCTCATCAGTGCCCATCAGTGCTGCCAATCAGTGCTGCCAACCAGTGCCCATCAGTGCTGCCTATCAGTCCCCATCAGTGCCACCTATCAGTGCTGCCACTCAGTGCCCAACAATGCTGCCTATCAATGCCAATGAGTGCACTGAGTGCAGAAATGAGGAGATGAACTCAGCAACCAGGCACATTGTCCATGGGGGGGGGGGGGGGGCTGGCCTGGTTGGGCACAACTAAAATCTGTTGATGTTTATTAATGCCACATGCCGATCTTTAGTATAACAGGTAATCACCATAATCACCACACTACTATTTACAATAAACTACTGGTAAAATAAAAAGTGTCAGTAAAAAGCTTTCTGCTAAGCACTATTAGGTGTTCCCACACCACAAAAAAAAAAAAAATGCGCAGCGCTAACTCACTAATGGTGGAACCCTCTAATGATTGGAAATCTTAATAAAGTTAAATATTACCTCAATACCTGTCTCTGTAATATGTAACTACACATAAAACTCGCAGAAAACTGAAAACAAGACATAAAAATGAAGGTGGAAACTCCTCTTATGGATATTTGCCATACAGATTAACTTTGAGTGCAATAATTCTAGAGATATGTGATTTCACATGTAATACACATCAAATGGAAAATAAGGCATATATCTTTTTCAAAACTTAGCAGGGATGGTGGAATCCCTCTACAGATATTTGTCATACAATTAAAGTGAAAAAACTTTTTAGTTGGAAGGTTCACACCAGTAGAGAACTTTAGAATTTTTATATTTTAGATGGTTACATAGAAACATAGAATGTGTCGGCAGATAAGAACCATTTGGCCCATCTAGTCTGCCCAATATATCTGAATCCTATGAATAGTCCCTGGCCCTATCTTATATGAAGGATAGCCTTATGCCTATGCCATGCATGCTTAAACTCCTTCACTGTATTTGCAGCTACCACTTCTGCAGGAAGGTTATTCCATGCATCCACTACTCTCTCAGTAAATTAATACTTCCTCATATTACTTTTAAACCTTTGCCCCTCTAATTTAAAACTGTGTTACACTTAATTTTATATGATTTAGTTACTATTATAATGTAAATTATTGCACTTGAAGTTAATTTTCCACCACCCATGCTAAGTCCATGTCTTTATGGACCTTGCTTTGTGCACTGGTGTGCAGTCATGTTGGAACAGGAAGGGACCATCCCCAAACTGTTCCCAAAAAGTTGGGAGCATGAAATTGTCCAAAATGTCCTAAGAGTTCCCTTCACTGGAACTAAGGAGCCAAGCCCAACCCCTGAAAAAAAAAAAAAACACCACACACTATAATTCCCCCTCCACCAAATGATTTGGGCCAGTGCCCAAAGCAAGGACCATAAAGACATGGATGAGCGAGTTTGAGGGGGAGGAACTTGACCTCAACCCGATAGAACCCCTTTGGGATGAATTAGAGTAAAGACTGCGAGCCACGCCTTCTCGTCCAACATCAAGTGCCTGACCTCACTAATGCGCTTCTGGAAGAACGGTCAAACATTCCCATAGACACACTCCTTAACCTTGTGGACAGTCTTCCCAGAAGAGTTGATGCTGTTATAGCTGCAAAGGGTGGGCTAACTTAATATTGAACCCTACGGACTAAGACTGGGTTGCCATTAAAGTTCATGTGCGTGTAAAGACAGGGGTCCCAATACTTTTGACAATATAGTGTGTGTGTGTGTGTGTTTATGTATATATATATATATATATATATATATATATATATATATATATATACAAGCATGTGTGTTTGAGCTTTGGGGTGCACACCGTAATGCAATAGGCTGCACACGCCTATGACGTTAACCCAATACTGCACGCCCCTCTATGCATTAACTCATTACTCACACCCCATATCCATGAATTACCACATATTGAACCCCCTCCATCTGCTTACAACATTAACCCTTTGCTGCACCTCTCTATACAATAACCCCTTACTCGCCTCCATCTCCATGAATTACCACATATTGCAACCCCCTCCATCTGTGTACACCATTAACCCTTTGCTGCACCTCTCTATACATTAACCCCTTACTCACCTCCATCTGCATGAATTACCACTTACTGCACCACCCCCCCATCTGTGTACATCATTAACCCTTACTCTTTCCCCCACCTATTGTCATACATTAATCTTACTGCTCTCTCCATGCATTACCCCTCACTGCACCCCCTCATTGCAATATATAACTCCTTAACCTCTTACTCTTATTTTCATACTTCCCTAACTGCACTCCCTTATCTTCATATAAATCACAACCCCCCCCCCCCATATCTATACATCGCTCATCTCCATATGCATTATCTCCCTTACTACTGTACCCTCAATGGGGGGGAGGAGTACACTGGGGACTGACCAGGATCAGTATGGGGGCAGGGACACTGCCCAGAATCAGCCATTTATCATTTTCCTTCCACTTCACAATTATGTGTCGGTCTATCACATAAAATACATTTACGTTCTTTGATTGTAAGTTACCATGACAAAATGTGTATTATTTCAAGGGGTGAGTGAATACTTTTTCAAGGCACTGTACCTTGATTACTGAAGGCCCCTTTCACACTTGTGTGACCTCAAAGTCACGCAATTTTTTACCGTGTTTTTTGCCGTAAAGCAATGCCTATTACATTTTTCTGTTTGAGCCCCCCCCCCCCCCCAAAAAATTTTGAGCACCAGCCGCCACTGGAGGTGACACAAAAAGATAATTTTCACATAAAATACAAACTTCAGTGATAAATGCAACTTGGATATTTGGCTCAGTGATAAAATGAAAAAGAAAGCAGGATTACATTTTCCCAGGAATAGTAGAAACCATAGACAAGGGTTCTAGATATCAGACCAAAATTGTCTGCAAATTGAGCAGCCAACAGTCACCCTGCTGCAGTTGGAGTGAGAATAGGTTATGCAAAACGGGAGACTAAATCGCTAATATTGCGCAAACTTGGTAATAATAAAAAAATGAAAAATGTGAAAGGGTGCGCTGATATGTGAATAAGCTGCTACCAGAAATAAATAAATAATATTGTGTGAAATAAATTGGTGCGCTAAATCAAAATTACATCCAAAAAATATGACATATTAGTGATGTATTCAAATGAACTTGAATCTCATGCATAAAACATAAAGTCCAACAATCCAAAATAAATGTGAATCTTCCAATCTGTGGTTATGTGAAGATACGAGATCATGGTGCAGGAATCAAACAAGTGCTATCCAAATTGATGAATGTGAAATCCCCCCACCTTGTGGATTTCCTCCTTACCTGGCGGATGAGAGGTAAGTGCAATAAAAAAGTTCCAAAAAAACACTCTTCTTGTGACATCAACCACAAACTCTGTGCTCTTCACCAATCGGTGCAAAAAATCACTCTAGCCTCTTACCAGATAAAAATGATATGTGGGCTCTGAAATACTCTGAAATATGTGGGGAGGTGCTCTGCTCCCTTCACAATCAGACCGGGCATAGCGGCTTCCAAAGGTGTAACCTTAGATGGAACTTTCAGATACTTCTCAGTGTCTCAAGCCTGAGTTGCCATGGAGACAGAGTTCTCAGAGAAGCATATATCACATGGTATAGCTCTGAGCCCAGCAGATTATGTGACGTGACTGCTGGGCTTTAAAGAGAACCCGCCATCTCTCCTCACGCGTGCCTATCAGACCAAAATTGTTTGCGAATTGAGCAGCCAACAGTCACTCTGCTGCAGTTGGAGTGAGAATAGGCTATGCAAAACAGGAGACTAAATAGCTGATATTGCGTTAACTTGGTAATAATAAAAAAATGTAGAAAACAAAAATCAGTTTTTAAAGAAAAATCTACTATGGTTGATACGACTGGGAATGTAATCTAGTTACCCTTAGCATAAAATCCAAAACATATAAGGAAGGCAATAACCAAAAGGAAATGATAATCAAATAATCAGCAATGTATATATATTTTTTTTTTTCCAATAAAGTGCTTCATTGAAGTCAAGTGAAAAAATACAACATTAACAGTAAAATTGCATATCAAGTAAAGCGCCATATAACAGTAGTGAAATGACATACATCTAATAAACGTAGTACAAAAACATGGCATATAAATGTGCAACTTGTATAAACCTAGATGTACATCGAAGCAATCATAGAATACATAAGGGGTATGGACCAGAGGGCCCATACCAAGGGCCTAGGCCCAAGATAAGAAGAGAGAGAGAGAATAGAATGAAAGGAAAGAAAAAGAAAAAAGAGAGAGAGCAAGAAAGGGGAGGGGGGTATAAGGAAAATTGGGGGGGAGTACAAAAAGGAAATGAGTGGACTCAAATCATGTCAGTAGGTGGAGTCTGACCGCAAATCAGTCGACTATCGAGTAATAAGCTTTGTATAATTGGTGGATAACGTGAATGCTATCCAGGGTCTCCAGATTTCATGAAAAGCTGTGCAATTTTCTTTTTTGATAGCAACAATTTCTTCCATTTCAAGTATCAGTTTTACTTTGTCTGCCCATTCCTTAATTGAAGGAATGGATTGAGAGTTCCAATAAAGAGGGATAATGGCCTTAGCTGCGTTCAGCAGGTGTCTAACCAGGGAATGCTTATACATCTTGTATGAAAGGGTGTTCACATGTAATAAACAAGTCGCTGCATCCAGTAACATAGATGTGTTTGTTATGGTTGTAATCAGGTGAATGATCTGTTTCCAGTATGTTTGGATTTTAGTGCATGACCACCAGATATGAGCGAAGGTCCCTTCTTCCTTTAAGCACCTCCAGCACCTGTCAGAACTCCGCGGGAACCACGATTTTAGTTTCACAGGTGTCAAATACCACTGTGTCATTATTTTGAACTAAGTTTCTTGGATCTTGGTGCTAAGAGAGCACTTGTGCGTAAATACACAAGCTTTCTCCCAAATCTTTTCTGTGAAAGAGCGGTTTAAGTCTCTTTCCCATAATTTCTTGTAGCCATCTAACTCCAGGTCAGGGGCATGAGAGATCCATTTATAAGCTTGAGACGTGGTTTTATAGCAGGGTCTTTGGTCCCCGCAAATTTTCTCGAAGGCAGTTGTTGGCTTTGAAAAAAGGGACCTGCGCCTATTATTCTGAACAAAATGATGTGGTTGTATGTAGTTCCAGTGTGAAATTGTGTAACCCTTAGGTTTGATCTCATTGAACTCTTGCAGGGATAGCAATCTCGAGTTTGTCAAACAATCTTTCACCCGTAAGGGAGTGCTGTTCTGTTGTGTATCTGTTAAATGTGCTTTAAACTCCAGGCCAGGAGGAAAATCTGGGTTTCCGGTGATTGGAGTCATAGGGCCAGGATTGGAAACCAATTGGTGTCCCGGAGCTATTTTATTGAAAATTGATAAGGTGGTGGAGACTAGGGGGTGTTTCTTGACATCAGATGGATATTTTGAAGGGTCTGTCCATATAAGTTGGTGGGCTGGGTACCTCGATAGGCCTATTTCGAGGTCTACCCAATCTTTATGGTGGGAATGGCAATGCCAATCAACCACCCTAGTTATGTGGGATGCTTGGTGATATTTGATGAAGTCGGGTAAGCCTATTCCACCCTTGATCTTAGGTAGCTGTAAGAATTTCAGCTTGATTCTGGGTCTTCTGAGGGCCCAGATAAATTGTCTCTGTATGGAGAGAAGGTTGCGGAAAAAAACGTTAGGAATTTTAATCAGAAGAGCGTGAAACAAATATAGTAACCTTGGTAGAATAACCATTTTTAAGATGGCCGCTCTTCTGAACCAAGAGAAATTCTTAGTATTCCAGCTATGTAGATCTTTCTTTATGTTTCTTATGAGTGGGATAAAATTTGCTTCAAAGAGGGATTCTATTTTAGGGGTGAGCTGGATGCCTAAATAGGTGAGGGACTTAGTCTCCCATTTATAGGGGCAATTGCGTTGGGTTAGTGATTTCATGTCTGTGGGTAGTGATATATCTAGGGCCTCTGATTTTGAATGATTTATTTTAAAATTAGATAAAAATCTAAATGTTTGAAATTTCAAATTAAGGTTTGGTATCGAAATGTGTGGCTGGGTAATGTAGAAAAGTAAATCGTCTGCGTACGCAGAAACTTTGTAATCCCTGTTCCCAATCTGGAGGCCATGAATCGCCGGTTCTGCGTTGACATGTCTTATTAGCGGTTCTAGGGCCAAAATAAAGAGTATTGGTGATAGGGGGCACCCTTGTCTTGTTCCATTTCTCAGATGTAGGGGCGTGGAGAAAGTGTTATTAACCTTCACTTTGGCAATGGGGTCTGCATACAGTGCTCCTATCCAACCCATCATGTTGGAGCCAAGACCCAAGTGGCGACAGGTGGCCTGGAGATAATCCCAGGCCACTCTGTCAAAAGCCTTTTCGGCATCCGTTGACAAAATTAGCCCTTCCAAATTGTTTTTGCGTGCTTCATGAATCAAATTCAGTGTTTTTATGATGTTGTCTCTGGCTTCCCGGCCCGGCATAAAGCCCACTTGTTCTGGCCCAATGATGAGGTGTAGCAGGGGTCTAAGCCTGTTTGCTAATATTTTTGCCAGCAGCTTAACGTCCAGATTGAGAAGAGAGATGGGCCTATAGTTGGAGCACAAAGTTGGGTCCTTATCCTTTTTGGGGATCACTGTTATGTGTGCTGTTAAAAATTCAGGGGATGGTTTACCGTTTTTGGAGAGGACGTTCAATGCTTTTGTTAGGGGAATAGTTAAGGCAGAGTATTGGGAGGTCAGTCCATCAGGCCCAGGGCTTTTGCCACTTTTCATGGAGCTGATAGCTTGTTGTACTTCGTCAGTGGAGATATCTTTTTTAAGATTAGCAATATCAGAATTTGGTAAAATTGGGAGACCGCTCTGTTTGATATATTGGTAAATGAGAGAGGATCTCGATCCCTTAAGGTCTGTTGGGCGTGCTTGCTGTGGTAAATTATATAGGCTCTCGTAAAAGGAGCGGAAAGATTCGGCAATGAACCTGGAATCGTGTATCTTATCGTGTATTATTTTGCTTGTCTCTCAGGCAGGAGATGTTAGAGGCAGATTGGAGATCTTTGAGGGCTCTTGCAAGATATTTGCCACCCTTATCCCCATGCTCATAATAAATTGCCCTATTGAAGTATAGGGATCTTTTAGTTTTATTGTTGAGAATATTTGCCAGCTCTTTTCTAGTATCCGCCAGCTCCCGCATGAGAGATTCAGCAAGTGAGAGTTTGTGTTGGGTCTCTAGGCGTGTGATTTCGGCAATAAGGTCGTTTATTTGTTTTTCCTTCTCTCTTTTTTTCCTTGCTCCGTATTTAGTGCCGGTTCACACTGGGGCGACCTGTGAGGCGACCTGGTCGCCTCACAGGTCGCCGCAGGTCGCCTCCCATAGGGAAGCTGCGGACCCGTTCTAATAGGAGCGACACAAGTCGCTCCGACCTAGAAAAAGGGTCCGGAGCTTCTTTGGGGCGACCAGGAGGCGACCGCCATAGACTTCAATGTTATGAAGTCCGTGGCGGCCGCTCCGAGGTCGCGGCGCGCTGCTCGCACCGCGATCTCGGAGGTCGCCCCTGCAAGTAGCGTCGCGGTAATGTGAACCGGCGCTTAATAAACTCTCCCCTTATTACGCTTTTATGTGCTTCCCAAGTAGTTATTGGGGAAACGTCCGCCGTGGAGTTTTCATTAAAATAATTTATTATGGAATCTGAGATTTTCTCTTTGATTATGGGATCAGTTAACAGGGAGGGGTTTAATCTCCAGTTAAATATTGGTTTACTAACTTTATCTGTAGCAATTGTTATTGAAACAGGAGCGTGATCAGATAACGCCGCGACACCAATCTCGGCTTCTGCTAGTTCTGGGATATCTCTCTGAGATATAAAAAGAAGATCAATCCTGGCGTATTTGTTGTGTGGTGCGGAAAAGTGTGTAAAATCCCTCTCCGTAGGATGTAGAGAGAGCCAAGTGTCTACCAGGGTCAATGATCTCAGTAAGGTCCTAATTTTTTTGATCTTTTTGTATGTCACACTGGATTTACCAGTGGAAGAATCCTGAAGTGGATCCAATGGGATATTGAAATCTCCTCCCAGCACAATGCATCCCACTGCAAAACTCTTCAAGTCCTCAATAAGCTTAGTGCAAAAAGACACATGAGCCTTATTTGGAAAATAGGCGTTAGCTAAAGTTATTGGACGACCTTTTAGGGTCCCAGCCAAAAAGATATATCTACCTTCAGGGTCCTCGTAATGTTTGTCTAAAGTAAAGGGGGCAGTTTTACTGATTAAAATGGCGACTCCTTTTGTTTTTGCAAGTGGATTTGACGCAGTGTAAATCATAGGGAAATGTTTGTCTGTTAATTTTGGTGTTTTGTTCCCATGAAAGTGAGTTTCCTGCACGAAAACAAATTGGGTTCTACTTTTTCTAAGTTCGTTTAATAATTTCCTCCTTTTTTCGGGAATGTTGAGTCCGTTTGCATTATAAGAGATTATCGTGGGTTGTTTCCCCAAGTGTGAAAAAGCCATCTTTCACCAGAATATTTTGTGTACAGCAATGGGGGGAGGGGTGGGAGGGGAGAGATAAAGAGAAAAAACAGACAGGAAAGGTAAAGAGAATGAAAGAGAAGACAAGACACATGTCAAGACCGGTTGACTAGAGAAACTCCCTGTCAACTATAGTAATAGGCTTTATATTCAAATAAGATATGATAGATATCAACTGTGATAATAGCCTTTCGGGTACTGTGGAAGGAGCGTAGGTGAATGTCACCCACAGTATCCGAAATCTATGAGTCAAGATACATGTCCCGAACCGTGGGGAAGACGGCTCCTTATAAAATAGCTAATTCAACTCTATTAAATGCGTTCTGCGGCAATGAAAAATAGAAAATAAACCAGAGCAATTACAGTCCATGGTCACCAAAAATTAAAACCTTGAGGGGGAGATCCCAGGTACACAAAAAGGGGAAGAAAAACATAGGGAGTAGTCTTTGGACGTCAAGGACATTCAGTAAGATTCCATGTTGTTGACAGAAGAGCTTATGCTTTAGTGAGCTCTGTGGTGGAAGTTCACAGTAGAGTGTCTTGCATGTAGATCTGTTATGCCTCGTTTCCACTGAGCGGAACGGTTCGGGTCGGTACAGTTTGGAAGGGTTAGAATGGTCCGGTCTATTCAGGTGAGCGTTTCCACTGCAAGTCGGGCCACCAGGGACCATGCAGGGTTTACACCAAATGAGGTGTTTGTTTTGCTCTTTCATTTGACGTGAGCATTGATGGTTTCCTGTCCGCCAATCAGAGGACTCTATCGTGTGACGCCAGTAGCTCCGCCCTAACCGTACCGTACCATTTCCTATGGCCCTACATCTGAAGCAGGACCAGGAATGGTGCGGTTTGGTTCGGTTGTATGGGCCACTTTCATAATGGAAACACTCAAATTAGCGTACCGTACCGAACCGACCCGAACCGATCCGCTCAGTGGAAACGAGGCATTAGAGTCTCTACAACAGGGGCAAGGTAGACTAACGTGTATACCCTAGCAACTGTAGGATAACAAACAGTACCTTGAGGTGGTTATTGTTGGTGAGGTAACTGAAATCTTCCTTCATCAGCATGTCAATTTCCTGCTTACCTCTCCTGGATTGTCCATGCACAGAATATTTCTGAGGGAGGACTCTGAAAGTGTACCTCTTGAGTATCAGAAACAAAAGAGACAAAGGTGTGTTAGAAATGTAAGAGCACAGGATAACTTCACAAATCACCTCTTCAAAATTGTGGGTGTGCATGTAAAAAAGAGTTAGTAAGCAGCAAGACTCTGTCCCTCAGGTGACCGTGTCTAAGCACCAGAGAAAAAAGCATATGGTCTAATATCCAACAATAACCAGGCTACAAGTTTCAGTCCCATCAGTGTCCTTCAGGGAAGTTCCAATAACATGGACATTGAGGATGATGGTAGTCAGTGTTAGTAAATCGGGATCATATAGTAAACCATCAGATTTGTGTAATTGTTTGCTTGATGCGATCCATCAGCAGTTTCCTCGTGGTAATTTATCAGCCAGGGATCTATTAAACAAGAGAACTGTAGGTGAACGTGAAAATCCTCTGTTACTTGAATAGAGAATGTGCCAGATAACTTGGTAGTTGTTTCAGAAAAGCATCTTCTGTAAGACACATGTATTAAAGAGGTCCAAGACTGCCATCTACTGGGGAAAGTCAGAAGTGTCCTGGGAAAAAAGTCCCAAAGTCAAAATTAAAGGGTGACATTATTCCAGGCTATAGCTCATCTACGATTTAATTGTAATTCCTGGATCTCTGGGTTTTAGGAGGCGATGGAGACTGAATGTGAGGACTTTTGGTTTTGGTCTTTCTCCCTTCTTTAGTGGAGGGTGATCTGTAACTAGAGGACGGTCCCTCTCGAGCCATGTGGTTGTTCGGTGAGGCTGGCAATAAAAATTCTGCATACCATTCTGGGAGGTCAATGTAATCCAACTGAAGATTGGTACAAAAAGAGGGCAAATCCTCTGGGGTTCGCAGATAAAATTGTTTGCCGCGAAAAGTAGCTTGGACAGCGAAGGGGTATTTCCATCTATATGGGATACTTTTGTCTTTCAGCGCTTCAAGAATTGGTCTCACAGCCCTCCTGTTCTTCAAAGTGATTGGTGACAAATCTTGGAATAATAAAATTTGTGCCTCATTAAACAGGATTTGATCACTTTGTCTAGATTTTGTGAGTATTTCTTCCTTCAACATGTGACTTGTTAAACAGCAGATCACATCCCTGGGTGGCATGGAGTCTGAAGGTTTCTGTCTCAGGGCTCTGTGAGCTCTGTCCATCTCTATTGGGGATTCCTGTGGTCTCTCCAATAAATTATTGAATATGGAGGCCAAGGCAGCACGTATATTATTTCCATCCACAGACTCCGGAAGACCTCTCACCCTGATGTTATTCATTCTACCACGATTATCAAGGTCTTCCAGATGTCTGTTCATCTCAATCAAATGATTGGAATGAGTGCTTGTGATGGCCTCAAGTCTGTCTATGGCCTTGTCCCTTTGTCTGCCCGCCTTCTCCACCCCTGCCATCTGCTCTTTGAGACTGACTATGTCTGCCTTAAGATCGGTGATCACAGCTGCAAATGAGCCCTTTATGTCAGCAGCTATAGCAGTCATGTCGTTGAATGTCAATTGTCTGTCAGCAGATGGTAGATCACTTACTGTGTCCTCCGAAGCTGCCAGTGAATCAGTTACAAAGTCCTCCTCCATCTCCTGTGACAGTCTTCTCGCCATCTTGGATCCTGTAGTGTGCTTTTTCAGCTGTGTCTGTGTCCTGAAGATTTCGGCAATCATCTTGCCGTTTGAGGTCCTGGAATTCCTCAAATTCTTGCCCTGGGAGTTTGGTTTAATGATTCTGCCCATATTCGGCAAGAATCAGTGCTCTTGAGGCCGCAGAATATGCAGAAGGAGCCGCTTCAGGTCCGGATCTCCGCTCTCAGGCAGCCCTCCACGCTGCGCGCCAAGCCACGCCCCCGTATATTTACCACTTTAAAAGGCTGCTGGCTTAAAATGGTAGTTACCAGAGTCCTTAAGATGGCTGCCTTTCCCAAAATAGTGGCCGGTTAGGGAGGAGTTGTGTCTGGTGTCCTTCAGAGTTTCAAATGAGGGATGGAGCAAGATGGAGTATGTATGAGTGAGTATGAGCATGAGTATGGATGTAGTAGCGTGTGTGTTGAGGTGTATTGAAGTGTTGTAGTGTGTCTCATCTCACATCTGGGTTCCTTTTTATTTTGTGTTGAACAAAAGGGCCGTAAAAATTATAATAATCTGAACCCAGAAGGAGGAACTCCACTTAACCATTAACTGGTGGGTTTATTGGGCAACACCTCTACTAGTCACCCAGTGCATTGTATATTAAAATTATGTGATCATTTATTCATTTAGTTATAATAATAAAAACAATATGAGAATCTGTCCATATTCCCATGGTATAGGCGTGGCCATCTGATATTTCCATCATGTATCTACGTAAGGATTAGGTCTGGTAACACCATTTAATAAGGATGAATTATTAATACAGTATGTATTGATTAGGAATAACTGATTTACCCAGATACTATATATTTTACATTTAGTAGCGTTAAAAACCATGTGGATACATATGTTTTTATACATATATTGCTACACGACAACTGCTATATGTAAACATTTTTATATCTGGGTTATTTTCAATCAGAATATTATCTATTAGGGGATTCTTATGTTAGCAAACAATACAATCATGATTTGGGATATATTCTGACCATTATACACTACTATCTAATAGATATACTGTAATTCTCAAATAGAAGATTGTCCATATAACCATAATCTCTACATCCCCTCTTGGTATCTGATGGACCATGGAAGTTGTAGGTACGTATGATCATATTCTCAAATATTTTAAAAATAATGTCTGATTAATGTGCATTGGTGACAAGCAAAGAGAAAAAAAAGTTGAGGGCTATCTGTATTTGACTTTCTCAGAATTGAGACAATAGTCTGGCAATTGAATGACCCATTTAACTGCTTTCTCCTTGAGATCTGTTGTCTTGTAAATCTCCTCCTCCCAGGATGTCCCACTTGGGATAAACAATGTAGCTGATTGTCTCTCCAGAGTATTATATTCAAGGTTTTCCAAATACAGTCTCCTTTGGTGACCAGAGGATATAGCTTTTTATCTCAAAGATGTTTAAATAGTGGCTAGACAAGTTCAACAAATAAAGCAATGTGTCCTTGAAACTTAAGGGCTCTTTCACACAGCCCATCCATCGGACGGACTCCGTTTACCTCAGCGGGAGATCGGTCTGCCGATCCCCCGCTGAGCAGGAGGATGACAGCTGTTCTCCGCACAGCTGCGGAGACACAGCTGTCAGTTCCCCATACATCTCTATGGGGGAATCGGATGGGAACGAACCGTCGGTCCGTTCTCATCCGATCCCATTCGATCCGACCTGCTGGACGGATGGAAAATAGGGTTTCCATCCGTCCAGATTTGACGGATCGGATCGGATGTCAGCGGACATGTCTCCGCTGACATCCGATGCCCCATAGGGATGCATGGGGGGATCGTTCAGATCCGCCAAAAAAATGGACAGGTGGATATAAACGGTCCGCCTGTGTGAAAGGGGCCTAAGGGATTCTGACTGAAATAGTGATGAGGTCATTTGAGGCCTCAAAGCTCACAATTCTTGACCTGTAATAAGAAAAACGTATGTCTATTTTGTATCTTAAGTGACAAGACGTGAGTGTTTTTTTTGGTGGCCAACAAGCACCAATAATATTAAAGCGGAGTTCCGGCCACAAAATCGACATAATCGATTTTGGGCCATCTGCTTGCTTTTGGTCACCTGAAAAAGAAT
Organism: Pelophylax lessonae; assembly: GCF_965119305.1. Taxonomy (NCBI): domain Eukaryota; kingdom Metazoa; phylum Chordata; class Amphibia; order Anura; family Ranidae; genus Pelophylax; species Pelophylax lessonae. The sequence goes on along the minus strand of NC_138769.1, from coordinate 584,178,998 downwards.
GGATAGTTACGATTTTTTTTGTGTACTTACCTTGTTATTGAAGAAAAATATACTCACCTTTTTTCCACTTTCTCCCTTTGCGGCCGCAGCCCGTGTCGTCACTTCCTCTTTGAATTGATTCCTGGGAGCTGAACGTCATTGCTCCCAGGAATCAATGCACCTGCACCGGCCTCGCTCGTCACTTCCGGTGCAGGTGCGTCAATCCCTGCTAAACAGCTTCTGGGCATGCCCAGAAGCTGTGGAGGGATGACGCGCCCGCACCGGAAGTGACGAGCGGGGCCAGTGCAGGCGCATTCTGGGAGAAGAGGACACGGAAGAAGACGCAGAAGAGGACGCGCTGGCTTCAGCTGCCCACATCCGTGATGGCAGCGCTGGAGAAGAAATTTTCAAGGTAAGTATTTCTTCTAAATGGTAAGTGCGACCCGGGACAGTACAGAGGCTATTCATTGTGGAATGTACTAGCCCTGACTGTCCCGGGGGTATTTTTATTGATCCAGACGTGGGTGTTATTGTTGTTGGCGCACCTACCCCAATACCAATAATATTAAGGGCATAATTATCCCCTTGTGCATCTCAGGCGCTTTTCCTTCTGCTCCAGGCGTGGGTGTTTTTGTTGTTGGCACACCAGCACCAAGAATATTAAGGGCATAATTGCTGTACTCTCTTATGCATCTCAGGTGCTCCTCCTTTTGCTCCAGACGTGGGTGTTTTTTTTTGTTGTTGGTGCACCAGCACCAATAATATTAGGGACATAACTGCTGTACCCCCTTCTGCATCTCAGGCGCCCTCCCTTTGCTCCAGAAGTGGGGGGTTTTTTTGGTGGTGAACCATCACCAATAATATTAAGGGCATAATTGCTGTACTCAGAGGTTTTCTTTTTTTAGGGCTTTATTCATTTTTTCTTTATTAATAAAAAAATATATAATAAAAAGGTTTATAGTGCACCAAGCACAAACGTATTGCACCATAGACACCATATTTCCTTTCCACACTCTATACTAAAAAGTTATAAAAATCCACCTCAAAAAATAAAACACAATATTAAAACAGTTTATAGTGCCCCAAGCACAAAATTATTGCACCCAAGCATATTTTCATCACACATTCTATAATAATTGGTTATAAAAACCACCCCAAAATCCCCATCATGTCCGAAAGGCCAACAAGGAGAGACAAACGCTCACAGGCCACTAAAAGAGGGCAAGCAACCTCTGTGTCCACAGTGAAAAGTGGTGGCCATGGACATCCTCTGCAGGTGGGGCAGGCTTGTCCTTTATTTCCAGTGCTGGCCATGTTATTGAGCCACAAAATGCAGAAGAGTTTGTGGAGTGGATAACTAAGCTGTCCTCATCCTCCTCGATCTCTGTCACACAGGCTTATACTAGTTTGCCTTCCACAGCAGCTGCCAAAGTGGCCCATTCCACAGGCTCCTTGTCTACAGCTACTCCTTCCGTAGCCTCACCATCATGCATGGAGGAGTCACTTAAATTATTTGATCATAGTGTCAGTTGCATGATGCTGGAGGATGCGCAGCAACTCGAATGCTCCGATGTTGGATCCCAGATTGAGGAAGGGAATAATGTGAGTCTAGAGAGAGGGGGTAACAATGACAGACAAGAAACTAGCAGTCATGTTGCCACAGCTGCAGCATACTGCCAAGTTTGCTCTAGTGACGAGGAGGGAGGGGATGATGAGGTCACTGACTGTACTTGGGTGCATGAGAGAATAGAGGAGGAAAGTGAGGAGGAGGAGGAGGTGGCACAACTCCAACGAGGCAGGATGTGCTCCAGGGGCTGCCTTAAGGGAAGCCAACCTATTTCATAGCACCACAGAGCTCCACAGGTGCAGGCCACTGCTAACTCCCCGCTGACTTCCAAAAGTTCATTGGTGTGCGCTTTCTTCAACACATGTGCAGTAGACCACAGCATTGCTGTTTGCAATCTCTGTCTGAAGTGGATCAAGCATGGCCAGAACACCAGCCACTTGGGCACCCCATGCTTGACAAGACATGTGACGACTTGCCATGCAGTCCATTGGCAACAGCACCTGAAAAACCAACATCAGAAAAAAAAGCATACTTCCCCTTACTCCTCATCTGAGATCTTTACCCCTACTATACCTCATATCTTCTCAAAAACCTGCACTAAGAGGGATGATGGTATAGCAATGAGTGCCACAGATACTTGCACCCAATCTGATAGCAGTACACCACCTGTTGATTTGGCCAACAGGCAAATTTCTCTACCCCAGTTGCTGAACCATAAAAAAAAATACTGTCCCAGGCATCCACATGCTCAGCGTCTAAATGCTTGCTTGGCCAAATTGCTAGCACTACAACTGCTGCCTTTTCATCTGGTAGAATTTGTGGAATGTGCTGTACCACAGTGGCAGGTTCCAAAAATAAATTGCTTTTCACGTAAGGCCATTACATCTCTTTACTATCATGTGGAAGGTAGTGTTTTGGCCTCCCTTAACAGAGCAGCTAGCCGGAAGGTTCACATTACTGCAGACTCTTGGCTGAGCAGGCATGGGCAGGGACGTTATATTTCTTTCACGGTGCACTGGGTAACTCTGCTGGCAGCTGGTAAGAATGCAGGACAGGGTTCAGTGCTGGAGCTTGTTCTGCCCCCATGCCTCCAAAAAGCTGGTGCTGATTCTTACACATCTGTCTACTCCACCCCTCCTCCTCTTCTGCTGAATTGTCCTCTGAACCAGCAGTGCTCCCTAAGCCTTCAAGGGGCTACGCAAGCAGTCAGGCTAAAAATATGCCATGCTTCAGTTGGTCGGTCTAGCGGACAGGAGCCACACGGGGCCAGAGATTCTGTCAGCTCTGCAGGGGCAGGCTGAGAGGAGGTTGACGCCATGGCAGCTTGAGCCAGGAATGGTTGTATGTGACAATGCCACCAACCTTCTCTCCGCCCTCCGACAGGGACACTTGACACATGTTCCTTGCTTGGCAATGCCGTACAATGCCAGTGCTTGGCTATCTGACATTCAACGGGAATTCAACCTGCCCACCAACCGCCTCATTTGTGACATGCCCACCAGGTGGAACTCAACATTGGCAATGCTGCTGCGGCTGCACATGCAACAGAGGGCCATCAATGAGTACCTGTATGAGTATGGCACAAGGACAGGGTCAGGGGAGCTTTGCTTCTTTTCGCCACGCCAGTGGCTGCTGATAAAGGATGCATGCACTGTCCTGTCGCCATTTGAGGAGGCCACAAGGATGGTGAGCCAGGATGATGCATGCATCAGTGACACTATCCCTCTGGTCTTTCTGCAGGAGCACACGCTTCATAGAATCATGGATATGGCACTTGAGGAAGAACAACAGGAGAAAGAGGAGGACTTCCTTTCGTCACAAGGCCCGCTTTATGCAGATGTAATTCCTGCGGAGCGACAAAACACACAGGAGCAAGAGGAGGAAGAGGAGGAGGAGTATTGTAGCAGTATGGATGTAGAGGATAACATACAGCAGTCTTCAAGGGATGGTTGTCATTCCACAGAAACCCCAGAAGTTGTACGTGGCTGAGGAGAGGTTGCTCCTGACAATGTCATCCTTAGTGACCCAGAGGATTCAGAATCTCATGCATCCTCAAACTTACGCTGCACAGGATTTGTGGTATCAAGGAGAGGAATTATTACTGGTTGGCAACCCTTGCAGAAATCATCCTGCCTTCACAGAGGGAGCAGAGGATGAAACATCTTGGGAACGCCTTGAAGAAAAAATTGTGTAGCACCTTTCCAGACACTAGGAGGTTAAACGTTCTCTGGACGTGTTTCTGAGGCATCGTTCAGCCAAAGGAGGAGAGGTGGAGAAGGCAGCCGGCTGACCAATACCATTAACCAATTCTTTAGTCCTCAGTGCCCAGGACTTTTAGGTTTGAGCAACCACCACCAGCGTCCCCATCATATGGTTCAGAATTTTCTAGGGGCAAGAGCAGACTTGGAGACCTTTCCAACTGAGCATCCACTGGGTTACTGGGTCATGAGGATGGAGCACTGGCCAGAACTTGCTCAATATGCAATGGAGCTATGGGCCTGTCCTGCTTCTAATGTGCTTTCCGAATGGACATTCAGTGCGTCTGTCCACAGACTCCATCGACTAGCTGACTTTTATTAAAATGAATGAGTCTTGGATCAACAGCAGCTATCAAGTCCCTGATGCTGATGTAACTGATTAAATTTGCTAGGGTCTGCAATCCCTTGAAGACTGCAAATGCTGCCTATCCTATTCCTCAATCTTCATAATGCTAGCTTCCAACAATGTTTTTGGTTTAGGGCACCACCAACACCCAAGTCCTAATTTTTCTGCACTTTTATGACAGGTGCATGCAATTTCAATTTTGTATCTAATTTTTAACAGCAGGGCCCGTTCCTGCGCCCAGCAAGAGTAACTGCGAGGGGTTGCGTTGTTCAGGCAGCACCAACACCCAAGGCCTAATTTTTCTGCACTTGTATGACAGGTGCATTCAATTTAAATTTTGTATCTAATTTTTAAGAGCAGGGCCCGTTTCTGCACCCATAAAGAGTAACTGCGAGGGGTTGCGGTGTTCAGGCACCACCAACAACCAAAGCCCACTTTTTCTGCACCTGTATGACAAGTACATGCAATTTCAATTTCATATCTAATTTTTAACAGCAGGACCCGTTCCTGAGCCCAGCAAGAGTAACTGTGAGGGGTTGCGTTTTTCAGGCACCACCAACAATCAAGGCTCAATTTTTCTGCGCCTGTATGACAAGTACATGCAATTCCAAATTTGTATGGAATTTTTAACAGCAGGGCCCGTTCCTGCACCCAGTAAGATTAACTGCGAGGGTTGCGATGTTCAGGCACCACCAACAACTAAGGCCCAATTTTTCTGCACCTGTATGACAAGTACATGCGATTTCAAATTTGTATGGAATTTTTAACAGCAGGGCCCGTTCCTGCGCCCAGCAAGCATAACTGCGAGGGGTTGCGATGTTCAGGCACCACCAACAACCAAGGCCCAATTTTTTTGCACCTTTATGACAAGTACATGCGATTTCACATTTGTAATCATCAAACTTTTAACAGCAGGGCTCGTTTTATAATTTTGGCGAACCAGATCCAAATCCATACAAGACCCGAAGAGACTGGGGGAGACCGTATGCCGATTTCTTCTTTTTTTATCTGTATTGCAGGGAGCTGACAATACATTACAGCCGCCAGCAAGTTTAAATGACATATTTTCCTTTAGAAAAATTAAGGGGACCCCCAGGCATGATATTGAAAGGCATTTTTCATTTATATTGTTTCACTTTAAGCATCATTAAAATCACTGCTTCTTTAAAACAATGTTTTTTTAAAAAAATGTTTGCATTAGTACATGTCCCCCAGGTCAGTACCCGGACCCCCATACACTTTTTTTGGGCAACAACTTGCATTTAAGTCTTTAAAATGAGGACTTTTGATTTTTGATGTTCAAGTCCTATAGACTTCAATGGAGTTCGATTGTTGGAACAAACTTTTCTCCCGTTCACGGTGTTCTGGTGCAAACCGAACAGGGGGTTATTCGGCCCATCACTATTGGTAACCTTCTGACAATGCACTATGTTACATCACAATTTGATACATTTTTCCTGACATCTCTTCCAAGTGGGGCCATTTGTTTTTAAGGTGTACTTTTAAAACTGCAACAGTTTTCATATTCCTAATGATAACTACTGGTTAGTTGTTAAAGAGACTCTCCATAAAATGGGTTTAACTGATTTAAGGATTCCTTGGCAGTGATGCCCCATGCCAAACATTAAATTGCAGAACTATGATTATAGATTATAGTATTTAACGAAGGCCCTAAAAGTTATCCAGTCAGCAGTGCTTTTCATTGTCTTTTGTGTACTAACAGACAGTCCCTGCCTGCACATACAGTGCCTTAAAAAAGTATTCATACCCCTTGAAATTTTCCACATTTTGTCATGTTACAACCAAAAACGTAAATGTATTTTATTAGGATTGTATGTGATAGACCATCACAAAGTGGCACATCATTGTTAAGTGGAAAGAAAATGATAAATGATTTTCAAAATGTTTTACATATAAATATGTGAAAAATGTGGTGTGCATTTGTGTTCAGCCCCCCTGAGTCAATACTTTGTAGAACCACCTTTCACTGCAATTACAGCTGCAAGTCTTTTTGGGTATGTCTCTACCAGCTTTGCACATCTAGAGATTAATTACATTGAGATTAAATTACACACAGGTGGACTGTATTTACTAATTAGGTGACTTCTGAAGGCAATTGGTTCCACTAGATTTTAGTTAGGGGTGTCAGAGTAAAGGGGGCTGAATACAAATGCACACCGCACTTTTCAGATATTTATTTGTAAAAAAATGTGAAGACTTTGTGTTGGTCTATCACATAAAATCTTAATAAAATACATTTACGTTTTTGGTTGTAACATGACAAAATGTGGAAAATTTCAAGGGGTATGAATAAGTTTTCAAGGCACTGTATGTCTGCCCTCTAAAATCTTTACAGGTTTACAGGTGTATACCGATAGTTTTCTCTCTACCTAGGGCAAGTAAAAATAATAGTAGACATATAGATATTTCAACATTTTTTATGTGTATGTTTGTCTGGAGTTGCTACTCTTCTAAAGATGACCACTACCTATGGCAGCTGCTTATTGCCACAAGAGAAGGACAGGTTGTTAGACAGAATTCTTTAGTATTAAAGATGTTAAATGCAGAAAGAAGACTATTTGTAAGCCTAGAGCATTCACCATCTTTTGTCCGCTCAAAAAAGCAATACCATTGGCTTTCCCCTCCATCAGGACAGTATTATCATTTTCTCTAAAAAAAATTAACTGGTTTAACTTTTCAAAAGGGTAGTTTCATCACATCCCCTTTGCAAAAGGGCAATGTCATTGGTTTGCACTTTAGGAATAATCATCTTCTAAAATATATATGTACCAATGTAAACTCCTAATAAACATATATTAAGCGCATTTTGCTTAGGTTAACAATATCCAGTTGTTGCTTTCTTGAGCTCCTCTGAATATTACAGCACACAATGGCATTGAGCATGGTGAGAAAACCCATTTAATTTCAATCAAATCTTTAATTCTATTATTCCGTTTCCTGTAAGCGGTTTTGTCAAATCATCTGCAATCTTCATCAGCAGGTCTGATCCACTTTTGTTTCTCAGTTGGAAGTCTTTGCATCTCATCTCATTAATCTGGCTCTGGTTTTAATGCTATGTGAGCAACATAGGACACACCTTTGACTGGGATGCCTTTTTGCTTCTGGTGGATATCCTGATTGAAGCCTCTTGTGGCCTGGTCTCTTCTTTTACAGTGTTTGAGTTATTTGCATTCATTTTTATTTCTGTGTCACGTTGTTGCTTATCTTTATATGACATTGATGTGGAATTTCCCCCAGTTTCAAATGTTTGTGTTAGTTCATAAAATGTTGAACACACTGATGTTTCATTGACAATTATACTTCCACTGATGGTTACCTTGTTTGTGTCTTGGTGTAGAATTCAGCATCCCTTTTAAGATTCAGCGTACCACACAAGTACACTATCCATTGTGCAAGTATCCTTTTTTGTACATTTCCTTTTGGAATGTGCACATAGGCTTTGCTTCCAAAACTTTTTAAGATGGTTCAAATTCAGGACCCTTCCATTCCACAGTTCATATGGAGTTGATTTTCCTGGTCGATATTGGAGATAGCATGCACTTTTCTTGTGTAACAGATATGGTGTAGTATAATTGGAGTACTCATCTGCAAAGTGAGAAAATACCTCTTTTTTCCTTGAATCAATTTTTCCATTGGACTTCAAAGATCTGATTAAATTAAGTCCAGAGGTTTCTTTTCTCTTCTGTTACTTTGTTTTGGAAAGGCTTTTCTTGTCATTACTCATTTTATACAACTGGTGCATTTTATTGTTTGAACACATGGGCTAAATTTTATTCCACTTGCATAGTCATTTTCAGTTAATGTCTTTATTATGTCAGGAGTTCTGTGCCCAAGTAATCTGTGCCATGTGTGAATGCAGTTTGAATGTTTTTCCTTCTTGGCAGTATTACCACTTAATTGCAGTTCAGCTGATACAGTACTCTGTAATTTTAGCCTTTGCAATAATATATCCCCTTTTGTGATGGCACTAATATCATCTTGGAAGGTTGGATCTTGGATTGCCTTGTTTGCCTTGTTTTGTGTGCTTCTTCACTGACAAAAATTTTTCACTGGTACCTTTCTGGTGACACTCTGGGAAATAAGACAGTAAAGAAAACTATCTTCAATTCCTTCTGATTCCATTATTTGCCCATTAGCTGTGATGATGTTTTCTGTTTTACTCTGGTCAAGATAAATAAATACATTTCTGTCATTTGTCATTTGACACGTAGCCCCTGAATGCAAAGATGAGATGCAACTTTTGGATTGAAAGAACTTCCTTCCTTCACACTTTTGGACTTTTTTCCAGCTTCTAACTTTCTAAATTCAGCAAGCTGCTAAATTACCTTTTTAACATTCACGTTTTTCTTGTTGCATGTTACTGTTTTTATTCCAATTTTTCATCATTAAAGCAGACTTTGCAGCAGTTGCACCGTCACTATTATTGCTTTCTTTTTTACACGTATATTCATCCACATGCTTGCCCTTAACATATTCCAATGTCAGTTCATCTGGATAAGCATCAAGTGCTGTGACAAGCGTTTCATAACTTTCTGGTAAGCCACTGAGTAATAATGATGCAACATAAGAATCGTATTTCTTTTCCTAAACCTCTCAGGTGTTCAAACATTCCCAAAGTGTGCCTTGTGTAATCCTGCATATCCTGTCCTTTCATCAGCTTGGTTTGGTATAGCTTTCTATTCCAATACAGTTTTCTGCTCAGATTAACTCTTTCATGCACCTTTTGTAATCCTTCCCACATTTCTTTAGCAGTTTCACACTTAAATATACTGTATGTATAAATTGATCATCTTCTATGCTAAGAGAGATTGCGCACTGAGCTTTTTGATCGTTCTCTATCCACCCATCTGAAGGGTGTTCTGGCCTGACATAATTTATACATTTCCACCTACTTTCTGTTATTAGCAGCATTTTCATCTTGAATGTCCAAGACTGGAAGTTCTGGTTTGTCAGGTTTGCAAATGAAACCTTTGTTGCAGCTGTTGTGTAGTGTTGCTGGCCATTTTCTTTTATTCTTTTGAAGTCTTTTTTTCTTTTGCTGTATCTTGTACATGCTGTAGGAGGCTATGACTGAGTGGGTGTCTGGGTGGGTGACTGGGCTATGTCTGGGCCCATAACCTCTTTAGAAATTTTGTATATAGCCCTATAGGACAGATAGACAGTGTACAGTCCACATTGGCTTTGCTGTTAAACTGCAGACAGGAACAGGAAACTTTATTACACAGGGAAAAGACATAGCGTTTAACCATAGATGCAGGTTAAACCTATAAAGTCTGCCATCTACTGGTTGATGTAGTTGTTGCACAAAAATACATGAACAATGTATTCCAACACTTAATGGCCAGGCCATTTTTTGAGATGTGGCACTGCCTTACTTTAACTGACAATGTGTGGTCATGCGATGATGTACCCAAATATAATTATGTCCTTTTTTTAACCAGAAATAGCGCTTTCTTTTGGTGGTATTTGATCACCCCTGCGATTTTTATTTTTTGTGCTAGAAACAAAAAAAAGAGAGAAAATTTTGAAAAAACAAACAAAATTTTTTACTTTCTGCTTTAAACATATACAATAAAAAAAAATGTAAAAAATCTAATTTCTTCATAAATTTAGGCTAATATCTATTTTGCTACATATTTTTGCTAAACAAAATCCCAAAAAGGGTATATTTATTGGTTTGAGCAAAAGTTATTGCATCTACATTTTTATGGCATTTTCATTTATTTATTTATTTTTTTACTAGTAATGCCATTTTACACTTTTTTGGCTACCAGTGACATTATTACAGTAATCAGTGCTAAAAATATGCAATGTTACTCTAATAATAAAACTGGCAGGGAAGGGGTTAACACCAGGGGCAATCAAAGGGTTAAGTGTATCTCTAGGGGATGCTTTCTAACTGTATGGGGGATGGACCCACTGGATGAACACAGAGATCTGTGATTCTGCCTAGCAGGAACACAAGCTCAGTGTGTTCCTCCCTGGCAGAACAGTGGTCTGCTTTGTTTACATCAGCAGATCACGATTTTACCTCTCTGGGGAGCGATCGCAAGTAGACAGCAGACATCGTGTCTGCCGGACCCGCTGATTAGCTTCCCCTGTGGCCAATACGCGCATGTGCACCCACTGGCTATTGTACGACACAACATACAGGTACGTCATTTCGCGCAATAGAGCTGACTTGCCGCAATATATATATATATTGTGGCTGGTCGGCAAGTGGTTAATACAACAAATATAATAAAAACTGGCTGATTGATATGATCATGGAGTTACAGATGCCACAATTCATTTCTATTTGCATACAAGTCATATGATACAATTTAATGAGAGTTAAGCCTAGTACAAAATACTAACAGCTCATGTCAGAGCCACTCTACTAACAATCTGATGTTAGTGCAGTAATCTCCTCTGCTGTCCTATTGTGCTCTGATAGGGAGATGCCCCCCCTCCCACACTCCTAGCTGTCAGGGGAAAAACTCCTCTGGTAAGGGCATGAGAGAGGCTAAGGGTAAGGAAAGACAGTCTCTGATGGTAGGGGACTCAATTATTAGAGGGACAGAGAGGGCAATCTGTCACAAAGACCGTAAGCGCGGCACTGTATATTGTTTACCCGGAGCTTGGGTTCGGCACATCACAGATCAGGTGGACAGATTATTTGGTGGGGCTTGGGAGGACCCAGCTGTCAAGGTACACGTGGGTACCAATGACAAAAAATTAGAGGAAGATGGAGAGTCCTAAAAAACAATTTCAGGGACTTAGGAGCTAAATTGAGGAGTAGGACCTCCAAGGTAGTATTCTCAGAAATATTACCGGTACCTCGAGCCACGCCAAAGAGGCAGCGGGCGATAATGGGAAATTAAGTGGCGGAGGAGCTGGTATAGAAAGGAGGGGTTTGAATTCCTGGAGCACTGGGCCGACTTCTCAGTCAGTTATCAGCTCTTTAGCAGGGACAGACTGCACCTAAATGGGGAGGGTGCAGCTCTGCTGGGAGAACTGAATTTCAAAAGAGACAACTTCCCTAAATTGCGCTCTTTGCTAGATCATATAGATTGGGATAATAAACTAGGAACAAAGAGCATGGAGGAAAAATGGGAGTGCTTTATAAGTATATTAAATAAAGGTATTGGCCAGTCCATTCCAACTGGAAATAAGTTTAAAAGTGCTAAAATAAATCCTGGTTGACTAAACTTAAAATGTAACACGTAACGTTGAAATGCATATAAAAGCAAAAAAAAAAAAGGCCTTAAAAAAAACAAGGCTGAGGGGTCATTGTCAGCATTCCAAAGAATGCAATAAGAAACGTAAATGTCAAGTACCAGGTGCTGGAGGCCAATGGAGAGATGGCTTCCTTTGAAACTAAGTTCCAGATTCCCCTGAAGGTGAGACAGGAAGAGTCGGGCACAAAGTAGCACAGGTCGCCTGCAAGGTTGCCTGTTGAAGGACTCAGGGATACTGCTGATGTACTGAGTGAAAGCTGCAGGCAGGTGGTGCCTGTGAGATGAGACAGGTCTGCGGGAACGCTGATACAAAGGGTTAGTCAGTTTAAGCCAGGATCCGGAGCAAGGGGGATAGCAGAGCAGACTTGGTCAGATGGGGAGCCAAGGTCAAAACACAGGAAAGCAGGCAGAGAGAATCCGCAAGACAAGCCGAGGTGAAGGTCAAGGTGGCAGGCAGGAGATAAGTTAGGAACAGCTGGGTCGGTAAGGAAGAATCACTGAAGCAATGAAACACAGGAACACAGGAAGCTGAAGATCAATCAGCAACTTCATCCACTGACAGGCTTCCTTATATACAGTAGGCCCATGTGAAGTGCTAGTGGAGAAACTGGGTCCTAGAGTCCTTCTCCTGCCATTGATGCCCTGACAGACACTGGGTCCCTCTTTTCCCACAGTTACCGGTGGTGGAAGAGGATCCACTGTTCCTGGAAATGGATCAGGAATGGCTAGCTTGAGGAGAGACGTGTGAAAAACCAGGTAGATCCTATAGGAATTGGGCAAAGATAAGTCGAAGGCCAGTGGATCTACTTCACGTTTGATTGGAAACGGACCAATGTATCCTAAGTCCAACTTCTTTGGTAGGCATGGCAGTTTCAGATTGGCAGTTGACAGACATATTTCATCCCCAACTTTAGGGGAAGGATTCTCCCCTCCTGTCAAAGAATCTTTTGTAGTTAGACTGAACTTCTCCTATACACTCTTGGAGGGTTTGATAATTGTGCTGTATGAACGTGAGTCTGCCTTGTACAGCCGGTACTACTGATTCAGGTATGGTTTCTGGCAGGGCAGAGGGATGGAATCCGTAATTGGCCCAAAATGGGGACTAGTGGCTGAAAGTAACGAATTGTTAAAGGCGAATTCTGTCAGTGGTAGTAAAGGAGCCCAGTTGTCTTGGGAGAAGGCTGAGAAACAACGCAGGTATTTCTCCAGAGTTTTATTCGTGCATTTGGTTTGCCTGTTGCTTTGAGGATGGTAGGCTGAGGACAGACAGACTTCCACTCTCAGGGCTTTACAGAGGGCTCTCAAGAACCTAGAGGTAAATTGTACCCCCGATCCGAAACAATGTTACTGGGTAAGTCGTGGAGTCTGACGATTCCCTTAATGAAAGTTTGGGCAGTCTCTGCAGCAGAAGGTATGCCCACCATAAGCAAAAAATGGGCCATTTTTTACAGGCGGTCCACTACTACCAGGATGGTAGTAAAACCTTCCGATGGTGAAAGATCTACGATAAAGTCCATGGAGATCATTTCCCAAGGGCGGTTAGGGATATTTAGGGGTCTTACCAATCTCCAGGGCTTTGTTTTGTCACCCTTGTTGCGTAGACACACTGTGCAAGATTTGACATAGGCTCTGCAATCCCGACTGAGGTTGGGCCACAAGAAGGACTGTTGGATGAGCTCACCAGTATTACAAACTCTAAAGTGTCCGGCTAACTGGTGGTCATGAAACGTCTTAAAGAAGTTGTAAAGTCAGAAGTTTTTTAAATGAATGCATTCTTTGCATTAGGATAAAAAGCCTTCTGTGTGTAGCAGCCCCCCCCCCCCCTTAGCCCCTAATACTTACCTGAGCCCATCTCTGTCTAGTGATGTCCATGAGTCCCTCGGCCATCGAGACTCCCCCTCCTGATTTGCTGAGACACAGCTGCAGAGCCATTGGCTTTAAGAACTAGAAGCCTTGTTTCCTGAGGTTCGAAGACCTTATCCTGGTGCCAGAAAAAAACATCTTGTTTTCTTAGCGAAGAATTTTCAGTTTCGGAGCATATTGCAGAAGTCCTTTAAATCCCCGGTCTCAGGCTGGGCTGAATTAGTAAAAAGTTCTGGGCAGAGAGGATGCTGCTCGGGTAGATCGGTAGATTCAGGGAACATCCAGGATAAGGCATCTGCCTTCCCGTTCTTGGATCCTGGTCTGTAAGTTAAATGGAAAATGAACCTGTAGAAAAATAAGGCCCATCTAGCCTGCCAGGGCCTTAGGCGTTTGGCGGACCTCAAATACTCGAAGTTTTTGTGATCAGTAAAGATCATGATTGGGTTACTCGCGCCCTCCAACAGATACCTCCACTCTTCGAAGGCTACCTTAATAGCCAGAAGTTCTCTGTCACCCACGTCATAGTTCCTTTTGGCTTAGCTTAGTTTCTTGGAGCAGAAGGCTACTGGATTCAACAGAGCTTTGGGACCCAGACATTGGGAGAGCACGGCTCAAGTTGCCACTTTAAAGGCATCTACCTTGCGAAAGGGATGAAGGGGAATGCTGGGTCTGGATGTTGTAACACCGGAGCGGAGGTAAACAGGGTTTTTAGCTGTTCAAAGGCTTCTTGGGCTTCTTGGTTCCAGAGGAAACGAGTATGGAGGCGAGTGAGCTGAGTAATCAGGGCGATGATGGTTGAGAAGTTCTTGATAAATCACCTATAGAAATTAGCAAAGCCTATAAATCTTTGAACTCCTTTTCTGTTTGAAGGTGTGGGACATTCCAGGATAGCCAAAACCTTCTGTGGGCCCATGGAAATCCCCATAGTGTAGAATATGAGCCCAAAATTGTATGGATTGTTTCTGAAATTCACATTTCTCTGCTTTGGCAAACAAGTCGTGAGTTCGCAGAGTATTTAGCTTATTTTTGACATGGTCGCGGTGGAGCTCAAGTGAGGCTGAGAAGATCAGTATATCGTCCAGCTAGACCAGGGATCTTCAAACTATGGCCCTCCTGTTGTTCAGGAATTACAATTCCCATCATGCCTAGTCACGTCTGTGAATGTCAGAGTTTTAGAGTGCCTCATGGAATGTGTTGTTCTCCAATAGCTGAAGGGCCGTAGTTTGAGGATCCCTGAGATAGACTATCAGGAACAGGTTGAGGTACTCTCTAAAATATAATTCACCAAGTGCTGAAATGTTGCGGGCACACTGCATAACCCGAAGGGCATCACCAGGTATTCAAAGTGACCGAAGCATGTTCATCCCCCTCTCTGATGCAAACCAGGTTATAGGCCCCCCTCAAGTCCACCTTTGTGAATACTCGGGTTGCTCAGGATCTCTGAAATAACTCCGGAACCAGGGGAAGAGGGTACCTGTTTTTGATGGTGATTTTGTGGAGTTCTCTGTAATCAATGCATGGCCTAAAGGATTGGTCTTTCTTTTCAACAAAGAAAATGCCTGCCCCGGCAGGTGAGGACTGGAGGAGGGATAGATGAATCCCTTGGCAACATTTTCATGAATATATTGCCTGAGGGCCTCCAACTCCACCTCCGACAATGGTAAGATGCGCCCCAAGGAAATTCAGCTCTAGGAAGCAGCTCGATGGGACAGTCATAGGACCGGTGCATAGGAAGGGTATCGGCTTTCTTTTTGTCAAACATGTCGAGGAAGTCATGGTAGACAGAAGGAACAATTCGACTGGTATCTGTTGAGGATTGAATGGTCAGGCATGTAGGAGGATCGGCATGTGTGGGAATGCCACAATGTCGTTGGCAGTAGTCAGAAGAGAAGGTGACCTCCCTGTTGGACCACTCAATCAGTGGGTTGTGTGCCTGCAATCAAGGTATTCAGAGGATGGCTGGGAATATGGGATATCTGATAACATCAAAACGGAGAAGCTCCTGGGGACCTGTATCTTTGGTTGTGAGGATAGGAATGGTCTGTTAGGTGATGGGTCCTGAGCTGGGTGGAGTGCCATCAGCAAGGTGTATATCAAGTTTTTGTTCCTTGAGATTAAGGGGAATATGCAAGTGCTTGGCAAGATTGATATCTAAGAAGTAGCTGCAACCTCCGGAGTCAATGACTGCCCGCAATTAGACCCCTCTTCCAGCCACCTGCAATGAGATGGCAAGAATGATGTGAGTAGACAGAGTCCCAGATAGTTGGAGATATTAAGGATACAAGTTCCTGGACTTACTTGGTCGAATGGGACAGTTGCGTAGGAAGTGTCCTGTAGCTCCACAGTAGAGACATAAGTTGTTCTGTTGCCAACGCTCCCTTTCCTCCCGGGTCAATGTGGGTCAGAGTAGACTAATCTGCATAGGCTCTATGTCAGAAGTATTAGAGGTTGACAGGATAGAGGCTGGAACTGTTGGAGCCTGGGCCTTAGGCAACATCCAGGTAGGCTGAAAGGACTTGAAAAGCTCTGTCACACCCACCTGGGGTCTTGCAGTGGAGAGGGAACCCAGTTGCAGTGGAACAGCATGTCGACCACCATCTTGTGTGCCCGCTGCAGTCCTCAGAGGCGAGAAGAGGAGAAGGAACCACTGCAGACCCGGAGGAGGTTTTCTCTGAGGACGGCAAGCACAGAAACTCTTTTGCGAGAATGCCGTAGGTGCCAAGACACAGGTGAGTACGTGGCGGTGCCGCGACAGAGCCCCCTCCCTAAACGCAACCTCAGGGCTCGAAATAGGGTTGGTCGACCAGGGTGTCTTCTGTGGAAAGCTCTAACCTTGGCAGGTGCATGAACATTCTTAGCCGGCTCCCAGGATCTTTCCTCTTGGCCATACCCTTTCCAGTGGATGAGATACTCCAGATTTCCCCTACGACATGTGGAATCGAGAATCTCTTGGACTTCAAACTCTTCAGAGCCATCCACAACCACTGGAGAGGGTGGAGCAACAATATGGGAAGGAAGACTGTTGGGTTTCCATTGTTTTAGGAGGGATACATGAAAAACCGGGTGTAACCTGTAGGTAAAAGGGAGATCCAGGCGGACAGCCACAGGAGATAGGATCTCGGTTATAGTGAAAGGCCCTATGTAGCGTGGTCCCAGCTTCCGTGAGGGGCAGGACAAACGCATATGTTGTGTGGACAGCCAGACTTTGTCCCTCGGCACATAGGTGGGTGCTGGAGACCTTTTCTTGTCTGCATATCCTTTGTTGCATTGTTGTGCTATTTTCAGGGTCCGGTACAACATAGACCTAAGATGTCTAAGTTTGTTCAGTCGTGAGGCTACGTCAGGCACTGTGCTAGGACAAGGTAGCTCTGGAAGGGCACATGGATGGAAACCATAGTGTGCATAAAAAGGTGTCATCTTCCTGGAGTGGTGCATGCGGTTGTTGTAGAAGAACTCTGCTGTGGGAAGCAGAGATAACCAGTCGTCTTGCAGATGTGTAGTGAAACAACGAAGATATTGTTCTAGAATCTGGTTGGTACGTTCTGTTTGGCTGTTGGTCTGAGGATGATAAGCCGAGGATAAACATTGTTTGATCCTTAGGTGATGACAAAAATGGGACCAGAAACAAGAGGTGAACTGGAACCCACGGTCAGTGATGTTGGTTTGGGGTAATCCATGTATCCGAAATATGTTTTGCAGGAACAAGGAGGCAGTCTTTGAAGCAGATGGAAGTCCTACAGAAGGAATGAAATGTGCCATCTTCGTAAATCTATTCACTACCACCGTAATGGTGTTGTGTTTGTGTGATAGGGGTAGATCCACAATAAAGTCCATGGCTATGTCAGTCCATGGTCCTCGAGGAACTGCAGGAGGTTGCAGAAGACCCACAGGTTTTATCTTTGGGGTCTTTAATCGAGCACATATATCACAAGAAAAGACATAATCCCTGATGTCCGACTTAATAGAAGGCAACCAATAATAACGGCTAATGTTTTCAAATGTCTGGGTAATTCCTCCATGACCTGCTGAGAGGGTATCATGGAACTGGCCAATTACGTTAGACTGGAGTGAGGGTGGTATATACAGTTGTTCGCCATGGTACCATAAGCCTTGTTTCTGGATCAGAGGAGGTATCATAACCGGTGGTTGGACCGTTGAATTGCGTATACGGTCTAGGAGTGAGACCTGTATTGCTAGGAATTGGTTTGGGGGTAGGATGGTGTCTTGGGTTTGATCTGTTGAGTTTGTCTTTTCGTACATGCGTGATAGAGCATCTGCCTTTTGATTTTTTGACCCAGGGCGGTAGGTGATCTGCAAATTAAATCTGGAAAAGAATAAAGCCCAGCGGGCTTGATGGGGACGCAGTCTTTTGTAGTTTCTTTCAGCGGGCAGGAGTTTCCGTGAGAAGAATGCAACGGGGTGAAGTCGATCATCCCTCTCTCCTCTTTGAGACATGATACAATATCGGAGGCATCAACCTCAAGGAAGAAGGCCTTCGTGGAATCGGACTGAATGAGAATAAGAGCCTGGGTAAACAGTTCTTTTAGTTTCTCAAAGGCCTCTTGAGCTTGGCTGGTCCATGTGGTTTTTGTCAGGGCTGTAATGGGGGAGCATACCTGGGAAAAACCTTTGATAAAATGTCTATAGAAGTTGGCGAACCCAATGAAGCGCTGTACAGTAGAGATGGCCTTGCGGTTCGCCCGGCGATCGGTTCGCGGGCAAATTTAGCTTGTTCGCAAATTCGCAAAAATTAAGACTTTTGCCGATGTTCCCGCCATTTTCTTTTTCATTTAGAAGAACTTTGACCCATGACACAGCCGTCAGGTGGAACGGGACAGCCAATTGAAAAATTTCAGCACATGGACATGCCCCCTACCCTATAAATAGACCTGAGCTGTCGGCCATTTCACATTCTGCTTTTTGTCAGCGTAGGGAGAGGTTTGCTGTGTTCATGAGGGAGAGATTGCCAGACACAAATAGCTCTATTAACATCCACAAAAGTCCTTTTCAGGGCTGGTATTTCGGTATAGGTCTACTACAGTCTCTTTTCAGGTTAGGGACAGGTATCCAGTCTGTGCTTTAAGGCAGTTAGAGATCGGCAGCAGTGACACAAATTGCTCTGTTAATGTCCATAAAAGTCATTTAAAGGGCTTCGATTTTTTTGGTATTGGTGTGCAGTGCACTATATAGGGGGGAGGGGGGTAATCCACGGTATAATATATTATAGTGGATTAGTATTGTGTCCATCTTTCTTACCAACAAAAAATATACCTGCTCTCGCTGGTGACGGAAAGGTCTGATGGAAAGAGAAACAGATAAGTAAGAAGAGGTGGATAGAACAGTAGAAGTCCAGGAAGAAGGGGCTAAGGAACCCTTACCAGGTGAGGTTGTGGGTCGGACTGGGCATGACCGAAGTTGGTGATCAGCTTTCCCACAATAGAGACAGAGTCCTTGAGAACAGCGTTTCTTGCGTTCTTCTTCCGTTAGTGGACGACGAACCAGGCCTATTTGCATAGGTTCTTCTGATGAGGAAGAGGACGGAGAAGCAGAAGGCACAGGCCCTGGGAAATCCAAGGACTGGAGATAAGCTGGGGCCTGTCTCTTTTCTTCGTTCACGGAAGCATCGGTCTAATTGGGTGACTAGAAGGATCAGACCCTCCAAGGAAGTGGGTACCCCAACCCTGACTAATTTGTCTTTTAAGGCCTCGGATAGGCCTAATTGGTACTGTTCTATCAGGCCAGTTTCATTATAACCGGTGTCAGTAGCCAACTCCCAGAAATCTATGGTGTAGTCCTCCACAGGTCTTCTTCCTTGCAGAAGGGAACGGAGGGCTAAGCGAGCAGTGGAGGGTCTCAAAGGGTCATCATATAATGTGCGCATAGCTGCAGCAAAAGAGTCACAGGTGTCCAATATTGGGCTTTTTGAGTGCAGGATTTGGTGTGCCCAGGTTTGAGGTTGACCTGACAACAAGGCAATGGTTGTGCAGACCTTCACATAATCATTGGGGTAGGTGCATGGTTTTAGAGCGAAAAGTAGTTCAAAAGCTTAAATGAGCAAGACAGGACAAAACAAATATTTACATGGACCAATCATGCAATATCTGATATTGCATGATTAGTCCATGTAAATATTTGTTTTGTCCTGTCTTGCTCATTTAAGTTTTGCTTTACTTCATAGAATCGGTTTAAAAATTGTTGTTTCTCCTGAAGAAGTGCCTCAGTCCGCGAAACATGTAGAGAAAAACACAGTGGAGATATTCCGACTACCCTCCACAGCGTTGTTAGTTCTTAAACCATTACCAGTTATTTTGACTGTATGTAACTTCTGGTAATTATTGTCACTATGTATACTTGTTGGCTCTGTTTTTATACTAAATAAAGTTATGTCCTTTTAAACAATGATATCTTAATTTTATAACCTTCAGATATTGGTACCCCAAAAATCCAGAATGTCCCCCATTCACCCTATTCCCCCTTCCTATTGAGTACCTCTATAACTGGGGAGTTTGAGGTCTCTCTTATCCCTTTACCCCAATTTTTTGATATTGTCTATTGTCTGGAAGTAGGTACCACCTATACACGGATTATCCTAGGCATTCAATACTCCCTTCATTGTTCATGTTTTTAGAAGCACGGTGTTACTGGCTTGCAGATCTTAGACGGGTTGAGCCAAGGCTGTCATCTGTTGGGTGAGAGCAGCAATAGTTTCGGCTGTTCCTGCAGGTTTCATTTTTTAGGCATGGTTATTATGTCACACCCACCTGGGGTCCTGCAGTGGAGAGGGAACCCAGTTGCAGTGGAACAGCACTCCCTTACAATCACAACCCTCAAGAATCCCTGGAAGTGGGAACAGGGCCCCGTAGTCTCTGTGGTGGCATGGTGGCCTCTAATAAAGAGGAGGAAGTAAAGTCACAACTCTAGAGTCAGGTCTGGCAGGCAATCAACGAGTATCAACCTGAGGAGGAAAGGATCAGGAACCAGGAACACAGGCAAAGCCACAGCAGACACACAGGAGCAAGGAAAATAACCAAGCACTGACTGGAAGGTGTGCTTGGTTTATATAGGGAGCCAGGATCACATGACCCGCCACCTCCCACCAGTAGGTGGGGCAGACAGGAGCTATAGAGGGAGGTCAGAGACCCAGCGCCATCTTGATTTGCTTCATAGACCCTGACCTTACCAGATCCGCAACTCTCCTCTCTCCCTCTGTGCAAGACACTGGAACGGCATGGTGGCCGCAATCTTGCCACAACAGTGTGCCCTCTGCGGTCCTCAGAGGTGAGAGGAGGAGAAGAAACCACCACAGACCCAGAGGAGGTGTCTCTGAGGATGGCAATCACCGAGACTCTGTTGTGAGAACGCCGCAGGCGCCCAGACCCAGGTGAGTACGCGGCAGTGCCATGACATGCTCAGAGCATCGCTCCCGCAGGCCCCTATCCAGCTGGATGGAGACTTGACAAAAGAGCCCCTAGTGTGGCGGTGCCTTGGTCCTGACCAGCTCATCCTTAAGGGTTTTGGATAAGCCTAAGTGGAATTGATATTTCAAAGATGCATCATTCCATCAGGTGTCAGATGCCCATCTGCGGAATTCTCCGATATAATCCTCCACCTGTACGAGGATATGAAGGGCAGACTGAGCAGTGGTGGTTCTCTGTGGATCATCATATAAGGCAGCCAGGGCTTCAAAAAACTTGGTGACCGAGTTGAGCACCTTATCCTTTCGTCCCAGAAGGTTATGAGCCCAGGATTGTGGTTCATCAGAAAGGAGAGAGATGATGAACCCAACTCTGATTGTCTCAAGTGCAAAGGTTCTGGGTTGCAGGGCAAAGTAAAGTACACAGGCATTCCTGAAGGCCCTGAACCTCAGTCGGTCCCCTGAGAAGCGCTCCGGAGCGGGGATTCAGGGCTCTGGAGGAGGCAGTACCACCGCAGGTGGAGCAGCAGCAGCAGAACTGGAGGGTGCAATCGTGGGGGAGGAGCTTGTAACTGGGTTTGGCTCAGCAGAAGTCACAGACACAGTGAGGGAATGAAGACATCTTTCAAGCTGGAAGTAGCCATCTTGTAGGCTCTTGACTGCTTGTTTCCAGTGGCGGCTGGTGTATGCAGGGCGCAGGGGCGTCGCCCCCCCATCCTTGCGTCCGGCCCCCTAATCTACATGCAGAGACGCCGGATGCATGGAGTTCAATGGGATTTTTTTTTTCATCACCTGATTAGAGCCAGAGGCTCTAATAGGGCGATGCAAAGGGTGGACCCGGGGCGCAGAGCAGTGCGTCCCGAGCCCACCCATTGTGTGACAATAGCGAATGAAAATTCGCTATTGTCACACCGATCCTCCTCCTGGCCAATCAGGAAGCGCGTCCGATATGCGTTTCCTGATTGGCCGCAAGGCAAACCCCTTGCCATTGGCCAAGGTGGAGGCGGGAGCGGACGCACCGCCGGTCACCTCGGAAGAAGCCGCCCGCCGCTGCTGGAAAGAAGCCAAGAGCCGCCGCTAAAGAGCAAGCAGAGTGGAAGGTATGTGTTTACCTGTTGGTTGATCGCTGTGTGCCAGTGCAGCCCTCTCCTTCATGCCTCTCAGTCAGCGAGCTGTCATTTCTCCCTCCGGTATTCCCCTCCCTGGAAGCCTGCTGCCACTCTGCCTGCTGGGGGAGGGAGGGATACACAGCTATCAGGACGATCAGCTTGTTGCAACCAACTCTTCTTCTACTGTGAGTCTGTGACCATTTGATTAGGATCTAATTTCGTATGCTCAAGGTTGTCAACAGGATGAGCTCCATTCAATGTTTAAAATAAACTTATTTCCGACTTTATTGAGCATTGGTATAAGTCATATCCAATCCGCACATGTCAGCTGTTCTTATTACCAATCTGAAATGAAGTGAAGTCCTCCCCTGCCCCAGGTTGCAGAGTGAGGAATGTACTCTGCTCACACAGGCTTGTTAGGCTCAATCAAGCTGAAATGTGTCCCCTGCTCTGACAGGGGGTTAATCTGCTCATTCAAAGTGTGCTGATCTCATTCCCACATTCATTTAGGAGTATGCCTGTACTTCTCTTCATCACTGTATTCCTGATCCATCTGTGCTATCATTGTATATAGAAGAGTCTAAGGTTATAGCGGAACCTGCAGAGAGGACCACACTGCTCTCTGTGCATTAAAAGGGGGCACGATGATCTCTGCATTGAAATGGGGGCAGGCTGGTCTCTGTGTATTGAAAGGGGGCACGCTGGTCTCTCTGCATTGAAAGGGGGCACACTGGTCACTCTGCATTGAAAGGGGGCACGCTGGTCTCTCTGCATTGATAGGGGGCACGCAGCGCTGGGCACTGTGCATTGAAAGGGGGGCATGCTGGTCACTGCATTGAAAGGGGGCAGGCTGGTCTCTGTGCATTGAAAGGGGGCACGCTGGTCTCTGTGCATTGAAAGGGGGCATGCTGGTCTCTGTGCATTGAAAGGGGGCACGCTGGTCTCTGTGCATTGAAAGGGGGCACGCTGGCATCTCTGCATTGAAAGAGGGCACGCTGGCATCTCTGCTTTGAAAGGGGGCACGATGATCTCTGCATTGAAAGGTAGTACGCTGGTCTCTCTGCATTGAAAGGGGGCGCGCTGGTCTCTCTGCATTGAAAGGGGGCACGCTGGTCTCTCTGCATTGAAAGGGGGCACACTGGTATCTCTGCATTGAAAGCGGGCACGA
Source organism: Pelophylax lessonae (assembly GCF_965119305.1). NCBI lineage: Eukaryota > Metazoa > Chordata > Amphibia > Anura > Ranidae > Pelophylax > Pelophylax lessonae. Next base: position 584,156,053 of record NC_138769.1, on the reverse strand, counting down.
TGATGTCTGCATTGAAGGGGGCACGCTGGTCTCTCTGCATTGAAAGGGGGCACGCTATACCTTGATTACTGAAGGCCCCTTTCACACTTTTGTGACCTCAAAGTCACGCAATTTTTTATAGTGTTTTTTGCCGCAATGCCTATTACATTTTTCTGTTTGCGCCCCCCAAAAATTTTGAGCACCAGCCGCCACTGCTTGCTTCAGAGCCGTCATCGGTTGACAAAGAGCCTCCGGCATGGAAGCACCTCTCCCGGCCTCAGACATAATGGCTGATTGATACTGTCAAGTACCAGGTGCTGGGGGCCAATGGAAAGAGGGCTTCCTTTGCAGCTAAGTTCCAGATTCCCCTGAAGGTGTCAGGGTTACCTGATCCAAGGCCGAAGTGATGAGAGGGCTCCCCTTGCGGCTCAGTGCGGCGCACACCTGGAGATGGTACAGAGGGTGTGGCGCCCCAAGTGGCACGGGTTACCAGCTGCAGGCAGGTAGGTAGAATCAGGAGCAATCTGAGAGCGAACTGGAACAGGCTGGAATCACAGCAGAGTATGTCTTTCAAGGTCTCTGAAGCAGCCGGGCTACCTTGTGCCGAGAAATAGTCTCTAGTAGCGGAGACAGGTACTGGCCGAGGTCTGGGACTGGAGCAGGCAGCGGGAACCATGGTACAAGCCGAGGTCATGCACAGGAGACAACCAGAATATCCGAGGTCTTGAAGCAAGCCGGGGTCATACACGGTAGGTAACGGAAGCAGGGTCAGTGGTAGAAGCCAAGGGTCAAACCAGGAGCAGGAGATCAAACGGAATCAGGAACAAGCCAAGGTCACAACAGGAAATCCAAACAGGAAACAGGAAGCACAGAAGACAGGAAGCTGAGAGATAATCCAGCAATGAGTCTGATCCTATGGCATCCTTTTATAGGCCATTTCCCTGACAGGCCAGCAGAGGGCTATGTCAGTTGAGTCAGGAATGTCCATTGCTATTACTGGCAATGTTGCCAGTTCTCCTACGGCCATTTCCCTGACAGAAGGTAAGACAGGAGGAGTTGGGCACAAAGTAGCACAGGTCGCCTGCAAGGTTTCTTGCCGAAGGACTCAGGAATATTGCTGATGTACTGATTGGAAGCTGAAGGCAGGTGGTACCTGTGAGATGAGACAGGTCTGCGAGAACGCTGAGACAAAGGGATAGTCAATTCAGGCCAGGATCCGGAGCCAGGTGGATAACAGAGCAGACTTGGTCAAGTGGGAAGCCAAGTTTAAAACACAGGAAGGCAGGGAGTCACAATACCTAAGACAAGCCAAGGTCAAGGTCAAGGAGGCAGGCAGGAGATAAGTCAGGAACAGCCAGGTCGGTAACAAAGAATCACTGAAGCAAGGAAACACAAGAACACAGGAAGCTGAAGATCAATCAGCAACTTCAACCACTGACAGGCTTCCATATATAGGCCCATGTTAAGTGCTGGTGGGGAGGATGGGGGGAGGAGCCTGCCAATGGCGCCAATTCCGTTTGTTTGCTAGAGCGCCGGGTCGTCGTCCAGAGGAATGAGCGAAGGAATGCCCGATCCTCCGGCACCCATGAGCGCCTGACCTACCCCCACCACCCCTCCTCACTCGCCCCGGCCAGACCCCAGGGGGACACCAGTGGACACGCTGAAGGTACCGTTTGGGTGAGTGCAGCCGAAGACCGGGGAAAGCCACAGCCAACTGCTGTCCCGGAGGAGAGAGGAAGATAGCCCCTCCCGACACAGGCAGACAGAGCAGCGTGCAGTATGATACAGAGCTCCGTAGGAGAGACGCTGCAGCATCAATCTCCGGAGTAATTACTCGGCATACAGGGAAAGAAGCGGCCAAGTACAATCGGTGAATCTGCACATCCCGTAAAGGACTGGTGAGAGGGTGAAAATCCCATTTAAACTTTTTTTATGAATGTTTAAATCCCTCCATTGGACTTTGGTTGCCTAAATGATCTGCATGTTCTGCCTGGGGGTGAATTGCTTCCAATACAAGAGGGAGTGCAAAGGACTGGGGAGAGGGTGAAAATCCCATCTAAACTTCTCTCATGCATGTTTCAAACCTCTAAATTATCTTTATGTTGCTTTGACTGACCCGTATGTTCTGTCTGGGGGTGAATCGCACCAAATCCCAGAAGGAGAGCAAAGGATTGGGGAGAGAGTGAAAACCCCATTTAAACTTCTCTTGTGTAGGTTCAATAACCTCCTAATCGTCTCTGTGCTGCTCTGAATGACCCGCATGCTCTGTCTGGGGGTGAATTGCACCAAATCTTAGAGGGAGAGCAAAGGACTGGGGAGAGGGTGAAAACCCCATTTAAACTTCTCTTATTCATGTTTTAAATCTCCCAACTGTCTTTATGCTGCACTGAATGACCCGCATGTTATGCCTGGGGGTGAATTGCACCAAATCCCATTTAAAACTCTTATTAAGTCTGTTTAATACCTCCCAAGCGTCTTGGTGTTGCTCTAAATGACCCACATGTCCTATCTGGGGGTGAATTGCACCAAATCCTAGAGGGAGAGCAAAGGATTGCAAGTGCAGGCGGGAATATTGATTGGCTTGATCCTCTTGAATTAGACTCTGTAAACAATATACTGGACCTGATTGGACTGATACCCTGAGTAAACCCTTGAGTAAACCCCTTTAAGCAATATAGGGCTAGGGCTGCTGGACGGTAGGTGTTGGATGCCCAGACAGTAACCGGAAGATACCTAGATAACCTACAAGGGAATTCATTAGATCCCAGTGGGCCTAGGCAGTACTGCGGGCTCTAGTAAGAGTACGGATACAATTAATAGCTCCCCACAAGAGGAATTAATATGTCAAAGATTAAGAATAAACAGCCAAAAGAGTCATCAGGGAAAGCTGCAAAAATCACGGCTAGCCCGGGGACTATTAAAATGTACATGACCCAGGAAGGGAAAGGTCAAAATGGATCATCTGAAAACCAACCAGTAGTAAGATCAAAACAATCCAGTGAAGGAAACAAAAAGACAAAGGGAACAAAAGCATCAGGTGAAACAGGAGAGGAGAGCCTAGACCTATCCAGAGAGAGTATACAAATAGCAGAGGACACGGACACTAGGAAGGAAGAAGACCTAAGGATGAATGATCATCCCCCGACAAAATCAGAAATGATGGAAATGTTCTCGAACCTGGACAGATCAATTAAAACCGAAATGGCCACACTATACAGAGAGTTGGGACACACATTGACAAGAGTAGAGGAAACTGAAAGGAAGATAAATACCCACGGGAAAAAGCTATTAAATTTAAATGAACAAATGAAGAAATTGCAATTAGAACAGAAGAAAATTCTCTATAAGATGGAAGATCAGGAGAATAGAAATAGAAGGAAGAATCTGCGGATCAGAGGACTTCCAGAAAAAGATGGAGAAGAAAAATTGCAACAAATGCTTGAAAGCGTATTCAACCCGCTCCTTGGGACTCCAATTACAGATAGATTAGAATTTGAAAGAGTACACAGAGTGCGGAAACCTCAAAACGCCCCAAAAGAAAAGCCAAGAGATGTGATAGTGAGATTCCATAAATATGAAGTGAGAGCCCAAATCTGGGAAAGATTGAGAGACAGGCCATTATTGAGATTCGAGGGAGAAGATTTACAAATTTATCCAGATCTCTCACAGGAAACATTGAACAGAAAGCGCATCTTAAAACCAGTCGTGGAAGAGTTGAAGAAGCAAAATATACAGTATTTTTGGAGTCATCCGCCGGGACTGGGAGCACGAAGAGAAGGAAAGACGAGTATATTAAGGTTCCCTGGAGATATTCCAACTTTCTGTGAGATTCTAAAGATTCCAGAAATAATGGTCCCAGGATGGACAGAACAAGGCAACCCCGATGAAGAATTAGAGGAAGAAACCCAGTGGAAGGAAAAGAAAAAGAAGGACACGAAAACTAAAGAAAAAAGAAATTAAAAGCAAGAGAGCAGACTGGGGGAACAAGAGTGAGGGGGGGGAGGGGGGAGGGCGGAGGAGGTAGGAGGGGGAAATAGTTAAGAAACTAAAATGGACGGCCACATGGCGGGATAGCAGACGGAAACCTTTCGCCCCAACTATGGGAGGGAAGGAAGGGAAGGGCGAGCAGAGGCTGAGCTCAACCCTGAGAGAAGGTCGATTGAAATGGAGGGGAGGCGAATCGACTACCCTAGTTAAGGGGAAGGAGAGAACTAGGGGCCCACAGGGATGGAGAAAGGGTGAAGGGGGGGAGGGGAGGGAGGGAAGGGATGGGGATGGAGGGAGGGGGGAAGTAGGAAAAAGAATAATAAGAGAGAACCCTGCCAATAAAACCAAATACTCCTGGCATCTAATGGGCGAACATACCCTGGGAAGTAAAACCCCAGGCAAACTCAATAAAAGTAAATGAGTACAGTAAACTATTTTTCCTATAATGTTAGAGGAATGAACTCACCCATAAAGAGACAAAAAATATTAGGGGGAATTAAGTACCTAAAAGCAGATGTAGTATTCCTACAGGAGACCCATATTACGTATGAATCAAATATAAGACTGTACTCCCCTAGCCATCCAACGTGGTTTTATGCAGACACACTAAAAAAAAACTCAAGTGTTGTAGCTATAGGCCTCGCTAGAGGGACTAGATTCAACCTAGAAGACAGAATGGCCGACCCGGAGGGTAGATTCCTCTTCCTGAAGGGGACGCTAAATGGAGAAGAGGTTACATTAGTAAACATCTATAGCCCCAATGAGGGACAAATGAGGGAGGATCCTAGGGAAATTGATAAACTTTAAGAGGGGAGGGGAGGGGTGGTCTTGGCCGGGGATCTCAACCTTAGCCTCGATCCAAAGATGGATAATACATCCCGATACCAAAGGTGCTCAAAATATCAGATCAAGGAACTTAGGACAAAATTATATCAGAATCAACTAGCAGATATCTGGAGAATATTGAATCCAAAAGAGAGAGATTATACTTATTATTCAAGCATACATAAGACTTACTCCAGAATTGATTACCTTTTAATAGAGCACCGATGGATCGAGAAAGCCTCCGAGGCTAGGGTTGGGATTAGGACCTGGTCAGATCACTCCCCCATCTCAGTAAAAATAAAAATGGGTAAAGATCTAACCAGAAGACCTAATTGGAAAATTAATGAGGAATTGATCAGAGATAAAAAATAGGGAAAGGAAATAGAAAAAGAACTTGAATTCTACTTTCAAAATAATGACATCGAAGAAACACCCAAAAATATTATATGGGAAGTACAAAAAGCATATATGCGAGGTATATTAATTTCAAAAGGAGCACAAAGGGAAAAAGAAAGATCAGAAAAAAAAGACAGTTTAATGAGAGATATATACGATCTAGAACAAAAACAAAAAAAAAAACAACAATATTAATAAATAAAAAAGATCTATCTATGTTAGAAAGGAAAAGAGAAGACCTAAAAGAACTATTAGAACAAGAAACTAGACAAGAATTTAATAAAGTAGCAAGAGAGAAATACGTAGAGGGTAATAAAATCGGAAAAAATCTGGCAAGAATTCTTAAAAAAAAAAAAAATCAATAAACTTCATAGATAAGATCAGAAATAAAGGGGGGACCTGGTCCACTCATCTACTGAGATAGCAGGAGAGTTCCAAAAATATTATGGAAATCTATATGCGGTAAGGGGGGTAGGTAAACAGGAAAATAATTCCGATAGAGAAGAGAAGATTAAAAACTATCTGGAAAATGCAAAAATGAAAAAAATAGAGAAGGAAAAAATAATACTCCTTGAGGCACCAATTAGGGAACAAGAAATAGAAAAAGCTATAAAAGATACCCCTGCAGGAAAAAGCCCAGGACCTGATGGTTTCACCATCAGTTATTACAAACAATATAAAGATCTTCTGATCCCAAGATTAAGAGGGTATATGAATGGTCTGGGTTCCCAGTTTAATATGAGTAAAGAGGCACTCCAAGCTGCGATAACAGTTATTTTAAAAGAAGAGAAAGACCCAACGCTGTGCTCAAGTTACAGGCCCATTTCCCTCTTGAATGCCGACACAAAGTTATTCACGAAAATATTAGCAACTAGGATGAAAGGGCTGATGGAAGAGTGGATCCATGATGACCAGGTGGGTTTTATACCCGGTAGACAGGGGAAAGATAATGGGATTAGAACAACCCTACTAATAGATCAAATGTTAAAAAACAGGGACTCCAGTTTGATACTGTCGATTGATGCTGAAAAAGCATTCGACAGGGTCAACTGGGAGTTCATGTTGAGAACTTTAGAGGAAATGGGCATCGGTCCCAGAATGATGGCATGGATCGGTACTCTGTACAGCCGACCATCAGCAAAAATAAAAATAAATGGGACAATGTCCGAATCCTTTGACATGTACAACGGAACGAGACAGGGCTGTCCCCTGTCTCCAATGTTGTTTTTGATTTCTTTGGAGCCCCTGTTGGCAACAATAAGAGAATGCCCAGATATCAAGGGAGTGGTGGTTGGGGGAGTGGAGCATAAAGTGGCGGCATTCGCCGATGATTTGTTGCTCTATGTCTCCAACCCAAGGATCTCCCTGCCAAACATAGTCAAAATTTTTAAGCAATATGGAGAACTCTCAAATTTAAAAATTAACCAAACTAAGTCCGAAATATTAAGTATCAAAATGAGCACTCAAGAGAGAACAGGGTTAAAAACTGAATTTCCTTTTGTCTGGAGAAGTGAGGACTTAAAATATTTAGGAATTAAATTAACACCTACGCCAGAAAAATTATACATAGCTAACTTCATCCCATTATTGAATGAAATAAAAGCCGAAATAAATAGATTAAATCCAAGAGCTATATCATGGATGGGCAAAATAAATATAATAAAAATGGGGATCCTCCCAAAAATCTTATATAAGTTCCAAATGATACCAATACAGATCCTGGAGGCATTTTTTAGGACACTAAAGGCACTAATAACTAAGTTTATTTGGAAAAATAAAAAACCAAGGATATAATACACAACATTAAGTAGAAGTAAAAACGAGGGGGGACTTGCACTACCAGATATTAAAAAATATTACCAAGCCTCAATTCTTACACGGGTGATGGAATGGGGAAAAAAAGATAGTAGGAAAAATTGGGTTAAAATGGAAAACACTATAAGTGGTACGAAACTAGGTAAAATTATTTGGATTCCACCAAAATACAAAGAATTGAAAAATGACACACACACCATTACACGACAAGCACTAAAAGTGTGGGATTTAATATATAATAGAGGAAAAGGGGAGTATAATTCACCATTAATTCCACTACAGGACACAACATTTTTTGCATCGGGAGAAGGGAAAGAACATGGAAATTGGCTAGGAGAAGGAGATATCAGACTAAAAGATATAATGGAGAGGGGGAAAATATTTACGTTCTCCGAGCTCAAAAAAAAGAAAATCATTTGGAACTTAGATGAGTGGAGATATCGCCAACTTAAACACTTTGTGGCATCTTTATCCCATCCAATTAGAGATAGAAACTAGCTTAACCCATACGAACAAATATGCACATCCGAAAAGAATAAGAATAACATCTCAAATATCTATAAAATATTGAATGAGGGTAAGCAGATAGCCCATCCAACGGTGGAGAAATGGGAGAGCGAACTGGGCGCTCGAAGAGAGGGAGTCCAGTGGGATAAATGTGTAAGGTTGGTTCATAATTCCACGATAGATATAAGTACTGCGGAAATGAACTATAAATTGATCTCAAGGTGGTATAAAACCCCAGATGAAGTGGGGAGATACCATCAGGAGACTTCAAGATTCTGTTGGAGAGGATGTAAGGTATTGGGTACTATGACACACTTATGGTGGGAATGTCCAAAAATTAACAAATATTGGAAGGAGGTATTGCTATCAATTAAAAGAATTACTAACATAGAGGTTAAAGAAGATCCATGGACATATCTCTTTCACGGGACGTCAATGTCGATTAAACAATATAAAAAAACCTTAATACCCCACTTGCTAAATTCAGCAAAAAGTTTAATTCCATTAAACTGGAAGAAAATAGAAGCTCCGTCATATAAAGATTGGGTGGTGCGGGTGGAGAAAACAAGAAAATTAGAATTACTAAGGCCCTGGGGAGAACAAGAGTATGAAAGTAGAGTAGAGATTTGGGAAGTATGGCAAGAATATAAAAAGGAAATTTAAGGGTTCACCGAATGTCCTTCGGAAAGAGGAGGGAGTGCGGGTGGGTTTAGGGGGGGGGGGGGATAATCAAGGTTGTTGTATGTTTTATGCACATAGTTATGTCCTCCCCTTTAAGGGAGGGATTGAAATAATAAATTTTGTATGCTGAAAATTTTCAATAAAAAAAAGAAAAAAAGTGCTGGTGGGGAAGCTGGGTCCTAGAGTCCTTCCCCTGGCATTGATGCCCTGACAGATGCTGGGTCCTAGAGTCCATCTCCTGTGCCCAGACAGTAAGTGGCTAAGATATAACATGAAAGGCACATAGCAGAGGAGAGTAAAAAAAAAAGAAAAAAAAAAGAAATTCTTTAAGTATTGTGAGAACTAGCATCAAAGGTAGGTCGTTTAAGGACACGGCCACTTGCTTGTCCTCTTTTTAAGGGCTTTTCATGCCCATTTTTATTAAAAGAAAGTTAAGCAAACATAAACATAGGTTTCCCTCACAGGGGTTTTCAGCATTTCCTCTACATCAACATAAACAACATTCAGCCCTTCTGGCTTGTACTTGCAGCACTGCCTTAACACTCCAGGCCCTTGTCTGTCTCCTACAGACTGTTCACTGACCAACTTGCTGCACTGGCTCCCACATTGAGCCCTCCTGACACCTGGGACAGACCTCCTGTCTGCCGGGGTGGGGCCCAGAACCATTGTCAGGTCACTACTAAAAGCCCAGCCCCCACCTGACTTATTAGTATGCTGGCTGTTTTGAATACCTGGACCCAGGATTGGAGATTTCATCCCACCCGGATCACTTAGAAATCTCCAGGCTCCAGGTCCCAAAACTGACTTTAGAAACCATTAGGAAACTGAAAAGCCAGTTTCCTCTTCATGCACAAGCCCACTGGAGCCCCTTAACCTGTCTGGTTGAGAATTCTGGGTCAAAATCACGTTCTAGACCCTGAGAGGGCAACGCTCTGCCACATATCCCCCTTGTTTTAACCAGGATGGGGCAGGACACACAAGCCTAAACTTTCAGCTGTGCACTTCTGTGCCATCTATCACCCACATGTGTCTGTTCCTGATCGACATGACTTTTAAAGGAAAACTCTATCGCCTGTATTGTGAGGTGACTTCCCCTGTGCCCCCCTGCCGTACTGACTTGGGCTCTACACAGACATCCCCATGACTATTTACAGGTGTGCTTCCAAAATCAAAATCTTTTCTTTGGGTTCACACTAGTCGTTTTACTATCAGTGAATTTATCAAGGACTTGTTCAGTTTTCTCCAACCCTTTTCTCTTTACCTTTAAAGGGGTCACCTTTTTAAACACCTTTTTTAGCAAAAGGAAAACCCACTTTGATTGGGGTGACACCGGTCCCTCTCTGCCATCTATTTACGGGCAACCTCTTACTGTCCAAACCTAACTTCGCTTGTTTCCCCATGTACACTGCATGCTTTATTTCATCAGTTTCACCACTAACACATTTATCACAATTCATTTCTCCAGTGTTCTGCCAGGCAGCGTCTGGAGAAAAATCGCACAAACTAAAGTGGTTGTCTATCATGACAACTTCACTATCAACCCACTCCCCTGGCAATTGACCCTCTTCCAGCAACTGTCTTGACATCAAATCACCATTGCATAATTTCCCCTTTGGGTTATTGACCCCTATGAAATCACATATACTTGTGCCCCCTGGCACTTCCGCCCAGACTTCTGTCCTGTCCAACAGTACTCCAAAGTAAAAGAGATAAAAATTCCACGCTTATGGATGTAAGTTAGGCTACAGCCTACCCCAAAATATAGTCCAATGGGCTATATCGTACAATAAAGAAATAAAACGAGGTAAAATGGCGCTGCCTATTAAAAGGTAAATATATACTATTGTGGAAGGGGTTAAAATGTTGTGCAATAAAATACTAGTGTGCAAGTATATGTAAAACACTGTGAATAAACCTATGTAAAAACGTTGTATGAAAAATTATATAAAAGTTATCCAAACATTATTTTAAAAATTAAAAATAAAAATAAAAATAGACACATAAGTTGTGAGCATAAAGTGATATGTGCAATCAATAAAAAATGACAATAAACAAAGTGCCAGTGTAAAATATCCAGTGAAAACACCAAAAGTATTAAATATATATATATATATATATATATATTAACTCAAAAAAGTCCAAAATCAGTCCATAAAGTGCTTGCAAAAAAGTGCTTCATAAACCAATGGTGCTTCAATATTATTCGAGGGGTGATCCGGGTGATAAGTGTAGGGTGAAGAAAAACATGCACCCCTCCAGTATATCCCGCACTCACCAGAGATATATACCCCTACAGGGGTAATAAGCTTTAGGATAATAGCCTCTTTCCTACGGATCCTAGTAGTGGGCTCTTAGGTAGAAATATCCCTGGGTGTCCCCTCTCAGCGCGGTCAGATGTTGCCAATACAAAAGATCACCATAATATTCCTCTCTCAAATGTAGGGAGATATCCCGAGGTAGTATGTAAAAAGAAAGACTTCATATAGTGATGTACCGTTTAATTTATTTATTAGGCATAAAATCAAGAATCGTACTCACATTTGAACGAGGTAAAACAGGCATAAGAAGCAGTAGGGGCCGCGAGCCCCTCATTGGCGGCTACTTCCGGGACGCTATGAAAATCAGCGACCGGATCTGCGTTCCAGTGGGGCGGAAATGACGTAACCACGCATGACGCGTTTCGTCACAGCTGACGTCATCAGGTGCGTAAAGTCACGCCATTCCCGCTTTCTATTTATGTTGAATGGTTACCAGTCAACCGGACTTCATAAACCAATGATTAAAAAACACCAAAAGATGTCGTCTGTTGCTAGGCAGAATAGAAGTAAGCCTCTTCCGCAAACAATTCAATTGCCAATGGAAAAATTTAGTCAGAAGGCGGCCAATAGAAAAAATCTTTTGAAACAAAGCGGTGCTCTGCATAATGTGTTGTTAGGGAAAAATGGAAATGTTAAATCCCGTGGGAAAAATAGAATAAAACCATTAGGAAAGGAAAGTATATATATATAAAGTGACTCTCATACAGAACAATACTAGGAGGCAACCTGCCAATGCACCGTGCGACAATTTTCAACATGAACAACATGAAAGGAATCACAGAACTCCCATATTGGCCACCTTTGTCATGTGCAGCCTGTAATACCCAGCTCCAATTAGCAGTACTTCGCAGTACCAGCTCTCCCAAACATGGAAGAGACAACAAGGTATACACTGGCTGTAACTTCTAGCATTCTAATATTTCTCCCAGCATGTCTGTCATAAAAAAGCACCACGATTCTACACATAGGACCTTCCTGGGGTCCTTCATATTCCTGGGGACGTGGAGAGACTTATTGGTGCCTTAGAGGTGGTGGTTCTTAAAAGGAGTTCCTCCCTGCTGGAGCTATTCAATACAATAATCTGGTGTTCTCCCAGAGCGCAGTCAGGTGCGAGATTCACCACAAAACTCTGATGCTTGGTGCCAATGATCTGTTCCAGGTTTTCTCTATGGATATCAGTTTGGTATACCCCACCATTAACTTCTTTATGGGTTATGGGAAAAAGTTCTGCTGTGCATTCATCCTCATTTGTATGTTCTATCCAGAGAGGGCTATCATCTGAAGCAACAAGCGCACCCTGGACTCTAAGTTGCTCTGCAGTCCCTTCATTCAGCACAGCAGAAATTGTGTCCGCTCCACTGTTATACACTGAGACCTCAGACACAGGAGGAGACACAGAGGGACAGAGAGGCTCAGCAACAGACACCTTGCATATTTCACCTTTGTTTCAACTAGACTGTGGTAATACATTTTTAACCACAACATTTTTCAGTACCCCCGGCCTCACCACTGTGAGCAGATGGAGCTTCATTCAAGACATTAACCTTTACATTTTCATTGACACACAGATTAATTCTTTATCACTATAAGCATTTTCACACATTTCAGTTTTGGCATTTAACAAATTCTCATCACCAGGTTCAAGTACCCTCTTGCCCATCAGAGCGGCACCATGGTTGTCTCGGGCAACCTATAGCTCCAACACACAGAGCTTTTCGTATATCAACATGTCTGTTTGCTAATCTTTTTATAAAATGTTTAAATATATCTCTTGTCCTTGAGGAATCGTGGACAAACTTCCCACCTGCTATCACCTGGAAATGTTCTCACTGGTTGATGACTTCTCCCTTCTACTGTATAAAAGAGGAGACAGAAAGGCTTGGTGGTACATGAGATTGTCTCTGCAACTGCCTCACAATGCTCAGGCTTCTGGTACTTGCTGCCCTTGTCCTCTGCGGTAAGAAGTGATATTTCCTATTCATCGATACTTTATTGAAGCATATAATAGGGGAAATAATTAAACAAACCCAGAAATATTTTATTAAAGAAGGTACTGAATAATTGAAGCAAATATTAACACAATTTATTTAACAAAGTTACCTAACTCCTTTAGTAAATCATACCAGAAGTTGTTCTTTTTTTAATTAAAGTATATGCAAAGCCAGATTTTATATATATTTTTTGAATAGAGTAAGGAAGGGTTTGAACCATTTTCTTTTTTGGAGTGGGGGGGACCACTATCTCTATTTGTCCAGCGGACCACTGTTGCCAGGACTCAAGGTAGGGAAGAATCCCAAATTTTCAGCTGTCAGCTGAACAGGAAGGTGGGAGAGGTAACCACGCACTGATACTGAAATGTTAACTAGAACCCCCCTAATAATGGTTTTTCACTACAATTTAACTTAAGGACCAGGCCTATTTCTAACACTTATTGTTTACAAGTTAAAGTCAGTATTTTTTGCTAGAAAATTACTTAGAACCCCAAAACATTATATAAATATTTTTAGCAGAGACCCTAGGGAATAAAATGGAGATGTTTGCAATACTTTATGTCACACCGTATTTGCGCAGCGATCTTACAAACGCAATTTTAAAAAAAAATACACTTTTTCATTAACATATAAGAAAACAGAAAAGTTGGCCCAATTTTTTTCTATAATGTGAAAGATAATGTTATGCTGAGTAAATTGATACCTAACATGGCATGTTACAAAATTGTGCACGCTCATGGAATGGCGACAAACTTTGGTACTTAAAAATCTCCATAGGTGACGCTTCAAAAATTTCTACAGGTTACCAGTTTAACCGCTTCAGCCCCGGCCACCGCAGTTTCACTGCGGCAGGCAGGCGCTCCTGGGCAAAGTGACGTAGTAATACGCTGCTCGCTCAGTGGGGGGCGAGCGCTCGTTAGATGGGGAGCGAGCGCGTCGGAGCCGCCAGCCACTCGCGATCTCCCGCAGCAGAGAGAGGAGGACAGACTGATGTAAACACAGCCGTCTGTCATTCTCCCTGAAGTGATCACAGAGGCTATGTGATCCTGCTATATAGGATCTCATGTCTCTTTGATTACTTCACAAGCCACACCCCTCCACAGTTAGAATCACGCCCCTAGGGACATATTTAACCCCCTTGATCACCAGTACAGTCAACCCCTTCCCTGCCAGTGTCATTTTTACAGTAACAGTGCATATTTTTAGTCACTGGTACCCCCAAAAGTGTCAAAAAAAGTCAGTTAGGGGTCAGATCTGTCCGTCGCAATGTCGCAGTCCCGCAAAAAAAATCGCAAATCGCTGCCATTACTAGTAAATAAAAAACAATAAAATTGACAAAAATCTATCCTGTAGTTAGTAAACGCAATAACTTTTGTGCAAACCAATCAAAATACGCTTATTGCGATTTTTTTTACCAAAAATATGTAGCAGAAAACAAATTGGCCTAAAATGTTAATAAATTTTGATTTTTACATTTTTTTTGAGAATTTCATATAAAAAATTGTGAAAAATATTGTTATTTTTTCAAAATTGTCGCTCTTTTTTTTGTTTATAGCGCAAAAAATTAAAATCGCACAGGTGATCAAATACCACCAAAAGAAAGCTCTGTTTGTGGAAAAAATAGAACGTCAATTTTGTTTCAGTACAGTGTCGCTCGGCCATGCAATTGTCAGTTAAAGTCACACAGTGCCGAATCACAAAACAGGGCCTGGTTATTGAGCAGCCAAATCCTCCGGGGCTAAAGTGGTTAAAGATAGAGAGGATTTCTAGTGCTAGAAATATTTATCTCCCTCTAACGATCATGGCGATACCTCACATGTGTGGTTTGAACACCGTTTACATATGTGGATGCAACTTGTGTATGATTTCTGTGCGCGAGCTCGGAGGGAAAGGGCGCTTTAAATTTTTACATTTTTTTTCCTTATTTATTTTATTTTTATTTTTTATTTTTATATTTCCCCTTTCAAAAAAAAATGTTGAACACTTTTATTCCTATTACAAGGAATGTAAACATCCCTTGTAATAGAAATATGCAGGACAGGTCCCCTTTAATGTGAGATCTGGGGTCAAATAGACACTAAAGCAATAAAAAAAAATGTCTTTATTTTTATTTAATTTTTTTAAAATGTCGCCCTTTAAGGCAGTTGGGGCTGAAGTGACGTTTGACGTTGCTCCAGGCCTCCAAGGGCATAGAGTGGAGTGGGGGCCATCTTTCCCTCACTCGACTTCCTGCCCATCAGGCAAGCAGATCGGATCATTTTCCCTGCTACCGACGGCTCAGGTAAGCAAGGAAAATGACCGGGAAGCAGCAGGAGAGGGATGGGTACCTCTCCCACAGCCCATAAAAGTGACCCTGTGGCAAATCCCCTGCTGGGACCACTTTTATGGTAAAGCGGACCGCTCACCGTGTAAGAAAATACCAGGGTTATGGCAGCTATCTGCTGCCATAATTCTGATAATTAATGTCAAATTAGATACGTAAATACACAGTGGGTGGTCAGGAAGTGATTAAATAGCCATAGCACAATGAATGTAAAGGTAAAGGGAATTTCTGTAGTTTTCTACTCGGAGCTGAATAACTGTGATCAGGCATTTTATGTGTCAAATTCACTTTTGCAATTCAGTTTTCTTTCTTGTTTATTATATAACAGTATTTTCACAAAACGTACTTACGTACACACTTTGTCTTTTTTAATTTCGCTTAAAGGATACTGTCATGATGATGATATCCGCTATTTTGAGGACAATGATAATAGCCGTGTGGTAGGAGGCACCAACGCAGCCAAGAATTCCTGGCCATGGCAGGTTAGTTACACACAAGTACCAATCCTTGATTTACCCTTTGGAGCACAATTTTTCATAAGTGATCAGTATACATTGTAAAAATGCTTTATACATTGTTTTTGTTATTGATGATTTTGTGGAGGTGAAGCATTTCCAAAAAATTGTACTAATTCTATGACCTGTTTTTGCCTACTTTAACAGAATGAGTCAAATTAAAAGGAAAGTTAAGGGACTGTGTCTAGCCCAAGTGAAATGATATTCAGGATGAAGTTTGAATATTAGCTGCATATGGCTGCAATCAGAAAAAAACGCACAAATTACTTCTAATTAGAGCTCTATATAGTCCCTTGCAGTCACTTTGTTCGGGGTCTTCACAGTTCTGTTAGGTGGCACAGTAGATTCTTTTCAAATAGTTCTGGCCTGTGCGTCCTGCCTTTTAAACTCTGTATGTGGTTACGGCTGCGGAAGGGCATTGCTTGAACTTGTGCACTCACTAAAGGTTTGAACTCTTGCTGGCATAGATTTAAGGTCAGTCAAAAAATAAAGTGAGCTTAGCTAAAGTATTTAACTATGTTGATATAGTTATTGGCAAAGCCATGTGCAGAAGATGAATGTTAAGATTAAAGAGATACTAAGCGTGGATTTTTTATTGTTAAAATAAAAAAGGTTATACTTTTGCCCAGAAAGGTCCCTTCCCTCTTTTTCTGACAGTCCTCTGCTGGCACTGTCTGCTCCTCTCTTCTCTAAGGGCCTCTTTAGGAAGCCAGGTGCCAAGGGAGCACCAGTGCATGCGCGCTCCCAAGCCATAAATACACACAGCACAGGTAAGCCATTACCCTGCTCCCTCCTCTATGGAAATTTGCCTGGAAGCAGCGGGAGCCTATGGCTCCCACTGCTTCCAGTATATTCTATGAAAGCAGCCTGGGACAGCACTGGAGTGGTAACAGGAATCAGGATAGTGTAGGGATGGGGGTGGGTTGGACAAGTAATGCAGATAATTCATTAAGGTTAAAAAAAAAAAAAAAAAAACAGACTTTAAATCCATGTTAAAAAACTGGTCCGCAAGACTACCAAAAGTTCTGCCTGACTGGTGTGCACTTATAGTAACCTCTTTAATATCGCACACAGTGTAACAGTCAGGCTATTATATGAATTCACAATTGGCAGCTAGCATGTACACAAATTGCATCTATAAACATGAAGCAATACAAATATGCCAAAATATTTTAGCTATTCAGATTGTCACCAGATTGAATCAGGTTAGAAAAGTAAAGATTATATCAGATTACTTTCTCTGGCAACATCCACCCTTGTTTTACCTTTCAGCAAAGTTATAATTCTGCTATTTAATTCCTTCAGGTATCTCTGCAGTACCTCTCTGGCAGCAGCTGGTACCACACCTGCGGAGGTTCCCTGATCCGTGCTAACCGTGTCTTGACTGCTGCTCACTGCGTGGACAGGTATTATTACATCAATGTACTTAGACAGTAAAAAAAAAAAAAAATATATATATATATAATATATTAGCTCACAAAAGTGAGTACACCCCTCACATTTGTGTAAATATTTTATTATATCTTTTTATGTGACAACACTGAAGAAATTACACTTTGCTACAATGTAAAGTTGCGAGTTTACAGCTTGTATAACAGTGTAAATTTGCTGTCCCCTCAAAATATTTCACCACACAGCCATTAGTGTCTAAACCGCTGGCAACAAAAGTGATTACACCCCTAAGTGAAAATGTCAAAACCGGGCCCAATTAGCCATTTTCCCTCCCTGGTGTCATGTGACTTGTTAGTGTTACATGGTCTCAGGTGTGAATGGGGAGCAAGTGTGTTAAATTTGGTCACTGGTCACTGGTAGTTCAACATGGCTCCTCATGGCAAAGAACTCTTTGAGAATCTGAAAAACAGAAATTTTGCTCTACATGAAGATGGTCTAGGCTATTAGAAGATTGCCAAGACCCTGAAGCTGAGCTGCAGCATGGTGGTCAAGACCATACAGCGGTTTAACAGGATAGGTTCCACTCAGAACAGACCTCGCCATGGTCGACCAAAGAAGTTGAGTGCACATGCTCCAGAGGTTGTCTTTGGGAAATAGACGTATGAGTGCTGCAGAGGTTGAAGGGGTGTGGGGTCAGCCTGTAAGTGCTCAGACCATACGCCGCATACTGCATAAAAGTGGTTTGCATGGCTGCCATCCCAGAAGGAAGCCTCTAAAAATGATGCACAAAAAAGCCTGCAAACAGTTTGCTGAAGACAAGCAGACTAAGGACATGGATTACTGAAACCATGTCCTGTGGTCTGATGAGACCAAGTTAAACTTATTTGGTTCAAATGGTGTCAAGCGTGAGTGGCGGCAACCAGGTGAGGAGTACAAAGACAAGTGTGTCTTGCCTACAGTCAAGCATGGTGGTGGGAGTGTCATGGTCTGGAGCTGCATGAGTGCTGCTAGCACTGGGGAGCTACAGTTCATTGAGGGAACCATGAACGCCAACATGGTTCAGGTGAGTGGAGCAGGTGAGGAGCAGCCTCCCTTGCTCTGAACTGACAGGCTGCAGGAGTGGCTCCTGTTTTGGATGCCCAGTGCAGCTGTCAGCACTAGCTTTGGCACTGCACAGAATCTAATTTGGGAAGGGGGGGGTTTGATTCCCCGATCCCTCCATTATCTACTTTTCTGTTATCCTGATGTGTGCTGTAACCCCAGTGAATGTCCAAATACTTTAGTACTAATCTGAATAAAGGGCACATTTAGCAGTAAGAGAAACACTGTCACATGACAGAGAGAGTGACACCGCCACTCCCCATAGTCTCTGCCAATACTGTGGATTCTTGTGCTGGCTGCAATGGAGGAAGAAACTGTGGGGGAGCACTGAGAGGGTAAATAACAGTGGGAGGGGAGCCCCTTTATACAGACACTGTAACTTTGAGCTGAATGATGTAAGATAACAGTGTTTGTTTAGGTGTTGCCATGCCAGCATTTAAATAGCTTACCATACAACTTCTGTCTGAGGTAACTGCACTGGCAATCGATAGCTTCATCATCGACATATTCCTCCTGTGCTCTTTCTGCTTTAACAAGGGGCAGAGAGGGCAATAGATGTATGATATCCCTACAGGTACTAACTTTTAGTTACCTACGAAATGCATTACATGTCTAATATTAGAAACACCTCTCATTTTCTTTAATCTTTCTATTTTTCCCTAGTGTTCAAACCTTCCGTGTTGCTCTGGGAGACCACAGCCTTAGCGCTAGTGATGGTACTGAACAGTACATCTCTGTATCTTCAATTAGAAAGCACGCCAGCTGGAACAGAAACAACGTCGCTGCTGGGTAAAAAGCTGAAACATGGCAATAGATCTGTTGTTTACTCACAGTCATATAAATGCCCTTTTACGTAAAAGTGGATAAGGTGGCATTAAGTACAATGTAAACATTAAAAAACAGCAACTATTCTGCTGAAGAGGCACATGTTAGAGCAGACTTTCTATTTCATATTAATCCATTAAATGTACAATATAGCTTACATGCAGCCAATAGAAACCTGTAGGTGGTGATATAACCCAGAATACCTTACACATGTTGCAATTTAGCCACAACTATTATAATTTTCAGAACTTTTAAGTCGCAGGACTTGACTTTGCAACAAAGTCATGTGGAAAAGATTAAATAGACTTACTGTAAGTTCTCTGGGATATCATAATGAATAGTCTCTGCTTTCACTTACAAACCTGGTACTAGTATTACGTTAGTCATGCACAGCTCAATTTTCTCCTATTCAGGCTATGGGGGGAATCAGTGGATTTCCCCATACATGCTAAACAGAATAGATGGGGGAATTTCCACTGACAAAAACTGTATTTAGCAGCCATAACACCTGCAGCTGCCTGATTACCTAAACAGTGACTGCATCTAATAGGATACAGTCACTGCTCAGCCAATACTTTTCACCTGGCTCAGTTGATTTTTAAATCAACATTTGTGCAACCAGCTGGTCCTTGTAGAGCCACCCATGGATAAAATCTCTTCTGGCTGAATCGGCCAAATTTTGAGTTGCCTATGGCCAGTCCTGTCCTACATAAAAATCTTGCTTCTTGCTTGGAAATGCTTAAGAGTTTATTTTAAAACCATAGAATGATTCACATATCTCCAAAAAGTTCTCAGTCTAGCATTTATATCACAATTGTACAGGCCCACAAAACCTAGGGACAAGTTTGGTGGAAGCTTATTCACCTACAAGTATATTTTATGACTGTAGAGAAAAAAAGAGAGCACCTGGGGGAAATCCAAGCAAACATCAGAAACACCAGCAAACAAATTCCATGCATTTTCTCTGATAGAATCTTAGCCCCAGACCACAGCTCTGCAAGGTCATAGTGCTAACCGCTTTGCCACTCAGTACATTGGCGTTATATGGGAGGTTTACCCCTGCCATTAACCAATATGTCAATGCCCTTAGTATTTTGTCTTGTCTCTTATCATGGACAGAAGACTGTGCAAATGTCATTATGTTTTGTCTATTTTTATGAGTGTAAAGCACTCATGTCAATGTTTGCTACTTTGTATAATTTACAGCTATGATATCGCTATCCTGTGGCTGGCCTCCAGCGCTACCCTGAACTCCGCTGTGAAAGTGGCTTCTTTGCCAAGTGATGGCTACATTCTGGCAAACAACTTCAACTGCGTTGTCACTGGCTGGGGAAGAACCAGCAGTAAGTATTGATTCCATCATAGTGAAGATTAGTGACGTAGTTCTGTTAAAATAGTCGGTAGGGGGTTACCAACTGTGGTGTGCAGACGCATTTCAGAAAAGAAATAGTGTAAAAGTGTGTTTAAGACAGATATGCTGTATGAATGTAGCTTTACTCAAAACATATCCCCTCTGCTGATTGGAAGTAGTGCTACAGAAATATCAAGTAAGCCCCTGGCAAGTTCTATAATGTGAGCCTGTTTTGTATTTTTAAAAATGCATGTGTTGTTACATTTGTTGTTAATGAATGCAAACCTGGCTATCAGAGATTACATGCACAACTTTGTAATTGGTGTGACACACCACTTACCCATTAAGCTAGTGTACTGCATAATCATGACTCATAGGGGTTGATTTACTAAAGGCAAATAGACTGTGTACTTTGCAAAGTGCAGATGCACTCTGCAAGTGCAGTTGCTCCAGAGCTTAGTAAATAAGCAGAAGCTCTTCTGACTTCCAAATCATGTGCAAGCAAAAATGCATTTTTTTTTCCTTGCACATAATTGGGTGTTCTTTGCAAAGTGAAGCTTTACCTCATTTACTAAGCTCTGAAGCAGCTGCACTTAAAAAGTGGAAGTGCACTTTGTAAAGGGCATAGTCTATTTGCCTTTAGTAAATCAACCTGATTGACTCTTCTATGGAAGTATTACCAGCAAAGAGAGAACCAACTAGTTACCAGGCAAATTGCAATATTTTTGATTCACTTGCATTTATGCATGCAGATTTGAACAATCTGCAGGGAGTCATACAATTTAAAATTCAATATTGCCTAAATTACTGAATTGCTTGATCCCTGCAGAATAGGCAACATTTGTGAATCACTTGTTCTTTTTTCTCTACAAACATTTTATTTGGTATAAAATTGTGGTTCAAGTAAATATAGCACATTAAGAAAAATGCATTGTAGGTGGTAGTAGAAGGCACAGAATTAGAGTACAATTCAACAAAGGAAATGTGAAGCTGGGTTGTTTAACCACTTGCCGACCGCCGCAAGTACATATACTGCGGCGGTCAGCCCCGGCCAGGCAAAGTGACGTATATATACGTCATTAGTCTGTCACCGGTTTGTGAGCCAATAGCGGGCGAGCGCGCCCGCTGAGGCGCGCGCCCGCCCCGGCTCGTTCACTAAGAAGCCACTGCGTGTGACCGGCGGACCCGATGTCCGTCGGTCACTCGGCGATCGTCGGTAGAGAGGGAGAAAGGCAGGCGGCTAATGTAAACAAGCCGCCTGTCATTCTCCCCTGTGTAAAAATGGAGATCAGACGGTTCTACTATGTAGGACCGTTGATCTCTGTTTTTACACTAGTAGCCATGTCCCATCACAGTTAGAAGCATGCCTCTAGGACACACTTAACCCCTCCCTCTCCAATACAGTTAACCCCTTCCCTGCCAGTGTAATTTTTACAGTAACAGTGCATATGTATAGCACTGATTACTGTAGTAATGTCACTGGTAACCCCAAAAATGTCAAAAATGTCAGTCAAGGGTCCAGTCTGTCCGCCGCAATGTCGCAGTCCTGCAAAAAAATCGCAGATCGCCGCCATTACTTGTTAAAAAAAAAAAACACCAAAAATGACAGAAATCTTTCCCTTTGTTAGTAAACGCGATAACTTTTGCGCAAACCAATCAAAATACGCTTTTTGCGATTTTTTTTACCAAACATATGTAGCATAAAACAAATTGGCCGAAAATGTTAAAAATTTTGATTTTTACACTTTTTTTTTTTTTGGGAAATTCATATAAAAAAATTTGAAAAATATTGTTATTTTTGCAAAATTTACGCTCTTTTTTTGTTTATAGCGCATGATCAAAAAATCGCACAGGTGATCAAATACCACCAAAAGAAAGCTCTGTTTGTGGGAAAAAAAGGACGTCAAATTCGTTTAGGTACAGTGTCGCATGACTGCGCAATTGTCCGTAAAAGTCACGCAGTAAAAAATCGCAAAAAAAACCCTGGTCGGGAAGGGGGTAAAATCTTCCGGTGCTTAAGTGGTTAAAGAACATAGTACAGAAAAATCATAGTATAAGTGTAATAGTGAGAAATAACTACCCTATAAAGATATTGTGAGGCGAAATAAATGAGCCTTGTAAGATCAGATATTAAGTGAACATTAGAATGGATATAACTAGTTATCTAAAAATCGAAATACTACATCAGAGTGATTGAACCAGGGAATCACTTGTTCTTTTGGTTTACCAATCACTGGACATAAGTTTTATCTTGGCAATGGCTGTAAGTAATGCAAACCTTTCTTTGTCTGCAGCTGGTGGTTCTCTGCCCAGCATCCTCCAGCAGGTCACTCTGCCCACGGTTGCCTACTCTACCTGCTCCTTGAGCGCCTGGTGGGGCAGCACTGTTAAGAGCAATATGATCTGTTCTGGTGGTGACGGAGTCAAGGCATCTTGCAACGTGAGTTTCCTTTTTTATAACCTTTTTCTACTAAGTTTGCAGTTTGTATATAACCGGAAAACAAATCCCCAGTTTAAATATTGTTGTTTTTATGATCATTATCGGAAATATTAATATTTCTACAATTCTTTTTCTATAAAGTGGAAATATACAAAATTCCATGTCACTTTACAATCTGTGAGATCACAATGAATTTATTTATACATACAAGGATAACTGTGATATAATATACAAGGATAGAGCAGCTAGGACACCTCTGCTTTCAGGGTTTAGCAATCTTACATAAGAACAGAAACATGTCATGAGACTTACTGCTAAACTTCCCTACATTTCCTACAATATATGGAATTTTATCAATTTATATTTATATTCATCACAATTATATTGCTACATGATTTGTAAAGCCATAATTACTGAATGTTCTACTCTAACTAAAGTGCATGCAGCAGTGTCATTAGCTGAACTTGATTTAGATGCTCCTATAAATACAAGTCACTTTGAGCTTTTGAAAAAATATTTAGCGAACTTTGTACAACATATTGTCAGCCTATTATATAGTGACAAATAATGAGGATACTTAACACCATGCCTTCTTAAAAGTCAATTATGAAACAAGTGATTGTAGTGATTTCAACAATATTTTTCTTCTTTTCTTACAATTTCAGGGTGATTCCGGTGGACCCCTGAACTGTGCCATCAATGGTGTGTACCAAGTCCATGGCATTGTCAGCTTTGGATCCTCTCTTGGATGCAACTATTTCCAGAAACCATCCGTGTTCACCAGAGTGTCTGCCTACATCTCCTGGATCAACAGCGTAAGTCACCAATATGACCTTCCCAGATAAATACCCGGGCCTTTTACTTTACTTTGCACAGCTCAGCAAAAATCAATTCAAGTGTTGTCACATGCAAATAAGCCAATGACCTGGTGGAGTATTCAGGAAAAATGACACTGTTTTGCTTTCATCTGTCTCTGTCTAAAGTAAAATAATCCAATCTGTTCTGTGATTTAGAGCTGGGTCACACAGGTGTTTTTAGCCAATAATTTCAATAAGGGTGACCTTGTAGAAATTCTTTACTAGTAGTTTGCTGCATTTCACATAGGAATCACCCTGACCCTGTTACGCATGCAGCATTGTGTGAATAAAACTGGCATGAAATAACTAGCAGAAAGAGCTTCCACATGCTACTGCCTTTACTGGTTCATTAATCTGCCACTATTTACAAATAGGTAAATGAACCATTATTAGAATTGTAAAACAGAGAAGTACTTAAGTTGTCAAGGGAGAGCTTGCACTATTTGTAGGGGAGAACTTAAAGTTGAACTGCAGGTAATACTGTTTTCTTTTAAGTTTTTTGATAGAGTAGAGAGGGATTAGAACCCCTATCAAATTTTATTGCCATCTGTGCCAGCCGGAGATTCACCCTCTCTATTTGTCCTATTTACTGTTATCTTATCACTGAAAGTGAAAGTAAAGGAAAATCATACATTTTAGGTGGTCCCTAGAATAGTAATAAAGGAGAAGTCTTCTAATGGAGACACTAGTTCAAGGGGGCAATGGATTCCCTTAAAGTGTATTTTTATTTTTTTTTTTAAATTAAAAAATTAAACACGTTATTCTTATGGTATTGCACAATGCAGCCCTGAACTTACTCTTCTTGGGTCCCCAGCTGGCTCTTTCTGCTCCTCCTCTTCTCTGAATGCCCTTTTAGCAAGCCCCTTGCTATGGGGGTACTCATGCAAGCTCGCTCCTGAGTAGGGTTGTGTGCATCTATAGATACACACAGCATGGCTCTGCCCTGCCCTCTGCTCATGCGTTTTGCTGTCTCTGTGCCTGTGAGGAAAGGAAGTGAAGGGAAATATCCCCAATGGGATACAGATGGCAAAAATAAACCTGATACTCTATCCAACCTTACTCTATCCAAAATGAAAAAAAAAAAACCTTTTTGCCTTTATTTCTACTTTAACTAGAAGGACGTCTACTGATGGCTGTATAGTTGGGTATATTTGGTATGCTAAATATTACACTTTATTGGCAGTAACTCAGTGAATTGGCTAACAAACATAAACCTTTTCTTTTGCTTCTTTTAGAACGTCTAATCAAAGAACCCTTTCTAACGCATTTTTGAAGAGAAACAAGCTTGTTGCATTGAATACTATTTCACCTATGATGTTTAAATAAGATCAGCATGATAATAAAGAGTTGAATGACAGTACATTTTGAGTATATTGTTTTATTTTCTTTCAATTTATACATAAAACACATCATATTAATCATATCATATTAATAACTCCAGACTGTATCTATTTTATTTACATTGCATTAAGCCAGTGCGTATAGGGATATTCAGGAGATTCAGCTATAAAACTGCAAGCCCCTGGGGAAAACATTTATAGAATGAAACAAACAACATGTTATATATCAACATATGTGCCCAAACATTTAATTGTTCTAATGTAGCAAAGACAGGTATTTTCTATGTTCCATCTTTTCCCATCTGTTTTAGTGTTGAACCATTTACAGTAGAATAGTCCTTGTGTTCCAGAATGAGCCCACAATCTTTTATTTATGCCTCACTCAAATATTTTATGGCAAAAATGCGAGGAAGCCAATGAATCGATCAGTATGTTTTTGGGAGTAAACTTATTCAAACATAGGCAGAACATACAAAGCTCCATGCAAGCTGTGTGCCAAGTGCAAACCCAGGACAGCAGGGCAAGTGAAATAGCTGCTTACCCACCCCCCCTCCCCCCATGCTACTCAATGCATGTGCAGTATACTGTGACATATACAGTATATTCTGTGCATTGGTAACTAGGGATGAGCTTCGAGTTCGAGTCGAAGCTAAGTTTGACTCGAACATTGGGTACTCGTTCGTTCGTAGAACAACGAACAAACGGGGCCGTTCACAGGAAATTCGCCTGCCATAATGCAATGCTTGAGATTGGCCAAAGCATGCACCTTGACCTGTATGCTTTTGCCAATCACAGCACAATATCCATGATTGGCCAAAGGCAGGGTGCCTTTAGCCAATCATGGCTCAGGGGCTAAGTCCATGCCCCACACTATATAAAGGCTGCTTAAACGGTAGCCGGTGTAGTGTGTTAGGAGTGGAGATTAGGCAGGGTAGTTAGTGGAGTGTGCGGTTTATATATTAATAGATCAGCCAGTGTAGTATATATATATATATATATATATATATATATATATATATATATATATATATATATATATATATATATTTATCAGCTATTTCAGGAGATAGTGGAGTATATATATTTATTAGTTATTGTCGGCTATATATCCACCAGTGCAGTATATATATCAGCCAAGTCCAGTATATATATCTAGTGCTGTGCTGTGATTGTAGTGGGGCCACTGAAGTGTATTGTATACAACACGTCTGTGTCACCCCACAGATACCATTTTTTATTTCATTGATATATATATATATTTATTTTTTTTTTCAACAAATTTTTTTTTTTTCTTTTTAGCAGCATCAGGTTCTGTTGCTGCAATATTAGTATCTCCCCTTCTTTGTCACAGGTAATAGTGCATCCTTCTGCGTCAGCAGTGATTTTTTTTTTTTTGCGTAGCAGCACTAATAATATTAAGGGCATAATTGCTGCTCCCCTTGTGCATCTCAGGCGCTCTTCCTTCTGCTCCAGATGTGGGTGTTTTTGTTGTTGGCACACCAGCACCAATAATGTTAGGGGCATAATTACTGTACCCCCTTGTGCATCTCAGGCGCTCTTACTTCTGCTCCAGATGTAGGTGTTTTTGTTGTTGGCGCACCAGCACCAATAATATGAAGGGCATAATTGCTGTACCCCCTTGTGCATCTCAGAATATTATTCTGAACGATTATAATGAGTTCTTTTTAATCGATTAATTTCTTTTTAGCAGCATATACCAATCATAGTGAATACAGACTACAGTAGAGAATATATAAGTATATTTATTCACATGACATGTATTCACAATACATAGTTAGACTTGAGGTGACCAGTGGCGGCTTGTCAATAGGGGGTACAGGGGCGCCTCCCCCCCAAGGCTAGTCACTGTGTAAAATCAACATTAAAAAAAGTGTACCTTTAATATGGCAGTGGGGCGTCAGACCCATTGCTGGCTATGGGAGGGGTGGAGGCTTTGGCATCATGTGCCTCTTTACTTGTAAGGTGATTGGTGGCCTTTTAGAGTGTCCTCGGGGCGCAGAGCGATGCGCCCTGAACACTCCCACTCTTCGCCTGCCGTCTTGTGATTGGTCCAGCCTGGCAGCATAGCACCAGGCTGGACCGTGAAATGCTGCATTCAAGTAGTGTGTAGCCTGCAGGTAGGTTCACATTCAGCAGACAGTGAGGCTTGCCACAGCCCCTCAGTGTGTGTGTGACACTGTCACGTAATGTTACTGCTTGCAGGGAGAAAGACCAGCTGTCAAAACTCATCGGTGATGTCGGGGGTGGGCGGGACTGAACAGCTATCAAACACCAGCCAATAGGATGGGGTCTGGGCAGCCGCTTTGTTTATGTGGCCCCGCCCCTTTCTTAAGCAGCCCAATCATTGGCTGGTGTTTGACAGCTGCTCGATCCCGTCCACCCCCGAAATTACCGCTGAGTTTTGACAGCTGGTCTTTCTCCCTTCAAGCAGTTACATTACATGACAGTCTCACACACACTGAGCGGCTCTAACAAGCCTCACTATCTGCTGAATGTGAAACTCCCCCTCTCCCCTGTTAGTGTCCATAAGTGTTGCCTAACAGTACCACCTATCAGTGCCCACCAGTGCCGCCTATCAGTGCCCACCAGTGCCGCCTCATCAGTGCACATCAGTGACACCTATCAGTGCCTATAGGCAGCCACCAATGCTGCCTATCAGTAGCCATCAGTGCTGCCTATTAGTGCCCAGGAGGGCTGCCAATCAGTGCCCAGCGGTGCTGCCTATCAGTGCCACCTATCAGTACTCATCAGTGCTGCCAATAAGGGCCACCTATGAGTGCTGCCAATCAGTGCCCATCAGTGCAGCCTCATCAGTGCAGCCCACCAGTGCTGCCAATCAGTGCTGCCACTCAGTGCTTCCAACCAGTGCCCGTCAGTGCTGCCACTCAGTGCCCAACAATGCTACCTATTAATGCCCATTAGTGCACTGAGTGCAGAGATGAGGAGATGAACTCAGCAACCAGGCACATTGTCCATGGGGGGGGGGGGGGGCTGGCCTGGTTGGGCACAACTAAAATCTGTTGATGTTTATTAATGCCACATGCCGATATTTAGTATAATAGGTAATCACCACAGTACTATTTACAATAAACTACTGGTAAAATAAAAAGTGTCAGTAAAAAGCTTTCTGCTAAGCACTATTAGGTGTTCACCACAAAAAAAAAAAAAATGTGAAGCGCTAACTCACTAAGGTGGAAGCCTCTAATGTATGGAAATCTTAATAAAGTTAAATATTACCTCAATACCTGTCTCTGTAGTATGTAACTGCACATAAAACTTGCATAAAACTGAAAACAAGACATAAAAATTAAGGTGGAAACTCCTCTTATTTGTTATACAGATTAACTTTAAGTGCAATAATTTCATAGATATGTGGTTTCACATGTAATACACATCAAAAGGAAAATAAGCATATATCTTTTTCAAAACTTAGCAGGGATGGTGGAATCCCTCTACAGAAATTTTGTCATACAATTAAAGTGAAAAAACTTTTTAGTTGGAAGGTTCACACCAGTAGAGAACTTTAGAATTTTTATTTTTTAGATTGTTACACTTAATTTTATATGATTTAGTTACTATTATAATGTAAATTATTGCACTTGAAGTTAATTTTCCACCACCCATAGTAAGTCCATGTCTTTATGGACCTTGCTTTGTGCACTGGTGTGCAGTCATGTTGGAACAGGAAGGGACCATCCCCAAACTGTTCCCACAAAGTTGGGAGCATGAAATTGTCCAAAATGTCTTTGGTATGCTGACGCCCTAAGAGTTCCCTTCACTGGAACTAAGGAGCCAAGCCCAACCCCTGAAAAAAAAACACCACACACTATAATTTCCCTCCACCAAATGATTTGGACCAGTGCCCAAAGCAAGGACCATAAAGACATGAATGAGCGAGTTTGAGGGGGAGGAACTTGACTGTCCTGCACAGAGTCCTGACCTCAACCCGATAGAACCCTTTTGGGATGAATTAGAGCGAAGACTGCGAGCCACGCCTTCTCGTCCAACATCAAGTGCCTGACCTCACTAATGCGCTTCTGGAAGAATGGTCAAACATTCCCATAGACACACTCCTTAACCTTGTGGACAGCCTTCCCAGAAGAGTTGATGCTGTTATAGCTGCAAAGGGTGGGCTAACTTAATATTGAACCCTACGGACTAAGACTGGGATGCCATTAAAGTTCATGTGTGTGTAAAGACAGGCATCCCGATACTTTTGACAATATAGTGTATGTGTTTATGTATATATATATATATATATATATATATATATATATATATATATACAAGCATGTGTGTTTGAGCTTTGGGGTGCACACCGTAATGCAATAGGCTGCACACGCCTATGACGTTAACCCAATACTGCACGCCCCTGTATGCATTAACCCATTACTCACAACCCATATCCATGAATTACCACATATTGCACCCCCTCCATCTGTGTACAACATTAACCCTTTGCTGCACCTCTCTATACATTAACCCCTTACTCGCCTCCATCTCCATGAATTACCACATATTGCACCCCCCTCCATCTGTGTACACCATTAACCCTTTGCTGCACCTCTCTATATATTAATCCCTTACTCACCTCCATCTGCATGAATTACCACTTATTGCACCACCCCTATCTGTGTACATCATTGTACATACATTAATCTTACTACTCTCTCCCCATGCATTACCCCTCACTGCACCCCCTCATTGCAATATATAACTCCTTAAACTCTTAGTGATATAGTGATATATCTAAATCTATATCCCTTCCAATTTCCATACTTCCCGAACTGCACTCCCTTATCTTCAAATAAATCACAACCCCCCCCCCCCATATCTATACATCGCTCATCTCCATATGCATTATCTTCCTCACCACTGTACCCTCAATGGGGGGGGGGGGGAGTAGTACACTGGGGACTGACCAGGATCTGTATGGGGGGGAGGGACACTGCCCAGAATCAGCCATTTATCACTTTCCTTCCACTTCCCAATTATGTGCCGGTCTATCACATAAAATACATTTACGTTCTTTGGTTGTAAGTTACCATGACAAAATGTGTATTATTTCAAGGGGTGACTGAATACTTTTTCAAGGCACTGTACCTTGATTACTGAAGGCCCCTTTCACACTTGTGTGACCTCAAAGTCACGCAATTTTTTACCATGTTTTGCCACGTTTTTTGCCTATTACATTTTTCTGTTTGCGCCCCCCCAAAAACTTTGAGCACCAGCCGCCACTGGAGGTGACACAAAAAGATAATTTTCACATAAAATACAAACTTCAGTGATAAATGCAATTTGGATATTTGGCTTAGTGATAAAATGAAAAATAAAGCAGGATTACATTTTCCCAGGAATAGTAGAAACCATAGACAAGGGTTCTAGATATCAGACCAAAATTGTCTGCAAATTGAGCAGCCAACAGTCACCCCGCTGCAGTTGGAGTGAGAATAGGTTATGCAAAACGGGAGACTAAATCGCTAATATTGCGCAAACTTGGTAATAATAAAAAAATGAAAAATGTGAAAGGGTGCGCTGATATGTGAATAAGCTGCTACCAGAAATAAATAAATAATATTGTGTGAAATAAATTGGTGCGCTAAATCAAAATTATATCCAAAAAATATGACATATTAGTGATGTTTTCAAATGAACTTGAATCTCATGCATAAAACATAAAGTCCAACAATCCAAAATAAATGTGAATCTTCCAATCTGTGATTATGTGAAGATACGAGATCAAGGTGCAGGAATCAAACAAGTGCTATCCAAATTGATGAATGTGAAATCCCCCCACCTTGTGGATTTCCTCCTTACCTGGCGGATGAGAGGTAAGTGCAATAAATAAGTTCCAAAAAAACACTCTTCTTGTGACATCAACCACAAACTCTGTGCTCTTCACCAATTGGTGCACAAAATCACTCTAGCCTCTTACCAGATAAAAATGATATGTGGGCTCTGAAATACTCATATGTGGGAGGTGCTCCGCTCCCTTCACAATCAGACCGGGCATAGCGGCTTCCAAAGGTGTAACCTTAGATGGAACTTTCAGATACTTCTCAGTGTCTCAAGCCTGAGTTGCCATGGAGACAGAGTTCTCAGAGAAGCATATATCATATGGTTATTAAAAAAGAATAGCGCACACATGCTAAAGAAATGACTATCAAATATGGAGACAATCCATAAATAAAAATGGGTATTTGGTCCCACCATATGGCCTTATCGTGCTCAAGCCCACCACTTCGTCAAAGTACCCCATTGTCAGTGGGTCCTACACTATCCATAAAAAAGGATGAATCCAGCCTCTCTAACCCTTGGAGATAACACTCCTTGCTGGGAGAGATGTGCAACTGCACTACAAGGGACTTCTCCTATATCTACTTGATAGTGGACACTGATAGAGTACAGGTGTGTGTGGGGGGTGGGGTGCTCAACCTCAGAAGTCTGGTCAGACCGAATACATAATAAACAAGCAAAACATTGGGGGAGCATATATCACATGGTAGAGCTCTGAGCCCAGCAGATTATGTGACGTGACTGCTGGGCTTTAAAGAGAATCGGCCATCTCTCCTCACGCGTTCCTATCAGACCAAAATTGTCTGCGAATTGAGCAGCCAACAGTCACTCTGCTGCAGTTGGAGTGAGAATAGGCTATGCAAAACGGGAGACTAAATAGCTGATATTGCGTTAACTTGGTAATAATAAAAAAAATGTAGAAAACAAAAATCAGTTTTTAAAGAAAAATCTACTATTGTTGATAAGACTGGGAATGTAATCTAGTTACCCTTAGCATAAAATACAAAACATATAAGGAAGGCAATAACCAAAAGGAAATGATAATCAAATAATCAGCAATGTATATTTACCACTTTAAAAGGCTGCTGGCTTAAAATGGTCGTTACCAGAGTCCTTAAGATGGCTGCCTTTCCCAAAATAGTGGCCGGTTAGGGAGGAGTTGTGTCTGGTGTCCTTCAGAGTTTCAAGTGAGGGATGGAGCAAGATGGAGTATGTATGAGTGAGTATGAGCATGAGTATGGATGTAGTAGCATGTGTGTTGAGGTGTATTGAAGTGTTGTAGTGATGTAGTGTGTCTCATCTCACATCTGGGTTCCTTTTTATTTTGTGTTGAACAAAAAAGCCGTAAAAATTATAATAATCTGAACCCAGAATGAGGAACTCCACTTAACCATTAACTGGTGGGTTTATTGGGCAACACCTCTACTAGTCACCCAGTGCATTGTATATTAAAATTATGTGATCATTTATTCATTTAGTTATAATAATAAAAACAATATGAGAATCTGTCCATATTCCCATGGTATAGGTGTGGCCATCTGATATTTCCATCATGTATCTACGTAAGGATTAGATCTGGTAACACCATTTAATAAGGATGCATTATTAATACGGTATGTATTGATTAGGAATAACTGATTTACCCAGATACTATATATTTTACATTTAGTAGCGTTAAAAACCATGTGGATACATATGTTTTTATACATATATTGCTACACGACAACTGCTATATGTAAACATTTTTATATCTGGGTTATTTTCAATCAGAATATTATCTGTTAGGGGATTCTTATGTTAGCATACAATACAATCATGATTTGGGATATATTCTGACCATTATACACTACTATCTAATAGATATACTGTAATTCTCAAATAGAAGATTGTCCATATAACCATAATCTCTACATCCCCTCTTGGTATCTGATGGACCATGGAAGTTGTAGGTACGTATGATCATATTCTCAAATATTTTAAAAATAATGTCTGATTAATGTGCATTGGTGACAAGCAAAGAGAAAAAAAAGTTGAGGGCTATCTGTATTTGACTTTCTCAGAATTGAGACAATAGTCTGGCAATTGAATAACCCATTTAACTGCTTTCTCCTTGAGATCTGTTGTCTTGTAAATCTCCTCCTCCCAGGATGTCCTACTTGGGATAAACAATGTAGCTGATTGTCTCTCCAGAGTATTATATTCAAGGTTTTCCAAATACAGTCTCCTTTGGTGACCAGAGGATATAGCTTTTTATCTCAAAGACGTTTAAATAGTGGCTAGACAAGTTCAACAAATAAAGCAATGTGTCCTTGAAACTTAAGGGCTCTTTCACACAGCCCATCCGTCGGACGGACTCCGTTTACCTCAGCGGGGGATCGGTCTGCCGATCCCCCACTGAGCAGGAGGATGACAGCTGTTCTCCGCACTTTGTGCGGAGACACAGCTGTCAGTTCCCCATACATCTCTATGGGGGAATCGGATGGGAACGAACCGTCGGTCCGTTCTCATCCGATCCCATTCGTTCCGATCCGCTGGACAGATGGAAAATAGGGTTTCCATCCGTCCAGATTTGACGGATCGGATGTCAGCGGACATGTCTCCGCTGACATCCAATGCCCCATAGGGATGTATGGGGGGATCGTTCAGATCCGCCAAAAAAATGGACAGGCGGATCGTTCATATCCGCCTGTGTGAAAGGGGCCTAAGGGATTCTGACTGAAATAGTGATGAGGTCATTTGAGGCCTCAAAGCTCACAATTCTTGTCCTGTAATAAGAAAAACGTATGTCTATTTTGTATCATAAGTCTGACAAGACGTGAGTGTTTTTTTTGGTGGCCAACAAGCACCAATAATATTAAAGCGGAGTTCCGGCCACAAAATCGACATAATCTATTTTGGGCCATCCGCTTGCTTTTGGTCACCTGAAAAAGAATGGATAGTTACGATTTTTTTTTGTGTACTTACCTTGTTATTGAAGAAAAATATACTCACCTTTTTTTTCACTTCCTCCCTCTGCGGACGCAGCCCGCGCTGTCACTTCCTCTTTGAATTGATTCCTGGGAGCTGAACGTCATTGCTCCCAGGAATCAATGCGCCTGCACCGGCCCCGCTCGTCACTTCCGGTGCAGGTGCGTCAATCCCTGCTAAACAGCTTCTGGGCATGCCCAGAAGCTGTGGAGGGATGATGCGCACGGACCGGGGCCAGTGCAGGCGCATTCTGGGAGAAGAGGACATGGAAGAAGACGCAGAAGAGGACGCGCTGGCTTCAGCTGCCCACATCCGAAATGGCAGCTCTGGAGAAGAAATTTTCAAGGTAAATATTTCTTCTAAATGGTAAGTGCGACCCGGGACAGTACAGAGGCTATTCATTGTGGAATGTACTAGCCCTGACTGTCCCGGGGGTATTTTTATTGAAAAAAAAATTTTGTGGCCGGAACTCCGCTTTAAGGGCATGATTGCTCTACCCCCTTGTGCATATCAGGCGCTCTTCCTTCTGCTCCAGACGTGGGTGTTTTTGTTGTTGCCACACCAGCACCAACAATATTAAGGGCCATAATTGCTGTACCCCCTGGTGCATCTCAGGCACTCTTCCTTCTGATCCAGACGTAGGTGTTTTTGTTGTTGGCGCACCAGCACCAATAATATTAAGGGCATAATTGCTGTACCCCCTTGTGCATCTCAGGCGCTCTTTCTTCTGCTCCAGACGTGGGTGTTTATTGTGGTGGTGAACCAGCACCAATAATATAAGGGCCATAATTGCTTGTGCATCTCAGGTGCTCTTCCTTCTGCTCCAGACGAGGGTTTTTTTTTTTTTTTTGGTGGTGTACCAGCACCAATAATATAAAGGATATAGTTGCTGTATCCCCTTGTGCATCTCAGGCACTCTTCCTTCTGCTCCAGACGTGGGTGTTTTTTTTGGTGGTGAACCAGCACCAATAATATTAGGGCCATAATTGCTGTTTCCCCTTGTGCATCTCAGGCGCTCTTCCTTCTGCTCCAGACCTGGGTATTTTTGTTGTTGGCACACCAGCACCAATAATATTAAGGGCATAATTGCTGTACCCCCTTGTACATCTCAGGCGCTCTTCCTTCTGATCCAGACGTGGGTGTTTTTGTTGTTGGCGCACCAACACCAATACCAATAATATTAAGGGCATAATTATCCCCTTGTGCATCTCAGGCGCTTTTCCTTCTGCTCCAGGCGTGGGTGTTTTTGTTGTTGGCACACCAGCACCAAAAATATTAAGGGCATAATTGCTGTACTCCCTTATGCATCTCAGGTGCTCCTCCTTTTGCTCCAGACGTGGGTGTTTTTTTTTGTTGTTGGTGCACCAGCACCATTAATATTAGGGGCATAACTGCTGTACCCCCTTGTGCATCTCAGGCGCTCTTCCTTCTGCTCCAGAAGTGGGGGGTTTTTTTGGTGGTGAACCATCACCAATATTATTAAGGGCATAATTGCTGTACTCAGAGGTTTTCTTTTTTAGGGCTTTATTCATTTTTTCTTTATTAATAAAAAAATATATAATAAAAAGGTTTATAGTGCACCAAGCACAAAAGTATTGCACCATAGACACCATATTTCCTTTCCACACTCTATACTAAAAAGTTATAAAAATCCCCCTCAAAAAATAAAACACAATATTAAAACAGTTTATAGTGCGCCAAGCACAAAATTATTGCACCCAAGCATATTTTCATCACACATTCTATAATAATTGGTTATAAAAACCACCCCAAAATCCCCATCATGTCCGAAAGGCCAACAAGGAGAGACAAACGCTCACAGGCCACTAAAAGAGGGCAAGCAACCTCTGTGTCCACAGTGAAAAGTGGTGGCCATGGACATCCTCTGCAGGTGGGGCACGCTTGTCCTTTTTTTCTGGTGCTGGCCGTGTTATTGAGCCACAAAATGCAGAAGAGTTTGTGGAGTGGATAACTAAGCTGTCCTCATCCTCCTCGATCTCTGTCACACAGGCTTATACTAGTTTGCCTTCCACAGCAGCTGCCAAAGTGGCCCATTCCACAGGCTCCTTGTCTACAGCTACTCCTTCCGTAGCCTCACCATCATGCATGGAGGAGTCACTTGAATTATTTGATCATAGTGTCAGTTGCATGATGCTGGAGGATGCGCAGCAACTCAAATGCTCCGATGTTGGTTCCCAGATTGAGGAAGGGAATAATGTGAGTCTAGAGAGAGGGGGTGACAATGACGGACAAGAAACTAGCAGTCATGTTGCCACAGCTGCAGCATACTGCCAGTTTGCTCTAGTGACTAGGAGGGAGGGGATGATGAAGTCACTGACTGTACTTGGGTGCATGAGAGAATAGAGGAGGAAAGTGAGGAGGGGGAGGAGGTGGCACAACTCCAACGAGGCAGGATGTGCTCCAGGGGCTGCCTTAAGGGAAGCCACCCTATTTCATAGCAACACAGAGCTCCACAGGTGCAGGCCACTGCTAACTCCCCGCTGACTTCCAAAAGTTCATTGGTGTGCGCTTTCTTCAACACATGTGCAGTAGACCACAGCATTGCTGTTTTCAATCTCTGTCTGAAGTGGATCAAGCATGGCCAGAACACCAGCCTCTTGGGCACCCCATGCTTGACAAGACATGTGACGACTTGCCATGCAGTCCATTGGCAACAGCACCTGAAAAACCAACATCAGAAAAAAAAGCATACTTCCCCTTACTCCTCATCTGAGATCTTTACCCCTACTATACCTAATATCTTCTCAAAAACCTGCACTAAGAGGGATGATGGTATAGCAATGAGTGCCACAGATACTTGCACCCAATCTGATAGCTGTACACCACTTGTTGATTTGGCCAACAGGCAAATTTCTCTACCCCAGTTGCTGAACCATAAAAAAATACTGTCCCAGGCATCCACATGCTCAGCATCTAAATGCTTGCTTGGCCAAATTGCTAGCACTACAACTGCTGCCTTTTCATCTGGTAGAATTTGTGGAATGTGCTGTACCACAGTGGCAGGTTCCAAAAATAAATTTCTTTTTACGTAAGGCCATTACATCTCTTTACTATCATGTGGAAGGTAGTGTTTTGGCCTCCCTGGACAGAGCAGCTAGCCGAAAGGTTCACATTACTGCAGACTCTTGGCTCAGCAGGCATGGGCAGGGACGTTATATTTCTTTCACGGTGCACTGGGTAACTCTGCTTGCAGCTGATAAGGATGCAGGACAGGGTTCAGTGCTGGAGCTTGTTCTGCCCCCATGCCTCCAAAAAGCTGGTGCTGATTCTTCCACATCTGTCTACTTCACCCCTCCTCCTCTTCTGCTGAATTGTCCTCTGAACCAGCAGTGCTCCCTAAGCCTTCAAGGGGCTACGCAAGCAGTCAGGCTAAAAATATGCCATGCTTCAGTTGGTCGGTCTAGCAGAAGGGAGCCACACGGGGCCAGAGATTCTGTCAGCTCTGCAGGGGCAGGCTGAGAGGAGGTTGACGCCATGGCAGCTTGAGCCAGGAATGGTTGTATGTGACAATGCCACCAACCTTCTCTCCGCCCTCCGACAGGGACACTTGACACATGTTCCATGCTTGGCAATGCCGTACAATGCCAGTTCTTGGCTATCTGACATTCAACGGGAATTCAACCTGCCCACCAACCGCCTCATTTGTGACATGCCCACCAGGTGGAACTCAACATTGGCAATGCTGCTGCGGCTGCACATGCAGCAGAGGGCCATCAATGAGTACCTGTATGAGTATGGCACAAGGACAGGGTCAGGGGAGCTTTGCTTCTTTTCACCACGCCAGTGGCTGCTGATAAAGGATGCATGCACTGTCCTGTCGCCATTTGAGGAGGCCACAAGGATGGTGAGCCAGGATGATGCATGCATCAGTGACACTATCCCTCTGGTTTTTCTGCTGGAGCACACGCTTCATGGAATCATGGATATGGCACTTGAGGAAGAACAACAGGAGAAAGAGGAGGACTTCCTTTCCTCACAAGGCCTGCTTTGTGCAGATGTAATTCCTGCGGAGCGACAAAACACACAGGAGCAAGAGGAGCAATAGGAGGAGGAGTATTGTAGCAGCATGGATGTAGAGGATAACATACAGCAGTCTTCAAGGGATGGTTGTAATTCCACAGAAACCCCAGAAGTTGTACGTGGCTGAGGAGAGGTTGCTCCTGACAAAGTCATCCTTAGTGACCCAGAGGACTCAGAATCTCATGCATCCTCAAACTTACGCTGCACAGGATTTGTGGTATCAAGGAGAGGATTTATTACTGGTTGGCAACCCTTGCAGAAATCATCCCACCTTCACAGAGGGAGCAGAGGATGAAACATCTTGGGAACGCCTTGAAGAAAAATTTGTGTAACACCTTTCCAGACACTAGGAGGTTAAACGTTCTCTGGACGTGTTTCTGAGGCATCGTTCAGCCAAAGGAGGAGAGGTGGAGAAGGCAGCCGGCTGACCAATACCATTAACCAATTCTTTAGTCCTCAGTGCCCAGGACTTTTAGGTTTGAGCAACCACCACCAGCGTCCCCATCATATGGTTCAAAATTTTCT
The DNA here is from genome assembly GCF_965119305.1 of Pelophylax lessonae. Lineage (NCBI taxonomy): Eukaryota > Metazoa > Chordata > Amphibia > Anura > Ranidae > Pelophylax > Pelophylax lessonae. Next base: position 584,118,060 of record NC_138769.1, on the reverse strand, counting down.
AGGGGCAAGAGCAGACTTGGAGACCTTTCCAACTGAGCATCCACTGGGTTACTGGGTCATGAGGATGGAGCACTGGCCAGAACTTGCTCAATATGCAATGGAGCTATGGGCCTGTCCTGCTTCCAATGTGCTTTCCAAATGGACATTCAGTGCGTCTGTCCACAGACTCCATTGACTAGCTGACTTTTATTAAAATGAATCAGTCTTGGATCAACAGCAGCTATCAAGTCCCTGATGCTGATGTAACTGATTGAATTTGCTAGGGTCTGCAATCCCTTGAAGACTGCATATGCTGCCTATCCTATTCCTCAATCTTCATAATGCTAGCTTCCAACAATGTTTTTGGTTTAGGGCACCACCAACACCCAAGTCCTAATTTTTCTGCACTTTTATGACAGGTGCATGCAATTTAAATTTTGTATCTAATTTTTAACAGCAGGGCCCGTTCCTGCGCCCAGCAAGAGTAACTGCGAGGGGTTGCGTTGTTCAGGCAGCACCAACACCCAAGGCCTAATTTTTCTGCACTTGTATGACAGGTGCATTCAATTTCAATTTTGTATCTAATTTTTAAGAGCAGGGCCCGTTTCTGCACCCATAAAGAGTAACTGCGAGGGGTTGCGGTGTTCAGGCACCACCAACAACCAAAGCCCAATTTTTCTGCCCCTTTATGACAAGTACATGCGATTTTAATTTCGTATCTGATTTTTAACAGCAGATCCCCTTCCTGCGCCCAGCAAGAGTAACTGCGAGGGGTTGCATTGTTCAGGCACCACCAACAACCAAGGCCCAATTTTTCTGCCCCTGTATGACAAGTACATGCAATTTCAATTTCATATCTAATTTTTAACAGCAGGGCCCATTCCTGAGCCCAGCAAGAGTAACTGCGAGGGGTTGCGTTTTTCAGGCACCACCAACAACCAAGGCTCAATTTTTCTGCGCCTGTATGACAAGTACATGCAATTCCAAATTTGTATGGAATTTTTAACAGCAGGGCCCGTTCCTGCACCCAGCAAGATTAACTGCGAGGGTTGCGATGTTCAGGCACCACCAACAACTAAGGCCCAATTTTTCTGCACCTGTATGACAAGTATATGCGATTTCAATTTCATATCTGATTTTTAACAGCAGATCCCCTTCCTGCGCCCAGCAAGAGTAACTGCGAGGGGTTGCATTGTTCAGGCACCACCAACAACCAAGGCCCAATTTTTCTGCCCCTGTATGACAAGTACATGCAATTTCAATTTCATATCTAATTTTTAACAGCAGGGCCCGTTCCTGAGCCCAGCAAGAGTAACTGCGAGGGGTTGCATTTTTCAGGCACCACCAACAACCAAGGCTCAATTTTTCTGCGCCTGTATGACAAGTACATGCAATTCCAAATTTGTATGGAATTTTTAACAGCAGGGCCCGTTCCTGCACCCAGCAAGATTAACTGCGAGGGTTGCGATGTTCAGGCACCACCAACAACTAAGGCCCAATTTTTCTGCACCTGTATGACAAGTACATGCGATTTCAAATTTGTATGGAATTTTTAACAGCAGGGCCCGTTCCTGCGCCCAGCAAGCATAACTGCGAGGGGTTGCGATGTTCAGGCACCACCAACAACCAAGGCCCAATTTTTTTGCACCTTTATGACAAGTACATGCGATTTCACATTTGTAATCATCAAACTTTTAACAGCAGGGCTCGTTTTATAATTTTGGCGAACCAGATCCAAATCCATACAAGACCCGAAGAGACTGGGGGAGACCCTACGCCGATTTCTTCTTTTTTTATCTGTATTGCAGGGAGCTGACAATACATTACAGCCGCGAGCAAGTTTAAATTACATTTTTTCCTTTAGAAAAATTAAGGGGACCCCCAGGCATGATATTGAAAGGCATTTTTCATTTATATTGTTTCACTTTAAGCATCATTAAAATCACTGCTTCTTTAAAACGATGGTTTTTTAAAAAAATGTTTGCATTAGTACATGTCCCCCAGGTCAATACCCGGACTCCCATACACTTTTTTTCGGCAACAACTTGCATTTAAGTCTTTAAAATGATGACTTTTGATTTTTGATGTTCAAGTCCTATAGACTTCAATGGAGTTCGATTGTTGGAACAAACTTTTCTCCCGTTCGCGGTGTTCTGGTGCAAACCGAACAGGGGGGTGTTCGGCCCATCACTATTGGTAACCTTCTGACAATGCAGTATGTTAGATCACAATTTGATACATTTTTCCTGACATCTCTTCCAAGTGGGGCCATTTGTTTTTAAGGTGTACTTTTAAAACTGCAACAGTTTTCATATTCCTAATGATAACTACTGGTTAGTTGTTAAAGAGACTCTCCATAAAATGGGTTTAACTGTTTTATGGATTCCTTGGCAGTGATGCCCCATGCCAAACATTAAATTGCAGAACTATGATTATAGATTATAGTATTTAACAAAGGCCCTAAAAGTTATCCAGTCAGCAGTGCTTTTCATTGTCTTTTGTGTACTAACAGACAGTCCCTGCCTGCACATACAGTGCCTTAAAAAAGTATTCATACCCCTTGAAATTTTCCACATTTTGTCATGTTACAACCAAAAACGTAAATGTATTTTATTAGGATTGTATGTGATAGACCATCACAAAGTGGCACATCATTGTTAAGTGGAAAGAAAATGATAAATGATTTTCAAAATGTTTTACATATAAATATGTGAAAAATGTGGTGTGCATTTGTGTTCAGCCCCCCTGAGTCAATACTTTGTAGAACCACCTTTCACTGCAATTACAGCTGCAAGTCTTTTTGGGTATGTCTCTACCAGCTTTGCACATCTAGAGATTAATTACATTGAGATTAAATTACACACAGGTGGACTGTATTTACTAATTAGGTGACTTCTGAAGGCAATTGGTTCCACTAGATTTTAGTTAGGGGTGTCAGAGTAAAGGGGGCTGAATACAAATGCACCCCACACTTTTCAGATATTTATTTGTAAAAAAATGTGAAGACTTTGTGTTGGTCTATCACATAAAATCTTAATAAAATACATTTACGTTTTTGGTTGTAACATGACAAAATGTGGAAAATTTCAAGGGGTATGATTAAGTTTTCAAGGCACTGTATGTCTGCCCTCTAAAATCTTTACAGGTTTACAGGTGTATACCGATAGTTTTCTCTCTACATAGGGCAAGTAATAGTAATAGTAGACATATAGATATTTCAACATTTTTTATGTGTATGTTTGTCTGGAGTTGCTACTCTTCTAAAGATGACCACTACCTATGGCAGCTGCTTATTGCCACAAGAGAAGGACAGGTTGTTAGACAGAATTCTTTAGTATTAAAGATGTTAAATGCGGAAAGAAGACTATTTGAAAGCCTAGAGCATTCACCATCTTTGTCCGCTCAAAAAAGCAATACCATTGGCTTTCCCCTCCATCAGGACAGTATTATCATTTTCTCTAAAAAAAATTAACTGGTTTAACTTTTCAAAAGGGCAGTTTCATCACATCCCCTTTGCAAAAGGGCAATGTCATTGGTTTGCACTTGACCAATGTAGAATAGATGTCACCCCCAAACTCTTAGGCTGCTTAAAGCCAAAGGCTCCACCCCCATGCCATAAACCTTTCCCTTTACCTAAATAATTGAGACCACACCGTGCTTGGAGTTAATTGGCCACAGCAGCCATTTTATTAACCCTTTTACCTTAAAATTAACATAAGGAGAAAAAACATTCCTTACAAACATAAAACAATCAGTCATTAGGCCTGTTGGTCTTTGAGGCTCCTCCAAATAATTCCAAATCCTGCACTGCGGGACCTGTGCCCTGATAGGCCTCCAGCCGCGTCACCGGCTCGGAGACAAACCACTCCCCGCAGTGCCACCATTTTGAATTCCATTTAAACTGACATTAAATGGAATGCACCATAGGGACCCATACCAACGATGAGTCCCAACCATACCCTTATCCTAAACTGTTCACCTCCCCCGCCAGCAAAGACCAACAAAACGCCCAGCTGCCATGACAATATAAAATTCCCCCAGAAAGGACAGAAAGCACAAAAGACATGAATCAAAATCAACCATAACAGTCCCAGAAATTAGGGAGGGTGGGTGGGAAGCTTCTTCTTCCTTCGTCCGTTGAACTTCCACTGACCTCCAATCTGAGGGGCCACCCCTCCTAACTGTACCTCAACCCCTCCCAAACCTGATACACCAATCCCTGAATACCCCCCAACTCAAAACAATTTAATTTAACTCACACCTGCCCTGTCTCCCCTCTTCACATGGTCATGTCTGCCCTGCGCTATTTTTTTTTTTTTTTTTTTTTTCCGCTTCGGGCCTTGCTTGACCAATGTAGAATAGATGTCACCCCCAAACTCTTAGGCTGCTTAAAGCCAAAGGCTCCACCCCCATGCCATAAACCTTTCCCTTTACCTAAATAATTGAGACCACACCGTGCTTGGAGTTAATTGGCCACAGCAGCCATTTTATTAACCCTTTTACCTTAAAATTAACATAAGGAGAAAAAACATTCCTTACAAACATAAAACAATCAGTCATTAGGCCTGTTGGTCTTTGAGGCTCCTCCAAATAATTCCAAATCCTGCACTGCGGGACCTGTGCCCTGATAGGCCTCCAGCCGCGTCACCGGCTCGGAGACAAACCACTCCCCGCAGTGCCACCATTTTGAATTCCATTTAAACTGACATTAAATGGAATGCACCATAGGGACCCATACCAACGATGAGTCCCAACCATACCCTTATCCTAAACTGTTCACCTCCCCCGCCAGCAAAGACCAACAAAACGCCACCAGCACCCAAGGGTGACACCTTACCCTTGCGTGCCCCTCCAAACCCTCAAGGCTCGCTGGATCCCATCCTGTAATCCCAGGGCCCATAAATCTATACCCACCGCATTGAGGTGGACTCCATCATCCCGCAGATACCGCCATGTGTCCACTTCCAACTCCAGGTGGCGAACCACCAACCCCCCATTCCGACACACAAAGCGCCCCACTTCCTTGTTCAACTTAATCCGAGCCTTATTAAGGCGCGCGACCGACCTGGCCATGCGCCAGGACGTGCGGGCCACCATATCCGACCAAACTACAAGCAGCGCCGGAAAAGCCGTGCGCAGCCTAAGGAAATCCAACTTTATGTCCCTGATCAAGGCCCGCGCGGACCTGGCCCCCAAATCGTTGCCCCCGGCATGCAGCACCAAAACATCTGGCTGCCTGTCCAACCGGGCGAAACGATGCACTTCGGGAAGGACCCTGCCCCAAGTAAGCCCCGGCACCCCCAGCCACCTGACACAAGCCTCGTGCCGAGAAAAACCAAGTTGTCTACCATTAGGACGCACATCAGCTCTCCGGGCCCCCCAGAAAACATACGAGTGTCCCACGATCCAAACAAGGCAGGGTTCCAAACCTACAAGAAAAGGGGACAAAAGGAAAAGAAAACCAACCAATATTCAGATAACCAGCCGGGCCCACACCCCCCCAGCGACAAAACCACCCCCCGTACATACCCTACACCAACAGCTGTGGACGAACATACAACAAGAACCTCCTAGACTCCCAGCGCCCAATGCGTTTGACCGCATCGTCGTTCAATCCCCAGCGTGCAGCCTCAGTGGCCGCCCCGATCCGAAAGGAATGAGATGCAAACCTACTGGCATCCAAACCCAAAGAGCCCACACACCTTCTGAACACCGATACAAATTGAAAACGAGATAACGACGACCCGTCCGCATGCATTAAAAATGAACCGGGCCGCGAAGGGCGGATTGCCCAGTAATCCCGAACCGCCCCTACCGGGCACAGCGGTGAAGACGGCACCGCGAACAACCGGACACGGACCCCCTTGCCACTCTGGTCCGTTTTGGACCGTCGAAGGAGGATAGTAACCCCCTCCCGACCGACAGAGACATCCTGACCCAATAGGCCCCCCGGCACCGTCCGGGAGGAGCTGACCAATTCCCCAATCCGGAAAGCCCCGAAAAAAGCGAGAGAAAAGGCCGCCCTAAACAACACCACCTCGTAACTCGAGGCGCAGTGCTCCCCCAATTGCCGGCAGACGTCCTGCAAAAGAGCGAAGGACACCGGGCGCCTAGTGTCCCTCCTCCGATAAGCCCTGGAATAGCCCCGTAACGCTTGTCTCACCACGAAGTCCTTCATGTAATCCTGACAACCCAGAAATTTAAACAGAAAGGCCAAGCCGGACAACTTGCGAGCCACAGCGGAAGCCGACGCGCCCCTCTCAAAATGACCAGAGACAAAAGAAAGTAACACCCACCTGACCTCCGGACCCAGAGGATCCACCGATGCCACCCGCAACACCTCCAGCCACTCCAACCATACCTTGCAATAAGCCGACCACGTGGACTCGCTCACCGACTTCCTGATCCATCCAGCGAGGACCCCAAGGCAATCCCCCATAGCCACTCCGGACACGTGACTCCGCGTTGCTCCGCTGCCGGTGCCAACTCCCGGAACCTGTCCCACTGAAAACGAGACAGCGCGTCAGCAATATCATTCTTAACCCCCGGAATGTGCACAGCGTACAGGAAAACATTCAACCGTAGACACCGCAAAACCAAATACCTGAGGAGGCGCACCACCGGCTGAGACAAAGCCGACGCGCGGTTGATCACCTGAACCACCCCGAGATTGTCGCAATGGAGGCGAACCTTCAGGTTCCTGAACTCCGCCCCCCAAATCTCCAGGGCCACCACCACCGGGAACAGTTCCAGCAACACCAAGTTGCTGACCAGCCCCGCTACCTGCCATGCCCCCGGCCAAGGGGCGGCGCTCCACGCCCCCCGGTGAAAAGCCCCGTACCCCGCCGAACCAGCAGCATCGGTAAACAGTTCCAAATCAAAGTTGCTGATCGGCCCGGCCATCCACAAGGATCTACCATTGTATGTGGCCAAAAAACCGTGCCACAGACGCAAGTCGTCCCTGTGTTCCCTGTTGAGCCTGACGAAGTGAGTGGGCAACTTCACCCCCGAAGTCGCCGCCGACAGCCGTCGGCAGAAAACCCGGCCCATGGGCATAATGCGGCAGGCAAAATTCAATTTACCCAGCAACGACTGCAAGCTGCGCAACTGAATCTTGCGCAAACCCAGCACCCCTTCAATTTCAGCTCTCAAAGCCCCCAATTTATCCTCCGGTAGGCGACACTCCATGGCCTCCGAATCCACGACAATGCCCAGGAAGCTGAGCACCGTGGTCGGGCCTTCCGTCTTGTCGGGGGCCAACGGAATGCCGAAGCTCCCGGCCACATGCTGCAACGTGGCAAGCAGGATCGCGCACCCGTTGGAAGAGGGCGGGCCCACACACAGAAAGTCGTCCAAATAGTGGATCACCGAATTCACACCGGAAACCTCCCGAACCACCCACTCCACAAAGGAACTGAAGGTCTCAAACAGCGCGCACGATATGGAGCAGCCCATAGGAAGGCAGCGATCCACATAATACGCCCCTTGCCACCGGCAGCCCAGCAATCGAAAACTGTCCGGGTGAACCGGGAGCAACCTGAACGCCGCCTCAATGTCCGATTTGGCCATCAAGGCCCCCCGCCCATAATGTCGCACCCAGGCCACCGCGGCGTCAAAGGAAATGTAAGACACCGTACAGGCATCCGGGTCGATGGCGTCATTCACAGACCCACCCTTTGGGAAGGAGAGGTGGTGAATGAGGCGAAACTTGTTGGGTTCCTTCTTGGGAACCACCCCCAACGGCGAAACCACCAAGTCACGCACCGGCACCTCCGAGAACGGGCCCGCCATGCGACCGAGAGCCACTTCCTTGTGCAACTTATCCGACACCACCAAAGGGTGGCGCAATGCCGAACGCAAATTCCTCGCCACCGGCGGCACCGAGGCCAAAGAGCAAGGGATACGAAAACCCACCGCAAAACCCTCCCCCAGAAGTCGGGCAGCCGCCCTATCGGGGTACCTATCTAGAAAAGGCCGCAGCCTTTCCACCCTCACCGGCGTCGTCCCCTTTGTGCGAAGGCTCTCCGGACCGCCCTTTTCCGGACTTAAAACACCGAGCCAAGGCATGGGAACCTCCGCAACCGGAGCATTCATGTTTGAAGCGACATGTGCCACCGAACTTACAGGAACCCTCATTAAATTGCCAGCAGAAACCCCTCCTCTTTGCGGCCGGCTGTCCCGGGGTCGCAGAACCACCGGCCCCCCCTGGAAAAAACTGATTCGGAGCCTTCGCAGACGACATGAGCCGCATCCACAGGCTGATGTCCTTGTGGTCCCACCGCAAGGACGGCCTAACCGCCTTCCGCTGCCGGAACTGTTCGTCGTACCGCAGCCAGGCCGACCCCCCGTAAACCCGATAGGCTTCCCCTACAGCGTCCATGTAGCAGAACAGGGCCGAGCAGTTTTCCGGCGCCTTTTCCCCTATGACGCCCGCCAGAATGGCAAAGGCCTGCAGCCAATTGGCGAAGGTCCGAGGGATAAGCCGATAGCGTCGCGCCTCCTCGTCCTCCTTCTTGCGCTCCTCCGGTTTAACCCTGTCCAGGTGAAACTTCTCGAGGGGCAACAGCGTGAAGATTTCCACGTACTCACCCTTCCAGATCTTCTCCCGGACTTCCTGCTTCAAATGTGCCCCCAATGGGCCCTCAAAACAAACATATACCTCACCTTTCGCTGAATCGTCCAGGCGAACAGCGTCCGCCTTCCCCTCCTTCGCCGTCCCGGTCTTGTCCCCCGCCGCCCCGGCCGTCACTGCCACCACTGCCGGCGCACCAACAACCTGGGGAGGGGCCCCAGCCCCCCCCGCAACTAGCCCCGTGGAAGACGGCCCCGCCAGCCCCGGGGCCCCCCCCGGCTCCGTGCCCGAGCCCCCCGCCGGAGGCACCCAAGCCGCCGCTGGAGACAAGCGGCCCCCGTCCCCCGGGGGCAAACGCCCCAAGAGGTCCCGTAGACCCAGGAGGAAGCCCCTCAAACCCCCATCATCACCCCCTTCCGGGGTCCCCGCCCCCACTGGCCGGGACACCCCCACCCCCCGAGCCCCTCCAGCACTCCCACCCCCCACATCAAACAAGCCCCGCAAATCAGACAAAGCCAGAGAAGGAATTGTGACCTCACCTGTCTGCCCAGGGGGGGCGCCCCCAGCCGCCGATCCAGCCTCCCTCGTCGCCGACCGACCACCGACATCCTCTTCCACATCCGATCCGGACACCTCGCCTTCCGAACGATCGTCCCCGGGCACCGCCGACATCCGTCCACCAGGTGTCGCACTCCCGCCATCTGCAGAGCCGAGCGACAGGCGTCCACGCCCCCGTACTCCAGCTCCGCCCGACGGAGACCTCTGTGAACCAGCCGAACTTCCGATGACCCGGCCACGTGACTTGCCCCGCCGCGTCATCTCTCTGCGCCCAGCCGAGGCCGACTCCGAGTCCCGCCGATCACTGCTGCCACCGGCCGCCATGAAGCCGCTCCCACGCCGAGGCACCCCTCCGACCGGAGCATCGCCAGTAGGGGAGCCCGCCAGTCCAGTAGCACCCCGGCGAGAGGGACGGGGAGAGACCGAAGGCCGCCTCCCCCCACTACCCCCAGAGCTCCGTCCATGCAGAGGATTCCTCCCAGAGGCGCGCACGGCCGCAGCAGGAGTACGCTTAGCCGGCGGCCCTGAAGGGTCCCTGTCGGGGCTCCTAGGATGACGCTGAGCTCGAGGGGAAGGGTCCGGTGAAAAACGCTCCGGCGGCCGTGACCGCCGAGCCCGCGGGACCGCAAGCCCCTCCGAATCCTGTGCAGAGTCCTGAACCCCCATCAACGTGGAGACCTGGGACCGGAGCCACTCAGTCCCCTTCACCGCGGCAGCGGCCTTGATTTGCTCCAGCAAAACGTCCAAATCCGCCATCACAGACCAGGGAAGCTGAGGTGAGATGCTCTGCAGTGAAAAAGGTGGGTGACCAAGCTTCTTCTTCCTTCGTCCGTTGAACTTCCACTGACCTCCAATCTGAGGGGCCACCCCTCCTAACTGTACCTCAACCCCTCCCAAACCTGATACACCAATCCCTGAATACCCCCCAACTCAAAACAATTTAATTTAACTCACACCTGCCCTGTCTCCCCTCTTCACATGGTCATGTCTGCCCTGCGCTATTTTTTTTTTTTTTTTTCCGCTTCGGGCCTTGCTTTAGGAATAATCATCTTCTAAAATATATATGTACCAATGTAAACTCCTAATAAACATATATTAAATGCATTTTGCTTAGGTTAACAATATCCAGTTGTTGCTTTCTTGAGCTCCTCTGAATATTACAGCACACAATGGCATTGAGCATGGTGAGAAAACCCATTTAATTTCAATCAAATCTTTAATTCTATTATTCTGTTTCCTGTAAGCGGTTTTGTCAAATCATCTGCAATCTTCATCAGCAGGTCTGATCCACTTTTGTTTCTCAGTTGGAAGTCTTTGCATCTCATCTCATTAATCTGGCTCTGGTTTTAATGCTATGTGAGCAACATAGGACACACCTTTGACTGGGATGCCTTTTTGCTTCTGGTGGATATCCTGATTGAAGCCTCTTGTGGCCTGGTCTCTTCTTTTACAGTGTTTGAGTTATTTGCATTCATTTTTATTTTTGTGTCACATTGTTGCTTATCTTTATATGGCACTGATGTGGAATTTCCCCCAGTTTCAAATGTTTGCGTTAGTTCATAAAATGTTGAACACACTGATGTTTCATTGACAATTACACTTCCACTGATCGTTACCTTGTTTGTGTCTTGGTGTAGAATTCAGCATCCCTTTTAAGATTCAGCGTACCACACAAGTACACTATCCATTGTGCAAGTATCCTCTTTTGTACATTTCCTTTTGGAATGTGCACATAGGCTTTGCTTCCAAAACTTTTTAAGATGGTTCAAATTCAGGACCCTTCCATTCCACAGTTCATATGGAGTTGATTTTCCTGGTCGATATTGGAGATAGCATGCACTTTTGTTGTGTAACAGATATGGTGTAGTATAATTGGAGTACTCATCTGCAAAGTGAGAAAATACCTCTTTTTTCCTTGAATCAATTTTTCCATTGGACTTCAAAGATCTGATTAAATTAAGTCCAGAGGTTTCTTTTCTCTTCTGTTACTTTGTTTTGGAAAGGCTTTTCTTGTCATTACTCATTTTATACAACTGGTGCATTTTATTGTTTGAACACATGGGCTAAATTTTATTCCACTTGCATAGTCATTTTCAGTTAATGTCTTTATTATGTCAGGAGTTCTGTGCCCAAGTAATCTGTGTCATGTGTGAATGCAGTTTGAATGTTTTTCCTTCTTGGCAGTATTACCACTTCATTGCAGTTCAGCTGATACAGTACTCTGTAATTTTATCCTTTGCAATAAGATATCCCCTTTTGTGATGGCACTAATATCATCTTGGAAGGTTGGATCTTGGATTGCCTTGTTTTGTGTGCTTCTTCACTGACAAACGAGTGGTTTCAAGAGCAGGGACATAGAGGACATTTTTCACTGGTACCTTTCTGGTGACACTCTGGGAAATAAGACAGTAAAGAAAACTATCTTCAATTCCTTCTGATTCCATTATTTGCCCATTAGCTGTGATGATGTTTTCTGTTTTACTCTGGTCAAGATAAATAAATAAATTTCTGTCATTTGTCATTTGAATGCAAAGATGAGTTGCAACTTTTGGATTGAAAGAACTTCCTTCCTACACACTTTTGGACTTTTTTCCAGCGTCTAACTTTCTAAATTCAACAAGCTGCTAAATTACCTTTTTAACATTCACGTTTTTCTTGTTGCATGTTACTGTTTTTATTCCAATTTTTCATCATTAACCGCTTGCCGCCCGCCCGCCGTCATATGACGGCGGAGCGGAGCGACCATTATCCTGGGCCGCCGTCATATGATGGCGGCACTTTAAGCAGGGCAGGCGCGCGATTGCGTGCGCGCCGCCCTGCACTGCCGGTGTCGGGGTGTCCCCGGGACACCCCCCGTCACCGGCAGGGGGGAAACAGCCAATGGGCGTGGCTGTTTCCCACGTGATCGGCTGTGTTCCAATGACACAGCCGATCACAATGAAGTCGCCCACCAGATGACCGCGCATGCGCGATCGGGAGCGCGCAGCGCGGTCATGTCGGTGGCACTGTGTTCCGTAGGAACACAGCTGTCACCGGCGGTAGTAAACAGTCACTGACTGTGACTGTTTACTATGTGATCGGCTGTGAATCCATTCACAGCCGATCACAAAATGTAAACAAAGAGCAGTAACTCAGTGTTACTAGCTCTTCTCTCCTCATACAGCATCCAGTATGAGGGGAGAAGAACTAGAAATAGTGAGTTACTGCTCTGTACACATGTCACAAAGTAAAAATCACACTAATAAAGGTCCCCATACAGTCCTCAGCCCCCTCCAATGTCACCTGTCACCCAACAGTCACCTCATCAGTGCCCAGAAATTGACACCCATAAGGCTATGTTCACATGTGAGCACAGCGATTGCAGGCAGAATCACTGCGATTCCGGCCGCGATCCGGAAATCATTGCAAATCGCGGGACGCCTGTGCGTTGCCCCTGATTTGCAATAGCACCCCAAACGCTGTGCGATGTTGCCGCCATTTCCGCCTGCCGAATCGCGGTAACATCGCGCAAACAACGCATGACGCCCAAAAAAGGTACAAGAGTTTCTTTGGAGCGTCATGCGTTGTTTGCGTGATGTTACCTCGATTCGGCAGGCGGAAATCGCAGCAACATCGCACAGCATTTGGGGTGCTATTGCAAATCACGGGCAACGCACAGGCGCCCCGCAATTTGCAATGATTTCTGGATCACGGGCAGAATCGCAGTGATTCTGCCCGTGATCGCTACGCTCACATGTGAACGTAGCCTAAAATTCACCGGTCACCAGAGACTGCCATCAGTACCGCCGTGCACCATCGCCCGTCACCTGTCACCCATCAGTGACCATCGCCCGTCACCTGTCACCCCATCAATCACCGTCACCTGTCACCCCATCAGTCATCGTCACCTGTCACCCCATCAGTCATCGTCACTTGACACCCCATCAGTGATCGTCACTTGTCACCCCATCAATCATCGTCACATGTCACCCCGTCAGTGACTGTCATCTGTCACCCCATCAATCATCGTCACCTGTCACCCCATCAATCATCATCACCTGTCACCTCATCAATCATCATCACCTGTCACCTCATCAATCATCGTCACCTGTCACCCCATCAGTCATCGTCACCTGTCACCCCATCAGTCATCGTCACCTGTCACCCCATCAGTCATCGTCACCTGTCACCCCGTCAGTCATCGTCACCTGTTTGCCATATACATGCAATCACTTACTGACCGCCTAACGACTATATGCGTTGGCCATTAAAAGCTAAATACTGGGGTTATGGCAGCAGATAGCCCCCATAACCCCGGTATTTTTTGAAACGGCGGGCGGTCAGCTTTCAGATAAGGGTGGTCCCAGTGGCGGATTCGCCGCGGAATTACCCTTACGGTGCAGGGGAAGAGGTGTCCCCCCCCCTCCTGCCGCGTCCCAGACGTTTTCCCAGCTTACCGGACCCGCCGGCAGCGGGGAAAACTATCCGGTCCCGGATCCTCAGAGACAGGAAGTCGAATGAGGGCAAGATGGCCCTCACTCAACTCTATGGTTTTGGAGGACCGGAGCTACGTCAAAAAACGTTGCCTAGCAACCAGTTTAAAGGGCCGCTTTTTTTTTTGCTTTTTTTTTTTTCCTCTTTCAACAATTTTTTTTTTTTTCTTTTTTAGTGTAGTTGTGAGGTGTGAGGTCTTTTTGACCCCAGATCTCACAATAAAGAGGACCTGTCATGCCTATTTCTATTACAAGGGATGTTTACATTCCTTGTAATAGGAATAAAAATGATCAAAACATTTTTTTTTTAAACTGTGTAAAAATAAAAAAATAATAAATAAAATAAATAGGAAAAAAAAAAAAATTAAAGCGCCCCGTTAGCTCGCGCGCAGAAGCAAACGCATACGCAAGTCCCGCCCACATATGTAAACGGTGTTCAAACCATACATGTGAGGTATCGCCGCGATCGTTAGAGCGAGAGCAATAATTTGAGCCCTAGACCTCCTCTGTAACTCTAAGCTAGTAACCTGCAGAAATTTTTAAAATGTTGCCTATGGGGATTTTTAAGTACCAATGTTTGGCGCCATTCTGTGAGCATGCGCAATTTTGAAGCATGACATGTTGGGTATCTAATTACTCGGCGTAACATTATCTTTCACATTATGGAAAAAAATTGGGCTAAATTTACTGTTTTCTTTTTTTTTAGTTCAAAAAAGTGAATTTTTTTCAAAAAAATCGCATTTGGGAGACTGCTGCGCAAATATGGTGTGATAAAAAATATTGCAACGATCTCCATTTAATTCTCTAGGGTCTCTGCTAAAAAAAAATATATAATGTTTGGGGGTTGAAAGTAGTTTTCTAGCAAAAAAAATTATTTTAGCTTGTAAACACCAAGTGTCAAAAATAGGCCCAGTCTTAAAGTGGATAAATGGACAACTTTGTGTAAAGCGCTACTTGGATGTGAGGCCTATGTATGTGGCCAGGCTGTGAAAAAGTGTTACACATGTGGTATCGCCATACTCAGGAGGAATAGCAGAATGTATTTTGGGGTGCAAGTTTTGCTATGTACATGCGATGTGTTAGAAATATTGCATAAATGGACAGCTTTGTGTAAAAAAAATGTGTTTTCATTTTCTTTCCACATTTTCCAAAAACTTGTGGAAAAAAATGACATATTCAAAAGACTCATTATGCCTCAAAAATTATACGTTGGGCTGTTTGCTTTCCAAAATGGGGTCATTTTATGGGGGTTTCCATTGTCCTGGTGCTCCAGGGCCTTCAAAAGTGCGATAGGTTGTCAGGAAATGATATGTGTAATTTGTGCTCCTAGAATGCCGGACGCTGCTACTCGGATGTTAGGCCTCTGTATGTGGCCAGGCTGTGAAAAAGTCTCTCACATGTGGTATCGCCATACTCAGGAGGAGTAGTAGAATGTGTTTTGGGGTGTAGTTGCAAGTATACATGTGCTGTGTGAGAGAAATAACCTGTTAATACGGCAATTTGTAAAAAAAATAAAATAAAAAAAAATAAATCTTCATTTTGCAAAGCATTGTGGGAAAAAATTACAACTTCAAAAAACTCATCATGCCCCTTATTAAATACCTTGGAATGTCTACTTTCCAAAAAGGGGTCATTTGGGGGGTATTTGTACTTTCCTGACCTTTTAGTGTCTCAAGAAATTAGATAGGCCTTCAGTACATCAGGTGTGATCAAGTGTGATCAATTTTCAATGAATAGCACCATCATTTGTGGACTCTATAACTTTCACAAAGACCAAATAATATACACTTATTTGGTTTTTTTTTACCAAAGATAAGTAGCAGTATAAATTTTGGCCAAAATTTGTGAAGAAAAATGACTAATTTGCAAAATTTTATGACAGAAACAAAGAAAAATGCGTTTTTTCACGATATTTTCAGTCTTTTTTTATTTATAGCACAAAAAATAAAAAACCCAGTATTGATCAAATACCATCAAAAGAAAGCTCTATTTGTGTGAAAAAAAGGACACAATTTTTGTATGGGTAAAGTGTTGCATGTAAACCATCAATAAAGTGCTATTCAGTGCAATTATTGTGCAAAATACAAAAAATAAAAATAAAAATTTAGGAAGGAGAAGCAGTCTTCATTGTGTGCTCTGAAGTGATGTCAGGCTGACAGGAATTAGGAAGTTGAGCCCCACTGAGATTCCTCCACCACCACAGCACCATCAGACAGGCTGCCAGACAACGGCCTCCACGCACCACCGGCACCCCGCACCCCTCCTTTCTGCAACAGTATCCAGGACAAGAAGATGGATGATCCCATTCACCTACCGTACCGGCCTTTACTTACCTAAGAGACACCTGAGAATACCGCTTAAAGAAGAAGGATCGCTTCCAACATAGTCCAAACAGCTTTGCAAGAAACAACAACAGCTCACTCTACTATAATCTGCTCTAAAAACACCACATAGTGGTAAGTAGATACTCTAAGGGGGAGACCCCGAAGTTGCAAGATCAAGCATCCTACTTCTGTTACTGCAAAGAACTGTTTTATGGACTGTTCACACTCAGTTTGCATTTTTGAAGTTTTACATTGTAATATCTGCAATTTTTATTTTTATTTTTTGTATTTTGCACAATAATTGCACTGAATAGCACTTTATTGATGGTTTACATGAATGGTTTAATCACCATTTTCTAAAATTGTTTTATGAACACTTATTTATATATATTTAAAATAGCAGCGCTGCAATCACTGACCTTCACTCATTTAAAGCACTAGCACTTTCATTGCAGCAGGCAGCTAATTTATAAACACTTAATTGGATAACACCACACACCCCATAAGCGCGAGGTCCACAGTCCCGATAAAGTGTTGCATGACTGAGTAATTCTCAGTGAAAGTGTGAGAGCACTGAAAGCTGAAAATCGGTCTGGGCAGGAAGGGGGTGAAAGTGCACTGTAGGCAAGTGGTTAAAGCAGACTTTGCAGCAGATGCACCGTCACTATTATTGCTTTCTTTTTTACGCTTATATTCATCCACATGCTTGCCCTTAACATATTCCAATGTCAGTTCATCTGGATGAGCATCAAGTGCTGTGACAAGCATTTCATAACTTTCTGGTAAGCCACTGAGTAATAATGATGCAACATAAGAATCGTATTTCTTTTCCTAAACCTCTCAGGTGTTCAAACATTCCCAAAGTGTGCCTTATGTAATCCTGCATACCCTGTCCTTTCATCAGCTTGGTTTGGTATAGCTTTCTAATCCAATACAGTTTTCTGCTCAGATTAGCTCTTTCATGCACCTTTTGTAATCCTTCCCACATTTCTTTAGCAGTTTCACACTTAAATATACTGTATGTATAAATTGATCATCTTCTATGCTAAGAGATATTGCGCACTGAGCTTTTTGATCTTTCTCTATCCACCCATCTGAAGGGTGTTCTGGCCTGACATAATTTATACATTTCCACCTACTTTCTGTTATTAGCAGCATTTTCATCTTCCAAGACTGGAAGTTCTGGTTTGTCAGGTTTGCAAATGAAAGCTTTGTTGCAGCTGTTGTGTAGTGTTGCTGGCCATTTTCTTTTATTCTTTTGAAGTCTTTTTTTCTTTTGCTGTATCTTGTACATGCTGTAGGAGACTATGACTGAGTGGGTGTCTGGGTGGGTGACTGGGCTATGTCTGGGCCCATAACCTCTTTAGAAATGTTGTATATAGCCCTATAGAACAGATAGACAGTGTACAGTCCACATTGGCTTTGCTGTTAAACTGCAGACAGGAACAGGAAACTTTATTACACAGGGAAAATACATAGTTTAACCATAGATGCAGGTTAAACCTATAAAGTCTGCCATATACTGGTTGATGTAGTTGTTGCACAAAAATACATGAACAACGTATTCCAACACTTAATGGCCAGGCCATTTTTTGAGATGTGGCACTGCCTTACTTTAACTGACAATGTGTGGTCATGCGATGATGTATCCAAATATAATTATGTCCTTTTTTTAACCAGCAATAGCGCTTTCTTTTGGTGGTATTTGATCACCCCTGCGATTTTTATTTTTTGTGCTAGAAACAAAAAAAAGAGAGAAAATTTTGAAAAAAAAACAGAATTTTTTACTTTCTGCTTTAAACATATACAATAAAAAAATGTAAAAAATCTAATTTCTTCATAAATTTAGGCTAATATCTTTCCTGGCAGTCTCCATGGCAGCCTACGTGTGGGTTAACCCCGCCTCCTCTCCAATGGTATAGGACCCCCCTCTATAAATTTCAGCTTGCAGGCACAGCCAGTGTTCCTTTTTTGTCCTCCTCCAAGGATCAACTATTTGGATTATTTCCTGTTGGAATTTGGTCGGCTTACCTCAGAATGAAAAGTCGGTGTCTATGTCTAGGGCCCAGCCACGGGCGGGTGAGTGACATTTCAAAATCCCCTTTGGCTGATAACTGTGCGGTGCTTCGGATGGCCGACGGATATCCTGACAGGGTCTGAAGATTTGTCTCCTCCATGGCAGTGTTTTTGTTATGTTTGTTTGTCTCCAAACTATCTTTCTTTGCTATCCCTGGTGGCCCAATGGCGGCTGGAACGCTCCGTGCGTTCCAGCCATCTCCTTCCTGCTTCCCCTCCGCTCAGTCCAGCGGACGCATGCGCTGTGTGGTAATGGAGCTCCGCTCGCTGCCTGCGCATGCGCACTTCGCCGCGATCGGAAGCGAGGCCTGGTCCGCGCATGCGCACTTGCGATCACGGCCGGCCATCGCTGACGTCATCCTGGCGCGAAAATTTAAACGCCTGTCAGCTCCAGAGCATTTGGGAATGCACTGTGGGCATAGCGACGTCTTCCCGGTACCTTGTCCGTTTGTTTACCAGGTATGTGGGGACCGGATGCTGCATACCTTTTTGTGGTATGCAGGGGGGGGGGGAGAGCGGTTGGATGCATATTAGGACAACACCTGAATGTTCCTTATTGCTTTGTAGTGATCCCTGTATGCTCTACTTCCTAGTGAGTTTGTGGTTTTGCCTGAAACATGGATCCTGCTTCACCGCCCTCTTGTGGCCAGCCCTCTCACAACAGGTGAGTGCTGGTACATTTAGAGGGATATGAAGGGAGGGATGCTGGCTCATGATTCATGGCTAAATCCTGTGTCTCCCTGGATTTCTCTTTCTCCCAGCTCCTCCAGGTCTGGTCAAGAAAGAGACCCTGTCAGGCCACGAAGAGAATCATCTTCAAGGTCAAGACGCCGTGAGTCTCCATCAGGGAGCAGACATGAGAGGAGACGCTCACATTCCTCCTCCAGACACCGCACACACCGCCACAGTAGCCATACGGCCCAGAGAGCCTGTTGGGGTTGTGGGGCGCATGTCCCGGAGGACAAGTCCCTTTGCGAGCCCTGTTTCGCTCGTGCAGCTGGTGAAAGAGAGTCTGAAGATCAGAGATTGGAATCCCTGGTGAAACGGATTGTCCAACAATCCATGAAGGAGTGGAATGCTAGTCCCACACCTGGATCTGCTACTCCCAGCTCTCCTGCTGATGCTCCTGAAGAGCAAGGTCCCTCTCAGCCAAGCTTCACTTCCGGGAAATCCTCAGAGAGCGATTCGGAAGAAGAGGAAGGTGCAGTTGGGGGTTTTGATTTTGCCCTTGTTGCACCTCTCATAAGAGCAGTCAAAGAGGCTCTGAAATGGGAAGATCCCAGTACCCCACAGGTAAAACAGAGAAGGTTTTTCAAACATTTGGGGAAAGAGCGGCTAAACTTTCCGCTCCTGTCAGAATTGAAGGATGTCATCCTAGAAGAGTGGAGTAAAGGGGACAGCAAGACCTCCTTATCCTCCAAACTGTCCAAGTTGTATCCTTTTAAATCGGAAGAAGTCAGTCACCTGGAATCAGCTCCTCTGGTTGATGCTGCAGTTTCCAGACTGGCTAAACACGTTACACTCCCGCTGGATAATGCGGTGTCCTTTAAAGACCCTCTGGATAGGAAGATGGACTTGGATTTAAAAGAATTTATGTCACAGCCGGTGCGGCTTGTAAACCTGTGCTAGCACTAGCAGCCATGTCTAAGGCCATGGAAACCTGGGTTTCTGATGTTGAACTAAAATTAAGAAGTGTGTCTGAAGATGCAGTAGAGAACTCTCCTGTTCAGGAACTGAAGTTAGCTTCTGTGTTTCTTGGAGAAGCATCCATTGATGTGTTACGTCTCTTATCCAGATCCATGTTGGCTTCTGTCACAGCCAAACGGGCCCTGTGGTTGCGTCCCTGGCTGGCAGACCCAGCCTCTAAACAGGCTTGGTGCAAAATCCCTTTTGAAGGTTCCTCTTTATTTGGAAACAAATTGGATAATGCAATTACTAAAGTGACGGGTGGAAAGTCAGGTCTCCTTCCCCAAGATAGGCGCCTCTTTGGCCCTAAGAAGCAGCAACCAAGAAAGCAGTTTGCAGAGCGATCAAAGGATGCCCGCTCATATAGGCCTGGGCGAGATTACAGGAGAAATTGGAAGAGCAGCCAAGCATCCTCTCGTAAGCCGGTCAGAGGCTCAGCACCTTCCGGTCAAGAAACCTCGAAGTCCTTTTGAGATTGGGCCCGTTCAGACATGCCAGGTGGGGGCACGCCTGCTCCACTTTCAGCGTGTCTGGGCGGCCTCAATCTCAGACTTCTGGACCATCAGGACAGTGTCCACAGGACACACATGGACTTTCTCAACAGATCCCGTGTCCAGATTTATTCCCACTCGCTTGCCTTCTCAGGACGAGAAAAGAAACGTTTTGCTCGACTATGTAAGCACTTTGGTAGCTCAGGGCGCAATAATTCCGGTGCCCGTGCAGGAAAGATTCCAAGGCGTGTACTCGCCCCTCTTTCTAGTACAGAAGAAGAATGGATCCTGGCGCCCTGTGATAGATCTCACCTATCTCAACAGGTTCATCAAGAACGAAAAGTTCAAAATGGAAACCTTATCTACTATCCAGAAAGCAGTACTTCCAGGAGACTGGCTAGTGTCAATAGATCTCAAAGACGCGTATTTCCATGTGCCTATAGCAGTAAACTTCCACAAGTACCTTCGTTTCGCGGTAGAACATCAACACTTCCAGTTCATCTGCCTTCCTTTTGGCCTGTCCACATCCCCAAGGGTGTTTTCCAAGGTCCTTCTAGCTGTGGTGGCTCTAATCAGAACAAAGGGTGTACGTCTACATCACTACTTGGACGATCTTCTACTGTTGTCACAAGACCGGGATCAACTTTTGTTCCACAGGGACCTGGTCACTACAACTCTCATGGAGTTCGGGTGGTTGTTGAATCTTCAAAAAAGTCATCTGGAGCCCTCTCAACATCTGGTCTATCTAGGGGCTCAATTCAACACCGTTCAGAATACACTTTCTCTGCCTCTAGAGAAAATCCCGGTGGTTCGGGAGAGGATCCTTCCAGCCCTCTCATCCTCTTTTCTGACGGCATCCCAGTGTCTCAAGATCATCGGCACAATGGTCTCGACGGCCCCTATGGTCAAGTGGGCACTGTGGCGAATGCGGCCCTTTCAGAGGGGCTTCCTTCGGCAGTGGAATCCGGAAGATCACGATCAGCATATCTTTATTTCCCACAGCATGAGGAGCAGCTTATTTTGGTGGCTCCAACGCAAGAACCTGCTCAATTGCCATTCTCTAGTCCCCATCACATGGGTCATCATTACAACCGACGCCAGCAACTCTGGCTGGGGAGCCCATTGCATGACAGAGGTGGCTCAAGGGAAATGGCCCCCGCAAGCCCACTCCCCGGTTTCCAACGTCGTGGAGCTTCGTGCGGCTTTTCTAGCTCTTCAAGCTTTCCATCATCTAATAGAAGGCAAATCCGTACTTCTTCGAATGGACAACACCACGGCAGTGGCTTATGTGAAAAGACAGGGCGGTACCAGGAGTCTCTCCCTTCTTCAAGAAGTAGACCCAATCATGACATGGGCCCAAGCCCATCTGTCCAACATCTCGGCGGCCTACATTCCGGGGCCACAGAATGTTCAGGCAGATTTCCTTTCCAGAGTTCAGTTGAATCACAACGAGTGGTCTCTCCACATAGACTCATTCAAGTGGATTCTGTCCCTAGGGGTCTCACCAGAAGTAGACCTGTTTGCATCTCCATGCAACCACAAGCTAGTCCGGTACTTCACACGCAGCAAGTGTCACCAAGCATGCGGAACGGATGCTCTGACCGACAGATGGGAATTCAGCAGGGCATATGCTTTTCCCCCATTTCCCATCATCCTCAGATTTCTTCAGAGACTCCAAGCGGAAGATGTGGAGATCGTCATGGTAGCCCCTCACTGGCCGAACAGGCCCTGGTTCCCACTTCTCAGCTATCGGAGCCCGATTCCCCTGCCCATCAAACCAGACCTTCTCTCGCAGGGAACAACATTACACCCCTGCCCCGCCTTGCTCAGGTTAACGGTCTGGTTCTTGAGAGGGAGAGGTTGGAGTCACTCGGATGCCCTCCTGGGGCAATCCCTACTTTAATGAACTCTAGGAGACCTAGCACGAACAGAGTTTACTGTAGAGTCTGGTCTAGATTCTTGGAATTCACGTACCCGGAGGGAAATCATTCCCTGAATTTCGGAGTTCAAGAAGTCCTGAAGTTCCTTCAAGCAGGTCTGGATAAGTCCCTATCAGTTGGGACTCTCAGGGTGCAAATATCAGCCTTATCGGTGTTCTCAGGGTTCTCCTGGGCCAAGCATATACTCATACAACAATTCTTCAAAGGTGCGGTCAGACTCAGACCTCAGAGGAAGCCAAGGTTCCCAAAATGGGACCTTCCCCTTGTCCTTAACGTCCTTTCAAGATCTAGTTTGTCGGACTCCATTAAAGATCTTACCATTAAAACAGCCTTTTTAGTAGCAATCACTTCAGCTAAAAGAGTTTCTGAGATCAGTTCTCTTGGTTATAAAGAACCTTTTCTCACGTTTTTCCCGGACCGAGTAGTCCTAATTCCGATGCTCAATTCCAATCCGAAGGTATCATCGGTTTTTCATGAGAACCAGGAGATTGTACTTCCTACCTTTCGTTCTTCAGAGGATAATGAACCTCATCCCTTGGATGTAGGGAAAACTCTTATGGAATATCTCCAGTCAATGTCTTCTTTCAGACAATCGGATAATCTCTTCGTCCTTTTCTCAGGCAAGAATAGAGGGAAACGGGCCTCGTCAAGGTCCATTGCGGCCTGGATTGTGTCTGCCATTCAGCGAGCTTACTGTGTAGAGGGTTTGGCTCCTCCGGAGGCGGTGACAGCCCACTCGACGAGAAGCATCTCAACGTCCTGGGCGGCTTCACATCATGTTGCACCAGAAGTAGTCTGCAGAGCAGCTTCATGGTCTTCTGTAAATACGTTCATGACACATTATTGTGTGAAGCCAGCCTCCTTATCTTCAGTTAATTTTGGCTTGACTGTTTTGTCTGCTAATAATTTGAAGTAAAATTTGATTTGAAACATTCCCACCCGTGTGGTTTGGGCTAGTTATTTCCCACACGTAGGCTGCCATGGAGACTGCCAGGAAAACGGAAAATTCCTATCATACTTACCGTAATTTTCCTTTCCTGGTGGTCTCCATGGCAGCCGGAGTTCCCACCCTCTGGTCTTGGATTCGGCTAAGATATGGAACACTGGCTGTGCCTGCAAGCTGAAATTTATAGAGGGGGGTCCTATACCATTGGAGAGGAGGCGGGGTTAACCCACACGTAGGCTGCCATGGAGACCACCAGGAAAGGAAAATTACGGTAAGTATGATAGGAATTTTCCGTTATTCTGCTACATATTTTTGGTAAACAAAATCCCAAAAAGGGTATATTTATTGGTTTGAGCAAAAGTTATTGCATCTACATTTTTATGGCATTTTCATTTATTTATTTATTTTTTTTACTAGTAATGCCACTTGACACTTTTTTGGCTACCAGTGACATTATTACAGTAATCAGTGCTAAAAATATGCACTGTTACTCTAATAATAAAACTGGCAGGGAAGGGGTTAACACCAGGGGCAATCAAAGGGTTAAGTGTATCTCTAGGGGATGCTTTCTAACTGTATGGGGGATGGACCCACTGGATGAACACAGAGATCCGTGATTCTGCCTAGCAGGAACACAAGCTCAGTGTGTTCCTCCCTGGCAGAACAGTGGTCTGCTTTGTTTACATCAGCAGATCACGATTTTACCTCTCTGGGGAGCGATCGCAGGTAGACAG
Source organism: Pelophylax lessonae (assembly GCF_965119305.1). NCBI lineage: Eukaryota > Metazoa > Chordata > Amphibia > Anura > Ranidae > Pelophylax > Pelophylax lessonae. Next base: position 584,094,282 of record NC_138769.1, on the reverse strand, counting down.
CAGACATCGTGTCTCCTGGACCCGCTGATTAGCTTCCCCTGTGGCCAATAGGCGCATGTGCACCCACTGGCTATTGTACGACACAACATACAAGTACGTCATTTTGCGCAATAGAGCTGACTTGCCGCAATATATATATATTGTGGCTGGTCAGCAAGTGGTTAATACAACAAATATAATAAAAACTGGCTGATTGATATGATCATGGAGTTACAGATGCCACAATTCATTTCTATTTGCATACAGATCATATGATACAATTTAATGAGAGTTAAGCCTAGTACAAAATACTAACAGCTCATGTCAGAGCCACTCTACTAACAATCTGATGTTAGTGCAGTAATCTCCTCTGCTGTCCTATTGTGCTCTGATAGGGAGATGCCCCCCCTCCCACACTCCTAGCTGTCAGGGGAAAAACTCCTCTGGTAAGGGCATGAGAGAGGCTAAGGGTAAGGAAAGACAGTCTCTGATGGTAGGGGACTCAATTATTAGAGGGACAGAGAGGGCAATCTGTCACAAAGACCGTAAGCGCGGCACTGTATATTGTTTACCGGGCGCTTGGGTTCGGCACATCACAGATCAGGTGGACAGATTATTTGGTGGGGCTGGGGAGGACCCAGCTGTCAAGGTACACGTGGGTACCAATGACAAAAAATTAGAGGGAGATGGAGAGTCCTAAAAAACAATTTCAGGGACTTAGGAGCTAAATTGAGGAGTAGGACCTCCAAGGTAGTATTCTCAGAAATATTACCGGTACCTCGAGCCACGCCAAAGAGGCAGCGGGCGATAATGGGAAATTAAGTGGCGGAGGAGCTGGTATAGAAAGGAGGGGTTTGAATTCCTGGAGCACTGGGCCAACTTCTCAGTCAGTTATCAGCTCTTTAGCAGGGACAGACTGCACCTAAATGGGGAGGGTGCAGCTCTGCTGGGAGAACTGAATTTCAAAAGAGACAACTTCCCTAAATTGCGCTCTTTGCTAGATCATATAGATTGGGATAATAAACTAGGAACAAAGAGCATGGAGGAAAAATGGGAGTGCTTTATAAGTATATTAAATAAAGGTATTGGCCAGTCCATTCCAACTGGAAATAAGTTTAAAAGTGCTAAAATAAATCATGGGTGACTAAACTTAAAATGTAACAAGTAACGTAGAAATGCATATAAAAGCAAAAAAAAAAAGGCCTTAAAAAAAACAAGGCTGAGGGGTCATTGTCAGCATTCCAAAGAATGCAATAAGAAACCTAAATGTCAAGTACCAGGTGCTGGAGGCCAATGGAGAGATGGCTTCCTTTGAAGCTAAGTTCCAGATTCCCCTGAAGGTGAGACAGGAGGAGTCGGGCACAAAGTAGCACAGGTTGCCTGCAAGGTTGCCTGCTGAAGGACTCAGGGATACTGCTGATGTACTGAGTGAAAGCTGCAGGCAGGTGGTGCCTGTGAGATGAGACAGGTCTGCGGGAACGCTGATACAAAGGGATAGTCAGTTTAAGCCAGGATCCGGAGCAAGGGGGATAGCAGAGCAGACTTGGTCAGATGGGGAGCCAAGGTCAAAACACAGGAAAGCAGGCAGAGAGAATCCGCAAGACAAGCCGAGGTCAAGGTCAAGGTGGCAGACAGGAGATAAGTTAGGAACAGCTGGGTCGGTAAGGAAGAATCACTGAAGCAACGAAACACAGGAACACAGAAAGCTGAAGATCAATCAGCAACTTCAACCATTGACAGGCTTCCTTATATACAGTAGGCCCATGTGAAGTGCTGGTGGAGAAACTGGGTCCTAGAGTCCTTCTCCTGCCATTGATGCCCTGACGGATGCTGGGTCCCTCTTTTCCCACAGTTACCGGTGGTGGAAGAGGATACACTGTTCCTGGAAATGGATCAGGAATGGCTAGCTTGAGGAGAGACGTGTGAAAAACCAGGTAGATCCTATAGTCGAAGGCCAGTGGATCTACTTCACGTTTGATTGGAAACGGACCAATGTATCCTAAGTCCAACTTCTTTGGTAGGCATGGCAGTTTCAGATTGGCAGTTGACAGCCATATTTCATCCCCAACTTTAGGGGAAGGATTCTCCCCTCCTGTCAAAGAATCTTTTGTAGTTAGACTGAACTTCTCCTATACACTCTTGGAGGGTTTGATAATTGTGCTGTATGAAGGTGAGTCTGCCTTGTACAGCCGGTACTACTGATTCAGGTATGGTTTCTGGCAGGGCAGAGGGATGGAATCCGTAATTGGCCCAAAATGGGGACTGGTGGCTGAAAGTAACGAATTGTTAAAGGTGAATTCTGCCAGTGGTAGTAAAGGAGCCCAGTTGTCTTGGGAGAAGGCTGAGAAACAACGCAGGTATTTCTCCAGAGTTTTATTCGTGCATTTGGTTTGCCTGTTGCTTTGAGGATGGTAGGCTGAGGACCGACAGAGTTCCACTCTCAGGGCTTTACAGAGGGCTCTCCAGAACCTAGAGGTAAATTGTACCCCCGATCCGAAACATTGTTACTGGGTAAGTCGTGGAGTCTGACGATTCCCTTAATGAAAATTTGGGCAGTCTCTGCAGCAGAAGGTGTGCCCACCATAAGCAGGAAATGGGCCATTTTTTACAGGCGGTCCACTACTAACAGGATGGTAGTAAAATCTTCCGATGGTGAAAGATCTACGATAAAGTCCATGGAGATCATTTCCCAGGGGCGGTTAGGGATATTTAGGGGTCTTACCAATCTCCAGGGCTTTGTTTTGTCACCCTTGTTGCGTAGACACACTGTGCAAGATTTGACATAGGCTCTGCAATCCCGACTGAGGTTAGGCCACCAGAAGGACTGTTGGATGAGCTCACCAGTTTTACAAACTCTTAAGTGTCCGGCTAACTGGTGGTCATGAAATGTCTTAAAGAAGTTGTAAAGTCAGAAGTTTTTTTAAATGAATGCATTCTTTGCATTAGGATAAAAATCCTTCTGTGTGTAGCAGCCCACCCCCCCCCCACCCCTTAGCCCATAATACTTACCTGAGCCCATCTCTGTCTAGTGATGGATGTCCATGAGTCCCTCGGCCGTCGAGACTTCCCCTCCTGATTTGCTGAGACACAGCAGCAGAGCCATTGGCTTTAAGAACTAGAAGCCTTGTTTCCTGAGGTAGGAAGACCTTATCCTGGTGCCAGAAAAAAACATCTTGTTTTCTTAGCGAAGAATTTTCAGTTTCTGAGCATATTGCAGAAGTCCTTTAAATCCCCGGTCTCAGGCTGGGCTGAATTAGTAAAAAGTTCTGGGCAGAGAGGATGCTGCTCGGGTAGATCGGTAGATTCAGGGAACATCCAGGATAAGGCATCTGCCTTCCCGTTCTTGGATCCTGGTCTGTAAGTTAAATGGAAAATTAACCTGTAGAAAAATAAGGCCCATCTAGCCTGCCAGGGCCTTAGGCATTTGGCGGACCTCAAATACTCGAAGTTTTTGTGATCAGTAAAGATCATGATTGGGTAACTCGCGCCCTCCAACAGATACCTCCACTCTTCGAAGGCTACCTTAATAGCCAGAAGTTCTCTGTCACCCACGTCATAGTTCCTTTTGGCTTAGCTTAGTTTCTTGGAGCAGAAGGCTACTGGATTCAACAGAGCTTTGGGACCCAGACATTGGGAGAGCACGGCTCAAGTTGCCACTTTAAAGGCATCTACCTTGCGAAAGGGACGAAGGGGAGTGCTGGGTCTGGATGTTGTAACACCGGAGCGGAGGTAAACAGGGTTTTTAGCTGTTCAAAGGCTTCTTGGGCTTCTTGGTTCCAGAGGAAACGAGTATGGAGGCGAGTGAGCTGAGTAATCAGGGCGATGATGGTTGAGAAGTTCTTGATAAATCACCTATAGAAATTAGCAAAGCCTATAAATCTTTGAACTCCTTTTCTGTTTGAAGGTGTGGGCCATTCCAGGATAGCCAAAACCTTCTGTGGGCCCATGGAAATCCCCATAGTGAAGAATATGAGCCCAAAATTGTATGGATTGCTTCTGAAATTCACATTTCTCTGCTTTGGCAAACAAGTCGTGAGTTCGCAGAGTATTTAGCTTATTTTTGACATGGTCCCGGTGGAGCTCAAGTGAGGCTGAGAAGATCAGTATATCGTCCAGCTAGACCAGGGATCTTCAAACTATGGCCCTCCTGTTGTTCAGGAATTACAATTCCCATCATGCATAGTCACGTCTGTGAATGTCAGAGTTTTAGAGTGCCTCATGGAATGTGTTGTTCCCCAACAGCTGAAGGGCCGTAGTTTGAGGATCCCTGAGATAGACGATCAGGAACAGGTTGAGGTACTCTCTAAAATATAATTCACCAAGTGCTGAAATGTTGCGGGCACACTGCATAACCCGAAGGGCATCACCAGGTATTCAAAGTGACCGAAGCATGTTCATCCCCCTCTCTGATGCAAACCAGGTTATAGGCCCCCCTCAAGTCCACCTTTGTGAATACTCGGGTTGCTCAGGATCTCTGAAATAACTCCGGAACCAGGGGAAGAGGGTACCTGTTTTTGATGGTGATTTTGTGGAGTTCTCTGTAATCAATGCATGGCCTAAAGGAGTGGTCTTTCTTTTCAACAAAGAAAATGCCTGCCCCGGCAGGTGAGGACTGGAGGAGGGATAGATGAATCCCTTGGCTACATTTTCATGAATATATTGCCTGAGGGCCTCCAACTCCACCTCCGACAATGGTAAGATGCGCCCAAAGGAAATTCAGCTCCAGGAAGCAGCTCGATGGGACAGTCATAGGACCGGTGCATTGGAAGGGTATCGGCTTTCTTTTTGTCAAACATGTCGAGGAAGTCATGGTAGACAGAAGGAACAATTCGACTGGTATCTGTTGAGGATTGAATGGTCAGGCATGTAGGAGGATCGGCATGTGTGGGAATGTATCTCTCCTAAAACAATGGAAACCCAACAGACTTCCTTCCCATATTGTTGCTCCACCCTCTCCAGTGGTTGTGGATGGCTCATTCAGAAGAACTTTGACTCACGACACAGCCGTCAGGTGGAACGGGACAGCCAATTGAAAAATTTCAGCACATGGACATGCCCCCTACCCTATAAATAGACCTGAGCTGTCGGCCATTTCACATTCTGCTTTTTGTCAGCGTAGGGAGAGGTCTGCTGTGTTCATGAGGGAGAGATTGCCAGACACAAAGTCCTTTTCACTCAGGGCTGGTATTTCGGTATAGGTCTACTACAGCCTCTTTTCAGGTTAGGGACAGGTGTCCAGTCTCTGCTTTAGGGCAGCTAGAGATCGGCAGCAGTGACACAAATCGCTCTGTTAATGTCCACAAAAGTCATTTAAAGGGCTGCGATTTTTTTGGTATTGGTGTGCAGTGCACTATATAGGGGGGAGGGGGGTAATCCACGGTATAATATATTATAGTGGATTAGTATTGTGTGCGCTGTGTCCATCTTTCTTACCAACAAAAAATATACCTGCTCTCGCTGGTGACGGGAAGGTCTGATGGAAAGAGAAACAGATAAGTAAGAAGAGGTAGATGAAGTAGAAGTCCAGGAAGAAGGGGCTAAGGAACCCTTACCAGGTGAGGTTGTGGGTCGGACTGGGCATGACCGAAGTTGGTGATCAGCTTTCCCACAATAGAGACAGAGTCCTTGAGAACAGCGTTTCTTTCGTTCTTCTTCCGTTAGTGGACGACGAACCATGCCTATTTGCATAGGTTCTTCGGATGAGGAAGAGGACGGAGAAGCAGAAGGCATAGGCCCTGGGAAATCCAAGGACTGGAGATAAGCTGGGGCCTGTCTCTTTTCTTCGTTCACGGAAGCATCGGTCTAATTGGATGACTAGAAGGATCAGACCCTCCAAGGAAGTGGGTACCCTAACCCTGGCTAATTTGTCTCTTAAGGCCTCGGATAGGCCTAGTTGGTACTGTTCTATCAGGCCAGTTTCATTATAACCAGTGTCAGACGCCAACTCCCGGAAATCTATGGTGTAGTCCTCCACAGGTCTTCTTCCTTGCAGAAGGGAACGGAGGGCTGAGCGAGCAGTGGAGGGTCTCAAAGGGTCATCATATAATGTGCGCATAGCTGCAGTAAAAGAGTCACAGGTGTCCAATATTGGGCTTTTTGAGCGCAGGATTTGGTGTGCCCAGGTTTGAGGTTGACCTGACAACAAGGCAATGGTTGTGCAGACCTTCACATAATCATTGGGGTAGGTGCATGGTTTTAGAGCGAAAAGTAGTTCACAAGCTTAAATGAGCAAGACAGGACAAAACAAATATTTACATGGATCAATCATGCAATATCTGATATTGCATGATTAGTCCATGTAATTATTTGTTTTGTCCTGTCTTGCTCATTTAAGTTTTGCTTTACTTCATAGAATCGGTTTAAAAATTGTTTTTTCTCCTGAAGAAGCGGCTCAGTCCGCGAAACATGTAGAGAAAAACACTGTGGAGATATTCCGACTACCCTCCACAGCGTTGTTAGTTCTTAAACCATTACCAGTTATTTTGACTGTATGTAACTTCTGGTAATTATTGTCACTATGTATACTTGTTGGCTCTGTTTTTATACTAAATAAAGTTATGTCCTTTTAAACAATGATATCTTAATTTTATAACCTTCAGATATTGGTACCCCAAAAATCCAGAATGTCCCCCATTCACCCTATTCCCCCTTCCTATTGAGTACCTCTATAACTGGGGAGTTTGAGGTCTCTCTTATCCCTTTACCCCAATTTTTTGATATTGTCTATTGTCTGGAAGTAGGTACCACCTATACACGGATTATCCTAGGCATTCAATACTCCCTTCATTGTTCATGTTGAAGAAGCACGGTGTTACTGGCTTGCAGATCTTAGACGGGTTGAGCCAAGGCTGTCATCTGTTGGGTGAGAGCAGCAATAGCTTCGGCTGTTCCTGCGGGTTTCATTTTTTAGGCATGGTTATTATGTCACACCCACCTGGGGTCCTGCAGTGGAGAGGGAACCCAGTTGCAGTGGAACAGCACTCCCTTACAATCACAACCCTCAAGAATCCCTGGAAGTGGGAACAGGGCCCCGTAGGGTCTGTGGTGGCATGGTGGCCTCTAATAAAGAGGAGGAAGTAAAGTCACAACTCTAGAGTCAGGTCTGGCAGGCAATCAACGAGTATCAACCTGAGGAGGAAAGGATCAGGAACCAGGAACACAGGCAAAGCCACAGCAGACACACAGGAGCAAGGAAAATAACCAAGCACTGACTGGAAGGTGTGCTTGGTTTATATAGGGAGCCAGGATCACATGACCCGCCACCTCCCACCAGTAGGTGGGGCAGACAGGAGCTATAGAGGGAGGTCAGAGACCCAGCGCCATCTTGATTTGCTTCATAGACCCTGACCTTACTAGATCCGCAACTCTCCTCTCTCCCTCTGTGCAAGACACTGGAACGGCATGGTGGCCGCAATCTTGCCACAACAGTGTGCCCTCTGCGGTCCTCAGAGGTGAGAGGAGGAGAAGAAACCACCACAGACCCAGAGGAGGTGTCTATGAGGATGGCAAGCACCGAGACTCTGTTGTGAGAACGCCGCAGGCGCCCAGTCGCAGGTGAGTACGCGGCAGTGCCATGACATGCTCAGAGCATCGCTCCCGCAGGCCCCTATCCAGCTGGATGGAGACTTGACAAAAGAGCCCCTAGTGTGGCAGTGCCTTGGTCCTGACCAGCTCATCCTTAAGGGTTTTGGATAAGCCTAAGTGGAATTGATATTTCAAAGATGCATCATTCCATCAGGTGTCAGATGCCCATCTGCGGAATTCTCCGATATAATCCTCCACCTGTACGAGGATATGAAGGGCAGACGGAGCAGTGGTGGTTCTCTGTGGATCATCATATAAGGCAGCCAGGGCTTCAAAAAACGTGGTGACCGAGTTGAGCACCTTATCCTTTAGTCCCAGAAGGTTATGAGCCCAGGATTGTGGTTCATCAGAAAGGAGAGAGATGATGAACCCAACTCTGATTGTCTCAAGTGCAAAGGTTCTGGGTTGCAGGGCAAAGTAAAGTACACAGGCATTCCTGAAGGCCCTGAACCTCAGTCGGTCCTCTGAGAAGCGCTCCGGAGCGGGGATTCTGGGCTCTGGAGGAGGCAGTACCACTGCAGGTGGAGCAGCAGCAGCAGAAGTGGAGGTTGCAATCGTGGGGGAGGAGCTTGTAACTGGGTTTGGCTCAGCAGAAGTCACAGACACAGTGAGGGAATGAAGACATCTTTCAAGCTGGAAGTAGCCATCTTGAAGGCTCTTGACTGCTTGCTTCCAGTGGCGGCTGGTGTATGCAGGGCGCAGGGGCGTCGCCCCCCCATTCATGCGTCCGGCCCCCTTATCTGCATGCAGGGACGCCGGATGCATGGAGTTCAATGGGATTTTTTTTTTTTTCATCACCTGATTAGAGCCAGAGGCTCTAATAGGGCGATGCAAAGGGTGGACCCCGGGCGCAGAGCAGTGTGTCCCGAGCCCACCCATTGTGTGACAATAGCGAATGAAAATTCGCTATTGTCACACCGATCCTCCTCCTGGCCAATCAGGAAGCGCGTCCGATATGCGTTTCCTGATTGGCCGCAAGGCAAACCCCTTGCCATTGGCCGAGGAGGAGGCGGGAGCGGAAGAAGACGCGCCGCCGGTCACCTCGGAAGAAGCCGCCCGCCGCCGCTGGACAGAAGCTGAGAGCCACCGCTAAAGAGCAAGCAGAGTGGAAGGTATGTGTTTACCTGTTGGTTGATCGCTGTGTGCCAGTGCAGCCCTCTCCTTCATGCCTCTCAGTCAGCAAGCTGTCATTTCTCCCTCCGGTATTCCCCTCCCTGGAAGCCTGCTGCCACTCTGCCTGCTGGGGGAGGGAGGGATGCACAGCTATCAGGACGATCAGCTTGTTGCAACCAACTCTTCTTCTACTGTGAGTCTGTGACCATTTGATTAGGATCTAATTTCGTATGCTCAAGGTTGTCAACAGGATGAGCTCTATTCAGTGTTTAAAATAAACTTATTTCCGACTTTATTGAGCTTTGGCATAAGTCATATCCAATCTGCTCATTCAAAGTGTGCTGATCTCATTCCCACATTCATTTAGGAGTATGCCTGTACTTCTCTTCATCACTGTATTCCTGATCCATCTGTGCTATCATTGTATATAGAAGAGTCTAAGGTTATAGCGGAACCTGCAGAGAGGACCGCACTGGTCTCTGTGCATTAAAAGGGGGCACGATGATCTCTGCATTGAAATGGGGGCATGCTGGTCTCTGTGTATTGAAAGGGGGCACGCTGGTCTCTCTGAATTGAAAGGGGGCACGCTGGTCACTCTGCATTGAAAGGGGGCACGCTGGTCTCTCTGCATTGATAGGGGGGCACGCAGCGCTGGTCACTGTGCATTGAAAGGGGGGCATGCTGGTCACTGCATTGAAAGGGGGCAGGCTGGTCTCTGTGCATTGAAAGGGGGCACGCTGGTCTCTGTGCATTGAAAGGGGGCATGCTGGTCTCTGTGCGTTGAAAGGGGGCACGCTGGTCTCTGTGCATTGAAAGGGGGCACGCTGGCATCTCTGCATTGAAAGAGGGCATGCTGGCATCTCTGCTTTGAAAGGGGGCACGATGATCTCTGCATTGAAAGGTAGTACACTGGTCTCTCTGCATTGAAAGGGGGCACCCTGGTCTCTCTGCATTGAAAGGGGGCACGCTGGTCTCTCTGCATTGAAAGGGGGCACACTGGTATCTCTGCATTGAAAGGGGGCACGATGATGTCTGCATTGAAGGGGGCACGCTGGTCTCTCTGCGTTGAAAGGGGGCACGCTATACCTTGATTACTGAAGGCCCCTTTCACACTTTTGTGACCTCAAAGTCACGCAATTTTTTACAGTGTTTTTTGCCGCAATGCCTATTACATTTTTCTGTTTGCGCCCCCCAAAAATTTTGAGCACCAGCCGCCACTGCTTGCTTCAGAGCCGTCATCTGTTGACAAAGAGCCTCCAGCATGGAAGCACCTCTCCCGGCCTCAGACATAATGGCTGATTGATACTGTCAAGTACCAGGTGCTGGGGGACAATGGAAAGAGGGCTTCCTTTGCAGCTAAGTTCCAGATTCCCCTGAAGGTAAGACAGGAGGAGTTGGGCACAAAGTAGCACAGGTCGCCTGCAAGGTTGCTTGCCGAAGGACTCAGGAATATTGCTGATGTACTGAGTGGAAGCTGAAGGCAGGTGGTACCTGTGAGATTAGACAGGTCTGCGAGAACGCTGAGACAAAGGGATAGTCAATTCAGGCCAGGATCCGGAGCCAGGTGGATAACAGAGCAGACTTGGTCAAGTGGGAAGCCAAGGTCAAAACACAGGAAGGCAGGGAGTCACAATACCTAAGACAAGCCGAGGTCAAGGTCAAGGAGGCAGGCAGGAGATAAGTCAGGAACAGCCAGGTCGGTAACAAAGAATCACTGAAGCAAGGAAACACAAGAACACAGGAAGCTGAAGATCAATCAGCAACTTCAACCACTGACAGGCTTCCATATATAGGCCCATGTTAAGTTCTGGTGGGGAAGCTGGGTCCTAGAGTCCTTCTCCTGCCATTGATGCCCTGACAGATGCTGGGTCCTAGATTCCATCTCCTGTGCCCAGACAGTAAATGGCTAAGATATAACATGAAAGGCACATAGCAGAGGAGAGTAAAAAAAAAAAAAAAAAGACATTCTTTAAGTATTGTGAGAACTAGCATCAAAAGTAGGACGTTTAAGGACACGGCCACTTGCTTGTCCTCTTTTTAAGGGCTTTTCATGCCCATTTTTATTAAAATAAAGTTAAGCAAACACAAACATAGGTTTCCCTCAAAGGGGTTTTCAGCATTTCCTCTACATCAACATAAACAACATTCAGCCCTTCTGGCTTGTACTTGCAGCACTACCTTAACACTCCAGGCCCTTGTCTGTCTCCTACAGACTGTTCACTGACCAACTTGCTGCACTGGCTCCCACATTGAGCCCTCCTGACACCTGGGACAGACCTCCTGTCTGCCGGGGTGGGGCCCAGAACCATTGTCAGGTCACTACTAAAAGCCCAGCACACACCTGACCAATTAGTATGCTGGCTGTTTTGAATACCTGGACCCAGGATTGGAGATTTCATCCCACCCGGATCACTTAGAAATCTCCAGGCTCCAGGTCCCAAAATTGACTTTAGAAACCATTAGGAAACTGAAAAGCCAGTTTCCTCTTCATGCACAAGCCCACTGGAGCCCCTCAACCTGTCTGGTTGAGAATTCTGGGTCAAAATCACGTTCTAGACCCTGACAGGGCAACGCTCTGCCACATATCCCCCCTTGTTTTAACCCAGGATGGGGCAGGACACACAAGCCCAAACCTTCAGCTGTGCACTTCTGTGCCATCTATCACCCACATGTGTCTGTTCCTGATCAACATGACTTTTAAAGGAAAACTCTATCGCCTGTATTGTGAGGTGACTTCCCCTGTGCCCCCCTGCCGTACTGACTTGGGCTCTACACAGACATCCCCATGACTATTGTCACGGCACTGCCGCGTACTCACCTGCGTCTGGGCGCCTGCGGCGTTCTCGCAACAGAGTCTCGGTGTTTGCCGGTCACAGAGACACCCCCTCCGGGTCTGCGGTGGCTCCTTCTCCTCCCCTCACCTCTGAGGACTGCAGCAGCACACTGTCATGGCAAGATGGCGGCCGCCATGCGGTTACAGTGTTTTACACAGAGGGAGAGAGGAGAGTTGAAGATCTGGTAAGATCAGGTTCTATGAAGCAAACCAAGATGGCGCTGGGTCTCTGACCTCCCTTTATAGCCCCTGGCAGCCCCACCTACTGGTGGGAGGTGGCGGGTCATGTGATCCTGGCTCCCTATATAAACCAAGCACACCTTCCAGTCAGTGCTTTAATTATTTTCCTTGCTCCTGTGTGTCTGCTAATTGCATTGTCTGTGTTCCTGGTTCCTGATCCTTTCTCCCTCAGGTGGATACTCCTTGATTGCCTGCCAGACCTGACTCCAGAGTTGTCGACCTTACCTCCTCCTCTTCATTAAAGGCCTCCGTGCCACCACAGACCCTACGGGGTCCTTTTCCCACTTCCAGGGACTCCTGAGGGTCGTGATTGTAAGGGAGTGCTGTTCCACTGCAACTGGGTTCCCTCTCCACTGCAAGACCCCAGGTGGGTTGTGACAACTATTTACAGGTGTGCTTCCAAAAGCAAAATCTTTTCTTTGGGTTCACACTAGTCATTTTACTATCAGTGAATTTACCAAGGACTTGTTCAGTTTTCTCCAACCCTTTTCTCTTTACCTTTAAAGGGGTCACCTTCTTAAACACCTTTTTTAGCAAAAGGAAAACCCACTTTGATTGGGGTGACACCGGTCCCTCTCTGCCATCTATTTACGGGGAACCTCTTACTGTCCAAACTTAACTTCGCTTGTTTCCCCATGTACACTGCATGCTTTATTTCATCAGTTTCACCACTAACACATTTATCACAATTAATTTCTCCAGTGTTCTGCCAGGCAGCGTCTGGAGAAAAATCGCACAAACTAAAGTGGTTGTCTACCATGACAACTTCACTATCAACCCACTCCCCTGGCAATTGACCCTCTTCCAGCAACTGTCTTGACATCAAATCACCATTGCATAATTTCCCCTTTGGGTTAATGACCCCTATGAAATCACATATACTTGTGTCCCCTTGCACTTCCGCCAGACTTCTGTCCTGTCCAACAGTACTCCAAAGTAAAAGAGATAAAAATTCCGCGCTTATGGATGTAAGTTAGGCTGCAGCCTACCCCAAAATATAGTCCAATGGGCTATATCGTACAGTAAAGAAATAAACGAGGTAAAATGGCGCTGCCTATTAAAAGGTAAATATATACTATTGTGGAAGGGGTTAAAATATCGTGCAATAAAATACAAGTGTGCAATTATATGTAAAACACTGTGAATAAACCTATGTAAAAATGTTGTATGAAAAATTATATAAAAGTTATCCAAACATTATTTTAGAAATTAAAAATAAAAATAAAAATAGACACATAAGTTGTGAGCATAAAGTGATATGTGCAATCAATAAAAAATGACAATAAACAAAGTGCCAGTGTAAAATATCTAGTGAAAACACCAAAAGTATTAAATATATATATATATATATATATATATATATATATATATATATTAACTCAAAAAAGTCCAAAATCAGTCCATAAAGTGCTTGCAAAAAAGTGCTTCATAAACCAATGGTGCTTCAATATTATTCGAGGGGTGATCCCGGTGATAAGTGTAGGGTGAAGAAAAACATGCACCCCTCCAGTATATCCCGCACTCACCAGAGATATATACCCCTACAGGGGTAATAAGCTTTAGGATAATAGCCTCTTTCCTACGGATCCTAGTAGTGGGCTCTTAGGTAGAAATATCCCTGGGTGTCCCCTCTCAGCGCGGTCAGATGTTGCCAATACACAAGATCACCATAATATTCCTCTCTCAAATGTAGGGAGATATCCCGAGGTAGTATGTAAAAAGGAAGACCTCATATAGTGATGTACCGTTTAATTTATTTATTAGGCATAAAATCAAGAATCGTACTCACATTTGAACGAGGTAAAACAGACATAAGAAGCAGTAGGTGCCGCGAGTCCCTCATTGGCGGCTACTTCTGGGACGCTATGAAAACCAGCGACCGGATCTGCGTTCCAGTGGGGCGGAAATGACGTAACCATGCACGACGCGTTTCGTCACAGCTGACGTCATCAGGTGCGTAAAGTCACGCCATTCCCGATTTCTATTTATGTTGAATGGTTACCAGGCAACCGGACTTCATAAACCAATGATTAAAAAACACCAAAAGATGTCGTCTGTTGCTAGGCAGAATAGTAGTAAGCCTCTTCCGCAAACAATTCAATTGCCAATGGAAAAATGAAGGTGGCCAATAGAAAAAATCTTTTGAAACAAAGCGGTGCTCTGCATAATGTGTTGTTAGGGAAAAATGGAAATGTTAAATCCCGTGGGAAAAATAGAATAAAACCATGGGGAAAGGAAAGTATATACTTTCCTTTCCCCATGGTTTTATTCTATTTTTCCGTGGGATTTAACATTTCCATTTTTCCCTAACAACACATTATGACAAAGTGACTCTCATACAGAACAATACTAGGAGGCAACCTGGCAATGCACCGTGCGACAATTTCCAACATGAACAACATGAAAGGCATCACAGAACTCCCATATTGGCCACCTTTGTCATGTACAGCCTGTAATACCCAGCTCCAATTAGCAGTACTTCGCAGTACCAGCTCTCCCAAACATGCAAGAGACAACAAGGTATACACTGGCTGTACCTTCTAGCATTCTAATATTTCTCCCAGCATGTCTGTCATAAAAAAGCACCATGATTCTACACATAGGACCTTCCTGGGGTCCTTAATATTCCTGGGGACGTGGAGAGACTTATTTATTGGTGCCTTAGAGGTGGTGGTTCTTAAAAGGAGTTCCTCCCTGCTGGAGCTATTCAATACAATAATCTGGTGTTCTCCCAGAGCGCAGTCAGGTGCGAGATTCACCACAAAACTCTGATGCTCGGTGCCAATGATCTACATTTTATTTTTATTATTTATTTTTTATTTTTTATCCCAGGTATGACATGTGTGCCCTCATTTGGTACCACCGATCGATGCCCATCGATCACCCCACTCAAATGGATAGCCCCCCTCTCCCTTTCCTTGTAATTATCATTGCTGTTCAATGTAATGTTCAATGCATAATTATCTCCTTTATTTACTATACATTTTTAATGTTTGTACCATTTATGCACATTGCAATCTGTGACCAGGATAGGTCTAATTGCCCGGGACTGTCGTATTCCCCTCTTGCCTTCCCAAATCCACCCGGCACGGGGAGCCCCAGAGCACCCTTCTCTGGGGACAGACAAAGACTTTGGGGATTACCATCCCCCGAGATCTAAGTCTCATCTTCGTGTCGGCGGCTACGGAACATCCTGCATTATACCCATCACGTCACAGGTAGGGTGCGCGCGCAGTCCATCAGCGCGCGCATCACCGCCTTCACGCCGACCTGGGATTGGATCGGTCCGGAGATGTGCGCGCAACTTCACCGGCGCGCGCATCGCTTCCTCGCTCTGACCCGGTCCCATGATCGGCGTCATGACGCACGCCTGCGCCATTGCGCATGCGCGGTGGGCTATATATAGCCGGGGATTTCCAACAGGGCGCCACTTCCCTCCAACCGAGGGACAACGCGGACGCCCTAGGACATGCTCTTCTGGACCCATACCACTTCAATCCAGCCTTACAAATCGTAAGTTTTCATCCAATCAATGCTTTATTTTTGCATTGTTGGATGTACTTTAGTCACAAGTGCACCAAATGCCTTTCTACAAGGCTGATCAGCACAAATATTCTTTCACCTTAGAAATAACAGGATCCATGACCAGGGCTCCCCCTGCTGCTCTGAACCTGGAACTCCCTTATATGTAAGTCTCAATATGTTTTCACACCAATACCATTTAAAACAACCATACTTGTACCGTCACCAACCACATTCCTCTACCATGCAGGCTCAATGAAAAGCATTCTCCACAGGCCTTCTAATTAACAAATTTGGATCACAATCAAGTTCTTCAACTGTAAGTGACCAGCACCATTTTTTACAGTGCTCTCAGGACAAAGCTATTGAAATTTTTAATAAAAAATAAATACATTTTCAAAATATTGATCCAATATGCTATACCTTTAGGCCAACCAGAAGGATCCCCTCCATGTGATCCCTATGCTATGTAAGATAAGGATCCCCTCCATGTGATCCCTATGCTATGTAAGTCTGCTCAACATATATTTCCTATATATCTCTTATCTTAACCATATCAAACTGGCAACATTACCATCACCCAAATCATATCATTACAGACAGCTACTCCACTGAAATCCCGTGAGAATAGTTTTGGAAGAGCAATGGGAATAGTACAACCCGGGACCTAACCGCCTTGGTCACTTGTATGTGTTTACTATATATATTTTTTCACTATTTTTTTCAAATAGTGTTATACTATACACTTCAATATACATTTATTACATTTTTCAGACATGGTGAACTGTCTCCGCTTCCTTGATAAAGGCAATATACGCCGAAACGCGTCGGAAGTCTGACAAGACACACTCTCTCTCAACAAGCTCACAATTCTGAGCCCCACAGACAGAGTTTCAAAAAAGTCACCATTTTCACCTTGTCACCTTTCGTTCCATTCTCACCTTCTCACATGGGTCTATAACCCATTTGCACCATTGGTATTATATTATTTTGTCTGTATTTATATATATTTTTTGCTTAAACAGCAAATTTTTCTAAATAATCTCCAATAAATATAATATTTTATTAAGCCCGTAAAAAGTCCCATTTCCTTTGACCTGAGGCATCAAAATGTTTTAATACGTTTCTCTGGGACGTTGGCTACACCAACTAAGTTTAGGTATCAGGGATCGCATCTTTTTTCTCTCGTGGTAATACATTTTTAACCACAACATTTTTCAGTACCCCCGGCCTCACCACTGTGAGCAGAGGGAGCTTTATTCAAGACATTAACCTTTACATTTTCATTGACACACAGATTAATTCTTTATCACTATAAGCATTTTCACACATTTCAGTTTTGGCATTTAACAAATTCTCATCACCAGGTTCAAGTACCCTCTTGCCCATCAGAGCGGCACCATGGTTGTCTCGGGCAACCTATAGCTCCAACACACAGAGCTTTTCGTGTATCAACTTGTCTGTTTGCTAATCTTTTTATAAAATGTTTAAATATATCTCTTGTCCTTGAGGAATCGTGGACAAACTTCCCACCTGCTATCACCTGGAAATGTTCTCACTGGTTGATGACTTCTCCCTTCTACTGTATAAAAGAGGAGACAGAAAGGCTTGGTGGTACATGAGATTGTCTCTGCAACTGCCTCACAATGCTCAGGCTTCTGGTACTTGCTGCCCTTGTCCTCTGCGGTAAGAAGTGATATTTCCTATTCATCGATACTTTATTGAAGCATATAATAGGGGAAATAATTAAACAAACCCAGAAATATTTTATTAAAGAAGGTACTGAATAATTGAAGCAAATAATAACACAATTTATTTAACAAAGTTACCTAACTCCTTTAGTAAATCAAACCAGAAGTTGTTTTTTTTTAAATTAAAGTATATGCAAAGCCAGATTTTATATATATTTTTTGAATAGAGTAAGGAAGGGTTTGAACCATTTTCGTTTTTGGAGTGGGGGGGACCACTATCTCTATTTGTCCAGCGGACCACTGTTGCCAGGACTCAAGGTAGGGAAGAATCCCAAATTTTCAGCTGTCAGCTGAACAGGAAGGTGGGAGAGGTAACCACGCACTGATACTGAAATGTTAACTAGAACCCCCCTAATAATGGTTTTTCACTACAATTTAACTTAAGGACCAGGCCTATTTCTATTACTTATTGTTTACAAGTTAAAGTCAGTATTTTTTGCTAGAAAATTACTTAGAACCCCAAAACATTATATAAATATTTTTAGCAGAGACCCTAGGGAATAAAATGGAGATGTTTTCAATACTTTATGTCACACCGTATTTGCGCAGCGATCTTACAAACGCAATTTAAAAAAAATACACTTTTTCATTAACATATAAGAAAACAGAAAAGTTGGCCCAATTTTTTTCTATAATGTGAAAGATAATGTTATGCTGAGTAAATTGATACCTAACATGGCATGCTACAAAATTGTGCACGCTCATGGAATGGCGACAAACTTTGGTACTTAAAAATCTCCATAGGTGACGCTTCAAAAATTTCTACAGGTTACCAGTTTAACCGATTCAGCCCCGGCCACCGCAGTTTCACTGCGGCAGGCAGGCGCTCCTGGGCAAAGTGACGTAGTAATACGCTGCTCGCTCAGTAGGGGGCGAGCGCTCGTTAGATGGGGAGCGAGCGCGTCGGAGCCGCCGGCCACTCGCGATCTCCCGCAGCAGAGAGAGGAGGACAGACTGATGTAAACACAGCCGTCTGTCATTCTCCCTGAAGTGATCACAGAGGCTATATGATCCTGCTATATAGGATCTCATGTCTCTTTGATTACTTCACAAGCCACACCCCTCCACAATTAGAATCATGCCCCTAGGGACATATTTAACCCCCTTGATCACCAGTACAGTTAACCCCTTCCCTGCCAGTGTCATTTTTACAGTAACAGTGCATATTTTTAGTCACTGGTACCCCCAAAAGTGTCAAAAAAAGTCAGTTAGGGGTCAGATCTGTCCGTCGCAATGTCGCAGTCCCGCAAAAAAAAACGCAAATCGCCGCCATTACTAGTAAATAAAAAACAATAAAATTGACATAAATCTATCCTGTAGTTAGTAAACGCAATAACTTTTGTGCAAACCAATCAAAATACGCTTATTGCGATTTTTTTTTTATCAAAAATATGTAGCAGAAAACAAATTGGCCTAAAATGTTAAAAAATTTTGATTTTTACATTTTTTTTTGAGAATTTCATATAAAAAATTGTGAAAAATATTGTTATTTTTTCAAAATTGTCGCTCTTTTTTTTGTTTATAGCGCAAAAAATTAAAATCGCACAGGTGATCAAATACCACCAAAAGAAAGCTCTGTTTGTGGAAAAAAGAACGTCAATTTTGTTTCAGTACAGTGTCGCTCGGCCATGCAATTGTCAGTTAAAGTCACACAGTGCCGGATCACAAAATAGGGCCTGGTCATTGAGCAGCCAAATCCTCCGGGGCTAAAGTGGTTAAAGATACAGAGGATTTCTAGTGCTAGAAATATTGATCTCCCTCTAACGATCATGGCGATACCTCACATGTGTGGTTTGAACACCGTTTACATATGTGGATGCAACTTGTGTATGATTTCTGTGCGCGAGCTCGGAGGGACAGGGCACTTTAAATTTTTACATTTTTTTTCCTTATTTATTTTATTTTTATTTTTTATTTTTATATTTCCCCTTTCAAAAAAAAATGTTGATCACTTTTATTCCAATTACAAGGAATGTAAACATCCCTTGTAATAGAAATATGCAGGACAGGTCCTCTTTAATGTGAGATCTGGGGTCAAATAGACACTAAAGCAATAAAAAAAAAATGTCTTTATTTTTATTTAATTTTTTTAAAATGTTGCCCTTTAAGGCAGTTGGGGCTGAAGTGACGTTTGACGTTGCTCCAGGCCTCCAAGGGCATAGAGTGGAGTGGGGGCCATCTTTCTCTCACTCGACTTCCTGCCCATCAGGCAAGCAGATCGGATAATTTTCCCCGCTACTGACGGCTCAGGTAAGCAAGGAAAATGACCGGGAAGCGGCAGGAGAGGGGTGGGTACCTCTCCCACAGCCCATAAAAATCCTGTGGCAAATCCCCTGCTGGGACCACTTTTATGGTAAAGTGGACCGCACGCCGTGTAAAAAAATACGAGGGTTATGGCAGCTATCTGCTGCCATAACTCTGATAATTAATGTCAAATTAGGGACGTAAATACACGGTGGGTGGTCAGGAAGTGATTAAATAGCCATAGCACAATGAATGTAAAGGTAAAGGGAATTTCTGTAGTTTTCTACTCGGAGCTGAATAACTGTGATCAGGCATTTTATGTGTCAAATTCACTTTTGCAATTAAGTTTTCTTTCTTGTTTATTATATAACAGTATTTTCACAAAACGTACTCACGTACACACTTTGTCTTTTTAAATTTCGCTTAAAGGATACTGTCATGATGATGATATCCGCTATTTTGAGGACAATGATAATAGCCGTGTGGTAGGAGGCACCAACGCAGCCAAGAATGCCTGGCCATGGCAGGTTAGTTACACACAAGTACCAATCCTTGATTGACCCTTTGGAGCACAATTTTTCATAAGTGATCAGTATTAGTGTTGAGCGAACACGGACTGTATTATTCGTGTTCGTACCGAATAATTGGATTTTTTGTACCCGAACACGGACACGGACACTTTACTGTATGTTCGGGTAAAAATCCGTGTTCGGTCGTTTTATTTCCGGGTTTTGCATGCTTTGGCGCTCTTTTCATGGCGGGCTTTCAACAGCCAATCAACAATCGTTTAACTGGTGTGCCTTAAGCCATCCCAGCCATGCCTGCAAATGTCTTAGTAGCTGTGATTGGCCGTCTGAAGCATGTGACCAAGTCTTTATAAGTTCGAGGCAGCCGCAGCGGCGTCATTATGCTGCTTATATCAGGGACAGAGCACACATCAACGTGCTGGCTGCTGATTAGGGAAAGATAGGCAGGAAAAAACCATTTGTGTCCGGATAGAATTGAGGGACAGGTCGGAGTGTTTAGGCAGGGCGAGTTGTAGGCATTTTAGGGATAGAGTCTGCTGAATTATAGGGTCAGTGTCTTCTACAAACTACAATCGATATTGCTGTGTGGGGGGTGGGGTGAATCTGCACTCAATCCTGATCTACGATCTCTTCTCAATCCTGTTAGGGACAGAGTCTGCTGAATTTTAGGGAAACTGTGTTCTACAAACTACAATCGATATTGCTGTGTGGTGTGGGATTGGAGATAGGCAGGTGTCAGTGATCCACATCCATTTTTCTGTGTGTGAGCTGCAGTGAACACAATCTTTTTGGGCTGCAGTGAACACAATCTTTTTGGGCTGCAGTGAACACAATCTTTTTGGGCTGCAGTGAACACAATCTTTTTGGGCTGCAGTGAACACAATCTTTTTGGGCTGCAGTGAACACAATCTTTTTGGGGTGCAGTGAACAAAATCTTTTTGGGGTGCAGTGAACACAATCCTTTTTGATGTGCAGTGAACACAATCTTTTTGGGGTGGAGTGAACAACATCCTTTTTGGGGTGCAGTGAACAACATCCTTTTTGGGGTGCAGTGAACACAATCTTTTTGGGGTGCAGTGAACACAATCTTTGTGGGGTACAGTGAACAGAATCTTTGTGGGGTGCAGTGAACACAATCTTTGGGGGGTACAGTGAACACAATCTTTTTGGGGTGCAGTGAACACAATCTTTGTGGGGTGCAGTGAACACAATCTTTTTGGGGTGGAGTGAACAAAATCATTTTTGGGGTGCAGTGAACAACATCCTTTTTGGGGTGCAGTGATCAAAATCCTTTTTGGGGTGCAGTGAACACAATCTTTTTGGGGTGCAGTGAACAAAATCCTTTGTGGGGTGCAGTGAACAGAATCTTTGTGGGGTGCAGTGAACACAATCTTTGGGGGGGTACAGTGAACACAATCTTTTTGGGGTGCAGTGAACACAATCTCTGTGGGGTACAGTGAACAGAATCTTTGTGGGGTGCAGTGAACACAATCTTTGGGGGGTACAGTGAACACAATCTTTTTGGGGTGCAGTGAACACAATCTTTGGGGGGTACAGTGAACACAATCTTTTTGGGGTGCAGTGAACACAATCTTTGTGGGGTGCAGTGAACACAATCTTTGGGGGGGTACAGTGAACACAATCTTTTTGGGGTGCAGTGAACAACATCCTTTTAGGGTGCAGTGAACACAATCTTTGTGGGGTGCAGTGAACAACATCCTTTTAGGGTGCAGTGAACACAATCTTTGTGGGGTACAGTGAACAGAATCTTTGTGGGGTGCAGTGAACACAATCTTTGGGGGGTACAGTGAACACAATCTTTGTGAGGTGCAGTGAACACAATCTTTGTGGGGTGCAGTGAACACAATCATTGTGGGGTGCAGTGAACTCAATCTTTGTGGGGTACAGTGAACACAATCTCATACTTCTGAAGATTTGAGGGTGCTGCCTGTTCCATACTCCCCCCTACTCCTCATCTAGCCTTTTAGGGGTACAAACAATAGTAATTGGGGCCTAGTGTGGTTGTGTACGTGTGATATACATACACTTTTTTTGGATCATATTTTCTATTCCGCTATTTAATCAAAAACCTTTGGGGATCAGTTAAATTGGGGGATAGTCTGTGTTGGTACGTGTGAGAGAGATCCACCTTTCCAAGTTGTTGGGGTTCATCTCATACTTCTGAAGGTTTGAGGGTGCTGCCTGTTCCATACTCCCCCTACTCCTAGCCTTTTAGGGGTACAAACAATAGTAATTGGGGCCTAGTGTGGTTGTGTACGTGTGATATACATACACTTTTTTTGGATCATATTTTCTATTCCGCTATTTAATCAAAAACCTTTGGGGATCAGTTAAATTGGGGGATAGTCTGTGTTGGTACGTGTGAGAGAGATCCACCTTTCCAAGTTGTTGGGGTTCATCTCATACTTCTGAAGGTTTGAGGGTGCTGCCTGTTCCATACCCCCCCTACTCCTCATCTAGCCTTTTAGGGGTACAAACAATAGTAATTGGGGCCTAGTGTGGTTGTGTACGTGTGATATACATACACTTTTTTGGATCATATTTTCTATTCCGCTATTTAATCAAAAACCTTTGGGGATCAGTTAAATTGGGGGATAGTCTGTGTTGGTACGTGTGAGAGAGATCCACCTTTCCAAGTTGTTGGGGTTCATCTCATACTTCTGAAGGTTTGAGGGTGCTGCCTGTTCCATACCCCCCCTACTCCTCATCTAGCCTTTTAGGGGTACAAACAATAGTAATTGGGGCCTAGTGTGGTTGTGTACGTGTGATATACATACACTTTTTTTGGATCATATTTTCTATTCCGCTATTTAATCAAAAACCTTTGGGGATCAGTTAAATTGGGGGATAGTCTGTGTTGGTACGTGTGAGAGAGATCCACCTTTCCAAGTTGTTGGGGTTCATCTCATACTTCTGAAGGTTTGAGGGTGCTGCCTGTTCCATACCCCCCCTACTCCTCATCTAGCCTTTTAGGGGTACAAACAATAGTAATTGGGGCCTAGTGTGGTTGTGTACGTGTGATATACATACACTTTTTTTGGATCATATTTTCTATTCCGCTATTTAATCAAAAACCTTTGGGGATCAGTTAAATTGGGGGATAGTCTGTGTTGGTACGTGTGAGAGAGATCCACCTTTCCAAGTTGTTGGGGTTCATCTCATACTTCTGAAGGTTTGAGGGTGCTGCCTGTTCCATACCCCCCTACTCCTCATCTAGCCTTTTAGGGGTACAAACAATAGTAATTGGGGCCTAGTGTGGTTGTGTACGTGTGATATACATACACTTTTTTTGGATCATATTTTCTATTCCGCTATTTAATCAAAAACCTTTGGGGATCAGTTAAATTGGGGGATAGTCTGTGTTGGTACGTGTGAGAGAGATCCACCTTTCCAAGTTGTTGGGGTTCATCTCATACTTCTGAAGGTTTGAGGGTGCTGCCTGTTCCATACCCCCCCTACTCCTCATCTAGCCTTTTAGGGGTACAAACAATAGTAATTGGGGCCTAGTGTGGTTGTGTACGTGTGATATACATACACTTTTTTTGGATCATATTTTCTATTCCGCTATTTAATCAAAAACCTTTGGGGATCAGTTAAATTGGGGGATAGTCTGTGTTGGTACGTGTGAGAGAGATCCACCTTTCCAAGTTGTTGGGGTTCATCTCATACTTCTGAAGGTTTGAGGGTGCTGCCTGTTCCATACTCCCCCTACTCCTAGCCTTTTAGGGGTACAAACAATAGTAATTGGGGCCTAGTGTGGTTGTGTACGTGTGATATACATACACTTTTTTTGGATCATATTTTCTATTCCGCTATTTAATCAAAAACCTTTGGGGATCAGTTAAATTGGGGGATAGTCTGTGTTGGTACGTGTGAGAGAGATCCACCTTTCCAAGTTGTTGGGGTTCATCTCATACTTCTGAAGGTTTGAGGGTGCTGCCTGTTCCATACCCCCCCTACTCCTCATCTAGCCTTTTAGGGGTACAAACAATAGTAATTGGGGCCTAGTGTGGTTGTGTACGTGTGATATACATACACTTTTTTGGATCATATTTTCTATTCCGCTATTTAATCAAAAACCTTTGGGGATCAGTTAAATTGGGGGATAGTCTGTGTTGGTACGTGTGAGAGAGATCCACCTTTCCAAGTTGTTGGGGTTCATCTCATACTTCTGAAGGTTTGAGGGTGCTGCCTGTTCCATACCCCCCCTACTCCTCATCTAGCCTTTTAGGGGTACAAACAATAGTAATTGGGGCCTAGTGTGGTTGTGTACGTGTGATATACATACACTTTTTTTGGATCATATTTTCTATTCCGCTATTTAATCAAAAACCTTTGGGGATCAGTTAAATTGGGGGATAGTCTGTGTTGGTACGTGTGAGAGAGATCCACCTTTCCAAGTTGTTGGGGTTCATCTCATACTTCTGAAGGTTTGAGGGTGCTGCCTGTTCCATACCCCCCCTACTCCTCATCTAGCCTTTTAGGGGTACAAACAATAGTAATTGGGGCCTAGTGTGGTTGTGTACGTGTGATATACATACACTTTTTTTGGATCATATTTTCTATTCCGCTATTTAATCAAAAACCTTTGGGGATCAGTTAAATTGGGGGATAGTCTGTGTTGGTACGTGTGAGAGAGATCCACCTTTCCAAGTTGTTGGGGTTCATCTCATACTTCTGAAGGTTTGAGGGTGCTGCCTGTTCCATACCCCCCTACTCCTCATCTAGCCTTTTAGGGGTACAAACAATAGTAATTGGGGCCTAGTGTGGTTGTGTACGTGTGATATACATACACTTTTTTTGGATCATATTTTCTATTCCGCTATTTAATCAAAAACCTTTGGGGATCAGTTAAATTGGGGGATAGTCTGTGTTGGTACGTGTGAGAGAGATCCACCTTTCCAAGTTGTTGGGGTTCATCTCATACTTCTGAAGGTTTGAGGGTGCTGCCTGTTCCATACTCCCCCTACTCCTAGCCTTTTAGGGGTACAAACAATAGTAATTGGGGCCTAGTGTGGTTGTGTACGTGTGATATACATACACTTTTTTTGGATCATATTTTCTATTCCGCTATTTAATCAAAAACCTTTGGGGATCAGTTAAATTGGGGGATAGTCTGTGTTGGTACGTGTGAGAGAGATCCACCTTTCCAAGTTGTTGGGGTTCATCTCATACTTCTGAAGGTTTGAGGGTGCTGCCTGTTCCATACTCCCCCTACTCCTAGCCTTTTAGGGGTACAAACAATAGTAATTGGGGCCTAGTGTGGTTGTGTACGTGTGATATACATACACTTTTTTTGGATCATATTTTCTATTCCGCTATTTAATCAAAAACCTTTGGGGATCAGTTAAATTGGGGGATAGTCTGTGTTGGTACGTGTGAGAGAGATCCACCTTTCCAAGTTGTTGGGGTTCATCTCATACTTCTGAAGGTTTGAGGGTGCTGCCTGTTCCATACCCCCCCTACTCCTCATCTAGCCTTTTAGGGGTACAAACAATAGTAATTGGGGCCTAGTGTGGTTGTGTACGTGTGATATACATACACTTTTTTTGGATCATATTTTCTATTCCGCTATTTAATCAAAAACCTTTGGGGATCAGTTAAATTGGGGGATAGTCTGTGTTGGTACGTGTGAGAGAGATCCACCTTTCCAAGTTGTTGGGGTTCATCTCATACTTCTGAAGGTTTGAGGGTGCTGCCTGTTCCATACTCCCCCTACTCCTCATCTAGCCTTTTAGGGGTACAAACAATAGTAATTGGGGCCTAGTGTGGTTGTGTACGTGTGATATACATACACTTTTTTTGGATCATATTTTCTATTCCGCTATTTAATCAAAAACCTTTGGGGATCAGTTAAATTGGGGGATAGTCTGTGTTGGTACGTGTGAGAGAGATCCACCTTTCCAAGTTGTTGGGGTTCATCTCATACTTCTGAAGGTTTGAGGGTGCTGCCTGTTCCATACTCCCCCTACTCCTCATCTAGCCTTTTAGGGGTACAAACAATAGTAATTGGGGCCCAGTGTGGTTGTGTACGTGTGATATACATACACTTTTTTTGGATCATATTTTCTATTCCGCTATTTAATCAAAAACCTTTGGGGATCAGTTAAATTGGGGGATAGTCTGTGTTGGTACGTGTGAGAGAGATCCACCTTTCCAAGTTGTTGGGGTTCATCTCATACTTCTGAAGGTTTGAGGGTGCTGCCTGTTCCATACTCCCCCTACTCCTCATCTAGCCTTTTAGGGGTACAAACAATAGTAATTGGGGCCCAGTGTGGTTGTGTACGTGTGATATACATACACTTTTTTTGGATCATATTTTCTATTCCGCTATTTAATCAAAAACCTTTGGGGATCAGTTAAATTGGGGGATAGTCTGTGTTGGTACGTGTGAGAGAGATCCACCTTTCCAAGTTGTTGGGGTTCATCTCATACTTCTGAAGGTTTGAGGGTGCTGCCTGTTCCATACCCCCCCTACTCCTCATCTAGCCTTTTAGGGGTACAAACAATAGTAATTGGGGCCTAGTGTGGTTGTGTACGTGTGATATACATACACTTTTTTTGGATCATATTTTCTATTCCGCTATTTAATCAAAAACCTTTGGGGATCAGTTAAATTGGGGGATAGTCTGTGTTGGTACGTGTGAGAGAGATCCACCTTTCCAAGTTTTTGGGGTTCATCTCATACTTCTGAAGATTTGAGGGTGCTGCCTGTTCCATACCCCCCCTACTCCTCATCTAGCCTTTTAGGGGTACAAACAATAGTAATTGGGGCCTAGTGTGGTTGTGTACGTGTGATATACATACACTTTTTTTGGATCATATTTTCTATTCCGCTATTTAATCAAAAACCTTTGGGGATCAGTTAAATTGGGGGATAGTCTGTGTTGGTACGTGTGAGAGAGATCCACCTTTCCAAGTTGTTGGGGTTCATCTCATACTTCTGAAGGTTTGAGGGTGCTGCCTGTTCCATACTCCCCCTACTCCTAGCCTTTTAGGGGTACAAACAATAGTAATTGGGGCCTAGTGTGGTTGTGTACGTGTGATATACATACACTTTTTTTGGATCATATTTTCTATTCCGCTATTTAATCAAAAACCGTTGGGGATCAGTTAAATTGGGGGATAGTCTGTGTTGGTACGTGTGAGAGAGATCCACCTTTCCAAGTTGTTGGGGTTCATCTCATACTTCTGAAGGTTTGAGGGTGCTGCCTGTTCCATACTCCCCCCTACTCCTAGCCTTTTAGGGGTACAAACAATAGTAATTGGGGCCTAGTGTGGTTGTGTACGTGTGATATACATACACTTTTTTTGGATCATATTTTATATTCCGCTATTTAATCAAAAACCTTTGGGGAAATTGGGGGATAGTCTGTGTTGGTACGTGTGAGAGAGATCCACCTTTCCAAGTTGTTGGGGTTCATCTCATACTTCTGAAGGTTTGAGGGTGCTGCCTGTTCCATACTCCCCCTACTCCTAGCCTTTTAGGGGTACAAACAATAGTAATTGGGGCCTAGTGTGGTTGTGTACGTGTGATATACATACACTTTTTTTGGATCATATTTTCTATTCCGCTATTTAATCAAAAACCTTTGGGGATCAGTTAAATTGGGGGATAGTCTGTGTTGGTACGTGTGAGAGAGATCCACCTTTCCAAGTTGTTGGGGTTCATCTCATACTTCTGAAGGTTTGAGGGTGCTGCCTGTTCCATACCCCCCCTACTCCTCATCTAGCCTTTTAGGGGTACAAACAATAGTAATTGGGGCCTAGTGTGGTTGTGTACGTGTGATATACATACACTTTTTTTGGATCATATTTTCTATTCCGCTATTTAATCAAAAACCTTTGGGGATCAGTTAAATTGGGGGATAGTCTGTGTTGGTACGTGTGAGAGAGATCCACCTTTCCAAGTTGTTGGGGTTCATCTCATACTTCTGAAGGTTTGAGGGTGCTGCCTGTTCCATACTCCCCCTACTCCTCATCTAGCCTTTTAGGGGTACAAACAATAGTAATTGGGGCCTAGTGTGGTTGTGTACGTGTGATATACATAC
This sequence comes from Pelophylax lessonae, assembly GCF_965119305.1. Taxonomy (NCBI): domain Eukaryota; kingdom Metazoa; phylum Chordata; class Amphibia; order Anura; family Ranidae; genus Pelophylax; species Pelophylax lessonae. The sequence continues at coordinate 584,066,417 of NC_138769.1, read as the reverse complement.
ACTTTTTTTGGATCATATTTTCTATTCCGCTATTTAATCAAAAACCTTTGGGGATCAGTTAAATTGGGGGATAGTCTGTGTTGGTACGTGTGAGAGAGATCCACCTTTCCAAGTTGTTGGGGTTCATCTCATACTTCTGAAGGTTTGAGGGTGCTGCCTGTTCCATACTCCCCCTACTCCTCATCTAGCCTTTTAGGGGTACAAACAATAGTAATTGGGGCCTAGTGTGGTTGTGTACGTGTGATATACATACACTTTTTTTGGATCATATTTTCTATTCCGCTATTTAATCAAAAACCTTTGGGGATCAGTTAAATTGGGGGATAGTCTGTGTTGGTACGTGTGAGAGAGATCCACCTTTCCAAGTTGTTGGGGTTCATCTCATACTTCTGAAGGTTTGAGGGTGCTGCCTGTTCCATACTCCCCCTACTCCTCATCTAGCCTTTTAGGGGTACAAACAATAGTAATTGGGGCCTAGTGTGGTTGTGTACGTGTGATATACATACACTTTTTTTGGATCATATTTTCTATTCCGCTATTTAATCAAAAACCTTTGGGGATCAGTTAAATTGGGGGATAGTCTGTGTTGGTACGTGTGAGAGAGATCCACCTTTCCAAGTTGTTGGGGTTCATCTCATACTTCTGAAGGTTTGAGGGTGCTGCCTGTTCCATACTCCCCCTACTCCTAGCCTTTTAGGGGTACAAACAATAGTAATTGGGGCCTAGTGTGGTTGTGTACGTGTGATATACATACACTTTTTTTGGATCATATTTTCTATTCCGCTATTTAATCAAAAACCTTTGGGGATCAGTTAAATTGGGGGATAGTCTGTGTTGGTACGTGTGAGAGAGATCCACCTTTCCAAGTTTTTGGGGTTCATCTCATACTTCTGAAGATTTGAGGGTGCTGCCTGTTCCATACCCCCCCTACTCCTCATCTAGCCTTTTAGGGGTACAAACAATAGTAATTGGGGCCTAGTGTGGTTGTGTACGTGTGATATACATACACTTTTTTTGGATCATATTTTCTATTCCGCTATTTAATCAAAAACCTTTGGGGATCAGTTAAATTGGGGGATAGTCTGTGTTGGTACGTGTGAGAGAGATCCACCTTTCCAAGTTGTTGGGGTTCATCTCATACTTCTGAAGATTTGAGGGTGCTGCCTGTTCCATACTCCTGCTCCTACTGCTCAACCATCCTTTTAGGGGTACAAACAATAGTAATTGGGGCCTAGTGTGGTTGTGTACGTGCGAGATACATACACTTTTTTTGATCATATTTCCTATTCCGCTATTCAATAAAAACCTTTGAGGATCAATTGAATTGCGGGATAGTCTGTGTCGGTACGTGTGAGATCCACCTTTCCAAGTTTTTGGGGTTCATCTCATACTTCTGAAGATTTGAGGGTGCTGCCTGTTCCATACTCCTCCTCCTACTCCTCATCCATCCTTTTAGGGGTACAAACAATAGTAATTGGGGCCTAGTGTGGTTGTGTACGTGCGAGATACATACACTTTTTTTGATCATATTTCCTATTCCGCTATTCAATAAAAACCTTTGAGGATCAATTGAATTGCGGGATAGTCTGTGTCGGTACGTGTGAGATCCACCTTTCCAAGTTTTTGGGGTTCATCTCATACTTCTGAAGATTTGAGGGTGCTGTCTGTTCCATACTCCTCCTACTCCTCATCCATCCTTTTAGGGGTAGAAACAATAGTAATTGGGGCCTAGTGTGGTTTTGTACGTGCGAGATACATACACTTTTTTGGATCATATTTCCTATTCCGCTATTCAATAAAAACCTTTCTAGGGCAAGATCTTAAATTACAGAAATATGAGGAGACCGTCAAATAAGGGCCGTGGCCTGGGTCGTGGTGCTGCTGGTAGAGCTCCTGTTGCAAGGAGAGGACGTGGTCGATCTGTGCCAGCTACACGCACAAGTGAAACACCTTCCTCAAGTGTGAGTAGGCGACAGAACCTGCATCAGTATTTGGTAGGGCATCAAACGCCCCTAGAAGTGATGAGGCCAGAACAAGTTGAGGCGATAGTAGATTGGTTTGCTGCTGACAGTGCCTCCAGTTCCTTCACATTGTCTCCCACCCAGTCTACTGCAGAAAGGTCAGAGTTGGCACCTGCAGCCAATGTCCAACCGTCTTTCACCTCACCCCCTTGCAAATCAGGCCAGCAGTCTGAGCCCCAAGCCATACAGCAGTCTCTTATTCTTTTTGAGGACTCTGTCAGCAGGGTTTCCCAGGGCCATCCACCTAGCCCTGCCCCAGAAGTGGAAGAGATTGAGTGCAGCGATGCCCAACCACTTATTTCTCAAGATGAGTACATGCAAGGATCATCGCAGCACGTCTCCGATGACGACGAAACGCAGGTGCCAACTGCTGCGGCGTTCAGCATTGTGGAGACCGACAAGGAGGGCAGGGGTGAAGACTGGGTGGAAGATGATGTGGAGGACGATGAGGTCCTCGACCCCACATGGAATGAACGTCATGCAGGTGACCTGAGTAGTTTGGAGGAAGAGGCGGTGGTCGCACAGAGCCACCAGCACAGCAGAAGAGGGAGCAGGGTGCAGAAGCGGAGCGGCCGTGCCCTAGACACTACGCCCGCTACTGCCCAACGCAGCAAGGGAACGAGCGCACCAAAGTCAGCTCAAAGGAGTTCTCTAGCGTGGAAGTTCTTTAGAAAATGTGCTGATGACAGGACACGAGTGGTTTGCACCCTGTGCAATCAGAGCTTGAAGCGAGGCATAAACCTTCTCAACCTGAGCACAACCTGCATGATCAGGCATCTAAGTGCAAAGCACGAGCTGCAGTGGAGTACACACCTTCAAAACCAAGAAACGTCTCTGGCTCATCCTGCTTCCTCTTCTGCTGCAGTCTCGGCCGCTCCAGCCACATCTGTAGTGATACCGGCACCTGCCACCCCGCAAACAGACGATCTGTCAGCAACACCACCACCTGGGTCACCAACAACCATCTCCACAATGTCCCGTGGAAGCGTTCAGCTTTCCATCTCCCAAACACTTGAGAGGAAGAGGAAGTACCCCCCTACCCACCCGCGATCCCTGGCCCTGAATGCCAGCATTTCAAAATTATTGGCCTTTGAAATGCTGTCATTCCGTCTGGTGGAGACGCACAGTTTTAAAAACCTTATGTCGGTGGCTGTCCCACAGTACGTCGTGCCCAGCCGCCACTACTTTTCCAGGCAAGCCATCCCTTCCCTGCACAACCAAGTGGGGGAAAATATCAGGTGTGCACTGCGCAACGCCATCTGTGCCAAGGTCCACCTAACTACGGATACGTGGACCAGTAAGCACGGTCAGGGGCGTTATATCTCCCTAACGGCACACTGGGTAAATGCAGTGGCGGATGGGCCTGAGGCGGATAGCAATTTGGCGCATGTCCTTCCACCACCGAGGATTGCAGGGCGCTTCAGTTTGCCTCCTGTTCCTAACTCCTCCTACTCCGCTTCCTCATCCTCTACCGCCTCCTCATCCGGACAGCGTAACACCTTCACCACCAACTTCAGCACGGCCAGGGGTAAACGACAGCAGGCAGTTTTACAACTTGCCTGTTTGGGGGACAAACCACACACCGCGCAGGAGTTGTGGAGGAGCATGGAACAGCAGACAAATGAGTGGTTGCTGCCAGCGAGCCTCAAGCCCGGCCTGGTGGTGTGCGATAACGGGCGAAATCTCATAGCAGCTCTGGGCCTAGCCGGTTTGACGCACATCCCTTGCCTGGCGCATGTGCTGAATTTGGTGGTGCAGAGGTTCCTTAAAAACTACCCCGATATGTCAGAGCTGCTGCAGAAAGTGCGGGCCGTTTGTGCGCACTTTCGGCGTTCTCACCCTGCTGCTGCTCGCCTGGCAGCGCTGCAGCGTAACTTCGGCCTTCCCGCTCACCGCCTCATATGTGACGTGCCCACAAGGTGGAACTCCACCTTGCACATGCTGGAAAGACTGTGCGAGCAGCAGCAGGCCATAGTGGAGTTTCAGCTGCAGCACGCACGCGTGAGTCGCTCTGCGGAACAGCACCACTTCACCACCAATAACTGGGCCTCCATGCGAGACCTGTGTGCCTTGTTGCGCTGTTTTGAGTACTCCACCAACATGGCCAGTGGCAATGACGCCGTTCTCAGCTTAACTATCCCACTTCTATGCCTCCTTGAAAAAACAATTCGGGCGATGATGGAAGAGGATGTGGCACAGGATGAGGAGGAGGAGGAGGATGAAGAGGTAACATTTCCAAGGCTTTCAGGGCAGTCATTCGCAAGGGGCTCCGAGGGTGGGTTCCTGCACACGCAAACGCCAGGGACGCAATTGTCCAGCAGGGGCACAGTTCTGGAGGATGAGGAGGATGAGGAGGAGGAGGAGCTGGAGGAGGAGATGGAACCATGTTCACAGCAGGGTGGCACCCAGGCCAGCTCATGGCCATCACTGGTGCGTGGCTGGGGGGATACAGAGGACACGGACGATACACCTCCCACAGAGGACAGCCTTTCGTCGCCTCTGGGCAGCCTGGCACACATGAGCGATTACATGCTGCAGTGTCTCCACAACGACCGCCAAGTTGCCCACATTCTAACTTGTGCTGATTACTGGGTGGCCACGCTGCTGGATCCCCGTTACAAGGACAACGTACCGTCCTTAATTCACTCACTGGAGCGCGATCGCAAGATGCGCGAGTACAAGCGCACGCTGGTAGACGCCATGCTGCTGGCATTCCCATCTGACAGCGGGGCCACAGTGGAAGCACAAGGCAGAGGAGGAGGAGGAGGAGGTCGCCAACGCAACCAGGGCACCGCCAGCACCTCAGAAGGCAGGGTTAGCATGGCCGAAATGTGGAAAAGCTTTGTCAGCACGCCACAACAAACAGCAGCACCAGCAGCTCAGATGGAACGTCTTAGCAGGAGGCAGCATTTTACCAACATGGTGGAGCAGTATGTGTGCACACGCCTACATGTAGTGAATGACGGGTCTGCCCCCTTCAACTTCTGGGTCTCCAAATTGGGCACATGGCCTGAGCTTGCCCTTTACGCCTTGGAGGTGCTGGCGTGCCCTGCAGCCAGTGTATTATCTGAACGGGTATTTAGCACGGCTGGGGGCGTTATAACAGACAAGCGCAGCCGCCTGTCCAGAGACAATGTGGACAAGCTCACGTTCATTAAAATGAACCAGGCATGGATCCCACGGGACTTTTCCGTACCTTATGCAGAATAGCAATGGATACCGACCTTACCCACCCATTGTTCCATTTTTGCTCTTTCTCACTCTTTTGGGGTGTACCCTCATTTAAAATTTTTGAAAAGAAGCAGTGTTGGCTACCTCGTCCTCCTCCTCAGGGCCAGATTAATGTAGGGGCTATTGGAGCTGCAGCTCCAGGCCCCTACCTTTTATATAGGCCCCGGGTTGGCCATATTCACTGTTACCGCTCTTCTGTCACTTGTAAACACAGAAGTCTGGCTTCTATGCTCGCTTCCCCAGGCAGCACCCTCAGAACCTCCCCACACAGCGTGAAGGCCGGACAAGGAGGGACAGTTGGCGATGCATGGATGTGTTTATGGGCTTCAGAGACAGCATCCCATGTTGAATTAGGCATGCATGGCTGCACCCTTCCTCCTCTGGGTGCATGGCAAGGCACGGCCCTTAAGGCCCTTCAAAATCCTCAGCACCAAGCCCATGATGCTGTTAATCCGGCCCTGGTCCTCCTCCACCGCCGCTTCCACCTACACCGCCCATAGGTGTGCGCAGCCTATTGCATTAAGGTGTGCACCCCAAAGTTGAAATACACATGCATGTGTTTGCCAGCAGGGAGAGTAATGTATCGGGGCCATGTACCTGTAGGCAAGGAGAAATAGAGCAGAGCAGGTCCCAGGGAGATCTTTCCCATCTCCTCACTGGCAATGCTATGTGCCCTAGGTGATTAGGGTGTGCCCAGGCACACCCAGCACACCCTGTGCGCACGCCTATGTCACCGCCACATCCACCACCACCTCAACCTCCCTCCTACTCCATATGGGCCTCGTCCTTCAGAGATGAAGAAGAACATTGTTTTATTTTTCTGTTTTTTTTTGTTGTTTTAAGTTATTTCCCTATCCACATTTGTTTGCAGAGCACTTGCCATGCTCTTAATTACGTTTTGCTGCCATTTGCAGCACTCTAGCCCTTTCCTTTGGTGTTTTAGAGCCATTTTAGTGCCTTAAAGTTCGGGTCCCCATTGACTTCAATGGGGTTCGGTGTCCGGGAAAAGTTCGGTAAAAGTCCGGGACACGGACCCGGACTTTTTTTTAAAGTTCGGCCGAACCCGTCGAACACGGACATCTAGGTGTCCGCTCAACCCTAATCAGTATACATTGTAAAAATGCTTTATACATTGTTTTTGTTATTGATGATTTTATGGAGGTGAAGCATTTCCAAAAAATTGTACTAATTCTATGACCTGTTTTTGCCTACCTTAACAGAATGAGTCAAATTAAAAGGAAAGTTAAGGGACTGTGTCTAGCCCAAGTGAAATGATTTTCAGGATAAAGTTTGAATATTAGCTGCATATGGCTGCAATCAGAAACAAATGCACAAATTACTTCTAATTAGAGCTCTATATAGTCCCTTGCAGTCACTTTGTTCGGGTCTTCACAGTTCTGTTAGGTGGCACAGTAAATTATTTTCAAATAGTTCTGGCCTGTGCGTCCTGCCTTTTAAACTCTGTATGTGGTTACGGCTGAGGAAGGGCATTGCTTGAACATGTGCACTCACTAAAGGTTTGAACTCTTGCTGGCATAGATTTAAGGTCAGTCAAAAAATAAAGTGAGCTTAGCTAAAGTATTTAACTATGTTGATATAGTTATTGGCAAAGCCATGTGCAGAAGATGAATGTTAAGATTAAAGAGATACTAAGCGTGGATTTTTTATTGTTAAAATAAAAAAGGTTATACTTTTGCCCAGAAAGGTCCCTTCCCTCTTTTTCTGACAGTCCTCTGCTGGCACTGTCCGCTCCTCTCTTCTCTAAGGGCCTCTTTAGGAAGCCAGGTGCCAAGGGAGCACCAGTGCATGCGCGCTCCCAAGCCATAAATACACACAGCGCAGGTAAGCCATTACCCTGCTCCCTCCTCTATGGAAATTTGCCAGTATATTCTATGAAAGCAGCCTGGGACAGCACTGGAGTGGTAACAGGAATCAGGATAGTGTTTAGGAATGGGGGTGGGTTGGACAAGTAATGCAGATAATTCATTAAGGTTAAAAAAAAAACAGACTTTAAATCCATGTTAAAAAACTGGTCCCCAAGACTACCAAAAGTTCTGCCTGACTGGTGTGCACTTATAGTAACCTCTTTAATATCGCACACAGTGTAACAGGCTATTATATGAATTCACAATTGGCAGCTAGCATGTACACAAATTGCATCTATAAACATGAAGCAATACAAATATGCCAAAATATTTTAGCTATTCAGATTGTCACCAGATTGAATCAGGTTAGAAAAGTAAAGATTATATCAGATTACTTTCTCTGGCAACATCCACCCTTGTTTTACCTTTCAGCAAAGTTATAATTCTGCTATTTAATTCCTTCAGGTATCTCTGCAGTACCTCTCTGGCAGCAGCTGGTACCACACCTGCGGAGGTTCCCTGATCCGTGCTAACCGTGTCTTGACTGCTGCTCACTGCGTGGACAGGTATTATTACATCAATGTACGTAGACAGTAAATATATATATATATATATATATATATATATATATATATATATATATTAGCTCACAAAAGTGAGTACACCCCTCACATTTTTGTAAATATTTTATTATATCTTTTTATGTGACAATACTGAAGAAATTACACTTTGCTACAATGTAAAGTTGCGAGTTTACAGCTTGTATAACAGTGTAAATTTGCTGTCCCCTCAAAATATTTCACCACACAGCCATTAGTGTCTAAACCGCTGGCAACAAAAGTGATTACACCCCTAAGTGAAAATGTCAAAACCGGGCCCAATTATCCATTTTCCCTCCCTGGTGTCATGTGACTTGTTAGTGTTACAAGGTCTCAGGTGTGAATGGGGAGCAAGTGTGTTAAATTTGGTCACTGGTCACTGGTAGTTCAACATGGCTCCTCATGGCAAAGAACTCTTTGAGAATCTGAAAAACAGAAATTTTGCTCTACATGAAGATGGTCTAGGCTATTAGAAGATTGCCAAGACCCTGAAGCTGAGCTGCAGCATGGTGGTCAAGACCATACAGCGGTTTAACAGGATAGGTTCCACTCAGAACAGGCCTCGCCATGGTCGACCAAAGAAGTTGAGTGCACATGCTCCAGAGGTTGTCTTTGGGAAATAGATGTATGAGTGCTGCAGAGGTTGAAGGGGTGTGGGGTCAGCCTGTAAGTGCTCAGACCATACGCCGCATACTGCATAAAAGTGGTTTGCATGGCTGCCATCCCAGAAGGAAGCCTCTAAAGATGATGCACAAAAAGCCTGCAAACGGTTTGCTGAAGACAAGCAGACTAATGACATGGATTACTGGAACCATGTCCTGTGGTCTGATGAGACCAAGTTAAACATATTTGGTTCAAATGGTGTCAAGCGTGAGTGGCGGCAACCAGGTGAGGAGTACAAAGACAAGTGTGTCTTGCCTACAGTCAAGCATGGTGGTAGGAGTGCCATGGTCTGGGGCTGCATGAGTGCTGCTAGCACTGGGGAGCTACAGTTCATTGAGGGAACCATGAATGCCAACATGGTTCAGGTGAGTGGAGCAGGTGAGGAGCAGCCTCCCTTGCTCTGAACTGACAGGCTGCAGGAGTGGCTCCTGTTTTGGATGCCCAGTGCAGCTGTCAGCACTAGCTTTGGCACTGCACAGAATCTAATTTGGGAAGGGAGGGGGGGGGTTTGACTCCCCGATCCCTCCATTATCTACTTTTCTGTTATCCTGATGTGTGCTGTAACCCCAGTGAATGTCCAAATACTTTAGTACTAATCTGAATAAAGTGCACATTTAGCGAGAAGAGAAACACTGTCACATGACAGAGAGAGTGACACCGCCACTCCCCATAGTGTCTGCCAATACTGTGGATTCTTGTGCTGGCTGCAATGGAGGAAGAAACTGTGGGGGAGCACTGAGAGGGTAAATAACAGTGGGAGGGGAGCCCCTTTATACAGACACTATAACTTTGAGCTGAATGGGGTAAGATAACAATGTTTGTTTAGGTGTTGCCAAGCCAGCATTTAAATAGCTTACCATACAACTTCTGTCTGAGGTAACTGCACTGGCAATCGATAGCTTCATCATCGACATATTCCTCCTGTGCTCTCTCTGCTTTAACAAGGGGCAGAGAGGGCAATAGATGTATGATATTCCTGCAGGTACTAACTTTTATTTACCTACGAAATGCATTACATGTCTAATATTAGAAACATCTCTCATTTTCTTTAATCTTTCTATTTTTCCCTAGTGTTCAAACCTTCCGTGTTGCCCTGGGAGACCACAGCCTTAGCGCTAGTGATGGTACTGAACAGTACATCTCTGTATCTTCAATTAGAAAGCACGCCAGCTGGAACAGAAACAACGTCGCTGCTGGGTAAAAAGCTGAAACATGGCAATAGATCTGTTGTTTACTCACAGTCATATAAATGCCCTTTTACATAAAAGTGGATAAGGTGGCATTAAGTACAATGTAAACATTTAAAAACAGCAACTATTCTGCTGAAGAGGCACAAGTTAGAGCAGACTTTCTATTTCATATTAATCCATTAAATGTACAATATAGCTTACATGCAGCCAATAGAAACCTGTAGGTGGTGATATAACCCAGAATACCTTACACATGTTGCAATTTAGCCACAACTATTATAATTTTCAGAACTTTTAAGTCGCAGGACTTGACTTTGCAACAAAGTCATGTGGAAAAGATTAAATAGACTTACTGTAAGTTCTCTGGAATATCATAATGAATAGTCTCTGCTTTCACTTACAAACCTGGTAAACTTCTCTGTGACCTCCAATTTCCTGATAGTAAATAGGAATACTAGTATTACGTTAGCCATGCACAGCTCAATTTTCTCCTATTCAGGCTATAGGGGAATCAGTGGATTTCCCCATGCATGCTAAACAGAATAGATGGGGGAATTTCCGCTGACAAAAACTGTATTCAGCAGCCATAACACCTGCAGCTGCCTGATTACCTAAACAGTGACTGCATCTAATAGGATACAGTCACTGCTCAGCCAATACTTTTCACCTGGCTCAGTTGATTTTTAAATCAACATTTGTCCAACCAGCTGGTCCTTGTAGAGCCACCCATGGATAAAATCTCTTCTGGCTGAATCGGCCAAATTTTGAGTTGCCTATGGCCAGTCCTGTCCTACATAAAAATCTTGCTTCTTGCTTGGAAAAGCTTAAGAGTTTATTTTTAAACCATAGAATGATTCACATATCTCCAAAAAGTTCTCAGTCTAGCATTTATATCACAATTGTACAGGCCCACAAAACCTAGGGACAGTTTTGGTGGAAGCTTATTCACCTACAAGTATATTTTATGATTGTAGAGAGAAAAGAGAGCACCTGGGGGAAATCCAAGCAAACATCAGAAACACCAGCAAACAAATTCCATGCATTTTCTCTGATAGAATCTTAGCCCCAGACCACAGCTCTGGAAGGTCATAGTGCTAGTAGCTTTGCCACTCAGTACATTGGCGTTATATGGGAGGTTTACCCCTGCCATTAACCAATATGTCAATGCCCTTAGTATTTTGTCTTGTCTCTTATCATGGACAGAAGACTGTGCAAATGTCATTATGTTTTGTCTATTTTTGTGAGTGTAAAGCACTCATGTCAATGTTTGCTACTTTGTATAATTTATAGCTATGATATCGCTATCCTGTGGCTGGCCTCCAGCGCTACCCTGAACTCCGCTGTGAAAGTGGCTTCTCTGCCAAGTGATGGCTACATTCTGGCAAACAACTTCAACTGCGTTGTCACTGGCTGGGGAAGAACCAGCAGTAAGTATTGATTCCATCATAGTGAAGATTAGTGACATAGTTCTGTTAAAATAGTCGGTAGGGGGTTACCAACTGTGGTGTGCAGAAGCATTTCAGAAAAGAAATAGTGTAAAAGTGTGTTTAAGACAGATATGCTATATGTTTGTAGCTTTACTCAAAACATATCCCCTCTGCTGATTGGAAGTAGTGCTACAGAAATATCAAGTAAGCCCCTGGCAAGTTCTATAATGTGAGCCTGTTTTGTATTTTTTAAAAATGCATGTGTTGTTACATTTGTTGTTAATGAATGCAAACCTGGCTATCAGAGATTACATGCACAACTTTGTAATTGGTGTGACACACCACTTACCCATTAAGCTAGTGTACTGCATAATCGTGACTCATAGGGGTTGATTTACTAAAGGCAAATAGACTGTGTACTTTGCAAAGTGCAGATGCACTCTGCAAGTGCAGTTGCTCCAGAGCTTAGTAAATAAGCAGAAGCTCTTCTGACTTCCAAATCATGTGCAATCATGTTTACCTCATTTACTAAGCTCTGAAGCAGCTGCACTTAAAAAGTGGAAGTGCACTTTGTAAAGTGCATAGTTTATTTGCCTTTAGTAAATCAACCTGATTGACTCTTCTATGGAAGTATTACCAGCAAAGAGAGAACCAACTAGTTACCAGGCAAATTGCAATATTTTTGATTCACTTGCATTTATGCATGCAGATTTGAACAATCTGCAGGGAATCGTACAATTTAAAATTCAATATTGCCTAAATTACTGAATTGCATGATCCCTGCAGAATAGGCAACATTTGTGAATCACTTGTTCTTTTTTGTCTACAAACTTTTTATTTGGTATAAAATTGTGGTTTTAAGTAAATATAGCACATTAAGAAAAATGCATTGTAGATGGTAGTAGAAGGCACAGAATTAGAGTACAATTCAACAAAGGAAATGTGAAGCTGGGTTATTTAACCACTTGCCGACCGCCGCAAGTACATACAGTGGGTACGGAAAGTATTCAGACCCCCTTAAATTTTTCACTCTTTGTTATATTGCAGCCATTTGCTAAAATCATTTAAGTTCATTCTTCTTCCTCATGAATGTACACATAGCACCCCATACTGACAGAAAAACACAGAATTGTTGACATTGTTGCAGATTTATTAAAAAAGAAAAACTGAAATATCACATGGTCCTAAGTATTCAGACCCGTTGCTCAGTATTTAGTAGAAGCCCCCTTTTGATCTAATACAGCCAGGAGTCTTTTTGGGAAAGATACAACAAGTCTTTCACACCTGGATTTGGGGATCCTCTGCCATTCCTCCTTGCAGATCCTCTCCAGTTCTGTCAGGATGGATGGTAAACATTGGTGGACAGACATTTTTAGGTCTCTCCAGAGATGCTCAATTGGGTTTAAGTCAGGGCTTTGGCTGGGCCATTCAAGAACAGTCACGGAGTTGTTGTGAAGCCACTCCTTCGTTATTTTAGCTGTGTGCTTAGGGTCATTGTCTTGTTGGAAGGTAAACCTTCGGCCCAGTCTGAGGTCCAGAGCACTCTGGAGAAGGTTTTTGTCCAGGATATCCCTGTACTTGGCCGCATTCATCTTTCCCTCGATTGCAACCAGTCGTCCTGTCCCTGCAGCTGAAAAACACCCCCACAGCATGATGCTGCCACCACCATGCTTCACTGTTGGGACTGTATTGGACAGGTGATGAGCAGTGCCTGGTTTTCTCCACACATACCGCTTAGAATTAAGGCCAAAAAGTTCTATTTTGGTCTCATCAGACCAGAGAATCTTATTTCTCCCCATCTTGGAGTCCTTCAGGTGTTTTTTAGCAAACTCCATGCAGGCTTTCATGTGTCTTACACTCAGGAGAGGCTTCCGTCAGGCCACTCTGCCATAAAGCCCAGACTGGTGGAGGGCTGCAGTGATGGTTGACTTTCTACAACTTTCTCCCATCTCCTGACTGCATCTCTGGAGCTCAGCCCCAGTGATCTTTGGGTTCTTCTTTACCTCTCTCACCAAGGCTCTTCTCCCCCGATAGCTCAGTTTGGCCGGACAGCCAGCTCTAGGAAGGGTTCTGGTCGTCCCAAACGTCTTCCATTTGAGGATTATGGAGGCCACTGTGCTCTTAGGAACCTTAAGTGCAGCAGAAATCTTTTTGTAACCTTGGCCAGATCTGTGCCTTGCCACAATTCTGTCTCTGAGCTCTTCAGGCAGTTCCTTTGACCTCATGATTCTCATTTGCTCTGACATGCATTGTGATCTGGAAGGTCTTATATAGACAGGTGTGTGGCTTTCCTAATCAAGTCCAATCAGTATAATCAAACACAGCTGGACTCAAATGAAGATGTAGAACCATCTCAAGGATGATCAGAAGAAATGGAAAGCACCTGAGTTAAATATATGAGTGTCACAGCAAAGGGTCTGAATACTTAGGACCATGTGATATTTCAGTTTTTCTTTTTTAATAAATCTGCAACAATGTCAACAATTCTGTGTTTTTCTGTCAGTATGGGGGTGCTATGTGTACATTCATGAGGAAGAAGAATGAACTTAAATGATTTTAGCAAATGGCTGCAATATAACAAAGAGTGAAAAATTTAAGGGGGTCTGAATACTTTCCGTACCCACTGTATACTGCGGCGGTCAGCCCCGGCCAGGCAAAGTGACGTATATATACGTCACTAGCCTGTCACCGGTTTGTGAGCCAATAGCGGGCGAGCGCGCGCCCGCTGAGGCGTGCGCCCGCCCAGGCTCGTTCACTAAGGAGTCAGTGCGTGTGACCGGCGGACCCGATGTCCGCTGGTTACTCGGCGATCGTCAGTAGAGAGGGAGAGAGGCAGGCGGCTAATGTAAACAAGCCGCCTGTCATTCTCCCCTGTGTAAAAATGGATATCAGACGGTTCTACTATGTAGGACCATTGATCTCTGTTTTTACACTAGTAGCCATGTCCCATCACAGTTAGAAGCATGCCCCTAGGACACACTTATCCCCTCCCTCTCCAATACAGTTAACCCCTTCCCTGCCAGTGTAATTTTTACAGTAACAGTGCATATGTATAGCACTGATTACTGTAGTAATGTCACTGGTAACCCCAAAAGTGTCAAAAATGTCAGTCAAGGGTCCGATCTGTCCGCTGCAATGTCGCAGTCCTGCAAAAAAAAAACGCAGATCGCCGCCATTACTCGTTAAAAAAAAACACCAAAAATGACAGAAATCTTTCCCTTTGTTAGTAAACGCAATAACTTTTGCGCAAACCAATCAAAATACGCTTTTTGCGATTTTTTTTACCAAACATATGTAGCATAAAACAAATTGGCCGAAAATGTTAAAAAATTTAGATTTTTACATTTTTTTTGGGGGGAATTTCATATAAAAAAATGTGAAAAATATTGTTATTTTTGCAAAATGTATGCTCTTTTTTTGTTTATAGCGCATGATCAAAAAATCGCACAGGTGATCAAATACCACCAAAAGAAAGCTCTGTTTGTGGGAAAAAAAGGACATGAAATTCGTTTAGGTACAGCGTCGCATGACCGCGCAATTGTCCATTAAAATCATGCAGTAAAAAATCGCAAAAAAAACCCTGGTCAGGAAGGGGGTAAAATCTTCTGGGGCTTAAGTGGTTAAAGAACATAGTACAGAAAAATCATAGTATAAAGCCCCGTACACACGTACCGATTGTCGGCCGTAAATAAAGTAAATAATAGTACATCAGAGTGATTGAACCAGGGAATCACTTGTTCTTCTGGTTTACCAATCACTGTACATAAGTTTTATCTTTGCAATGGCTGTAATGCAAACCTTTCTTTGTCTGCAGCTGGTGGTTCTCTGCCCAGCATCCTCCAGCAGGTCACTCTGCCTACGGTTGCCTACTCTACCTGCTCCTTGAGCGCCTGGTGGGGCAGCACTGTTAAGAGCAATATGATCTGTTCTGGTGGTGACGGAGTCAAGGCATCTTGCAACGTGAGTTTCCTTTTTTATAACCTTTTTCTACTAATTTTGCAGTTTGTATATAACCGGAAAACCAATCCCCAGTTAAAATATTGTTGTTTTTATGATCATTATCGGAAATATTAATATTTCTACAATTCTTTTTCTATAAAGTGGAAATATACAAAATTCCATGTCACTTTACAATCTGTGAGATCACAATGAATTTATTTATACATACAAGGATAACTGTGATATAATATACAAGGATAGAGCAGGTAGGACACCTCTGCTTTCAGGGTTTAGCAATCTTACATAAGAACAGAAACATATCATGACACTTACTGCTAAACTTCCCTACATTTCTTACAATATATGGAATTTTATCAATTTATATTTATATTCATCACAATTATATTGCTACATGATTTGTAAAGCCATAATTACTGAATGTTCTACTCTAACTAAAGTGCATGCAGCAGTGTCATTAGCTGAACTTGATTTAGATGCTCCTATAAATACAAGTCACTTTGAGATCTTGAAAAAATATTTAGCGAACTTTGTACAACATATTGTCAGCCTATTATATAGTTTCAAATAATGAGGATACTTAACACCATGCCTTCTTAAAAATCAATTATGAAACAAGTGATTGTAGTGATTTCAACAATATTTTACTTCTTTTCTTACAATTTCAGGGTGATTCCGGTGGACCCCTGAACTGTGCCATCAATGGTGTGTACCAAGTCCATGGCATTGTCAGCTTTGGATCCTCTCTTGGATGCAACTATTTCCAGAAACCATCCGTGTTCACCAGAGTGTCTGCCTACATCTCCTGGATCAACAGCGTAAGTCACCAATATGACCTTCCCAGATAAATACCCGGGCCTTTTACTTTACTTTGCACAGCTCAGCAAAAATCAATTCAAGTGTTGTCACATGCAAATAAGCCAATGACCTGGTGGAGTATTCAGGAAAAATTACACTGTTTTGCTTCCATCTGTCTCTGCCTAAAGTAAAATAATCCGATCTGTTCTGTGATTTAGAGCTGGGTCACACAGGTGTTTTTAGCCAATAATTTCAATAAGGGTGACCTTGTAGAAATTCTTTACGAGTAGATTGCTGCATTTCACATAGGAATCACCCTGACCCTGTTACGCATGCAGCATTGTGTGAATAAAACTGACATGAAATAACTAGCAGAAAGAGCTTCCACATGCTACTGCCTTTACTGGTTCATTAATCTGCCACTATTTACAAATAGGTAAATGAACCATTATTAGAATTGTAAAACAGAGAGGTACTTAAGTTTTCAATGGAGAGCTTGCACTCTTTGTAGGGGAGAACTTAAAGTTGAACTGCAGGTAATACTGTTTTCTTTTAAGTTTTTGGATAGAGTCGAGAGGGATTAGAACCCCGATCAAATTTTATTTCCATCTGTGCCAGCCGGAGATTCACATTCTCTATTTGTACTATTTACTGTTATCTTATCACTGAAAGTGAAAGTAAAGGAAAATCATACATTTTAGGTGGTCCCTAGAATAGTAATAAAGGAGAAGTCTTCCAATGGAGACACTAGTTCAAGGGGGCAATGGATTCCCTTAAAGTGTATTTTTTTTTAATTAAAAAACTTAAACACGGTATACTTATGGTATTGCACAATGCAGCCCTGAACTTACTCTTCTTGGGTCCCCAGCTGGCTCTTTCTGCTCCTCCTCTTCTCTGAATGCCTTTTTAGCAAGCCCCTTGCTATGGGGGTACTCATGCAAGCTCGCTCCTGAGTAGGGTTGTGTGCATCTACAGACACACACAGCATGGCTCGGCCCTGCCCTCTGCTCATGTGTTTTGCTGTGTCTGTGCCTGTGAGGAAAGGAAGTGAAGGGAAATCTCCCCAATGGGATACAGATGGCAAAAATAAACCTGATAGGGGTTATAACGTCCCCACTCTATCCAAAATGAAAAAAAAAAAAAAGTTTTGCCTTTATTAATTGGCTAACAACCATAATCCTTTTCTTTTGCTTCTTTTAGAACGTCTAATCAAAGAACCCTTTCTAAAGCATTTTTGAAGAGAAACAAGCTTGTTGCATTGAATACTATTTCACCTATGATGTTTAAATAAGATCAGCATGATAATAAAGAGTTGAATGACAGTACATTTTGAGTATATTGTTTTATTTTCTTTCAATTTATACATAAAACACATCATATTAATCAAATCATATTAATAACTCCAGACTGTATATATTTTATTTACATTGCATTAAGCCAGTGCGTATAGGGATATTCAGGAGATTCAGCTATAAAACTGCAAGCCCCTGGGGAGAACATTTATAGAACAAAACAAACAAAGTGTTATACATCTACATATTTGCCCAAACATTTAATTGTTCTAATGTAGCAAAGACAGGTATTTTCTATTTCCCATCTTTTCCCATCTGTTTTAGTGTTGAACCATTTACAGTAGATCAGTCCTTGTGTTCCAGAATGAGCCCGCAATCTTTTATTTATGCCTCACTCAAATATTTTATGGCAAAAATGTGAGGAAGAAAATCAACCGATCACTATGTTTTTTGGGAGTAAACTTCAAACATAGGCAGAACATACAAAGCTCCATGCAAGCTGTGTGCCAAGTTCAAACCCAGGACAGCAGGGCAAGTGAAATAGCTGCTTACCCACCCCCCTCCCCCCTCCCCCCCATGCTACTCAACACATGTGCAGTATACAGTGACATATACAGTATATTCTGTGTATTGGTAATTAGGGATGAGCTTCGAGTTCGAGTCGAAGCTAAGCTAAGTTTGACTCGAACATCGGGTGCTCGTTCGTTCGTAGAACAACGAACAAACGGGGCCGTTCACGGGAAATTCGCCTGCCATAATGCAATGTTTGTGATTGGCCAAATCATGCACCTTGACCTGTATGCTTTGGCCAATCACAGCACAATATCCGTGATTGGCCAAAGGCCATTTATCATTTTCCTTCCACTTCACAATTAGAGATGGCCTTGCGGTTCGCCCGGCGGTCGGTTCGCGGCAAATTTTGCTTGTTCGCTACCTGCCAATTTTGCGAACACATGGCGTTGTTCGCGGCGGCCATATTAGTTTACATTGGGGAGAACTTTGACCCATGACACAGCCGTCAGGTGGAACGGGAGAGCCAATTGAAACATTTCAGCACATAGACATGCCCCCTACCCTATAAATAGACCTGAGCTGTCGGCCATTTTACATTCTGCTTTTTGTCAGCGTAGGGAGAGGTTGGCTGTGTTCATGAGGGAGAGATTGCAAGACACAAATTGCTCTGTTAAGATCCACAAAAGTCCTTTTCAGGTCTGGTATTTCGGTATAGGTCTACTAGTATCTTTTCAGGTTAAGGGCAGGTATACCACATATTGAAGTGGGGTGTTATCTGAGTATACTTTTACAAGTGTATTTGTGTCCTGCAACAATATTGCCTCTTTTGCTGAGTTAAGTCTGATACACACAGTGCCAAACTCCCTGGACAACTTTTTCAACAACTGGTGTGATAGACCAGTGCCCCCCCAATACCACATAATGAAGTGGGGTGTTATCTGAGTATACTTTTACAAGTGTATTTGTGTCCTACAACAATATTGCCTCTTTTGCTGAGTTAAGTCTGATACACACAGTGCCAAACTCCCTGGACAATTTTTTCAACAACTGGTGTGATAGACCAGTGGCCCCCCAATACCACATAATGAAGTGGGGTGTTATCTGAGTATACTTTTATAAGTGTATTTGTGTCCTGCAACAATATTGCCTCTTTTGCTGAGTTAAGTCTGATACACACAGTGCCAAACTCCCTGACCAATTTTTTGAACAACTGGTGTGATAGACCAGTGGCCCCCCAATACCACATATTGAAGTGGGATGTTATTTAACAGTATACTTTTTTAAGAGTGTATTTTAGTCCTGCAAAAATTTGGCCTCTCTTGCTGTGTTAAC
This sequence comes from Pelophylax lessonae, assembly GCF_965119305.1. Classification (NCBI taxonomy): domain Eukaryota; kingdom Metazoa; phylum Chordata; class Amphibia; order Anura; family Ranidae; genus Pelophylax; species Pelophylax lessonae. The sequence goes on along the minus strand of NC_138769.1, from coordinate 584,047,529 downwards.
TGTGCTACACACGGTGACAACAGTTACTGGCCAATTATTTGTAGAACCGGTGTAATAAACCTGTGGCCCCCCAATACCACATATTGAAGCGGGGTGTTATCTGAGTATACTTTTACAAGTGTATTTGTGTCCTGCAACAATATTGCCTCTTTTGCTTTGTTAACTCTGATACACATAGTGCCAAACTCAATTGCCAATTTTTTGAACAACTGGTGTGATAGACCAGTGGCCCCCCAATACCACATATTGAAGTTGGGTGTTATTTAACAGTGTACTTTAATAAGAGTGTATTTTAGTCCTGCAAAAATGTGGCCTCTTTTGCTGTGTTAACTGTGCTACACACAGTGACAACAGTTACTGGCCAATTATTTGTAGAACTGGTGTGATAAACCTGTGGCCCCCCAATACCACAGATTGAAGCGGGGTGTTATATACATTTTTCAAGATATACTGCGATTCTCTAGAGACTTTTGTCACAGGGTAACTTAAAAACATGACAGGCAGAGGAAGAGGCAGACACTTACGCAGGGGGGGTAGGGGTAGGGCAGGAGCAGTAGGCCGGAGCCAAAGTGTGAAGTTTCAGAAGGTGCGTTCGATTACGTCAAAGGACGCACCAGACTTGGTTGAGTGAGTCACTCAGCCTTCCTCTTCTGCAACCTCCTCATCCTCTCTATCTGCACCCTCTTCACTCTCTGCTGTGTGCACCCCCAAAGACACCACCACAAACACCACCACCACATACCCCCTGCTTTAGTCACTGGAATAATTTTCTGATCCATCACAAGAGATTTGCAATGCGCAGCCATTGTTGGCATCGGATCAGGAAGAGGAGGTAGCAACAGCCGCCACTCATCAGTCTGACGACAGTACCCATATCAGCCCAAGGAGGTTTGTCCCCGCTGTTGCTGCCTACTCCGAGATCTCGAATGTTAGTGGTGGGGAAGGTGACGTGGATGATGACGTGTCTATGGACGTCACATGGGTGCCCACAAAAGAGGAAGAGGAGGGGAGTTCAGAGGGAAAGACGGACCAGCAGATAGGGAGGAGAGGCAGGCAGAACTTGCATTGCACAAGAGGTACAAAGCAGACTGCAAATGTATCAGGAGCGAGCCATCAACCATGTACAGTGACATCTGCCGCTCCCAGGACGCCGGCACATGTCTCCGCAGTGTGGGCTTTTTTTAATGTGTCCGTTGCTGACAACAGTGTTGCCATCTGCAGCCTTTGCAGTCAACGAATAAGTCGGGGTAAGCCCAACACTCACCTAGGGACAACCGCCTTAAGAAGGCACCTGAACTCCCATCACCGAGCCCAGTGGGAGCAACACCCTCAGAACCCACAAAGCCACACTCCAGGCTCTCACCGTCCAGCCTCTTCTCCTTCTCCTCTCTCCTCACTTTTGTCCTCCACTCCACCTTCCATGATGCCGTCGCCACGTTGTTCTGGAAAAAGGCAGGCTTCTGTGGCCCAAATGTTGGAGCGTAAAAAAAAATGATGACGCCAGATAACCCTTTTGCCCAACGTTTGACTGTTGGCTTGTCGGAACTGATAGCCCGCCAACTACTACCATATCAACTGGTGGACTCGGATGCTTTTCGGAAATTTGTGGCCATTGGAACACCACAATGGAAGGTCCCAGGCAGGAAATATTTCTCGCAGAAGGGCATTCCAGAGCTGTATGGCCATGTTAAGTGGCAAGTGAATATATCTCTGGCACACAGTGTTGGTGCCAAGATACATCTGACCACAGACACATGGTCTAGTAAACACGGGCAGGGAAGGTATATCACTTTTACTGCCCACTGGGTGAACCTTCTGACGGCCGTCAAGCATGTAACCCGTGGCACGCGTGTAGATTTAGTTGTGTTTTGGATTTGGACCAGAACAATCTTCAGATATATCTACTGCCTTCCCAATTTTAGTATATGTCCTGCCTATATGTCCTGCCGAAGCGAGGACATTCATGTGCGCACCCTGAAATGACCAAACTCTGACAGTCATCAAAATAGTTCATTCTGATTTATTAGTTCCTCTTTTGTTCTTATAAAGACTGAGGAAAGTCATAAACAGGAAATAGTCATATACTGTATAAGGTGGTGATTGGGTGATTGGAGTATCTATGTGTCTATGTCTTTCTTCCAGGACATGACGAGGTTTTATTTTGGGTGTTTTGGGTGTTGTCTCCATGTTCAATCGCCATCTTGCTTCTCCGAAAGGAGGGGTGATCTAATTGCATTTTGAGTAAGGTAGTGAATCTCAGCAGTAACATATATACATATATACATGAGGTATGCACCATAAGTTGAAATAGGCATTTCACTAATATAACCAGTATTACATCCATTACAGTTTCCCCCCTTGGAATGTCTATTTCAATCTGTCCCTATTACTACTAGAGCGCCTATTCACCTGGCCCACACTCGACCGGAACTTTTTTGGAGGCCGTATATAGAGGAGAGCGGTAACTAGCTCACTACCCCCCTCGATACAGCTTGGAGAGGGCAGTCAGGTGCTATCTATCCCTATAACCCTATTTAACTGTGAAATAATGATTAGGGGTGACTATACCTGGTTTGGTGATAATCACCTGCTGAGCTTTTATCAGACTTTTAAAGAAAAGCATATATAGCACAATCATTGTGCTGCCGGCAGAATCTTGTCTTCTGTGGGTTCCCGGTCTGTTTCTGGGTCTGGAATGGAGGAAAATACTCGAACGGATATTAGTTATTGCTTTAGACAAAAGTGTACCATAACTAGTTAACACATCAGATTGTAAATGCAACTGCTGTGGGAAATAACAGTCTTGGGGCTGAACCAAACAAATGTTCATAAGGAGACAGGGAATGTTTCCCCTGGGGGATGTGTATGACACTGAACAGGGCAATGGGCAAACTGTCTGGTCAACTCATCCCGGTTTCCTGGGACATTTTTAACATCCTATACTTTATTGTACTATTCATCCTTTCTACCTTCCCACTACTTCGAGGGTGGTATGAGGTGTGTAGAGCAAACTGAACTCCCAGTGCTGCCCAAATCTCTTTTGTAAGAGTTGCTGTGAAAGCTGTGCCCTGATCGCTCTCTATCACCTCTGGGACCCCAAGTCTACATAATATCTCACTGAATAATTTCTTGGCTGTGGCCTTGGCTGTCATGTTTGTAACGGTGTAGGCTTTTGGCCAACCGGAGGACATGTCTACCACCACTAGGGCTTTTTGGCATCTGTATATGATCAATTTGTATCCTCTGGAATGGATACAGGGGTTTTGCCAAATGTTTCTGCGGTGTCTCTTCTGTCCTCACCGGATTGCATTTTTCACATACTGCACATGAGGCGCAGTAATTTCAGGTTAAGGTGGTTATTCCTGGTCCTGGGGCTCAGTAATATCTGCTGATCAGTGAATTCATTAAGTTCTTAGAGAGATGTGCAGATCCATGCTCCCATTGGATGACTGCTGAATAGTGTTGAGCGAACACGGACTGTATTATTCGTGTTTGTACCGAATAATTGGATTTTTTGTACCCAAACACGGACACGGACACTTTACTGTATGTTCGGGTAAAAATCCGTGTTCGGTCGTTTTATTTCCGGGTTTTGCATGCTTTGGCGCTCTTTTCATGGCGAGCTTTCAACAGCCAATCAACAATCGTTTAACTGGTGTGCCTTAAGCCATCCCAGCCATGCCTGCAAATGTCTCAGTAGCTGTGATTGGCCGTCTGAAGCATGTGACCAAGTCTTTATAAGTTCCAGGCAGCCGCAGCGTCTTCATTCTGCTGCTTAGATCAGGGACAGAGCACACATCAACGTGCTGGCTGCTGATTAGGGAAAGACAGGCAGGAAAAAACCATTTGTGTCCGGATAGAATTGAGGGACAGGTCGGAGTGTTTAGGCAGGGCGAGTTGTAGGCATTTTAGGGATAGAGTCTGCTGAATTATAGGGTCAGTGTCTTCTACAAACTACAATCGATATTGCTGTGTGGGGGGTGGGGTCTGCACTAAATCCCGATCTACGATCTCTTCTCAATCCTGTTAGGGAGAGGCTGCTGCTGAATTTTAGGGAAACTGTGTTCTACAAACTACAATCGATATTGCTGTGTGGTGTGGGATAGGAGATAGGCAGGTGTCAGAGATCCACATCCATTTTTCTGTGTGTGAGCTGCAGTGAACACAATCTTTTTGGGCTGCAGTGAACACAATCTTTTTGGGGTGCAGTGAACAACGTCCTTTTTGGGGTGCAGTGAACAAAATCTTTTTGGGGTGCAGTGAACAAAATCCTTTTTGGGGTGCAGTGAACAACATCCTTTTTGGGGTGCAGTGACTACAATCTTTTTGGGGTGCAGTGAACAAAATCCTTTGTGGGGTGCAGTGAACAGAATCTTTGTGGGGTGCAGTGAACACAATCTTTTTGGGGTGCAGTGAACAACATCCTTTTTGGGGTGCAGTGAACACAATCTTTGTGGGGTGCAGTGAACAGAATCTTTTTGGGGTGCAGTGAACAAATCCTTTTTGGGGTGCAGTGAACACAATCTTTGTGGGGTGCAGTGAACACAATCTTTTTGGGGTGGAGTGAACAAAATCCTTTTTGGGGTGCAGTGAACAACATCCTTTTTGGGGTGCAGTGAACAAAATCCTTTTTGAGGTGCAGTGAACACAATCTTTTTGGGGTGCAGTGAACAAAATCCTTTGTGGGGTGCAGTGAACACAATCATTGTGGGGTGCAGTGAACACAATCTTTTTGGGGTGCAGTGAACAAAATCCTTTTTGGGGTGCAGTGAACAACATCCTTTTTGGGGTGCAGTGAACAAAATCCTTTTTGGGGTGCAGTGAACACAATCTTTTTGGGGTGCAGTGAACAAAATCCTTTGTGGGGTGCAGTGAACACAATCTTTGTGGGGTACAGTGAACAGAATCTTTGTGGGGTGCAGTGAACACAATCTTTGGGGGGTACAGTGAACACAATCTTTTTGGGGTGCAGTGAACAAAATCCTTTGTGGGGTGCAGTGAACACAATCTTTGGGGGGTACAGTGAACACAATCTTTTTGGGGTGCAGTGAACAAAATCCTTTGTGGGGTGCAGTGAACACAATCTTTGTGGGGTGCAGTGAACACAATCTTTTTGGGGTGCAGTGAAAAAAATCCTTTTTGGGGTGCAGTGAACAACATCCTTTTTGGGGTGCAGTGAACACAATCTTTTTGGGGTGCAGTGAACAAAATCCTTTGTGGGGTGCAGTGAACACAATCTTTGTGGGGTACAGTGAACAGAATCTTTGTGGGGTGCAGTGAACACAATCTTTGAGGGGTACAGTGAACACAATCTTTTTGGGGTGCAGTGAACAAAATCCTTTGTGGGGTGCAGTGAACAAAATCTTTGGGGGGTACAGTGAACACAATCTTTTTGGGGTGCAGTGAACAAAATCCTTTGTGGGGTGAAGTGAACACAATCTTTGTGGGGTGAAGTGAACACAATCTTTGTGGGGTGCAGTGAACACAATCTTTTTGGGGTGCATGGAACAAAATCCTTTTTGGGGTGCAGTGAACAACATCCTTTTTGGAGTGCAGTGAACACAATCTTTTTGGGGTGCAGTGAACAAAATCCTTTGTGGGGTGCAGTGAACACAATCTTTGTGGGGTACAGGGAACAGAATCTTTGTGGGGTACAGTGAACACAATCTTTGGGGGGTACAGTGAACACAATCTTTTTGGGGTGCAGTGAACAAAATCCTTTTAGGGTGCAGTGAACACAATCTTTGTGGGGTGCAGTGAACAAAATCCTTTTTGAGGTGCAGTGAACACAATCTTTGTGGGGTGCAGTGAACACAATCTTTGTGGGGTACAGTGAACACAATCTCATACTTCTGAAGATTTGAGGGTGCTGCCTGTTCCATACTCCTCCTCCTACTGCTCAACCATCCTTTTAGGGGTACAAACAATAGTAATTGGGGCCTAGTGTGGTGGTGTACGTGTGAGATACATACACTTTCTTTTTGATCATATTTTCTATTCCGCTATTCAATTAAATCCTTTGGGGATCAATTAAATTGCGTGATAGTCTGTGTCGGTACGTGTGAGATCCACCTTTCCAAGTTTTTGGGGTTCATCTCATACTTCTGAAGATTTCAGGGTGCTGCCTGTTCCATACTCCTCCTCCTACTCCTCAACCATCCTTTTAGGGGTACAAACAATAGTAATTGGGGCCTAGTGTGGTGGTGTACGTGTGAGATACATACACTTTCTTTTTGATCATATTTTCTATTCCGCTATTCAATTAAAACCTTTGGGGATCAATTAAATTGCGTGATAGTCTGTGTCGGTACGTGTGAGATCCACCTTTCCAAGTTTTTGGGGTTCATCTCATACTTCTGAAGATTTGAGGGTGCTGCCTGTTCCATACTCCTCCTCCTACTCCTCAACCATCCTTTTAGGGGTACAAACAATAGTAATTGGGGCCTAGTGTGGTGGTGTACGTGTGAGATACATACACTTTCTTTTTGATCATATTTTCTATTCCGCTATTCAATTAAAACCTTTGGGGATCAATTAAATTGCGTGATAGTCTGTGTCGGTACGTGTGAGATCCACCTTTCCAAGTTTTTGGGGTTCATCTCATACTTCTGAAGATTTGAGGGTGCTGCCTGTTCCATACTCCTCCTCCTACTCCTCAACCATCCTTTTAGGGGTACAAACAATAGTAATTGGGGCCTAGTGTGGTGGTGTACGTGTGAGATACATACACTTTCTTTTTGATCATATTTTCTATTCCGCTATTCAATTAAAACCTTTGGGGATCAATTAAATTGCGTGATAGTCTGTGTCGGTACGTGTGAGATCCACCTTTCCAAGTTTTTGGGGTTCATCTCATACTTCTGAAGATTTCAGGGTGCTGCCTGTTCCATACTCCTCCTCCTACTGCTCAACCATCCTTTTAGGGGTACAAACAATAGTAATTGGGGCCTAGTGTGGTGGTGTACGTGTGAGATACATACACTTTCTTTTTGATCATATTTTCTATTCCGCTATTCAATTAAAACCTTTGGGGATCAATTAAATTGCGTGATAGTCTGTGTCGGTACGTGTGAGATCCACCTTTCCAAGTTTTTGGGGTTCATCTCATACTTCTGAAGATTTCAGGGTGCTGCCTGTTCCATACTCCTCCTCCTACTCCTCAACCATCCTTTTAGGGGTACAAACAATAGTAATTGGGGCCTAGTGTGGTGGTGTACGTGTGAGATACATACACTTTCTTTTTGATCATATTTTCTATTCCGCTATTCAATTAAAACCTTTGGGGATCAATTAAATTGCGTGATAGTCTGTGTCGGTACGTGTGAGATCCACCTTTCCAAGTTTTTGGGGTTCATCTCATACTTCTGAAGATTTGAGGGTGCTGCCTGTTCCATACTCCTCCTCCTACTCCTCAACCATCCTTTTAGGGGTACAAACAATAGTAATTGGGGCCTAGTGTGGTGGTGTACGTGTGAGATACATACACTTTCTTTTTGATCATATTTTCTATTCCGCTATTCAATTAAAACCTTTGGGGATCAATTAAATTGTGTGATAGTCTGTGTCGGTACGTGTGAGATCCACCTTTCCAAGTTTTTGGGGTTCATCTCATACTTCTGAAGATTTGAGGGTGCTGCCTGTTCCATACTCCTCCTCCTACTGCTCAACCATCCTTTTAGGGGTACAAACAATAGTAATTGGGGCCTAGTGTGGTGGTGTACGTGTAAGATACATACACTTTCTTTTTGATCATATTTTCTATTCCGCTATTCAATTAAATCCTTTGGGGATCAATTAAATTGCGTGATAGTCTGTGTCGGTACGTGTGAGATCCACCTTTCCAAGTTTTTGGGGTTCATCTCATACTTCTGAAGATTTGAGGGTGCTGCCTGTTCCATACTCCTCCTCCTACTCCTCAACCATCCTTTTAGGGGTACAAACAATAGTAATTGGGGCCTAGTGTGGTGGTGTACGTGTGAGATACATACACTTTCTTTTTGATCATATTTTCTATTCCGCTATTCAATTAAAACCTTTGGGGATCAATTAAATTGCGTGATAGTCTGTGTCGGTACGTGTGAGATCCACCTTTCCAAGTTTTTGGGGTTCATCTCATACTTCTGAAGATTTGAGGGTGCTGCCTGTTCCATACTCCTCAACCATCCTTTTAGGGGTACAAACAATAGTAATTGGGGCCTAGTGTGGTGGTGTACGTGTGAGATACATACACTTTCTTTTTGATCATATTTTCTATTCCGCTATTCAATTAAAACCTTTGGGGATCAATTAAATTGCGTGATAGTCTGTGTCGGTACGTGTGAGATCCACCTTTCCAAGTTTTTGGGGTTCATCTCATACTTCTGAAGATTTGAGGGTGCTGCCTGTTCCATACTCCTCCTACTCCTCAACCATCCTTTTAGGGGTACAAACAATAGTAATTGGGGCCTAGTGTGGTGGTGTACGTGTGAGATACATACACTTTCTTTTTGATCATATTTTCTATTCCGCTATTCAATTAAAACCTTTGGGGATCAATTAAATTGCGTGATAGTCTGTGTCGGTACGTGTGAGATCCACCTTTCCAAGTTTTTGGGGTTCATCTCATACTTCTGAAGATTTCAGGGTGCTGACTGTTCCATACTCCTCCTCCTACTGCTCAACCATCCTTTTAGGGGTACAAACAATAGTAATTGGGGCCTAGTGTGGTGGTGTACGTGTGAGATACATACACTTTCTTTTTGATCATATTTTCTATTCCGCTATTCAATTAAAACCTTTGGGGATCAATTAAATTGCGTGATAGTCTGTGTCGGTACGTGTGAGATCCACCTTTCCAAGTTTTTGGGGTTCATCTCATACTTCTGAAGATTTGAGGGTGCTGCCTGTTCCATACTCCTCCTCCTACTCCTCAACCATCCTTTTAGGGGTACAAACAATAGTAATTGGGGCCTAGTGTGGTGGTGTACGTGTGAGATACATACACTTTCTTTTTGATCATATTTTCTATTCCGCTATTCAATTAAAACCTTTGGGGATCAATTAAATTGCGTGATAGTCTGTGTCGGTACGTGTGAGATCCACCTTTCCAAGTTTTTGGGGTTCATCTCATACTTCTGAAGATTTGAGGGTGCTGCCTGTTCCATACTCCTCCTCCTACTCCTCAACCATCCTTTTAGGGGTACAAACAATAGTAATTGGGGCCTAGTGTGGTGGTGTACGTGTGAGATACATACACTTTCTTTTTGATCATATTTTCTATTCCGCTATTCAATTAAAACCTTTGGGGATCAATTAAATTGCGAGATAGTCTGTGTCGGTACGTGTGAGATCCACCTTTCCAAGTTTTTGGGGTTCATCTCATACTTCTGAAGATTTGAGGGTGCTGCCTGTTCCATACTCCTCCTCCTACTCCTCAACCATCCTTTTAGGGGTACAAACAATAGTAATTGGGGCCTAGTGCGGTGGTGTACGTGTGAGATACATACACTTTCTTTTTGATCATATTTTCTATTCCGCTATTCAATTAAAACCTTTGGGGATCAATTAAATTGCGTGATAGTCTGTGTCGGTACGTGTGAGATCCACCTTTCCAAGTTTTTGGGGTTCATCTCATACTTCTGAAGATTTGAGGGTGCTGCCTGTTCCATACTCCTCCTCCTACTCCTCAACCATCCTTTTAGGGGTACAAACAATAGTAATTGGGGCCTAGTGTGGTGGTGTACGTGTGAGATACATACACTTTCTTTTTGATCATATTTTCTATTCCGCTATTCAATTAAAACCTTTGGGGATCAATTAAATTGCGTGATAGTCTGTGTCGGTACGTGTGAGATCCACCTTTCCAAGTTTTTGGGGTTCATCTCATACTTCTGAAGATTTGAGGGTGCTGCCTGTTCCATACTCCTCCTCCTACTCCTCAACCATCCTTTTAGGGGTACAAACAATAGTAATTGGGGCCTAGTGTGGTGGTGTACGTGTGAGATACATACACTTTCTTTTTGATCATATTTTCTATTCCGCTATTCAATTAAAACCTTTGGGGATCAATTAAATTGCGTGATAGTCTGTGTCGGTACGTGTGAGATCCACCTTTCCAAGTTTTTGGGGTTCATCTCATACTTCTGAAGATTTGAGGGTGCTGCCTGTTCCATACTCCTCCTCCTACTGCTCAACCATCCTTTTAGGGGTACAAACAATAGTAATTGGGGCCTAGTGTGGTGGTGTACGTGTGAGATACATACACTTTCTTTTTGATCATATTTTCTATTCCGCTATTCAATTAAAACCTTTGGGGATCAATTAACTTGCGTGATAGTCTGTGTTGGTACGTGTGAGATCCACCTTTCCAAGTTTTTGGGGTTCATCTCATACTTCTGAAGATTTGAGGGTGCTGCCTGTTCCATACTCCTCCTCCTACTCCTCAACCATCCTTTTAGGGGTACAAACAATAGTTATTGGGGCCTAGTGTGGTGGTGTACGTGTGAGATACATACACTTTCTTTTTGATCATATTTTCTATTCCGCTATTCAATTAAAACCTTTGGGGATCAATTAAATTGCGTGATAATCTGTGTCGGTACGTGTGAGATCCACCTTTCCAAGTTTTTGGGGTTCATCTCATACTTCTGAAGATTTGAGGGTGCTGCCTGTTCCATACTCCTCCTCCTACTGCTCAACCATCCTTTTAGGGGTACAAACAATAGTAATTGGGGCCTAGTGTGGTGGTGTACGTGTGAGATACATACACTTTCTTTTTGATCATATTTTCTATTCCGCTATTCAATTAAAACCTTTGGGGATCAATTAAATTGCGTGATAGTCTGTGTCGGTACGTGTGAGATCCACCTTTCCAAGTTTTTGGGGTTCATCTCATACTTCTGAAGATTTGAGGGTGCTGCCTGTTCCATACTCCTCCTCCTACTCCTCAACCATCCTTTTAGGGGTACAAACAATAGTAATTGGGGCCTAGTGTGGTGGTGTACGTGTGAGATACATACACTTTCTTTTTGATCATATTTTCTATTCCGCTATTCAATTAAAACCTTTGGGGATCAATTAAATTGCGTGATAGTCTGTGTCGGTACGTGTGAGATCCACCTTTCCAAGTTTTTAGGGTTTATCTCATACTTCTGAAGATTTGAGGGTGCTGCCTGTTCCATACTCCTCCTCCTACTCCTCAACTATCCTTTTAGGGGTACAAACAATAGTAATTGGGGCCTAGTGTGGTGGTGTACGTGTGAGATACATACACTTTCTTTTTGATCATATTTTCTATTCCGCTATTCAATTAAAACCTTTGGGGATCAATTAAATGGCGTGATAGTCTGTGTCGGTACGTGTGAGATCCACCTTTCCAAGTTTTTGGGGTTCATCTCATACTTCTGAAGATTTGAGGGTGCTGCCTGTTCCATACTCCTCCTCCTACTCCTCAACCATCCTATTAGGGGTACAAACAATAGTAATTGGGGCCTAGTGTGGTGGTGTACGTGTGAGATACATACACTTTCTTTTTGATCATATTTTCTATTCCGCTATTCAATTAAAACCTTTGGGATCAATTAAATTGCGTGATAGTCTTTGTCGGTACGTGTGAGATCCACCTTTCCAAGTTTTTGGGGTTCATCTCATACTTCTGAAGATTTGAGGGTGCTGCCTGTTCCATACTCCTCCTCCTACTGCTCAACCATCCTTTTAGGGGTACAAACAATAGTAATTGGGGCCTAGTGTGGTCGTGTACGTGTGAGATACATACACTTTCTTTTTGATCATATTTTCTATTCCGCTATTCAATTAAAACCTTTGGGGATCAATTAAATTGCGTGATAGTCTGTGTCGGTACGTGTGAGATCCACCTTTCCAAGTTTTTGGGGTTCATCTCATACTTCTGAAGATTTGAGGGTGCTGCCTGTTCCATACTCCTCCTCCTACTCCTCAACCATCCTTTTAGGGGTACAAACAATAGTAATTGGGGCCTAGTGTGGTGGTGTACGTGTGAGATACATACACTTTCTTTTTGATCATATTTTCTATTCCGCTATTCAATTAAAACCTTTGGGGATCAATTAAATTGCGTGATAGTCTGTGTCGGTACGTGTGAGATCCACCTTTCCAAGTTTTTGAGGTTCATCTCATACTTCTGAAGATTTGAGGGTGCTGCCTGTTCCATACTCCTCCTCCTACTGCTCAACCATCCTTTTAGGGGTACAAACAATAGTAATTGGGGCCTAGTGTGGTGGTGTACGTGTGAGATACATACACTTTCTTTTTGATCATATTTTCTATTCCGCTATTCAATTAAAACCTTTGGGGATCAATTAAATTGCGTGATAGTCTGTGTCGGTACCTGTGAGAGCCACCTTTCCAAGTTTTTGGGGTTCATCTCATACTTCTGAAGATTTGAGGGTGCTGCCTGTTCCATACTCCTCCTCCTACTCCTCAACCATCCTTTTAGGGGTACAAACAATAGTAATTGGGGCCTAGTGTGGTGGTGTACGTGTGAGATACATACACTTTCTTTTTGATCATATTTTCTATTCCGCTATTCAATTAAAACCTTTGGGGATCAATTAAATTGCGTGATAGTCTGTGTCGGTACGTGTGAGATCCACCTTTCCAAGTTTTTAGGGTTTATCTCATACTTCTGAAGATTTGAGGGTGCTGCCTGTTCCATACTCCTCCTCCTACTCCTCAACTATCCTTTTAGGGGTACAAACAATAGTAATTGGGGCCTAGTGTGGTGGTGTACGTGTGAGATACATACACTTTCTTTTTGATCATATTTTCTATTCCGCTATTCAATTAAAACCTTTGGGGATCAATTAAATGGCGTGATAGTCTGTGTCGGTACGTGTGAGATCCACCTTTCCAAGTTTTTGGGGTTCATCTCATACTTCTGAAGATTTGAGGGTGCTGCCTGTTCCATACTCCTCCTCCTACTCCTCAACCATCCTTTTAGGGGTACAAACAATAGTAATTGGGGCCTAGTGTGGTGGTGTACGTGTGAGATACATACACTTTCTTTTTGATCATATTTTCTATTCCGCTATTCAATTAAAACCTTTGGGATCAATTAAATTGCGTGATAGTCTTTGTCGGTACGTGTGAGATCCACCTTTCCAAGTTTTTGGGGTTCATCTCATACTTCTGAAGATTTGAGGGTGCTGCCTGTTCCATACTCCTCCTCCTACTGCTCAACCATCCTTTTAGGGGTACAAACAATAGTAATTGGGGCCTAGTGTGGTCGTGTACGTGTGAGATACATACACTTTCTTTTTGATCATATTTTCTATTCCGCTATTCAATTAAAACCTTTGGGGATCAATTAAATTGCGTGATAGTCTGTGTCGGTACGTGTGAGATCCACCTTTCCAAGTTTTTGGGGTTCATCTCATACTTCTGAAGATTTCAGGGTGCTGCCTGTTCCATACTCCTCCTCCTACTCCTCAACCATCCTTTTAGGGGTACAAACAATAGTAATTGGGGCCTAGTGTGGTGGTGTACGTGCGAGATACATACACTTTTTTTGATCATATTTCCTATTCCGCTATTCAATAAAAACCTTTGAGGATCAATTGAATTGCGGGATAGTCTGTGTCGGTACGTGTGAGATCCACCTTTCCAAGTTTTTGAGGTTCATGTCATACTTCTGAAGATTTGAGGGTGCTGTCTGTTCCATATTCCTCCTACTCCTCATCCATCCTTTTAGGGGTAGAAACAATAGTAATTGGGGCCTAGTGTGGTTTTGTACGTGCGAGATACATACACTTTTTTGGATCATATTTCCTATTCCGCTATTCAATAAAAACCTTTCTAGGGCAAGATCTTAAATTACAGAAATATGAGGAGACCGTCAAATAAGGGCCGTGGCCTGGGTCGTGGTGCTGCTGGTAGAGCTCCTGTTGCAAGGAGAGGACGTGGTCGATCTGTGCCAGCTACACGCACAAGTGAAACACCTTCCTCAAGTGTGAGTAGGCGACAGAACCTGCATCAGTATTTGGTAGGGCATCATACGCCCCTAGAAGTGATGAGGCCAGAACAAGTGGAGGCGATAGTAGATTGGTTTGCTGCTGACAGTGCCTCCAGTTACTTCACATTGTCTCCCACCCAGTCTACTGCAGAAAGGTCACAGTTGGCACCTGCAGCCGATGTCCAACCGTCTTTCACCTCACCCCCTTGCAAATCAGGCAAGCAGTCTGAGCCCCAAGCCATACAGCAGTCTCTTCTTCTTTTTGATGACTCTGTCAGCAGGGTTTCCCAGGGCCATCCACCTAGCCCTGCCCCAGAAGTGGAAGAGATTGAGTGCAGCGATGCCCAACCACTTATTTCTCAAGATGAGTACATGCAAGGATCATCGCAGCACGTCTCCGATGATGACGAAACGCAGGTGCCAACTGCTGCGGCGTTCAGCGTTGTGGAGACCGACAAGGAGGGCAGGGGTGAAGACTGGGTGGAAGATGATGTGGAGGACGATGAGGTCCTCGACCCCACATGGAATGAACGTCATGCAGGTGACCTGAGTAGTTTGGAGGAAGAGGCGGTGGTCGCACAGAGCCACTAGCACAGCAGAAGAGGGAGCAGGGTGCAGAAGCGGAGCGGCCGTGCCCTAGACACTACGCCCGCTACTGCCCAACGCAGCAAATGAATGAGCGCACCAAAGTCAGCTCAAAGGAGTTCTCTAGCGTGGAAGTTCTTTAGAAAATGTGCTGATGACAGGACACGAGTGGTTTGCACCCTGTGCAATCAGAGCTTGAAGCGAGGCATAAACCTTCTCAACCTGAGCACAACCTGCATGATCAGGCATCTAAGTGCAAAGCACGAGCTGCAGTGGAGTACACACCTTCAAAACCAAGAAACGTCTCTGGCTCATCCTGCTTCCTCTTCTGCTGCAGTCTCGGCCGCTCCAGCCACATCTGTAGTGATACCGGCACCTGCCACCCCACAAACAGACGATCTGTCAGCAACACCACCACCTGGGTCACCAACAACCATCTCCACAATGTCCCGTGGAAGCGTTCAGCTTTCCATCTCCCAAACACTTGAGAGGAAGAGGAAGTACCCCCCTACCCACCCGCGATCCCTGGCCCTGAATGCCAGCATTTCAAAATTATTGGCCTTTGAAATGCTGTCATTCCGTCTGGTGGAGACGCACAGTTTTAAAAACCTTATGTCGGTGGCTGTCCCACAGTACGTCGTGCCCAGCCGCCACTACTTTTCCAGGCAAGCCATCCCTTCCCTGCACAACCAAGTGGGGGAAAAAATCAGGTGTGCACTGCGCAACGCCATCTGTGCCAAGGTCCACCTAACTACCGATACGTGGACCAGTAAGCACGGTCAAGGGCGTTATATCTCCCTAACGGCACACTGGGTAAATGCAGTGGCGGATGGGCCTGAGGCGGATAGCAATTTGGCGCATGTCCTTCCACCACCGAGGATTGCAGGGCGCTTCAGTTTGCCTCTTGTTCCTAACTCCTCCTACTCCGCTTCCTCATCCTCTACCGCCTCCTCATCCGGACAGCGTAACACCTTCACCACCAACTTCAGCACGGCCAGGGGTAAACGACAGCAGGCAGTTTTACAACTTGCCTGTTTGGGGGACAAACCACACACCGTGCAGGAGTTGTGGAGGAGCATGGAACAGCAGACAAATGAGTGGTTGCTGCCAGCGAGCCTCAAGCCCGGCCTGGTGGTGTGCGATAACGGGAGAAATCTCATAGCAGCTCTGGGCCTAGCCGGTTTGACGCACATCCCTTGCCTGGCGCATGTGCTGAATTTGGTGGTGCAGAGGTTCCTTAAAAACTACCCCGATATGTCAGAGCTGCTGCAGAAAGTGCGGGCCGTTTGTGCGCACTTTCGGCGTTCTCACCCTGCTGCTGCTCGCCTGGCAGCGCTGCAGCGTAACTTCGGCCTTCCCGCTCACCGCCTCATATGTGACGTGCCCACAAGGTGGAACTCCACCTTGCACATGCTGGAAAGACTGTGCGAGCAGCAGCAGGCCATAGTGGAGTTTCAGCTGCAGCACGCACGCGTGAGTCGCTCTGCGGAACAGCACCACTTCACCACCAATAACTGGGCCTCCATGCGAGACCTGTGTGCCTTGTTGTGCTGTTTTGAGGACTCCACCAACATGGCCAGTGGCAATGACGCCGTTCTCAGCTTAACTATCCCACTTCTATGCCTCCTTGAAAAAACAATTCGGGCGATGATGGAAGAGGATGTGGCACAGGATGAGGAGGAGGAGGAGGATGAAGAGGTAACATTTCCAAGGCTTTCAGGGCAGTCATTCGCAAGGGGCTCCAAGGGTGGGTTCCTGCCCACACAAACGCCAGGGACACAATTGTCCAGCAGGGGCACAGTTCTGGAGGATGAGGAGGATGAGGAGGAGGAGGAGCTGGAGGAGTAGATGGAACCATGTTCACAGCAGGGTGGCACCCAGGCCAGCTCATGGCCATCACTGGTGCGTGGCTGGGGGGATACAGAGGACACGGACGATACACCTCCCACAGAGGACAGCCTTTCGTTGCCTCTGGGCAGCCTGGCACACATGAGCGATTACGTGCTGCAGTGTCTCCACAACGACCGCCGAGTTGCCCACATTCTAACTTGTGATGATTACTGGGTGGCCACGCTGCTGGATCCCCGTTACAAGGACAACGTACCGTCCTTAATTCACTCACTGGAGCGCGATCGCAAGATGCGCGAGTACAAGCGCACGCTGGTAGATACCATGCTGCTGGCATTCCCATCTGACAGCGGGGCCGCAGTGGAAGCACAAGGCAGAGGAGGAGGAGGAGGAGGAGGAGGTCGCCAACGCAACCAGGGCACCGCCAGCACCTCAGAAGGCAGGGTTAGCATGGCCAAAATGTGGAAAAGCTTTGTCAGCACGCCTCAACAAACAGCAGCACCAGCAGCTCAGATGGAACGTCTTAGCAGGAGGCAGCATTTTACCAACATGGTGGAGCAGTATGTGTGCACACGCCTACATGTAGTGAATGAGGGGTCTGCCCCCTTCAACTTCTGGGTCTCCAAATTGGGCACATGGCCTGAGCTTGCCCTTTACGCCTTGGAGGTGCTGGCGTGCCCTGCAGCCAGTGTATTATATGAACGGGTATTTAGCACGGCTGGGGGCGTTATAACAGACAAGCGCAGCCGCCTGTCCAGAGACAATGTGGACAAGCTCACGTTCCTTAAAATGAACCAGGCATGGATCCCACAGGACTTTTCCGTACCTTGTGCAGAATAGCAATGGATACTGACCTTACCCACCCATTGTTCCATTTTTGCTCTTTCTCACTCTTTTGGGGTGTACCCTCATTTAAAATTTAATTTCAGGGCCAGATTAACGTAGGGGCTATTGGAGCTGCAGCTCCAGGCCCCTACCTTTTATATAGGCCCCGGGTTGGCCATATTCACTGTTACCGCTCTTCTGTCACTTGTAAACACAGAAGTCTGGCTTCTATGCTCGCTTCCCCAGGCAGCACCCTCAGAACCTCCCCACACAGCGCGAAGGCCGGACAAGGAGGGACAGTTGCCGATGCATGGATGTGTTTATGGGCTTCAGAGACAGCATCCCATGTTGAATTAGGCATGCATGGCTGCACCCTTCCTCCTCTGGGTGCATGGCAAGGCACGGCCCTTAAGGCCCTTAAAAATCCTCAGCACCAAGCCCATGATGCTCTTAATCCGGCCCTGGTCCTCCTCCACCGCCGCTTCCACCTACACCACCCATAGGTGTGCGCAGCCTAGTGCATTAAGGTGTGCACCCCAAAGTTGAAATACACATGCATGTGTTTGCCAGCAGGGAGAGTAATGTATCGGGGCCATGTACCTGTAGGCAAAGAGAAATAGAGCAGAGCAGGTCCGAGGGAGATCTTTCCCATCTCCTCACTGGCAATGCTATGTGCCCTAGGTGATTAGGGTGTGCCCAGGCACACCCGGCACACCCTGTGCGCATGCCTATGTCACCGCCACATCCACCACCACCTCAACCTCCCTCCTACTCCATATGGGCCTCGTCCTTCAGAGATGAAGAAGAACATTGTTTTATTTTTCTGTTTTTTTTTGTTGTTTTAAGTTATTTCCCTATCCACATTTGTTTGCAGAGCACTTGCCATGCTCTTAATTACGTTTTGCTGCCATTTGCAGCACTCTAGCCCTTTCCTTTGGTGTTTTAGAGCCATTTTAGTGCCTTAAAGTTCGGGTCCCCATTGACTTCAATGGGGTTCGGTGTCCGGGAAAAGTTCGGTAAAAGTCCGGGACACGGACCCGGACTTTTTTTTAAAGTTCGGCCGAACCCGTCGAACACGGACATCTAGGTGTCCGCTCAACCCTACTGCTGAATACATATATTTTGGTAAAAGGGTTTTTCCTTTCATCTGTGTGAGCCGCCCCTTGCATAGAGGCTAGGTATAGCCTGTCAGATGGCATCTGCACTACCAAAGGCATCTGCACTGGAAATTCACTCTCCTCTTCGGCCACTTCGGCCATTTTTTCGTTGGTTTGTTGCTGCTTGCTTAGCCGCTTTTTCCACCAAGTGGTTCCCTCTGGCTTCTTGAGAATTCAGTCTGCCATTGTAATGTTCTGGTACCTTTGGTACCCTTGTTCCATATTTCTCTCTTACTAAATTGCGTCCCATCTTGTTATCCAAGAGACGCATACACCTTTAAGACCGGATGACATCATTGCTGAGCGCCGCTATGAGCGGCTATTTCAATCGCCGGCTTTCTCTCACTCATTGCTCGTTCAAACCACATGTTCACCGCACCTTCTCCTGTGAAGTCGGAGCTGCTGACATTTCCCTTTGCTGAACTGAAGCCGGAACCTCGCTGCTGATCCGTATCTCGCTACGAGATCACCTCTCTCTAAGGACACTGTTACTACTAACCTATCTAAGTGATAAGTACCCCACAGGGGATTCCTTACTAACCAATCTCCTACTGTCATCTACTGCAATTACCAGGACTATCTGTATCTATCTATTCACTATCATCTGCATAGACAGTTAGCTCTTGGGACTACCTTCAACTATCCTTGCACTAGGTTACTCTGTCTAAGTATACTCCATCTGTGTCCTCTTACCATCTGCACTATACTTGACATCAGAACCTATCTGCTTTACCATCACCTGCAACTCTCCTAATACTACTCTTAGTGCTCACCATACAATAGCCTGTCTCTCATCTATACATTCTCATATATTCTATCCCTCCATTAAACATCTGATTGAGTATATGTATATTGCATAACAGGCTGTGCACTGTGATGAAGTCCTGAGAGTTGGATATGTTTGTTCAACAGAATCTCTACAAGGCTACTGAGTGTAATAATTCTGCAGCTGTAAATCCATCCACTAACAAAAACGCATGAACGTTACAGCCATGTGCTTTAACCTTCAAGACAGCCACTTGTTCAGGCAGGAATATTGCATCCATTAAATCCTTGATGGCTGGGCCATGTTTCAACGGTGTTCCGGCCGCTTTCAGGAACCCTCTAGCCACCAGTGTGGCACTTGCCTTCTTCGTCTGCATATCTGGAGTATTTATAGGGGTCTTCTTCACCTTCTTCTTCTTCTTGTCCTTCTCCTTCTTGTCCTTCTCCTTCCTCTCCTTCTTCTCCTTCTCATTCTTCTCCTTCTTGTCCCCCCTCAAAAAAACGGCAGAAGTGTGGCCGGGTTGAGAGTGACACCTTTGGAGGGACACATTGTCCGGGATGAGTAGAGCACACTTTGGGAAACAGCAATGTCTTGCGAAGCCAGAAGAAGCGGGGGGTGTGCTTAAAACGAGGTCTGAAGTTTTGTCCAGCAGTGTATGGACAGCAAAAACAGGAAGGGTCACTCCTAGCCACGGGGTCCAAGTGGCAAGAATAGTACCCAATCGGTCTGAGCCTGTTGCCATGGGCCTGAACCAGTCAGGGCCGTCTTTCCGAATGGGCATGCCCGGCGGGTGTCCGGGGGCCCCATTGCCAAGGGGCCCCACACACAGGGTGGCAATGATCTGTCCCCCTCAGGCCAGATTACTTTACCTGGTGGTCTAGGCCCCCCCCGACCAGTTTGTCCCCTGGGAACGAGTGCCGGCTGCTTTGGTGTGGCTCTGAGTCTCTGGTGCACTGGTTGCTAGGAAGGCAGCCGAATGGCATCTAGCAACCAGTGACGTCCTAAGTAGAGGACCCAGCATGCACAGGGAAGAGGATCCTCCTCGGCTCGTCCTCCTCTGCCCCTAGAATGGCTCCACCCACATCATCCCTTCATGTGCTGTGCTGCTGTGGAAGGTAATCAGACTGCTGCAGCCTGCTTGATTTTTCTCTCTCCCTCTCTCTCTCTCCACCCTCTGTGTGCCATGTACATCCTGTGTGTCATCCTGTGTGTCATGTACATCCTGTGTGCCATGTACATCCTGTGTGCCATGTACATCCTGTGTGCCATGTACATCCTGTGTGTCATGTACATCCTGTGTGCCATGTACATCCTGTGTGTCATCCTGTGTGTCATGTACATCCTGTGTGCCATGTACATCCTGTGTGTCATCCTGTGTGCCATGTACATCCTGTGTGTCATGTACATCCTGTGTGCCATGTACATCCTGTGTGTCATGTACATCCTTTATGTCATGTACATATTGTGTGTCAAGTACATGCTGTGTGCCATGTACATCCTGTGTCATGTACATCCTGTGTGCCATGTACATCCTGTGTGCAATCCTGTGTGCCATGTACATCCTGTGTGTCATCCTGTGTGTCATGTACATAATGTGTGCAATCCTGTGTGCCATGTACATCCTGTGTGCCATGTACATCCTGTGTGTCATGTACATCCTGTGTGCCATGTACATCCTGTGTGCCATGTACATCCTGTGTGCAATCCTGTGTGCCATGTACATCCTGTATGTCATCCTGTGTGTCATGTACATCCTGTGTGCAATCCTGTGTGTCATGTACATCCTGTGTGCCATGTACATCCTGTGTGTCATGTACATCCTGTGTGCCATGTACATCCTGTGTACAATCCTGTGTGCCATGTACATCCTGTGTGCCATGTGCAATCCTGTGTGCAATCCTGTGTGCCATGTACATACTGTGTGCCATGTACATCCTGTGTGCCATGTACATCCTGTGTGTCATCTTGTGTGCCATGTACATCCTGTGTGCCATGTACATTCTGTGTTTGCCATCCTGTGTGCTATGTACATCCTCTGTGTGTCATCCTGTGTGCCATGTACATCCTGTGTGTGCCATCCTGTGTGCCATGTACATCCTGTGTGTCATCCTTTGTGCCATGTACATCCTATGTGTCATCCTGTGTGCGCCATCCTGTGTGCCATGTACATCCTGTGTGTGCCATCCTGTGTGCCATGTACATCCTGTGTGTCATCCTGTGTGCCATGTACAGTACATCCTGTGTGCCATGTACATCCTGTGTGTCATGTACATCCTGTGTGCCATGTACATCCTGTGTGTCATCCTGTGTGCCATGTACATCCTGTGTGCCATGTACATCCTGTGTGTCATGTACATCCTGTGTGTCGTGTACATCCTGTGTGTCATGTACATGCTGTGTGCCATGTACATCCTGTGTGTCATGTACATCCTGTGTGCCATGTACATCCTGTGTGCAATCCTGTGTGCCATGTACATCCTGTGTGCAATGTACATCCTGTGTGCAATCCTGTGTGCCATGTACATCCTGTGTGCCAGGTACATCCTGTGTGCCATGTACATCCTGTGTGCAATCCTGTGTGCCATGTACATCCTGTGTTTGCCATCCTGTGTGCTATGTACATCCTCTGTGTGTCATCCTGTGTGCCATGTACATCCTGTGTGTGCCATCCTGTGTGCCATGTACATCCTGTGTGTCATCCTGTGTGCCATGTACATCCTGTGGGCCATCCTGTGTGCCATGTACATCCTGTGTGTGCCATCCTGTGTGCCATGTACATCCTCTGTGTGCCATCCTGTGTGCCATGTACATCCTCTGTGTGCCATCCTGTGTGCCATGTACATCCTCTGTGTGTCATCCTGTGTGCCATGTACATCCTCTGTGTGCCATCCTGTGTGTGCCACCCTATGTGCCATGTAGATCATGTGTGTCATCCTGTGTGCCATGTACATCCTCTGTGTGCCATCCTGTGTGCCATGTACATCCTGTGTGTGCCATGTACATCCTCTGTGTGCCATCCTGTGGGCCATGTACATCCTCTGTGTGCCATCCTGTGTGCCACATACATCCTCTGTGTGCCATGTACATTCTGTGTGCCATGTACATTCTGTGTGCCATGTACATCCTCTGTGTGCCATGTACATCCTGTGTGTCATCCTGTGTGCCATGTACATCCTGTGTGTCATCCTGTGTGCCATGTACATCCTGTGTGTGCCATCCTGTGTGCCATGTACATCCTGTGTGTCATCCTGTGTGCCATGTGCATCCTCTGTGTGCCATCCTTTACCTGCCATGTGCATCCTCTGTGTGCCATCCTTTACTTGCAATGTACATCCTCTGTGTGCCCTCCTATACTTGCCATGTACATCCTCTGTGTGCCAGCCTATACCTGCCATGTACATCCTCTGTATGCCCTCATCTATGTGTCGTCCTATATCTTTCCTGTACATCCTCTGTGCCATCCCATACCTGCCATGTACATCCTCTGTGTGCCATCCTATACTTGCCATGTACATCCTCTGTGTGC
The DNA here is from genome assembly GCF_965119305.1 of Pelophylax lessonae. Lineage (NCBI taxonomy): Eukaryota > Metazoa > Chordata > Amphibia > Anura > Ranidae > Pelophylax > Pelophylax lessonae. The sequence continues at coordinate 584,024,856 of NC_138769.1, read as the reverse complement.
CATCCTATACTTGCCATGTTCATCCTCTGTGTGCTATCCTATATCAGTCCTGTACATCCTTATATTGTCCAAACGTTATGTTAATGTTTAAACACTGATTTTGTTGGAGGTACCAATAAATATCGCCTTATTGATAGTTTGCATTTTTATTCTCGTGGGTGATTGTGTAGGCAGGGCCCCAGTGCACTGCATTGCCCGGTGGCCTATAAGGCTCTTAAGATGGCACTGAAACCAGTACTTTTGTGGCATGTCCCTCTCTCTCTGAGACAAATAGCTTGAAAGGCTTCTCATAGTTCCAAAGGTGGAGGGTGGGGACCATGGACAGAATTTCTTTCAGAAGTTCAAAGTTGGCTTTTGTTGATTGTAGGGAAGGATCGGTCTTCAGGGCATCATACTGGGGTCGCATCAGTAGGGATGCATCGGGAATGCAGGAACGGCAGTAGGAGATCAGTCCCAGCAAGGATGGAGGGATGGGATGGGGGGGGGGTCTCTGACCCATTGGCACTGGAATGGTCTTGATTGTGGTGACTTGTTCTTGGGTAAGATGTCGTGTGCCTTCTGAGATGCAGTGACCAAGAAAGACCACTGTGCCTTTGCGCCGTTGGATCTTGTGTTTTGTGGCTTTGCAGTCTTGCTTGGCCAAGTAGCAAAGGGGGCTCTCAGAGCGAGTTGATGATGCCTCTTCTTGGGTGTCCGCACAAAGCAAGAGATCATCCACATACTGACGGAGCACAACCTCTGGGTGGAGTTGGATCCATGTGTCTCAAATGGATGTCATTGCCTTGGCAAATCGGGATGGGGAATTTTAGGCTCCTTGAGGCATTACATTTAGAAGTACAGGGTATCAGAGCTTCATTAGACAAAGGGTCTCGACCTTTGGAGTTGCACCTTGACTGGTGGTGCTTTTAAGTGACTGATGTCTTCGGGTCCTGTGGTAAGCAAGTTAGGGTATGTTCCCAGTTGGAGTGGCTCAGTAACGGGACACAGGAAACATCTACAGTGGAAAGGAAAGTACTAAACCATTTCTCTGGTTTGGGGCTTGACGGGCCTTCTGATCATTGCCCTCTGCTGCGAATTCCTCAAGACACAGAAAACGTCACCTCTTCTCTGTGTGGGCCCCACTTCTGCAAGTGATCACACATCAGGTGATCAAAGGGCAGGTGTCGTTCAATTCCGCTCTAAATTTCTGCCAGATCTCTGCATGTTGTCTCTGGGGTTATTGGGACTTCGGTTAATATTTGCTCATTGTTGCTTAGAAACACTGTTAATATTAGTACCATTTGAGCACACTGTCATAAGGGGTGACACAGATTTGCTAATTTCCTAGTGGGAGTTGGGGCATGGTGGTTGTTGTTGTTGTCCGTCACGGGGATCCTTGTCTTGTCTGGGACGCCTTGGGGCCCTGCGTTCTCTTCTAAAGTGTCCTTGTTTCCCACAGTTATAGCTGGTGATCCTTTCCTTGGTACTGGGTAGGGGTGGTGGTCGAGTGTAGATCCTGCTTTAGTTTGACATAGGCTGTTCAAGTCTTTCCTGACAGTTGAATAAGTTTGTTGTATCCGCACTATCCTGTGGTACAAGGCATTGGCTGTTTTTTTTTTTTGTCAGGCAGACTTGTCATTAAGGTTGCTGCTTGTGACGGGGTAAAAGCGACATACATATATCGTCGGTGCCCCTTCTGGTAACCGGGCTGGTAACCGGGACTGGAGTTGGGGCAAGAGCAAATGAAGTCCTCAGAACTGTGAGTCTCGGATTAGGGGTTAAATCAGTGTGTGCCTCAGTCGTCCCAGTTGGATGCTTCTCCATCACTTATATATTGGACCTGTAATCCGGGGAGGATGGGAGTGTGGTAGGAACCATCCATCCTGGTTTAGAACAAGGAGAACTGAATATGGGCAGAGGAGGGTATAGGCCTTTGTTAGAAACAAAGAAAATGGCCTCTGCCCCCACCTATAACTGGCCTTCATAGCAAAGAACACATGGAAGGGCAACGCACATGAAAAAAACAAAGATAAAATTCCCAGTTCAATTTGCCAACCAGTCTGCTTACCAACCAAATTGGCCTGTCTAACAGTTTGCGTCAATACAGGGGTTTAGTTAGCACACATTTGCAAATGTTTGCTAACTAAACCCCTGTATTGACGCAAACTGTTAGACAGGCCAATTTGGTTGGTAAGCAGACTGGTTGGCAAATTGAACTGGGAATTTTATCTTTGTTTGTTTCATAGGCCTTTGTTAGGCCTTCATGGTGTACCAAGATGGCCGTCAACAGGAAGTGTACTAGGTTGGGCTTTGCACATGAGGAAGTCAGATGCTGTCCCTATGAGAAAAACAATGACTTGCAGGGAAGGCCTGTAATGGGGGTATAACTTTTCACTTTTCTTGTCTGACTTGTTCCTCTCCCCCCTCTGGGCCACCCAGCTCAAATCCAAGGTCCCTCACTCTTTCCTGTTCTTCTGCCGCTGTCCCGGCTAACGGCCGGAAGGGGCAGTACTGGCAACTAATGGGTTGATAACCCTCTCTTTCTGCTCTCTGCTTAATCTGCTCAAGGGGTAACCCAAACCCTCGTTTCACCGGGTAATGTACGTTCAATCTCACAATACGTAGTTCAGGAGTGCTGGGGAGCACCGGCTTGTGGCCCAACTGATCCTTCAAATAGCCGCCTTCCTTGACTTTCACTAATCCCCAACCTCTTTGGTATATAGCAAACAAAAGACCACACACACAATCAGAACAAGACATCACAGCTAAGCTATCCGGGCAATCAATTTGTAAACGATTTTGTAATTCCTCCTGATTGATACTGATTTCCCTCTTTTGGCAAAGTACCAAATTTTCAAAACTCTGACCAGAGGTTCCCCTTCTTCAATGGAGGGTGCCCTTAAAATATCATTTAAATGCTACAATCAGATGAAAAGTTAATCTACTTTAAAACTTTTGGCTCAGTGCCAATAGGGTTTAATGGTCACGTTACTTGCTGTAACCCTTAATGTCCAAAAATTAATTCTATATCTGTATAACTGTACACTTGAACCCCCCCCCCTTAGCAAGTAGCCAATTCTCAGAACTTTTGCACCGAGTCTCCCTTGCGCATAGGGAGCTATGGGCAAATGTTTTTGATGATAAAACAGTGTTCTTATCCACTATTATTACGCTCAATATCAATAAATGGCAAAACAATTGAACTTTACAGAAATAATTGCATATGTGTGTTAATGCTGGGATTCTTAGTTCCACTGTACGTCACACTACACAGGAAAAAGAGGAAGTTGAAGTAACAGACAAGCTGGGGGCTACTGCGGGGGATTCGAAACTCTTGTATGCAGAAAAGAGGAAGCTACTACTAATCTGTCTAGCTTAAATTCAATATATCATTTGCACGCAGCAAAAATGTTTAACAGAACACATGACATTACTGACTGATTATAGGGGGGCTTAAACTGTCAGAGTAAACTCTGTTTTCACAGGATCCCAGCGTCAAGCATGTTTTTCCCTCCTCCCGGGGGACTCGTCGTGTGACAACACTTGCCTGCACCAACGTGACCCATGCGAGAGGGGTTCCTCCCCCCGAGCATTCGTGCAAACACGCACTAACAAATGACTCCGAGGGGAGTTATCTCATCTGTGACTGACAGTATTTCCCTTCTGACCATCTCGTCACCCCACCACATATAACAAAACAGGCAGCAGATATAAATTATACAGGTTCCTTGTTAATAGACTTTGGGCAAGTTATATTACCTGTCTTTGCTGACCGCAGGCAGCTGATATGGACACAAAGGTAATCAATCACAGAGGCAAGGTATACAGGCAAGGTTCAAAATGTGTCTTACCGTATATTCAGAGGTGATCAGTCTCTGCCCTTGTCTGTGTTGATTCCTCTGTTTCCTCTCGATCAGCTACTTTTGGTTCAGAACCCAAAGTCCCATCTGGGGTGCCAAAATGTTTTGGATTTGGACCAGAACAGTCCTCAGATATATCTACTGCCTTCCCAATTTTAGTATATGTCCTGCCGAAGCGAGGACATTAATGTGCCCACACTGAAATGACCAAACTCTGACAGTCGTCAAAAAAGTTCATTCTGATTTATTAGTTCCTCTTTTGTTCTTATAAAGACTGAGGAAAGTCATAAACAGAAAATAGTCATATATAAGGTGGTGATTGGGTGATTGGAGTATCTATGTGTCTATGTCTTTCTTCCAGGACATGAGGAGGTCTTATTTTGGGTGTTGTCTCCATGTTCAATCGCCATCTTGCTTCTCCGAAAGGAGGGGTGATCTAATTGCATTTTGAGTAAGGTAGTGAATCTCAGCAGTAACATATATACATATATACATGAGGTATGCACCATAAGTTGAAATAGGCATTTCACTAATATAACCAGTATTACATCCATTACAGTTGTACCGCCACGAATTGCATGCAGGCCTGCCTCTTCTTCTCCTCCTCCTCCATCCTCCCTCTCCTCCTCGGCTGACTCCTCCTTTTCCGCTGCTACCGTCTCTTCCGCTGCGCCACCCAAAATCCCCAGAACCTATTTTTCAATGCCATGTGAGACGTTGCCATGCTGTGCTGTGTCTGTTGTGCCTGGAAGCCAAGAGCCACACTGGTCCTGCACTCCTTTCAGCTTTGCGTTCACAGGCAGATCAGTGGCTGACACCGCTGAATTTGACAGTTGGTAAAGTGGTGTGTGACAACGGTGCCAATCTGCTGAGCGCGCTGAAACAGGGCAAAATAACACACGTGCCATGCATGGCACACGTCCTGAACTTGGTGGTGCAGCAATTCGTTACCAAATACCCTGGGGTCCAGGACGTCTTGCGGCAGGCCAGGAAAATCTCGGGCCATTTCAGAAGATCTTACACAGCCATGGCTCACCTTGCCGACATTCAGCAGCAACACAACCTGCCCACCAGGCATCTTATTTGTGACTGCCCGACGCCATGGAACTCAACGTTGCATATGCTTGATAGGCTGCTCCAGCAGAAACGGGCAGTTAACGACTACCTGTACGAACTCTGCGGCAGGACAGGTTCTGGGGAGCTTGGGTTTTTTTGCACCTCGCCAGTGACTGCTCATGCGGGACGCATGCAGACTTCTGCGGCCATTCGATGAGATCACCAAACTGGTCAGTCACGGCCAGGGCGCCATCAGTGACATCGTACCTTATGCCTTCTTTCTGGAGCGTGCATTGCGTCATGTCATTGATCAAGCCATCGAGGAGTGGGAGCAGGAAGATGAGGAAGTTGCAATGTTGGATGAATTCCCAGTGGGTGCTAGTCCATCTGAGACAAGTCAACAGTAGGAGTCTGAAGAGGAGTCAGAGGAGGATGGTGCTGGGGGGGATGAGGAGGAGCAAGAAGAGCATGCTTTAAACATTTCTTGGATCCCTGGTGTTATCCGTGGTTGGGGGGAGGAGAACGAGAACAACATTATCCTGGATGATGAGCTGGAAGCAGGCCACTACACCGCTTCCAGTTTAGTGCGAATGGGGGCCTTCAAGCTCCAGTGTTTTAAGGGGGACCCCCGTATAAAAAGCATAAAGGCCAAGGACCAGTACTGGGTGGCAACGTACTTAGACCCCCGGTACAAACAGAAAATGGCGGAAATGTTACTACAATCACAGAGGGCGGTCAGAATGCAGCACTTCCAGGCCTTGCTGCCTGAAATGCTGCATTCTGCTTTTGCGTGCGCTGGCAGAGGAATTTACAGTCACAGAGAGACAGTTGCGGGTAGCAATCCAACAGCGCCTGCAAGAAGAGGGCGGTTTGAAGATCCAGCATCAGTAAACGCCTAGACCGACAGGTGTCCGACTACATCGGGTTAACGGCCGATGTGTTCGCTCTGAGGAGTGATGAACCCCTGGACTACTGGGTGGGCAGCCTTGACCTCTGGCCAGAGCTTTCACAATTTGCAATGGAAATGTTGGCTTGCCCCCCACCCAGTGTCCTGTCCGAAAGGACGTTCAGCGCAGCATGGGGGATCGTTGCCGATAAGTGCACTCGCCTAACTCAGGACAGTGTAGACTACCTCCCATTTATAAAAATGAATGAGGCATGGATCTCTGAGGAATTCAACACATGTGACCAGTAGACCATGTTTCATTGAAATTCCTCATGCCAGGCCACAAATGTCCACCAGACCGCCATCCACGCACAGCAATTCCTGGTCCTTGGCTTTGCTACATACAGCGGCATCAAAGGCATTTCATGTCCATTGAATGGGAAATTTTTGGGGCCTTTCAGGGCCGACAATTATTTTTTTTGTGAATGCCTAATGTACCTCCAGCCAAATACTACATTCTTAGCTGTCAGTTAAACCCATGTGGGCTAATTTGTGGGGCCTATACAGGCCGACACTTCTGTATACTGTGAATGCCTAATGTACCTCCAGCCATCAAATACTACGTTCTTTGCTGTCAGTTAAACCCATGTGGGCTAATTTTTGGGGCCTATGCATGCCGACACTTACTTCTGTATACTGTGAATGCCTAATGTACCTCCAGCCATCAAATATTATGTTCTTAGCTGTCAGTTAAATCTATGTGGGCTAATTTTTGGGGCCTATACAGGCCTACACTTACTTCTGTATCCTGTGAATGCCTAATGTACCTTCAGCCACCGAATACTACGTTCTTAGCTGTCAGGTAAACCCATGTGGGTTACTTTTTGGGGCCTATACTGGCTGACACTTACTTCTGTATCCTTTGCATGCCTAATGTACCTTAGCCACTGAATACTACATTCTTAGCTGTCAGGTAAACCCATATGGGCTAAATTTTGGGGCCTATACTGGCTGACACTTACTTCTGTATTCTGTGAATGCCTAATGTACCTTCAGCCACTGAATACTACGTTCTTAGCTGTCCGGAAAACCCATGTGGGCTAATTTTTGGGGCCCATACTGGCCGACACTTACTTCTGTATCCTGTGAATGCCTAATGTACCTCCAGCCATCAAATACTACGTTCTTTGCTGTCAGTTAAACCCATGTGGGCTAATTTTTGGGGCCTATGCATGCCGACACTTACTTCTGTATACTGTGAATGCCTAATGTACCTCCAGCCATCAAATATTATGTTCTTAGCTGTCAGTTAAACCCATGTGGGCTAATTTTTGGGGCCTATACAGGCCTACACTTACTTCTGTATCCTGTGAATGCCTAATGTACCTTCAGCCACCGAATACTACATTCTTAGCTGTCAGGTAAACCCATGTGGGATACTTTTTGGGGCCTATACTGGCTGACACTTACTTCTGTATCCTTTGAATGCCTAATGTACCTTAGCCACTGAATACTACATTCTTAGCTGTCAGGTAAACCCATGTGGGCTAAATTTTGGGGCCTATACTGGCTGACACTTACTTCTGTATCCTGTGAATGCCTAATGTACCTTCAGCCACTGAATACTACGTTCTTAGCTGTCAGGAAAACCCATGTGGGCTAATTTTTGGGGCCCATACTGGCCGACACTTACTTCTGTATCCTGTGAATGCCTAATGCAGCTTCAGCCACCGAATACTACGTTCTTAGCTGTCAGTTAAACCCATGTGGGCTCATTTTTGGGGCCTATACAGGCCGACACTTACTTCTGTATACTGTGAATGCCTAATGTACCTCCAGCCATCAAATACTACGTTCTTTGCTGTCAGTTAAACCCATGTGGGCTAATTTTTGAGGCCTATACAGGCCGACGCTTACTTCTGTATCCTGTGAATGCCTAATGTACCTCCAGCCATCAAATACTACGTTCTTTGCTGTCAGTTAAACCCATGTGAGCTAATTTTTGGGGCCTATACAGGCCGACACTTACTTCTGTATCCTGTGAATGCCTAATGTACCTTCAGCCACAGAATACAATGCTCTTAGCTGTCAGGTAAACCCATGTGGGCTAATTTTTGGGGCCAATACTGGCCGACACTTACTTCTATATCCTGTGAATGCCTAATGTACCTTCAGCCACTGAATACTACGTTCTTAGCTGTCAGGAAAACCCATGTGAGCTAATTTTTGGGGCCTATACAGGCCGACATTTACTTCTGTATACTGTGAATGCCTAATGTACCTTCAGCCACCGAATACTACGTTCTTAGCTGTCAGGTAAACCCATGTTGGCTAATTTTTGGGGCCTATACTGGCCGACACTTACTTCTGTATCCTGTGAATGCCTAATGTACCTTCAGCCACGGAATACAATGTTCTTAGCTGTCAGGTAAACCCATGTGGGCTAATTTTTGGGGCCAATACTGGCCGACACTTACTTCTATATCCTGTGAATGCCTAATGTACCTTCAGCCACTGAATACTACGTTCTTAGCTGTCAGGAAAACCCATGTGAGCTAATTTTTGGGGCCTATACAGGCCGACATTTACTTCTGTATACTGTGAATGCCTAATGTACCTTCAGCCACCGAATACTACGTTCTTAGCTGTCAGGTAAACCCATGTTGGCTAATTTTTGGGGCCTATACTGGCCGACACTTACTTCTGTATCCTGTGAATGCCTAATGTACCTTCAGCCACAGAATACAATGTTCTTAGCTGTCAGGTAAACCCATGTGGGCTAATTTTTGGGGCCAATACTGGCCTACACTTACTTCTATATCCTGTGAATGCCTAATGTACCTTCAGCCACAGAATACAACGTTCTTAGCTGTCAGGTAAACCCATGTGGGCTAATTTTTGGGGCCAATACTGGCCAACACTTACTTCTGTATCCTGTGAATGCCTAATGTACCTTCAGCCACAGAATACAACGTTCTTAGCTGTCAGGTAAACGCATGTGGGCTAATTTTTGGGGCCTGGAATGGCCGACACTTATTTATTTATCCTGTGAATGCCTAATTTTTCAGACTGTAATTTAAAATCAATGGGTCTGTAAAGGTTCTGCCAAATTGTGGAAAGGATGTGGACCCATTTTACAGATGTGCGAATTGACCCTATATGTATTTGACATGTATTTACCAGCTGTTGTCAGTTCTGGCTGATTTATGAAAAAAAATATATATATTTTTTGCTGTAAATAAAAAAAAAATTTTAGGGCAACGTTTCCAATTGCAATATTTCTGTTTTGACATTGTCCATGTGGTGGGACTATTTGTGCACAGCTAGTACGTCTTTTGTGGCTGCAAATATGACTGAAAAGGTTTTTAAAATTCGCCTCCTATTAAAGTCAATGGGGCCCGCCGCGAACTTGTGGTTCGGGGACTTTTGAGAAAATTCCCAGCCGATGTACGTCCATCTCTATTCACAATTATTTGCCTGTCTATCACATAAAATACATTTACGTTTTTTGGTTGTAAGTTAACATGACAAAATGTGTATTATTTCAAGGGGTGACTGAATACTTTTTCAAGGCACTGTACCTTGATTACTGAAGGCCCCTTTCACACTTGTGTGACCTCAATGTCACGCAATTTTTTACCATGTTTTTTGCCGCAAAGCAATGCCTATTACATTTTTCTGTTTGCGCCCCCTCAAAAATTTTGAGCACCAGCCGCCACTGGAGGTGACACAAAAAGAGAACTTTCACATAAAATACAAACTCCAGTGATAAATGCAATTTGGATATTAGGCTCAGTGATAAAATTAAAAAGAAAGCAGGATTAAAATTTCCCAGGAATAGTAGAAACCATAGACAAGGTTTCTAGATATCAGACCAAAATTGTCTGCAAATTGAGCAGTCAACAGTCACTCCGCTGCAGTTGGAGTGAGAATAGGCTATACACAACGGGAGACTAAATCGCTAATATTGCGCTAACTTTGTAATAATAAAAAAATGTAGAAAACAAAAATCAGTTTTTAAGAAATATCTACTATGGTTGATATGACTGGGAATGTAATCTAGTTACCCTTAGCATAAAATCCAAAACATATAAGGAAGGCAATAACCAAAAGGAAATAATAATCAAATAATCAGCAATGTATATTTACCACTTTAAAACGGCTGCTGGCTTAAAATGGTCATTACCAGAGTCCTTAAGATGGCTGCCTTTCCCAAAATAGTGTCCGGTTAGGGAGGAGTTGTGTCTGGTGTCCTTCAGAGTTTCAAGTGAGGGATGGAGCAAGATGGAGTATGTATGAGTGAGTATGAGTATGGATGTAGCAGCGTGTGTGTTGAGGTGTATTGAAGTGTTGTAGTGATGTAGCGTGTCTCATCTCACATCTGGGTTCCTTTTTTTTGTGTTGAACAAAAGGGCCGTAAAAATTATAATAACCCCCGAACGCAGAAGGAGGAACTTCTTTCCCATTGGTTGGGATTACTTAACCATTAACTCGTGGGGTTATTGGGCGACACCACTATTAGTCACCCAGTGCATTGTATATTAAAATTATGTGATCATTTATTCATTTAGTTATAATAATGAAAACAATGTGAGAATCTGTCCATATTCCCATGGTATAGGCGTGGCCATCTGATATTTCCATCATGTATCTATATAAGGATTAGATCTGGTAACACCATTTAATAAGGATGCATTATTAATACAGTATGTATTGATTAGGAATAACTGATTTACCCAGATACTATATATTTTACATTTAGTAGCGTTAAAAACCATGTGGATACATATATATTTATACATATATTGCTACACGACAACTGGTATATGTAAACTTTTTTATATCTGGGTTATTTTCAATCAGAATACTATCTATTAGGGGATTATTTTGCTAGCAAACAATACAATCATGATTTGGGATATATTCTGACCATTATACACTACTATCTAATAGATATACTGTAATTCTCAAATAGAAGATTGTCCATATAACCATAATCTCTACATCCCCTCTTGGTATCTGAGGGACCATGGAAGTTGTAGGTACTTATGATCATATTCTCAAATATTTTTAAAATAATGTTTGATTAATGTGCATTGGTGACAAGCAAAGAGAAAAAAAAGTTGAGGGCTATCTGTATTTGACTTTTCCAGAATTGAGACAATAGTCTGGCAATTGAATAACCAATTTAACTGCTTTCTCCTTGAGATCTGTTGTCTTGTAAATCTCCTCCTCCCAGGATGTCCCATTTGGGATAAACAATGTAGCTGATTGGCTCTCCAGAGTATTATATTCAAGGTTTTCCAAATACAATCTCCTTTGGTGACCAGAGGATATAGCTTTTTATCTCAAAGACATGTAAATAATGGCTAAACAAGTTCAACAAATAAAGCAATGCGTCCTTGAAACCTAAGGGCTCTTTCACACAGCCCGTCCGTCGGACAGACTCCGTTTATCTCAGCGGAGAATCGATCTGCCGAACCCCCGCTTAGCAGGAGGATGACAGCTGTTCTCCGCACTGTGTGCGGAGACACAGCTGTCAGTTCCCCATACATCTCTATGGGGGAATCGGATGGGAACGGACCGTCGGTCCGTTCTCATCCGATCCCATCCGATCCGATCATCTGGACAGATGGAAAATAGGGTTTCCATCTGTCCAGATTTGACGGATCGGATCGGATGTCAGAGGACATGTCTCCGCTGACATCCGATGCCCCATAGGGATGCATGGGGGGACCATTCAGATCCGCCAAAAAAGAGGACAGGCGGATCTGAACGGTCCGTCTGTGTAAAAGGGGCCAAAGGAATTCAGACTGAAATAGTGATGAGGTAATTTGAGGCCTCAAAGCTCTATCTATTTTGTATCATAATTCGGACAAGACATGGGCATGATTGCTGTACCACCCTTGTGCATCTCAGGTGCTCTTCCTTCTGCTCCAGTCGTGGGGTTGTTTTTTGGTTATGAACCAGCACCAATAATAGTAAGGGCATAATTGCTGTACCCCTTTGTGCATCTCAGGCGCTCTTCCTTCTGCTCCAGACGTGGGTGTTTTTGTTGTTGGCGCACCAGCACCAATAATATTAAGGGCATAATTGCTGTACCCCCTTGTGCATCTCAGGCGCTCTTTCTTCTGCTCCAGACGAGGGTGGTTTTTTTTGGTGGCGAACAAGCACCAATAATATTAGGGCCATAATTGCTCTACCCCTTGTGCATCTCAGGCGCTTTTCCTTCTGCTCCAGAAGTGGGTTTTTTTTTTTTTTGGTGGTGAACCAGCACCAATAATATTAAGGGTATAGTTGCTGTACCCCCTTGTGCATCTCAGGCACTCTTCCTTCTGCTCTAGACGTGGGTGTTTTCTTTTGGTGGTGAACCAGCACCAATAATATTAGGGCCATAATTGCTATACCCCCTTGTGCATCTCAGGCGCTCTTCCTTCTGTTCCAGACCTGGGTGTTTTTGTTGTTGGCACACCAGCACCAATAATATTAAGGGCATAATTGCTGTACCCCCTTGTACATCTCAGGCGCTCTTCCTTCTGCTCCAGACGTGGGTGTTTTTGTTGTTGGCGCACCAACACCAATAATATTAAGGGCATAATTGCTGTACCCCCTTATACATCTCAGGCGCTCTTCCTTCTGCTCCAGACATGGGTGTTTTTTTTTTTAGTGGTGAACCAGCACCAATAATATTAGGGCCATAATTGCTGTATCCCCTTGTGCATCTCAGGCGCTCTTTCTTCTGATCCAGACGTGGGTGTTTTTGTTGTTGGCGCACCAGCACCAAGAATATTAAGGGCATAATTGCTGTACCCCCTTGTGCATCTCAGGCGCTCTTCCTTCTGCTCCAGAAGTGGGTTCTTTTTTTGGTGGTGAACCAGCACCAATAATATTAAGGGCATAATTGCTGTACCCAGAGGTTTTCTTTTTTTAGGGCTTTATTCATTTTTTCTTTATTAATAAAAAAATATATAATAAAACGGTTTATAGTGCACCAAGCACAAAAGTATTGCACCATAGGCACCATATTCCCTTTACACACTCTACACTAGCAAGAAACTAGCAGTCATGTTGCCACAGCTGCAGCATACTGCCAAGTTTGCTCTAGTGACGAGGAGGGAGGGGATGATGAGGTCACTGACTGTACTTGGGTGCATGAGAGAATAGAGGAGGAAAGTGAGGAGGAGGAGGAGGTGGCACAACTCTACCGAGGCAGGATGTGCTCCAGGGGCCGCCTTAAGGGAAGCCACCCTATTTCATAGCACCACAGAGCTTCACAGGTGCAGGCCACTGCTAACTCCCCGCTGACTTCCAAAAGTTCATTGGTGTGCGCTTTCTTCAACACATGTGCAGCAGACCACAGCGTTGCTGTTTGTAATCTCTGTCTGAAGTGGATCAAGCATGGCCAGAACACAGCCGCTTGAGCACCCCATTGTTGACAAGACATAATGTGATGACTTGCCATGCAGTCCGTTGGCAACAGCACCTGAAAAACCAACATCAGAAAAAAAAGCATACTTCACCTTGCTCCTCATCTGAGATCCTTACCCCTACTATACCTCATATCTTCTCAAAAACCTGCACTAAGAGGGATGATGGTATAGCAATGAGTGCCACAGATACTTGCACCCAATCTGATAGCAGTACACCACCTGTTGATTTGACCAGCAGGCAAATTTCTCTACCCCAGTTGCTGAACCATAAAAAGAAATACTTGTTTGGCCAAATTGCTAGCACTACAACTGCTGCCTTTTCATCTGGTAGAATTTGTGGAATGTGCTGTACCACAGTGGCAGGTTCTAAAAATAAGTTTATTTTCACGTAAGGCCATTCCATCTCTTTACCATCATGTGGAAGGTAGTGTTTTGGCCTCCCTGGACAGAGCAGTCAGCAGGAAGGTTCACTTTACTGCAGACTCTTGGTCCAGCAGGCATGGGCAGGGACGTTATATTTCTTTCACGGTGCACTGGGTAACTCTGCTGGCAGTTGGTAAGGATGCAGGACAGGGTTCAGTGCTGGAGCTTGTTCTGCCCCCATGCCTCCAAAAAGCTGGTGCTGATTCTTCCACATCTGTCTACTCCACCCCTCCTCCTCTTCTTCCTTTATGTCCTCTTCTGCTGACTTGTCCTCTGAACCAGCAGTGCTCCTTAAGCCTTCAAGGGGCTACGCAAGCAGTCAGGCTAAAAAGATGCCATGCAGTGCTTCAGTTGGTCTGTCTAGCGGACAGGAGCAACGCGGGGCCAGAGATTCTGTCAGCTCTGCAGGGGCAGGCTGAGAGGTGGTTGACCCCACGGCAGCTTGAGCAAGGAATGGTTGTATGTGACAATACAACCAACCTTCTCTCTGCCCTCTGACAGGGACACTTGACACATGTTCCATGCTTGGCACATGTCCTGAATCCAGTGGTTGTAAGATTCTGGTACCTTCGGTACCCTTCCAGCCCAATTCTTCCGCATATAGCTACCTGTCCCTTTAAATCTCGTGACGTCATCACTAGGCGCCGCTCTGAGCGGCTATTTCTATCGCCGGTTTTCACTCACAAGGTGTTCGTGCAAACCGCTTGTTACATAGCCTTGTCTGACGCTGCCGAAGCCTCCAGCTATTTCCTGTATCTCGCTACGGATCCTGTATCTCGCTACCGATCCTTCTCCTCATTACCGGACCCCTCATCTCTCTAAAACCAACTAGTGATAAGTACCCCACAGGGGATTCCTTCCTATCAACTTACACTATCTACTCTTGTATACTAAAGACTGTTGCTATCTATGCATTACTATTTCTATCATCTGCACTGTTACATAGATTGCTAGCTCTTGAGTCTACTACCATCTATATCCTTGCACTGAGTTAGCGATTCCTGTACACTTCATCTGCTGTCCCCTACCACCTGTTAATTGTACATGATTGCTAACCTATCTGCATACTATCTATCACCATCTGCTAACACTCCTGAACATTACTAGTGAGTGCCTATCATTGCTATCACTACTCACGCCTGTCCTTTCAGCACATCACCTCTATACTATCGTATACAACCTATCACTCCAGGAACATCTTATCTGAGTGCCTGTATATTTGCATACTGAGGCAGGCTGGGCCACAATGATGAGTCTGGAGAGTTGGATATGGTGATTCAACACATCTCTGCACGACTACTGAGTGGAAATTCTGCAGCTGCAAATCCAGTTCACTAAACAAACGCCGGAGCGTTACAGGTTGCACGAACCTGAAAAAAATAATGGATTCAGCAGAATTAGCCACTCATGTGTTACAACTAACACAAAAGGTAGATGCACTAATCCTTTCCCTTACCGAAGTGAAAAATGAAAATCAGACTTTGAGACAGCAGGTAGCTCGTATTTCACAGCTCACTGCTGCTCAACCTCGTGAGCCCAAAATAAACCCTCCTCTAGTGTTTACAGGTGATCGAAAAAAATTTCGTGAATTTAAAAACGCATGTCAATTGCTTTTTAATCTAAAACCTCGTACTTACACTACAGACCAAATTAAAGTCTGCACCACTATCTCATATTTGTCGGGTGATCCACGGGCTTGGGCAGACTCTCTCTTTGAGAAAAATGACCCTCTTCTTAACTCCTATCCTTTATTTTTAGCAGAACTCGCTAGCCTATATGAAGACCCAAATAGGCAGAGTACTGCAGACAGGCAATTGAGGGCTTTAAAACAAGGAAGGAGACCTGTTGAAGACTTCGTAGCAGAGTTCAAAAGATGGACCCTTGATTCAGGGTGGAATGATGCATCGACTCGGGTTATCAGAAGCCGTTAAAGACGAGCTCGCCCGAGCGGATTTACCTGGCACTTTGGATGCCTTAATACAACTCAGCATCAATATTGACAGGCGACTGCGAGAAAGAAAGGCTGAGAAAATGGGAGTACCATTATCCAATCCTTCTCGGGTTTCGCCCGTTGACCCTACTCCTATGGAGGTAGGAACCATACGCCCACCATTATCGTCTACTGAACGAGCCAGGAGAAGATCTGAAAATCTCTGCATGTACTGCGCCTCCCCGGATCATTTGATAAGCGTCTGTCCCCTTGTCCGCAAAAAAGAGGGTGAGTGTTCACATGTCTTGCTGGGGGGATTAACGACTTCTTTTTCTAATCCCTATCTTTTTATTCATTTGACCTTACAGTGGGACCATAATAGGATCACCACCAAGGTTATGATCGACACAGGATCTTGTGGGAACTACATTGACACTAGTTTTGTTGCTTTAAATAAAATACCTATTATTTCAAAATCTAAACCTGTCTCTGTTAGTTTTATTAACGGTATTCCGTTATCTTCTGGTCCAATTACCAATCAGACACAAGCACTCCTTGCTACTGCTAACGAGTCTCATGCTGAGACCACCACTTTTGATGTATTACCTTCACCCCATTTTCCCATTATTTTGGGACTTCCCTGGTTACACATACATCAACCAATCATTGATTGGAAAACACGAACTTTAACCTTCCCCTCTCACTACTGCGAGACCACGTGTAACCTTCAATCATATAAAAAAATCCTGTCCATGGTGTCAGATGAAATTTCACCACCACCATGTTATCAGGATCTATCAGAAGTCTTCCTTGAGAAAAATGCTCAAGTATTGCCTCCCCATAGGGACTACGATTGTTCTATTGATCTACTCCCTAATAGTAAACTACCTTTCGGTCATGTTTATCCTCTTTCTCAGGATGAACTTTCTCATCTCAAGGAATACTTGAATGAGAATTTAGCGAAAGGGTTTATTAGACCCTCTACTTCTTCCACAGCTGCAGGACTTTTCTTTGTCCGCAATAAGGATTTAAGTCTCAGGCCTATTATTGACTATAGGCAATTAAATACCATTACGATAAAGGATCGCTATCCTTTACCTCTCATTCCCGAACTCATTGAACAAGTGCGCGGAGCTACCTACTTTTCAAAATTGGACCTAAAAGGGGCATACTACCTTATCCGAATCCGTAATGGGGATGAGTGGAAGACGGCATTCAGAACCAGATACGGATTATTCGAATATCTAGTGATGCCTTTTGGGTTGTGTAATGCTCCCGCAGCATTTCAACGATTCATAAATGACATCTTCAGAGACTTACTTGATGTTTGTGTTGTGGTATATCTGGATGATATACTCATTTATTCTCAGTCCTTGTCCGAACATGTAAGACATGTAAGACTTGTGCTATCCAGATTACTCGCACACAACTTATACGTAATATTAAAAAAATGCCTATTTCATAAGGAAGAAGTACTATTCCTAGGATACATCATATCTAAGAACGGTATCAAGATGGATATGAGCAAGATATCATGTATACTGGATTGGCCTGTACCAACAACTCGTAAGGCATTACAACGATTCCTTGGATTTTCAAACTTCTATAGGAAGTTCATCAAGAACTTCTCTTCTATTGTGAGACCACTCACACAACTTACAAGTGTAAAGAAACCATTCAAATGGTCTGAAGAAGCAAATAAAGCTTTCCGCTTGTTAAAATCGAGCTTCACTTCTGCTCCCATACCACGCCATCCAGACCCATCCCTTCAATACATCCTGGAGGTAGATGCGTCAAATATGGCTGTAGGAGCAGTTCTTTCCCAACGACCAACGAATACTTCACCACTCCACCCAGTTGCTTTTTTCTCTAAATCATTAAGTAGCCCAGAGGTGAATTACCCAGTGGGTGAAAAAGAGTTGCTTGCCATAAAATTGGCACTAGAAAATTGGCGACATTTACTTGAAGGTACTCGATTGACAATACTCATATACACAGATCATAAGAATCTCCAATACCATCAGACCAACAAGACTCTTTCCCACCGGCAGGTACGTTGGTCATTATTGTTCCTAAGATTCAACTTCCTAGTGACCTACACACCTGCAGACAAAAACAAAAAAGCGGATGCGCTATCACGGCTAACCGAAGATAACTGCGCCGAAATCCCTTCACTTCCTATAATACCCCATGACCGTATTATTGGTGTTGTTCGTTCCTTGAAGGAAGAGATTCTGCACAGTATAGGACTGGATTCACCACCACCACAACTAAGTGCTGATGCAGAAGGCTTCCTCTACTTTAACGACAAACTCTACATACCTCCTGGTATGCGTACCAAGATCTTGGAATTATCACATGAAGTACCTATGGCAGGACACATGGGTATGACCAAGACATTCAATTTGCTCACCAGGCAATTTTGGTGGCCTGATATGAAGACGTCTGTACAAAAATTTGTTTCCTCATGTGACATCTGTGCAAGGTCCAAAATTGACACTACAAAACCATCTGGTCTACTTTGCAGTCTACCAATACCCAAAGTTCCATGGGAAGTTGTGTCCTTAGACTTTATAGTAGAATTACCACCTTCCAAAGGATTTACTACCATTCTAGTGTCAGTGGACCATCTGACAAAGATGGCACATTTCATTTCTATTCGCAGACTACCTTCATCTAAGGAAACAGCGGAATTACTAGTGAAACATGTGTTCAAGCTACATGGTATTCCAAAGACTCTTTTATCTGACCGAGGTTCACAGTTCATCTCCAAGTTTTGGCAAGCTCTATGTCATATACTACGAATTGAGCGAAAACTTACTTCTCCCTACCACCCTCAGACCAATGGACAAACTGAAAGAGTCAACCAGTGCATTGAACAATATTTGCGTTGCTACACCTCATACCTACAGGATGATTGGGTGGACCTCCTCCCTCTGGCAGAATTTGCTTACAATAACGCAACCCACAGTACTACTAAGCAAAGTCCATTCTACCTAAACTATGGGTTTCATCCCACACTTCTTCCACCACGCATTCTACCATCAAGTAACCCAGTAGCCTCTGACTATCTTACCCAAATAAAAGACTCTCTGGGTTTACTTAACACCACCATCTCACATGCCCATAGCCAACAAAAAAGGTACTACGACCTCCGTAGAAGACCTTCTCCTCAATATGCTATTGGGGATCTCGTTTGGCTACCTACGAAAAACTTAAGGTTAAAGATCCCCAGTAAAAAGCTTGGGCCTTTGTTTCTAGGACCTTTCCCAATTGAGAAGCTCATTGGGAGAGCTGCAGTTCAACTCACCTTCCCGGCAGATCTTAAAATACACCCCATCTTTCACGTGTCGCTACTGAAACCACATGTTCCCAACCAAGGAATAATACCTACCATTTCACCTCCACCTCCAGTACAAGTTGAGGGCGGAGAAGAATTTGAGATTAAGGAGATTTTGGATTCTCGTATCCACAGAGGGAAACTCCAATATCTCATAAGATGGAAAAACTATGGACCCCAAGACGACACCTGGTTGGATACTTCTGACGTTCACGCTCCCAGGCTTATACAAAGGTTCCACTCCAAGTACCCGGAGAGACCAGTGCTATAGGCCTTCCGGAGCCGGCCTTAAGGGGGGGTACTGTAAGATTCTGGTACCTTCGGTACCCTTCCAGCCCAATTCTTCTGCATATAGCTACCTGTCCCTTTAAATCTTGTGACGTCATCACTAGGCGCCTGCTCTGAGCGGCTATTTCAATCGCCGGTTTTCACTCACAAGGTGTTCGTGCAAACCGCTTGTTACACAGCCTTGTCTGACGCTGCCGAAGCCTACAGCTATTTCCTGTATCTCGCTACGGATCCTGTATCTCGCTACCGATCCTTCTCCTCATTACCGGACCCCTCATCTCTCTAAAACCAACTAGTGATAAGTACCCCACAGGGGATTCCTTCCTATCAACTTACACTATCTACTATTGTATACTAAAGACTGTTGCTATCTATGCATTACTATTTCTATCATCTGCACTGTTACATAGATTGCTAGCTCTTGAGTCTACTACCATCTATATCCTTGCACTGAGTTAGCGATTCCTGTACACTTCATCTGCTGTCCCCTACCACCTGTTAATTGTACATGATTGCTAACCTATCTGCATACTATCTATCACCATCTGCTAACACTCCTGAACATTACTATTGAGTGCCTATCATTGCTATCACTACTCACGCCTGTCCTTTCAGCACATCACCTCTATACTATCGTATACAACCTATCACTCCAGGAACATCTTATCTGAGTGCCTGTATATTTGCATGCTGAGGCAGGCTGGGCCACAATGATGAGTCTGGAGAGTTGGATATGGTGATTCAACACATCTCTGCACGACTACTGAGTGGAAATTCTGCAGCTGCAAATCCAGTTCACTAAACAAACGCCGGAGCGTTACAGTGGTGCAGTTTCGTGAACAAGTACCCGGGCTTACAAGATGTTCTGAGGCAGGACAGAAAAGTCTGTGGCCTTTTCTGGCAGTCGTACAATGCCAGTGCTCGGCTATCTGACATTCAACGGGAATTCAACCTGCCCACCAACTGCCTCATTTGTGACATGTCCACCAGGTGGAACTCAACATTGGCAATGCTGCTGCGGCTGCACATGCAGCAGAGGGCCATCAATGAGTACCTGTGTGAGTATGGCACAAGGACAGGGTCAGGGAAGCTTGGCATCTTTTCGCCACGCCAGTGGCTGCTGATAAAGGATGCATGCACTGTGCTGTCACCATTTGAGGAGGCCACAAGGATGGTGAGCCAGGATGATGCATGCATCAGTGACACTATCCCTCTAGTCTTTCTGCTGGAGCACACGCTTCATGGAATCATGGATAGGGCACTTGAGGAAGAACAACGAGAGGAAGAGGAGGACTTCCTTTCCTCACAAGGCCCGCTTTATGCAGATGTAATTCCTGCGGAGCGACAAAACACAGAGGAGCAAGAGAAGGAAGAGGAGGAGGAGTATTGTGGCAGCATGGATGTAGAGGATAACATACAGCAGTCTTCGAGGGATAGTTGTCATTCAACAGAAACCCCAGAAGTTTTACGTGGCTGAGGAGAGGTTGCTCCTGACAATGTCATCCTTAGTGACCCAGAGGACTCAGAATCTCATGCCTCCTCAAACTTACGCTTCATGGGCTCCCTGAATCTGCAAAGCCTGTGAAAGGACCAGAGGATTTGTGGTATCAAGGAGAGGAATTATTACTGGTTCGCAACCCTGGCAGAGATCATCCTGCCTTCACAGAGGGAGCAGAGGATGAAACATCTTGGGGACACCTTGAAGAAAAATGTGTGTAACACCTTTCCAGACACTGGGAGGTTAAACGTTCTCTGGACGTGTTTCTGAGGCATCGTTCAGCCAAAGGAGGAGAGGTGGAGAAGGCGGCCGGCTGACCGATACCTTTAACCAATTCTTTAGTCCTCAGTGCCCAGGGCTTTTAGGTTTGAGCAACCACCACCAGCGTCCCCATCATATGGTGCTGAATTTTCTAGGGGCAAGAGCAGACTTGGAGACCTTTCCAACTGAGCATCCACTGGGTTACTGGGTCATGAGGATGGACCACTGGCCAGAACTTGCTCAATATGCAATGGAGCTATGGGCCTGTCCTGCTTCCAGTGTGCTTTCCGAATGGACATTCAGTGCTGCTGGAGGTTTTGTGACAGACGAAAGAGTGCATCTGTCCCCAGACTCTATTGACCAGCTGACTTTTATTAAAATGAATCAGTCCTGGATCAACAGCAGCTATCAAGCCCCTGATGCTGATGTAACTGACTGAATTTGGTAGGGTCTGCCATCCCTTGAAGACTGCATATGCTGCCTATCCTATTCCTCAATCTTCATAATGCTAGCTTCCAACAATGTTTTTGGTTTAGGGCACCACCAACACCCAAGGCCTAATTTTTCTGCACAATTTCAAGTTTGTATCTAACTTTTAACAGCAGGGCCCGTTTCTGCACCCAGAAAGAGTAACTGCGAGGGGTTGCAGTGTTCAGGCACCACCAACAACCAAAGCCCAGTTTTTCTGCACCTGTATGACAAGCACATGTGATTTCAATTTTGTATCTAATTTTCAACAGCAGGGCCCCTTCCTGCACCCAGCAAGAGTAACTGCAAGGGGTTGCATTGTTCAGGCACCACCAACAACCAAGGCCCAATTTTTCTGCACCTGTATGACAAGTACATGCGATTTCAATTTTGTATCTGATTTTTAACAGCAGGGCCCGTTCCTGCGCCCAGCAAGATTAACTGCGAGGGTTGCGGTGTTCAGGCACCACCAACAACTAAGGCCCAATTTTTCTGCACCTGTATGACAAGTACATGCGATTTCAAATTTGTATGGAATTTTTAACAGCAGGGCCCGTTCCTGCGCCCAGCAACCATAACTGCGAGGGGTTGCGGTGTTCAGGCACCACCAACAACCAAGGCCCAATTTTTGTGCACCTTTATGACAAGTACATGCGATTTCACATTTGTATCAAACTTTTAACAGCAGGGCTCGTTTTATAATTTTGGCGTACCAGATCCAAATCCATACCAGATCCGAAGGGAGACTGGGGGAGACCCTATGCCAGTTTCTTCTTTTTTTTATCTGTATTGCGGGGAGCCGACAAAACATTACGGCCGCGAGCAAGTTTAAATGACATTTTTTTCTTTAGAAAAATTAAGGGGACCCCTCAGGCATGATATTTAAAGGAATTTTTAATTTTTATTGTTTAACTTTAAGCATCATTCAAATTACTGCTTCTTTAAAACTATGGTTTTTAAAAAAAATGTTGCATTAGTACTGTCAGAATATGTATACTGCTCTGAATATAACAGTGTCCATTTATGTAAATAAGCAAAGATCTGTGAGGTAGGAGAATCTCAACTTATTTCCACAAATCAATATGTAACTCATTTTTTTTAATCGATTAATTTCTTTTTACAGGCATATACCAATCTTAGTGAAAACAGTCTACAGTAGGGAATATATATAAATATTTATTCACAAGACATTTATTCACAATAAATGATTAGACTTGAGATGACACAAAGAGATAACTTTACATAAAATACAAACTTAAAACGATAAATGTGAAAAATGAGGGTATATATTGCGCTCAACAATATTCACAAAAAGTGCTTGGGTGCATATAAATAGATAAAAACTTATATGAAAACAGTCCACCAGTGCTTAATAACATCAGTAGCAAATGGAGAGCCACAACAATAGATAAAAGCACAACCCAGCATAAATGCATAAATAGATAAATAAGTAAAAGTCCTTTTAGTGCTTAAAAAAATCAAGGTGATTATGTAGTTAATCGCAGCAATGTTTAAAAGCATAGACTTGATAGAAGTGATGTTAAACCTTCACCTCCACACCTTCACCCAGTGCTCTTAATAAATACTCCTTACCAGAAGGATATGACCCTTTGATTATAGGGGGACACAATAAACATTGGTATCCACAATGAATCCGGGCCATCCACATATCTTTCCTCTCACCAGTAAAGATGTATGACCAGGTATTGATGGGACTCCGATTTAGAGGACATATAAATGCAATAGAAAGGAGACTCTCATAGTGCAGTATGCCAGTACAACCAACATTTTATTGATAAAAGTTGCACTTACTATATATCGTACAAACAGCCCGCCTTCGATTGCAATCAAAATCTCGGTTGGTTTAGTAGATAGAACGCCGCTCCACGCTTGCGTTCCGCCAACCCGAAAGTCTACGGTCTCACGCTCCTGACGCACGTTTCGTCAGGCCGTGCTGATGTCATCAGGGGATCATGTGACCGTACATCTCCATTCAGTTTATATAGAGACTACAAACACCACAGCATCCAATCATGTTCCTCCGCCTCGTGAACCGCCCATTCCATCACAGATTGCTAGGTTCACTCCTTTACTAAGGATGCCTGCCGGTGTGATTTTTTTGACAAAAAAAAAAAACGCATTCTACGGCCAAACGCAATATGCGTTTATTCCACTTATTTCTGTCTGGGTTACACCATAGACTAAAGTGGTAATATTAATGCCAATTCTTAAATAAATAAATAATTAAGAGAGGATGCTGTTTACAATAAGTTGTGTGGCTAAAACTAAACTTTAACATTTATGCCTAAAACTTTATTGATAGATCTATCCAATTAGACCAAGTTGTTTAGTTTAAAATTATATTATTTTAAAATTAATTTTATTATAATAAACCCAATCTAAAATGATTTTATTCCAGTTTATAGATTTTAAAACTGCACATTTAAAATTAGTTAATAGATGATGTGGATAAGAAAAATTAAAACTAGAAATTAGAGATAAAACAATTTAAATCAATATCAATATTCATACCTAAAGGGTGCAAAGTATTAATTTTGTAGATCCACTGGGTCTCATTCATAGACACCTTCTGGGTCATGTTTCCCTCTCTCCAATGATTATCCACTAAATCAATACCACAAAATGACATCAAGGTAGGGTCTCTATTATGGTATAAGCGGTAATGATTGGAGAGGCTGTGTTTTGGCAAACCTTTCTTCGCATTCCCAATGTGTTCATTTATCCTGATAGACAGTTGACGAGTTGTTCTGCCTATGTACTGTAACCCGCAGGGACAACTTATTAGATAGGTTACATGTGTGGATCTACACAAGATAAGTTTGTTTATTTTATATTTTTGCCCTGTAGCTTTGGATTGAAAGGTAGTAATTTTCCTAGGGTTCTTTTTAGTTATTTGGCAAGCATTACATCTACCACAAGGAAAAAAACCTTTTACATCCAACAATGTGGGCTTTCTCTTCGGAGGATCAGGTATGTTAGGGGCCAACATGTGCCTTAAATTAGGGGCTTTTCGGTAAATGAATACCGGTTTAGTAGGTAAGATCTTATTCAGGGTCTTGTCTTTCTTTAAAATAGGCCAATGTTTCTTCACGATTGCTTCAATTTGTTTAATATTCCTATTAAAATCAGTCAAAAAAGCCATATCACCCTTATTATCTGTATTTTTATTCTTTGTTTTCAATAGTTCACTCCTTGGCATCTGACGCACTGAGAATCTCTTGTTTTTAGTACATCTTCAAGTTTGTATCCTCTTTCCACAAACCTTGATGTTAGGAGATTCGATTGGACGAGATAATCTTCATCATTTTTGCAATTTCGTCTAATGCGCATATATTGGTATAGCACCTAACCATTTTGGGTGATGGCAACTCTTGGTGGGAATATAACTATTTCTATCTGTTTCTTTGAAATAGTTCATAGTACAAACAGAACCACCTTGTTTCACCAGGGTTAGGTCCAGAAAATTTACTGACATCTTATCCCATGTTGCTGTGAAAACCAGACCATACTGATTATTGTTAATCTTATTCAAGAATTGCTTCAAAGAATCTTCCGATCTATTCCACAGCACTAACAGATCGTCAATAAATCTCTTGTATAGGATCAAAGAAGGATCTGGATTCTTAAAGATCTCTTCTTCTTCCCATTGGCCAAGGAGAATATTTGCTGCACTTGGGGCGTATTTAGCGCCCATTGCCACACCTCTAACTTGATTGTAATAACAACCGTCATGCCAAAAATAGTTATTACCCATAGCCAAGCTTAGGGCATCACAAATTAACTTCTTTTGGGCCGGTTTTACATTAGTCTTAGTATTCAAGGCAGCAATAGTGGTATTTAGTACATTGTTTTGTTTTAAACTGGTATACAAAGATTCAATGTCGATTGTAACCAGAAAAGTGTCTGACTGCACTTTCACTTCTTCTAATAAGTTAATCAAATGTTTGCTGTCTTTGAGATGAGACAAGTATAAAGGTACTACCGGCTGCAAAAAATGGTCCATATATTCACCTATTCGGGAAAATATGGATCCTATTCCACTTATAATAGGCCTACCAGGAGGCTTGGTTTTATTTTTGTGGATTTTTGTCAGCTGGTATATCGTAGGTAGTCTTGGTGCTTTGGGTACAAGGTATTGTGCCTCCTTTTTGGTTAAAATACCATCTTCTTTGGCTTTTTTGACCAATTGTTCTAGTCTGCATTTCAGACTGCGGGTGGGATTACTCTTTAGTTTTTTGTAGATAACTTGATCACCTACCAACCTGTCAAGTTCCTGCTTGTAGTCACTTTTGTTGAGGACCACAATTCCTCCACCCTTATCAGCCCCTCTAATAACAATATCTTTGCGATTTTCTAATTCTTTCAAACCCTTTTCCATGTCATTTCTGACATGACGATTATTGAATTTTACTTTCCTCACATCATCTTCAACCATACTTTTAAAAACTTCCAAACAGTGGTTGGATGCTTTAGGTGGATTAAAAATAGACCGATTCCTCAATCCGCTATCCTGATACTCTGTAGTATTGGGGTTTTGACTTATGGGTTTCTCTAGGAAATGCTTTTTGATTTTTAGCTTCCTGACATACTTTTCTACATCAATAAAAGTATTGAACTTGTCAATACTTTTGTCAGGAGCAAATTTCAGGCCAAGCTCCCGTATTTTCAATTCGTCAGGTGTGAACTGGGCATTACTGAGATTAAAAATCCCAGCCCCTAGAACTCTCTTTTCCTTTTGTTCCTTTTGTCCACCTCTGCATCCTCTCCTCTGCTTTCTGGCCTTCTTGGTGGTGGGCCATTCCGTTGAGGTGTTACCCCTTGTTGATATTGGGGATAAATATCCCCTCCCCATTGTTGCCAATGGTGCTCTCGTTGCCAATGGTTCTCCTGGTTCCATGGCTGTTGGGGTCTCTCCCAATGTTGAGAGCCTCGCCCCCGTTGCCAGGGTTGGCCTCTATGACCCCCCCCCCCTGTGACCACGTATTGCTTCATTTGGGTGGTTGGAACCTCTTCCTCTCCCTCTCTGACCCGGGGCGCCACCTCGCCCCCTCCTCTGAAAACCCTTCTGCTGTTGGTTATTAGGGGTGTAGGCCAAGGGAGAATAACTGTTGTATGTGGGCACGGTATACTGGGATGGGTTATGGTACTGGTGCCTATTTGGCCTATTTTCTGAATTATCAGGAAATAGGCCAAACGAGATAAGATTGTTTATTTTATATTTTTGCCCTGTAGCTTTGGCTTGAAAGGTAGTAATCCCCTGATGACGTCAGCACGGCCTGACGAAACGTGCGTCGGGAGCATGAGACCGTAGACTTCGGGGTTGGCGGAACGCAAGCGTGGAGCGGCGTTCTATCTACTAAACCAACCGAGATTTTGATTGCAATTGAAGGCGGGCTGTTTGTACGATATGTAGTAAGTGCAACTTTTATCAATAAAATGTTGGTTGTACTGACATACTGCACTATGAGAGTCTCCTTTCTATTGCATTTATATGTCCCCTAAATCGGAGTCCCATCAATACCTGGTCATACATCTTTACCGGTGAGAGGAAAGATATGTGGATGGCCCGGATTCATTGTGGATACCAATGTTTATTGTGACCCCCTATAATCAAGGGGTCATAGCCTTCTGGTAAGGAGTATTTATTAAGAGCACTGGGTGAAGGTGTGGAGGTGAAGGTTTAACATCACTTCTATCAAGTCTATGCTTTTAAACATTGCTGCGATTAACTACATAATCACCTTGATTTTTTAAGCGCTAAAAGGACTTTTACTTATTTATCTATTTATGCATTTATGCTGGGTTGTGCTTTTATCTATTGTTGTGGCTCTCCATTTGCTACTGATGTTATTAAGCACTGTTGGACTGTTTTCATATAAGTTTTTATCTATTTATATGCACCCAAGCACTTTTTGTAAATATTGTTGTTGAGCGCAATATATACCCTAATTTTTCACATTTATCACGTCAACACGTTGCTTGCTTGCTGCTTGCAGTGCGGAAGGCATTCCCACATATTATGTATTCACATATTTATTTATTTATATATATTTATTTATTTATATATATATATTTTTTAACTTTGTATTCACGATTATTAGAAGGTTTAGCACACTATTAATTTGTGTACAAACCCCCACTTGCGCAGTTCTTTTTGGTATACTACCATTTCTTTTTCAAATTGTCACAAAATTGTGTTGATCTTGCAGCAATGGATATATTTGATTTTATGAAAGATCGGAATACAACAGATATCTTTTCAGCACAAAGTACTGTATCTAAAGACATGGAACAGAGTGTTAAAACTCTAAAAAATGTACTTGAGAAAAAAATCCATGTATGGTGGGATTTGGCCACCTTAGAGCAGTACTCAAAAATTAAAATGACTCCTAGGAGGTTACGTTGGGATCTGGGTCCTAATGATGGTTTGTTAGACCCAGACCTAAACAAAGAATGGTTTAATTTTTTCAATCATAGTGAAGCCAGACTACTGAGCCTGATTATATCACGCAGGAAAGTAAAAATGGCTAAACTAGAAGAAAAGATTAGTGAACTAAGGACTACTTTAGAACCATTTAAGGATAATGCTGACTTTTAAGAGAAAATCACCTCAACCCAGAAATTCCTAGAGAAAATCGATAAGGACACCAGGAATAAAAAAATCACTAAATATCAAAGAGATTTGGCAGACTACAAGGAATCAAAAGTTTATAGATGGCAAGATATCCCTGAGGGACCAAATATTAACACTGCCACTATTCAGTCTCCATTAATGAGAGAGATAGGTATTGAAAGATTTACGGATCCCAATTTCACTCCCACTGGAGGGGCACCAAACTTTGACACTGATGGGTCATATGATAATTCCTAATAACCAACAGCAGAAGGGTTTTCAGAGGAGGGGGCGAGGTGGCGCCCCGGGTCAGAGTGGGAGAGGAAGAGGTTCCAACCACCCAAATGGAGCAATACGTGGTCACAGAGGGGGGGGGGAGAGGCCAACCCTGGCAACGGGGGCAAGGCTCTCAACATTGGGAGAGACCCCAACAGCCATGGAAACAGGAGAACCATTGGCAACGAGAGAACCATTGGCAACAATGGGGAGGGGATATTTATCCCCAATATCAACAAGGGGTAACACCTCAACGGATTGGCCCACCACCAGGAAGGCCAGAAAGCAGAGGAGAGGATGCAGAGGTGGACGAAAGGAAGAAAAGAAAAAGAGAGTTCTAGGGGCTGGGATTTTTAATCTCAGTAAAGCCCAGTTCACACCTGACGAATTGAAAATACTGGAGCTTGGCCTGAAGTTTGCTCCTGACAAAAGTATTGACAAGTTCAATACTTTTATCGATGTAGAAAAGTATGTCAGGAAGCTAAAAATCAAAAAGCATTTCCTAGAGAAACCCATAAGCCAAAACCCCAATACTACAGAGTATCAGGATAGCGGATTGAGGAATCGGTCTATTTTTAATCCACCTAAAGCCTCCAACCACTGTTTGGAAGTTTTTAAAAGTATGGTTGAAGATGATGTGAGGAAAATAAAATTCAATAATCGTCATGTCAGAAATGACATGGAAAAGGGTTTGAAAGAATTAGAAAATCGCAAAGATATTGTTATTAGAGGGGCTGATAAGGATGGAGGAATTGTGGTCCTCAACAAAAGTGACTACAAGCAGGAACTTGACAGGTTGGTAGGTGATCAAGTTACCTACCAAAAACTAAAGAGTAATCCCACCCGCAGTCTGAAATGCAGACTAGAAAAATTGGTCAAAAATGCCAAAGAAGATGGTATTGTAACCAAAAAGGAGGCACAATACCTTGTACCCAAAGCACCAAGATTACCTACGATATACCAGCTGCCAAAAATCCACAAGAATAAAACCAAGCCTCCTGGTAGGCCTATATAAGTGGAATAGGATCCATATTTTCCCGAATAGGTGAATATGTGGACCATTTTTTGCAGCCGGTAGTACCTTTATACCCGTCTCATCTCAAAGACAGCAAGCATTTGATTTACTTATTAGAAGAAGTGGAAGTGCAGTCAGACACTTTTCTGGTTACAATCGACATTGAATCTTTGTATACCAGTTTAAAACAAAACAATGTACTAAATACCACTATTGCTGCCTTGAATACTAAGACTAATGTAAAACCGGCCCAAAAGAAGTTCATTTGTGATGCCCTAAGCTTGGCTATGGGCAATAACTATTTTTGGCATGACGGTTGTTATTACAATCAAGTTAGAGGCGTGGCCATGGGCGCTAAATACGCCCCACATGCAGCAAATATTCTCCTTGGCCAATGGGAAGAAGAAAAGATCTTTAAGAATCCAGATCCTTCTTTGATCCTATACAAGAAATTTATTGACAATCTGTTAGTGCTGTGGAATGGATCGGAAGATTCTTTGAAGCAATTCTTGAATAAGATTAACAATAATCAGTACGGTCTGGTTTTCACAGCAACATGGGATAAGATGTCAGTAAATTTTCTGGACCTAACCCTGGTGAAACAAGGTGGTTCTGTTTCTACTATGAGCTATTTCAAAGAAACAGATAGAAATAGTTATATTCCCACCAAGAGTTGCCATCACCCAAAATGGTTAGGTGCTATACCGAAAGGGCAATATATATATGCGCATATTGCAAAAATGATGAAGATTATCTCGTCCAATCGAATCTCCTAACATCAAGGTTTGTGGAAAAAGGATACAAACTTGAAGATGTACTAAAAACAAGAGATTCAGTGCGTTAGATGCCAAGGAGTGAACTATTGAAAACAAAGAATAAAAATACAGATAATAAGGGTGATATGGCTTTTTTGACTGATTTTAATAGGAATTTTAAACAAATTGAAGCAATCGTGAGGAAACATTAGCCTATTTTAAAGAAAGACAAGACCCTGAATAAGATCTTACCTAATAAACCGGTATTCATTTACCGAAAAGCCCCTAATTTAAGGCACACGTTGGCCCCTAACATACCTGATCCTCTGAAGAGAAAGCCCACATTTTTGGATGTAAAAGGTTTTTTTCCTTGTGGTAGATGTAATGCTTGCCAAATAACTAAAAAGAACCCTAGGAAAATTACTACCTTTTAATCCAAAGCTGCAGGGCAAAAATATAAAATAAACAAACTTATCTCGTGTAGATCCACACATGTAACCTATCTAATAAGTTGTCCCTGCGGGTTACAGTACATAGGCAGAACAACTCGTCAACTGTCTATCGGGTGTAAAGTTTGAGTGCTTTATTTCAGCAAACTTAAACAGGCTTCCAGCAGCGCATAAATCAAACACAAAATAAAGTCCACTTTTCTTCAGCACAAAGGAACAAAGTAAGGAAAAAGGCACATACGGTTTTGTGGATGGGTCTTCACCCCAAGGTTTGTAACAGTCCTTAATAGACCTCTCAGCAGCTTTTGGCAGCTTCCAGCAAACTTGCAGCTCCTTCAGACAGGTGCAACCACCAAACTACTCCTCCCCACACTCACCTATTGCTGCTTCCTGTCTCTTAAGGTCTGCTTCTCCTGGGTCTTAACCCTGTGTGTGCTGGAATCCCTTTTGGTCAGGGGTGGGGGCTCTTTCCCACCCGAATATCACTACAGAGCCCCCCAAATTCCGGGTCCCAAATATCTCTCTATTCAACACAGAGAGAACTGCGAGTCAGTCCTCCTGATTTTAGCTATTCCCAGGAATTTCTCACCCGTCTTGGGTGACCCACTGAACATTTCCCAACTTCCCTTAAAGAGACCACAACCCAAATACAGGAGATATATAGCGACTGTCCAGGACCCAACCTTGGCGTCCTGTACATATCCCCCCCCTCTGCCTCAACGCGGAGGTGTTGGAGGCACCACTCGACAGCATACAGTGGACTCGGGAGAGGGCATCGGCATTCTGATGCTGTCTCCCGGGTCTGTGTTCTACCACAAAATTAAACTCTTGGAGAGAAAGGAACCACCTTGTCACCCTGGCATTGGTGTACTTGTTCTGTCTCATCCAGGTCAATGGGGCATGGTCTGACACCAAGCCAAACCTTCTACCTAGGAGAAAATACCATAGGGAGTCCAAAGCCCACTTGATGGCAAGATACTCCCGCTCCACCACCGCGTAGTTTCTCTCTGCTGTCGTTAGCTTCCTACTCAGAAAAACCACGGGGTGCTCTTCCCCATTGACCACTTGAGAGAGGACCGCTCCTAATCCTTCACTTGAAGCATCTGTCTGCACTACAAAATCCTTGGAGAAATCGGGAGCTACGAGCACCGGATGTTGGCATAATGCCGCCTTAATCTTCTGAAAAGCTTCTTCGGCATTCGCGCTCCACTTTATCATCACTGACTTTCTACCTTTGGTCAAGTCAGTCAATGGTGCAGCAATGGTGGCAAAGTTGGGGACAAACCTCCGGTAGTAGCCAACTATGCCCAAAAATGCTCTGACCTGCTTTTTGGTTAGGGGACGGGGCCAGCGCTGTATGGCTTCTACCTTATTCATTTGGGGTTTAACCAGCCCTCTACCCACAAGGTTCCCTAGGTACTTGGCTTCCTCCATCCCAATTGCACATTTCTCCGGATTGATGGTGAACCCTGCTCTTCTCAAGGAGTCTACGACTGCCTGAACCCGGGGAAGATGGGACTCCCAATCAGTGCTGAAGACGACTATGTCATCCAGGTAGACGGAAGCATATCTTTGATGTGGACGTAAAGTTTTATCCATGGCCCGTTGGAATGTGGCAGGGGCAGAGTGCAGACCAAATGGCATCCTTTTGTACTGGAAGTGGCCTTCCGGGGTAGAGAAGGCTGTTTTCTCCCTGGCCTCCTTGGTTAGGGGAATCTGCCAGTACCCTTTTGCGAGGTTAAGCGTGGTGATATACCTGGCTGGACCCAACCTCTCAATTAACTTGTCTATCCGGGGCATAGGATATGCATCGAACTTGGAGATTTCATTAAGCTTTCTGAAGTCATTGCAGAAGCGAAGAGTGCCATTGGGTTTAGGCACCAACACAATTGCACTCGACCACTCGCTCTGCGACTCTTCAATGACATCAAGCTCAAGCATTCTTTTTACCTCCTCAGACACTGCCACCCTATGAGCTTCTGGGATACGATACGGCTTTAACCGGATTTTTTCATTGGGCTCGGTTACAATGTCATGCTCGATGACATTGGTGAGACCAGGTAACCCTGAAAACATGTCCCTATTTCTTTGCAGAAATTCTTTTGCCTGTTGGGTTTGGGGCCTAGACAGAGTAGCAGCAACCTGCACCAGGTCAATCCCTGCAGGGTCCCCTGACTGGACACCTATCACTGCGGACACCTGTTCTCTGTCTCTCCAGGGTTTCAACAAATTTATGTGGTAGATCTGGTATGGCTTTCTTCTACCAGGCTGGTGTACCTTGTAGTTCACTTCCCCCATTTTTTCCACTATCTCAAACGGACCTTGCCACTTGGCCAAGAACTTGCTCTCCACCGTTGGTATTAGGACGGCCACCCGGTCTCCTATTGGAAATTGTCTGATTTTAGCCGACCGGTTGTACACCCTTCTTTGGGCATCTTGAGCCTTCTGCAGATGCTCCCTCACCAATCGCATTACCTTAGCCACTCTCTCTCGCATTTGGGAGATATGCTCTACCACAGTTTTGTGTGGGGAAGACTCACTTTCCCATGTCTCCTTTACTAGATCTAGCAACCCCCGGGGCCTTCGCCCATACACTAACTCAAACGGTGAGAAACCTGCTGATGCTTGTGGAACCTCCCGGATGGCAAACAACAGGGCAGGGAGTAACATATCCCAATCCTTCCCATCTTTCTGGACCACTCTTTTTAACATGCATTTTAAAGTTTTATTGAACCTCTCGACTAGGCCATCAGTCTGCGGGTGATAGACGGACGTCCGCAACTGCTTAATCTGGAACAGTTTGCACAAGTCCGCCATCACTTTTGACATAAAAGGGGTGCCCTGGTCCGTCAATATTTCTTTGGGGAACCCAGTTCGGGAAAAGATTTGAAATAGTTCCCTGGCAATGACCTTAGAGGAAGTTTTCCTTAAAGGGACTGCTTCTGGATATCTAGTGGCATAGTCTAGGATGACTAGAATATATTGGTATCCCCTTGCTGACTTCACCAGGGGACCTACGAGATCCATTGCAATTCGTTCAAATGGTACCTCGATAATTGGCAAGGGTACCAGGGGGTTTCTGTAATGGGACACCGGGGCAGTTAACTGGCAAGTCGGACAGGACGCACAATACCTTTTAACCTCGGCCTTTACCCTTGGCCAGTAAAACCGGTCAGTTACCCTGGCCTCTGTTTTTTCTGCCCCCAGGTGTCCTCCCAGTGCATCATTGTGGGCTAGATCGAGAAGCATCCGCCTATAAGGCTGGGGAACCAGCAACTGCTCGACAGTTTCCCCTCGGCTTTCAGCCACTCGATAAACCAAGTTCCCTTTCAATGCAAAGTTAGGAAACCTCTGGTCTGCACCTGGTATTTGTGGGATCCCATCAATAACAGAAACCTGCTCTCTAGCATTGACCAAGGTAAGATCCTGCAATTGAGCCATGCCAAACGCACCCCTGGATACGTCCAGGTCTGGATGCACTGGCCTTGAGGAGGTTTCCCCTTCACTCTCCTCAACCTGGGACTGTGATGGGGAGAGTTCCTCATTATCCTCTCCCAGCATAACCTGTAACGGGGAGACTTCCCCCCCTCAGAGGTCAGCTCGGTCTTGCGACCTGAAACAGAGACAATATCGTCCACATTAACATTTTCTGCAATGTCATTATTAGTGACAGGTACCTCCCCATTAGGGGGTTGTGTTGTGGGGATTTCAGGCCCGGACCCCTCAGACTCTGTCCCTTCGAGGCCGAGGGTCCCCAGTCCCCTTGGTTGTCCAGGCTGTTCACACTGTACCTGGTTCCATAGTTCAAAAAACAGTGGGCAGTCCCGCCCCACTATGACATCATGTATCAAATTTCTTACCACCCCGACTTCTTGTGTCACGGAGGTACCACCATAGGCAACAGTCACTGGCACCAGGGGGTACTCTCTGGTGTCCCCATGGATACATACTACCCGTAGAGTCTTACTTACTGGGCCGAGTCTTCCGATCACCCTGGTATGTACCAGCGTTACCATGCTACCAGAGTCCAGCAGAGCCTTGGCAGGAAGGTGGTTCACCCATAGTTCACATTCAAAGTGTCCGGCTGCTATATCAAGATGGGTGGCACATGCTCTTTGCACTTAAAAAGAGCTTCTCTGAACAGTCCCGCACTCCATAGGCTCTTCCTGGAGTGGGCATTGTGCCCGGGTATGCCCCCAGGACCGACATCGCCAGCACTGTATGTCTCCCATCCTTGGGACAGGAACCAACCTCCATGGTTCTGCTGAAGAAGATACCGGTTTGTGGGTGACAACGTCTGGCGGAGCTTCTCTCCTAGGTGCTGTGGCTGGCCTGGTTGCCCTAGGTGTGGGTTCCCGATGCTTGGCAGGCCCGAGCAGGTCTTCCACCATGGTGTATCTTTCGTCCAACTCTACCAGCTGGTCAGCGGTTGCAGGGTCGCCATGGCTTACCCAGCGCTGTAGGTCATCTGGTAGGGACCGCAGGTACCAGTCCATCACTACCTGTTCCACCATTTGCGGGCCTGTCAGCTTCTCTGGTTGCAGCCATTTTTTCACCAGCTGTACCAGTTCGTGCATCTGGAACCTGGGGGGCCGGTTAGGTTTGTACCTCCAGCGGTGCACCCTCTGAGCCCGGACAGCTGTGGTCACCCCCAGGCGGGCCAAGATCTCTGCCTTCAGACGCTCATAGTCGCTGATGTGCTCAGTTGGAAGGTCAAAGTAGGTTTTTTGCGGGCCACCAGTAAGGAAAGGGGAGATAATGCCAGCCCATTGGTCACGGGGCCACCCCTCTCTCTCCGCTATCCTCTCAAAAGTTGTGAGAAAAGCCTCCACATCATCACTGGGGGTCAGTTTTTGCAAGTAATGGCTGGCTCTCACAGATACTGGGTTGCCAGCGGCAATGACTGCTTGCTCTCGTCCCTGAGCCAAACGCTGTACTGCCTCCTGCAAGACAGCCACCTGTGCTTGAGTGGACTCCTGCTGGGCAGTAAACTGAGCAGCTAGCAACCGTGTGCTTTCTTGTTGTGCCTTTACAGCCTGTGCCAGGGCTTGCTGCTGCTGAGCCATTGCTTCCTCATGGCGACGGTTTGCCTCTACTGAGGCTTGCTGCTGGGTCACAGTGGCTTGCACCAGTGCTTTAATAACCTCCTCCATGCCTGCTGTTTGCAGTGTCTGAGCTGTTTTCACCCAAGACATGCCATAGTTATACTGTCTCTTTAAATGTCAGTTTTTGGTTTTAAACGGCTTTTGCGGCTGCAAAATGCACTCTGCCCGCATCCGAGACACCAGTTGTAAAGTTTGAGGGTTCTAGCTCCACTGGATTGAGTGCACAACCATTTAAAACATAAACAAAAAGGCTTTATTTCAGCAAACTTAAACAGGCTTCCAGCAGCGCATAAATTAAACACAAAATAAAGTCCGCTTTTCTTCAGCACAAAGGAACAAAGTAAGGAAAAAGGCACATACGGTTTTGTGGATGGGTCTTCACCCCAAGGTTTGTAACAGTCCTTAATAGACCTCTCAGCAGCTTTTGGCAGCTTCCAGCAAACTTGCAGCTCCTTCAGACAGGTGCAACCACCAAACTACTCCTCCCCACACTCACCTATTGCTGCTTCCTGTCTCTTAAGGTCTGCTTCTCCTGGGTCTTAACCCTGTGTGTGCTGGAATCCCTTTTGGTCAGGGGTGGGGGCTCTTTTCCACCCGAATATCACTACAGAGCCCCCCAAATTCCGGGTCCCAAATATCTCTCTATTCAACACAGAGAGAACTGCGAGTCAGTCCTCCTGATTTTAGCTATTCCCAGGAATTTCTCACCCGTCTTGGGTGACCCACTGAACATTTCCCAACTTCCCTTAAAGAGACCACAACCCAAATACAGGAGATATATAGCGACTGTCCAGGACCCAACCTTGGCGTCCTGTACACAGGATAAATGAACCCATTGGGAATGTAAAGAAAGGTTTCCCAAAACATAGCCTCTCCAATCATTTCCGCTTATACCATAATAGAGACCCTACCTTGATGTCATTTTGTGGTATTGATTTAGTGGATAATCATTGGAGAGGGGGAAACATGACCCAGAGGGTCTCTATGAATGAGACCCAGTGGATCTACAAAATGAATACTGTGACGGAACCTCAGACCCACACTGTACTTGTGGTCTTCCGTCAGTATACGGCTTCCTCTCAGTCATGAACATAGATATCAAATCCCAGCCGCCGTCATACAAAACTAGCCTTACAGTTTGTATACTGGAAACAACTAACTGCTTTATTAAAACAAACAGACTTTTATACACTTTAGAAGTAGGTCGGTCACTACATGAATATTTACCCAAAACATCACACAATGAATAGCTAACAAGGTACAGCTGACTCATGGCTAATCCCATCTAGACAAGGTTATTATTCACATGCTAATTAGCTCAGCGTACTTAAGTCAGCCTGGAAGCCCAGACTGCCGGCACCAAAGGTAAAACAAGATATAATATACATTATAATAGTGTAAATACTGAGAACCCACCGTAAACAATAGGTGAGCAAATCAGCATGATTTACAATGCGTGGAAGACAGGTGTTTGAGCTGATGACATGCATCTGTTACAAGTCTGACCAACTGAAGCAGTCCAAACCATCAATTTATCTGTCACATAGTTTTTTCACTGTCAGTGACGGTGCGTACCATCACAAATACTTTACACCCTTTAGCTATGAATATTGATATTGATTTAAATTGTTTTATCTCTAATTTCTAGTTTTAATTTTTCTTATCCACATCATCTATTAACTAATTTTAAATGTGCAGTTTTAACATCTATAAACTGGAATAAAATCATTTCAGATTGGGTTTATTATAATAAAATTAATTTTTAAATAATATAATTTTAAACTAAACAACTTGGTCTAATTAAAGTTTTAGGCATAAATGT
The DNA here is from genome assembly GCF_965119305.1 of Pelophylax lessonae. NCBI lineage: Eukaryota > Metazoa > Chordata > Amphibia > Anura > Ranidae > Pelophylax > Pelophylax lessonae. Next base: position 583,987,381 of record NC_138769.1, on the reverse strand, counting down.
TAAAGTTTAGTTTTAGCAAAACAACTTATTGTAAACAGCATCCTCTCTTAATTATTTATTTATTTATTTATTTAAGAATTGGCATTAATATTACCATTCTAGTCTATGGTGTAATCCAGACAGAAATAAGTGGAATAAACGCATATTGCGGTTGGCCGTAGAATGCAGTTTTTTATTTTGCCAAAAAATGACCCCGGCAGGCATCCTTAGTAAAGGACTGAACCTAGCAATCTGTGATGGAATGGGCGGTTCACGAGCCGGAGGAATGTGATTGGATGCTGTGGTGTTTGTAGTCTCTATATAAACTGAATGGAGATGTACGGTCACAGGATCCCCTGATGACGTCAGCACGGCCTGACGAAACGTGCGTCGGGAGCGTGAGACTGTAGACTTCCGGGTTGGCAGAACGCAATCGTGGAACGGTGTTCTATCTACTAAACCAACCGAGATATTGATTGCAATCGAAGGCGGGCTGTTTGTACGATATATAGTAAGTGCAACTTTTATCAATAAAATGTTGGTTGTACTGGCATACTGCACTATGAGAGTCTCCTTTCTATTGCATTTATATGTCCTCTAAATTGGAGTCCCATCAATACTTGGTCATACATCTTTACTGGTGAGAGGAAAGATATGTGGATGACCCGGATTCATTGTGGATACCAATGTTTATTGTGACCCCTTATAATCAAGGGGTCATATCCTTCTGGTAAGGAGTGTTTATTAAGAGCACTGGGTGAAGGTGAAGGTTTAACATCACTTCTATCAAGTCTATGATTTTAAACATTGCTGCGATTAACTACATAATCACCTTGATTTTTTAAGCACTAAAAGGACTTTTACTTATTTATCTATTTATGCATTTATGCTGGGTTGGGCTTTGATCTATTTTTGTGGCTCTCCATTTGCTACTGATGTTATTAAGCACTGTTGGACTGTTTTCATATAAGTTTTTACCTATTTATATGCACCCAAGCACTTTTTGTGAATATCGTTGTTGAGTGCAATATATACCCTCATTTTTCACATTTATCACGTCAACACGTTGCTTGTGTGATGCTTGCAGTGCGGAAGGCATTCCCACATATTATATATTCACATATTTATTTATTTATATATATATTATTTTTTACTTTGTATTCTCGATTATTAGAAGGTTTAGCACACTATTAATTTGTGTACAAACCCCCACTTGCGCAGTTCTTTTTGGTATACTACCATTTCTTTTTAAAACGATAAATGCAATGTGATTTGTAGCTCAATAATGAAATTAAAAATAAAGCAAGATTACATTTTCCCCAGTTAAAGTAGAAACCATAGATAAGTGTTCTATATAAACAGACCACAATTTCCTGTGAATTGCGCAGCTAACAGTCACCCCACTGCAGATGGGGCGAGAATAGGCTAAGCAAAATGGTAGACTAATATGCTAATATGCGCTAAATCTGATATTAATAAAAATGTATAAAAACAAAAATCAGCTTTTTAGAGAAAAATCTACTATGGTTCATACGGCTGGGATTGTAATCTTATTACCCTTAAATATGCAATATAAAACATATAAGGAAGGAAATAAACAATTGTTAAATGATAATCAAATAAACAGCAAGGTATATTTACTACACTTAAGATGGCTGCTAACTTAAATGGTCGTTACCAGAGTCCTTAAGATGGCTGCCTTCCCAAAATGGTGGCTAGTTAGGGAGGAGTTTCTTTTGGCATCCTTCAAAGTTTCAGATAAATGATGGAGCAAGATGGAGTATGTATAGATGAGTATATAGATGGAGGTGAGTAGCGTGTGTGTTGTAGGTGTAATGGATGTTCTCAGTAATGTCCTATTACATCTGGGGTCTCCTTTTTATATTGTACCCTTTGACCTCTGACTAGTGAAGATCATCAAATCATTTGACCAGGTCATTTGCTGTCAGACATTGCGTCTAGGATTGGAGGATTTATAGCGGTCATAAAAACTTAAACACAAACTTTTCTAAAATGAGGTAATTAGTTCAACTTAAGTAAGATTATTATTTAGCAAGAATATAAACCCAAAATATGGTATACAGACCATTTCTAAATATGTATTTTACATAATATAATGACATAATTATTGCTAATATTTTCTCACACATGATTATAATGTATCTTTAAAAATATAGTTTAAATGAGTCTGATGAATACACTGAACTATTGTCCATTGTTAAACACAGATAAGAGTACAAGCGAGACTGGCCATCAGTGACTGTTGGTGTCTGGCTAAAATTACCCTTATCTGATAAGATGTAAAAAGGCCTCTTATTTATTACCAAAAAAAAAAAAACAGAAATATCTGCTGAAATTATAAGACCCTATTGTAAGAGAAATTTTGTTTAACAAGTACATATGAACTTTCCATCACCCCTAATAAGATGGAAGCTGTGCTGTTCAAAATCTCTATATAGGACTGAATACACATAGCTTTTTAAAATACCCTTTTTCTTTTATTTAATCACCCCAATAATCCTGACAGTACATGTCCCCCAGGTCAGTACCCGGACCCCCATACACTTTTTTTGGGGGGGAATTACTTGCATTTAAGTCTTTAAAATGAGGACTTTTGATTTTTGATGTTCAAGTCCTATAGACTTCAATGGAGTTCGATTGTTGGAACAAACGTTTCTCCCATTCGCGGTGTTCTTGTGCAAACCGAACAGGGGGGTGTTCGGCCCATCACTATTGGTAACCTTCTGACAATGCACTATGTTACATCACAATTTGATACATTTTTCCTGACATCTCTTCCAAGTGGGGCCATTTGTTTTTAAGGTGTACTTTTTAAACTGCAACAGTTTTCATATTCCTAATGATAAGTACTGGTTAGTTGTTACAGAGACTCTCCATGAAAAGGGTTTAACTGATTTATGGATTCCTTGGCAGTGATGCCCCATGCCAAACATTAAATTGCAGAACTATGATTATAGATTGTAGTATTTAACAAAGGCCCTAAAAATTATCCAGTCAGCAGTGCTTTTCATTGTCTTTTGTGTACTAACAGACAGTCCCTGCCTGCACATACAGTGCCTTAAAAAGGTATTCACACCCCTTGAAATTTTCCACATTTTGTCATGTTACAAAAATGTAAATGTATTTTATTAGAATTTTATGTGATGGACCATCACAAAGTGGCACATCATTGTTAAGTGGAAAGAAAATGATAAATTATTTCCAAAATGTTTTACATATAAATGTGTTCATTGTAATTTGTGTTCAGCCCCCCTGAGTCAATACTTTGTAGAACCACCTTTCACTGCAATTACAGCTGCAAGTCTTTTTGGGTATGTCTCTACCAGCTTTGCACATCTAGAGAGTAACATTTTTGCCCATTCTTTGCAAAATAGCTCAAGCTCTGTCAGATTGGATGCAGAGTGTCTGTGAAACGCAATTTTCAAGTCTTATAAAGAGGTGAACCTATGCGCTACCACACTTGTATAAAGTACTCGAAACCCATACTTGAGTAAAAGTACAAGTGCTCGATCAAAAAGTGACTTGAGTAGAAGTGGAAGTGCTCAATCAAAACGTGACTTGAAGTACTAAAGTATTCAACATTTTTGTACTTAAGTATTGCAAGTAGTTTTTTTAAAAAATTTTGCTACTCAAGTACTGAAAGTAAAAGTACCAGTAGTTTTTTTTTTTTTTTTCAAAATGCAGTTTATTGAAAGAAAACATATACAAGCAGTTACTGCAACATCGGATAATAGAACAGAACAAGGTAACACACTGTGTAGCAGAGAATAAAGACATTGGTGAGTTTCAGCAACAAGTTAAGCAATTACCAAGGGAAACATAGTACAATACCCGACCCCAGGGACACTGCCCAAGGGGCTGGTAATCATAAGTGGTATCTATCAAAAGAAAAATCCAGCAGCATACTCTTGTGGGGAAGTAGCAGTTATGACTGGCCAATGCAGGTACGGGAGTCCTCCAACCATAGGCCCCAAACCCGCTCGAATTTCTTGGGGCAGTCTTTGTGTATATATATTAACCATTTATATGGAAGGGTAGAGTTAACGTCCGCCATCCAAAGACGGAGAGTAGGGGGCTGTGCACGCATCCACAGTTTGGCTATGAGCTTACGGGCATGGAAGAGCGTTTCATGGAGGAAGGTGGTCAGGAACTTGTCAGCCACGTCATCTGGAAAAAGGCCCAAGACACATTGCTTGATATCCAGTTGAAGTGGGGACCCCATATGATCATGTAGAAAGGTGATGACCTGTAGCCAAAAAGTTTGCACCACAGGGCATGACCATAATAAATGCGTGAATGTGCCTAAATGTATGTGACAGCGGGGGCAGTCAGTATCCCCTCCTCCTGGTATTTTGCTAGGCGAATAGGGGTAAGATAAGACCTGTGGAGGATATACAGTTGCATCATACAGTCTGACAGTTTGGGGGAGGAAAGTTTGGGACTGTCCAGTATTGCATCCCAGTCTGAGTCGTCCAGTTGAGGGACATCAGAGCTCCATTTACGTTGTAGGTTCTCCACCACCCGCTCAACAGCTCGGGATCGCAGCTCTAAATACATTGCTGAGATTAATTTAGACGAATCATCACCCATAAGGATAGTAAGAGACGAGGCCTCAGGCAGATCCGGGAAGCCAGCGGGAAATTGGGCCAAGAGGGCATGACATAGCTGGAGGTATCCAAAATAGAAATGGGCCGGGAGATCAAAGCTGGCAGCCAGGGATTGAAAGGAGCGAACCTCCATGTCTCGCACCACCTGGTGTAGAAAGAGCACCCCTCTCGACGCCCGCATCTCAGAAGCGGGCAAGGAGCACAACTCAGGCAGACCGGCGTTATACCATAAAGCAATATAAGCGTGGAACCGTGCCAGACCCAAACATTTAACCGACAGCTCCCAGATGTGTCTATGCAGGGAAACCGGCGGAGTAGAGGCGATCGCCGCCATGGACGAGCCCCGGCTCCGCAGCACCACCTGTAGTGGGGAATGAGAGGCCTGAGATGGGTCAGTACACACCAACGCACGGTAGCGTTCAGCCTTTGAGCCATGAAAATAGTGAAAATGTGAAAGTTGCCCCGCCAGGAAGTAGGTGCGGAAATCAGGCACCGCCATACCCCCTCGCGTGGTGGGTTTTTAAGCATCTGCCAGGCCAGCTTGTGTCGGCTACGGCCCCAAATAAAAGAGTTAAGAATAGCATCAATCACCTTGAACAGTTTCAAAGGGATGAATATGGGGGAATGCCAAAAAACATAGAGGAATTTGGGGAGTATGACCATTTTGATTAAGTTCACCCTACCCATAACACCCAAGGGGAGTTTAGACCATGTCTGCACACGTTGTTTTAGTAGTGGAATAAGAGGTTCCACATTGTCAGCAATGTAGTCCGCCGTCGTTCTAGTAACCGTAATCCCAAGGTAGTGGATTTGGGAAACCCTAGCCAACGGCAAGCCGGCAGAAGCAGCAGAGGGAGGGGTCCAGGGGCAATATCTGAGACTTATCCCAGTTAATCCGAAGCCCCGAGTGGCGACCAAATTCGGTGATGGATTGGAGAGCCACTTGGAGGGACGGGCCGGTATCCGCTAAGTAGAGCAACATATCGTCTGCGTACAGTCCCACCTTTTCCGTCAGGGAACCCGCTTGCAGACCAAGCATGCCCGGTGAGCCCGGAGGGCAATGGCTAAAGGTTCCACCGCTAAGGCGTAGAGCAACGGAGACAGCAGGCAACCCTGACATGTTCAGCGGCCTAGGGGAAAAGGAAAAAGGACAACCATCCATTAACTGCGATTCTGGCAACCGGGCGGTAATACAGTAAGCGTACCCATTGGATAAAGGAAGGGCCGAATCCGAAGCTCTGCAGGCATTCCCACAAGTAACTCCATTCAACAGAGTCAAAGGCCTTGGCGGCGTCTAATGAGACCACCGCCCTGGCCCCCATGTGTTCGTGTTGGGCCTGAATATTAAGATAAAGCCGTCTGGTATCATGGCCGTATTCTTGCCAGGCATGAACCCCGTCTGGTCTGAGTGTACGAGCGAAAGAATAGAGTGCGCAAGGCGGCGGGCGAGCACCTTAGCTAGAATTTTAATGTCTGCTTGTAAAAGGGATATCGGACGGTACGAATCTGGAAGGCGGGGATCCTTCCCAGGTTTGGGGAGAACTATGATCGTAGCCTCACGCATGGAACCGGGTAGAGTTTCCACCTCGAAGGCATGTGTGTAAGTCGCTAACAAAGCTGGCGCCAATATTTCAGCATAAGAGGCATAGAAATCCAGGGGAAGGCCGTCCGAACCCGGCGCCTTCACCAAGGTCAAAGAGGCAATTGCATCAACAATCTCGTTCACAGTCAGAGGAGCCTCCAAGGCGGCCCGCTGAGACGCGGACAACTGTGAGAACTCCACAGCTCGAAGAAACTCCCGGGTTTCAGGGCCAGTCACAGTGGTTTGGGAGGCATAGAGCGCTTCGTAGTATGAGCGGAACAGCTGCGCTACCCCTGCCGGATCAGTAACCTCCGCGCCGTCCACCCCTACCAAAGACACCACCACCGGAGGCGTAAATTCCTGATGCGCCAAATAGGCCAGGAGCTTGCCCGCCCTTTCCCCCTGCTCAAAGATCCGCTGTTTGCAAAATTAGAGCTTGCGCTTGGCCGCTTCATAATGAAGTTGATCGACTACTCTAGTGTGGGATTTGAGTTCGGACACACGAGTCGGGGACGGGTCCACGGCACATTCCTCAGTCAGCTCAGTAAGGCGTGTAAGGGCTTGCTGAAGGACAGTTTTAGAGGAGGCTTTCAGACGATTAATGCATCTGCTCAAGGTAGAACGGGCATGTAATTTAAAAGACTCCCAAACATGCGCCGCGGAAGCCGACCCCTCATTGGCGCGCAAGAAGTAAACCCATTCCTGTGCTACATCAGGTTGGTCCGCCAGAGTCCGAAGCCAGAAGGGGTGAAGTCACCACGGACGCGGCACGGTAGGAGGGGCCAGATCCTGATAAACCCAGTAGGGAGCGTGATCGGACAGAGAGCGCGGATGAAACCCAGCGGACCCCAGCAATGGAAGCAACTGTGCCGAAATCACAATAAAATCAATGCGAGAGAACGACGAGTGAGTGGTGGAGAAACACGAATAGGCCCTTGTATCAGGATGGAGATGACGCCACGTATCAATTAGTGCAAAGTCCCTGAACAATCTGTACAGTCGAGTAGTGTCTGGGACAGTGGGATTCGGAGGCGGGGACATACGGTCAAGGGCCGGGTGCAAGACCATATTAAAGTCCCCCATCCACACAGCGGGGACGGTAGGGTGCTGAGCCATAAAGGCCACTCCCGCAACCACCACCTCAGCGCTGTATGGGGGGGGCATAGCAGGCCAGTAGGAGATATGGTGTAGAGTAGATGAGGACATGCAAAAAAACAAACCTGCCCTGTGGATCAGTGTGTGCCTTCAGAAGGGAAAAGTGAATCGTCTTAGCCACTAGAATAGAGACCCCTCTGGAATGGGATGTGTAAACAGCATGATAGGCCCAGCCCACCCAAGGCCGGCGCAGGGCCAGGGGGAGGTGACCTGTGGCGTGGGTCTCTGTCAAAACCGCCACATCCGCTCGGTACGATTTAAGACACTGGAAGATCGCGGATCTCTTAATCTTGTCCCTCAAGCCGCGAACATTCCACGTGAGGAATCGTAAGGGGCTCATGTCAATGAGAAATAAATAAAGAACCGGATGGGCATCAGCAGAACTCTGGGGATACAGGACACTGGCCAGTCATATTGGATAACATACCACAGAGATAAAACAGTAAGTACACAGGTCAAAAAAGTATCAAAAGAAGCATAAAGCAACATCTCAGTAAAACACATATGAAAGTCAAAGAACAATCCCAACATTTCCCCCACCCCGCTCTCCGCCCCCCCCCCCAACCTGGCGGGAGCATGTACCCAAAACCAAGTGCAGAGAGAAAAATAGAGGCAGTGAACAACCCAGTACACCAGGAGGGTGAACCAGGACCCTAGCAGTGACATACAAAAAACATGGAGCAACTCTGCAGTGCGTTTTGCGAATGCTAGAGGCGACCTAACCCTGGTTAAGAAGTCTGGAGTAGGAACCCATAGGAAAAAAATAAGGATGACAAAGAAAATGTAAGTGAACTCGCCATGCATGTCAGTAAAGACAACCTGCGGCTCACGCAATGGGTCAAAGTAAGGGAAGAAAAGGAAACCCCCTGTAAAGGAAAGCAATGAGACCCAGCGTGCAACAGGAGGGCCACAAAACAGCTGCATCATAGACAATAATCAATTTGAAGCATGTACTGTAAAGGCACCTCTAAACAGTAAAATAGGACATAGCTAAAATATACGAAAAATAAGAGGAGGAGGGGGAAATAAATCAAAGCAAACAGGTATAAAAATGATACACACATTATTAGTCGTGGTGCCCACAAACTAAAAGGGGGATGAGTAGAAAAACCCAAGTATGGGACGCCATGTGAGACGTCGGGAGCCCTGCGCCCCCTAAGGACGACATCCAGGAGGACAGTAGTTCAGCAAGCAGGGGGTATCAGCAGAAGAATCAGCAGCAAGGCTCACGATGCCATGGAGTCCCGTGAGTAGGAGGATAGCAGCAGCGCAGGTTAGAGATTCAGTTCAAAATTCAGTGGCGACCTTGCGCCGTGTACTGGTCAAGCCATGCTGACGCCAGCGCCGGATCCTCATAAAATTGAGCCTTGCCATCGCAAATCACCCGAAGGCACGCAGGAAACAATATAGCATACTTCAGATTATGGATACGGAGCCGTTTCTTAACATCTGCGAATTTAGATCTTTGCTTTTGAACCTCAATGGAGAAGTCGGGGAACACCATTATAGACACGTTGAGGAAGGGGAGGTTCCCACGTTCCCTAGTCAGGCACAGGACTTTATCCCTGTCACTGTAGTTCAATTGCTTGTCAATGAAAGTCCGTGCTGGGGCTCCCTCCGGAGGGCGGCGGGCGGGCATACGATGCGCCCTCTCCACTGCAAATGTAGTGGAAAAGGCCTCCCTGCCATACGTGGAGACAAGCAGGTTCTCCAAAAAAGTGGGGGGGGGGGGTCGGTCCCCTCAGCACCCTCCGGCAATCCCACAAAACAGAGGTTGCAGCATCTAGCTCTGTTTTCCAAGTCATCCTGCTTCTGGGCAAGTTGCTGGAGCTAACGCTGAAGAGACTCTGTGGTGTGCTGCAGGGGGAGGATGACATCCTCTGCCTGACTAATCCTGGCCTCAGTGTCCGTGACTCGATCCCTGAGTTTGGACATGTCCTGTCTGATCAGGGATACATCAACTTTGACCTCCTCAATCTTGGCCGTTAACGTGGTCTGACAGGTGGAAACAGCATCGAGTACCTTGTTTAAGTCCGCAGCAGTCACTGGCGCGGGAGGCTCGGCGCCATCTTGAGCAGAGGGGCCTGGATCCTGTCGGCGGAACTTGTCCAGCGAAGCCGCGGCGGCAGCTGCAGACTTTTTCGGCGGAGACATGGCTCGGGGGTGTGCGGGAACGAAGCACGCAGGGTCGGTGAGTAGAGGAGATCGTGGGCACCCAGGATAGTCAGAGTCGGATCAGCCGATTGTGGAGCGAGGCACACAAGCGACCTACTCAATTGCCGTCCAGGCCACGCCCCAGTACCAGTAGTTTTAAAAAAAAAATTGCTACTCAAGTACTGAAAGTAAAAGTACAAGTACTGTGTTATGTAGTTAATAAAGAAAGAAGTCAAAAGTTTGAACATCATATTGTTTTTTATTATTTCAAATGATTAACCTAAAGGACAATCACAATTCCTTTGGCTGTAACTTTTTGTAAACAAAAACAGATAAAGTATGTCCCTCCCTTCCCCCTTTAAAGCATCCCTCCTTCTCTTCCCTGCATGTTTATTTTTTTCTCTTATTGGTGCGCAAAATCATATATAAACCAATGTGATATACAACAATATATTCCGATAATTAAATAAAGGAAGAGTGTATGAAATCAAAGTCAATAAAAAGTCCATATATATAATGCCATAATGCCATGATACCATATATATGTGACAAAACAAGATGAATATATTTTCAAATGTGCAGGAATCAAACAGGTGCTATGCCAAATAATAGGTGCAGACTCCGAGTCCCACCACCTTGTGGATTTCCCCCTTACCCGGCGGATGAAGGTAAGTGCAAAATAATATCCAAATAGACTCTTCCAGTGAAACAAAACTGCAAAACCTGTGCTCTCAACTTCCAGTGAAATAAGCAAAATCAGCCTCTTACCTGAAAAAAGGTCTATGAACGCTTGTGACTCTCCCTGGTTGGGGGAGGTTCTCTTCCCCTTAACAGCAGATATGTAGACCATTTTATTTATACATACAGTATCATTTATTTTCATATGCGCTGATTTACACATGACATTATACACATTTTTTTGAACTTCATGAAACCTGCCATCTACTGTTCTGGCAGTGGTAATTTTTATAATTGTAACGAGTAACTATGCAGCACAAAAAAAAAATATCGGAGTAGAAGTATTGAAATCATCGAAAAAATGTAGTGAAGTAAAAGTGGAAGTAGGAGAAAAAAATTCTACTCCAGGAAAGTACAGATACCGCCTTTCGGTACTTAAGTACAGTAGTGAAGTAGTTCTACTTAGTTACTATACATCTCTGTGTGCGACCAATAGAAAAAAGGAAATCGGAAATAAGGAGAGGAACTAGTAATGTAATGGTACCCCAGAAATCTGCGGCTAATTCGGTAGTGTCACCACATACAAAAATTGTTAAAAGGAAGGAGAGAATCAGCGCAAGATGTCTAAAATTGGTGGACAATAAAACACTGATACATGAATAAAAACTTAGACAATAATGATCTTCTAAAAAACTACAATATAATGTATAAGGTGCCAAAGTGATCAATCAGGTGCTTATGTGCCGAATAAATATAGATAATAATAGAAGTGATGATGCTTAATCACAATAAATTATTAAAGTGGTATAAAATGAAAGATGTAGTTGTAAAAAATGATGATAAAGTACAGCTTAATGATTGCTGTATAAAAAAGTGAACCACTACAACCTTAAGTTGCACAGTGAATATCTAGGACGAACTGAATCAGGTGCCAGTGATGATATCAATAACAAAAGTGACAGTGAATCCACTTGAAGTGCTAAATAAATAAATAAATGCTGTAAACAGCACTAATGAATAAATTACAAAATTGCAAAGTCCCAAAATAAGTGCAAAAAGTGCAAAAAATGCCAAAAATTACAATAATATAAAGTTCATGTGTGATGGAGTGACACAGGACACTTCCAGTGACAACCCGGTGTGGACTTTCGTGAGCTTGGAATCCACAAACAAGTGTCACCGGAAGTGACGTCACCACGGCTTCTCCCGACGCGTTGCGTCACAATCTCACTTGACTTTATCAAGGGTCATGTGAGATTGTGACGCAACGCATCGGGAGAAGCCGTGGTGAAGTCACTTCTGGTCTACGGCCGAGACCGGAAGTATCGGAAGTATTGAGCACATATGTGGCTGTATAACACTTTGTTTGCAATATTGTTCTATAAATGTTCTCCCCAAGAGCTTGCAGTTTTATAGCTGGATCTCATGTATATTCCTATACGCACTGGCTTAATACAATGCAAATAAAGTAATACAGTGTGGAATTACTAATATGATGAGTTTTATGTATAGATTGAAAGAAAAAACAATATACTCTAAATGTGCTGTCATTCAACTCTTTATTATCATGCTGATCTCATTTAAACAACATCATAGATGAAATAGTATTCAATGCAGCAAGCTTGTTTCTCTTCAAAAATGCCTTAGAAAGGGTTCTTTGATTAGACGTTCTAAAAGAAGCAAAAAAAAAAAAAGGGATTATGTGTTTGTTAGTCAATTCACTGAATTGCTGTAAATATAGTGCAATAATTAGCATACTGAATATACCCAACTATACAGCCAGCAGTAGATTTCTTCTAGTTAAAGTAGTAATAAAGGAAAACATTTTTTTTTTTTTTTTTTAATTTTGGATAGAGTGAGGGTTATAACCCCTATCAGGTTTATTTTTGCCATCTGTATCCCATTGGGGAGATTTCCCTTCACTTCCTGTCCCATAGCCAAAACAGAAAGTGCAAAATAAAGTGGCTCTAAAGGCATGCATTTTTTTTTTACCTGCATTCCTAATGCATTTGCATTGGGATACAAAAACCTTCCATGATCAGCTATCCCCAGCTCCCCTTAAATACTTACCTGGTTCCTCTTTCAATCCAGCGCAGTGCCCGTCTACAGCAGTGCTTGTCTTCAATCCCTCTCTCTCACAGGCACAGAGACAGCAAAACACATGAGCAGAGGGCAGAGGTGAGCCATGCTGTGTGTGTCTATAGATGCACACAACCCTGCTCAGGGCGAGCTTGCATGAGTACCCCCATAGCAAGGGGCTTGCTAAAAGGGCATTCAGAGAAGAGGAGGAACAGAAAGCGCCAGCTGGGGACCCAAGAAGAGTAAGTTCAGGGCTGCATTGTGCAATACCATAAGTATAAAATGTTTATTTTTTTAATTTAAAAAAATATGAACACTTTAAGGGCTCTTTCACACGGGCGGTCCGATCAGATCCGCCTGTCAGTTTTTTAGGCAGATCTGATCGGATCCTCCATGCAGCGCTACGGGGCAGCGGATGTCAGCGGAGACACCTCTGCTGACACCCACTGCCATCCGTATCCGATCCTGTCTGTGAAATCTGGATGGATGGAAACCCTATTTTTCCATCCGTTCAGGGATCGGATCAGATGAGAGCGGACAGGCGGTTCCTCTTTCAATCCAGCGCAGTGCCCGTCTACAGCAGCGCTTGTCTTCAATCCCTCTCTCTCACAGGCACAGAGACAGCAAAACACATGAGCAGAGGGCAGAGATGAGCCATGCTGTGTGTGTCTATAGATGCACACAACCCTGCTCAGGGCGAGCTTGCATGAGTACCCCCCTAGCAAGGGGCTTGCTAAAAGGGCATTCAGAGAAGAGGAGGAACAGAAAGCACCAGCTGGGGACCCAAGAAGAGTAAGTTCAGGGCTGCATTGTGCAATACCATAAGTCCCCGTTCACACTGGGGCGACCTGTGAGGCGACCTGGTCGGCTCACAGGTCGCCGTAGGTCGCCTTCCATAGGGAAGCTGCGGACCCGTTCTAATAGGAGCAACACAAGTCGCTCCGACTTAGAAAAAGGGTCCGGAGCTTCTTTGGGGCGACCCGGAGCGACCGTCACAGACTTCAATGTTATGAAGTCCATGGCGGCCGCTCCGAGGTCGCCCCTGGAAGTCGGATCGCCCCAGTGTGAACAGGGCCTAAGTATAAAATGTTTATTTTTTTAATTTTAAAAAATATAAACACTTTAACCTCCCTGGCGGTATGATTATGTCAGGAATTACATACCAAAAGCGGTACAATTGTTTTCATGGAAATTTGGCGTTATGTATTATAGGCCTACAATTCTTAGTAATTACTGACTTAAACCTGACCAAAACAAGACTCTAGTAGACATCCCAGATGTGATAAATTTGAAACACAAACGCATGAATTATAATCGAATCAATAATATTATTTTATTATTTAATATATAATATATATAATAAAATTATATTATTGATTAGATTATAATTCACGCATTATATATTATATATAGATATATGTGTATATATATATATATATATATATATATATATATATATATATATATATATATAATATATAATATATAATGCATTAATTATAATTGAATCAATAATATAATTTTATATATATATATGTGTGTGTGTGCATATATATATATATATATATATATATACATATATATATGCATATATATATACCGGTATATATATGCGCATATATATATATATATATATATATGCATATATATATATGCATATATATATATATGCATATATATATATATATATATATATATATATATATATATATATAATATAAAATGTGTTTTGTGTTTTGTGCAACGTTTTTTTTTTTTTTTTTTTTTAATTTCCCTCCCTAGTTCCGCTCCCATGCAGCATTGCTGCTGCAGGGAACGGAACTAGGAAGTGATCAGACCGACGGAGGGACGGAGGAGCGGCGGGACTCTCGGCTGGCGATCTCAGCAATGAGAGATCATCGCTGGATCGCCAGGATAAGGTAAGAGAACACCGCTGCGCTCTCTGCAATCCACCCCGAGCGTGACTTGGGGTTACCGATCCTGCAATGAAAAATCAACCCCGAGTCACGCTCGGGATTACCGCCTAGGAGGTTAAGGGCTCTTTCACACGGGTGGTCCGATCAGATCCGCCTGTCAGTTTTTTAGGCAGATCTGATCGGATCCTCCATGCAGCGCTACGGGGCAGCGGATGTCAGCGGAGACACCTCCGCTGACACCCGCTGCTATCCGTATCCGATCCTGTCCGTGAAATCTGGACGGATGGAAACCCTATTTTTCCATCCGTTCAGGGATCAGATCGGATGAGAGCGGACAGGCGGTCCGCTCTCATCCGATCCCCCATAGAGAGCAGCGGGAGCTGTGACACCTCCCTCTCCGCACTGCAAGCGGAGATGGAGCTGTCATCCGCCGGCTCAGCGGGGATCGACGGATCGATCCTCGCTGAGCAGAACGGATCCGCCTATGGAGGCGGACCGTGTGAAAGAGCCCTAAGGGAATCCATTGCCCCCTTGAACTAGTGTCCCCATTGGAAGACTTCTCCTTTATTACTATTCTAGGGACCACCTAAAATTTGTGATTTTCCTTTTCTTTCACTTTCAGTGATAAGATAACAGTAAATAGGACAAATAGGGAGGGTGAATCTCTGTAACGGCTGGCACAGATGGCAAATAAATCTGACAGGGGTTCTAATCCCTCTCCATTTAACTTAAAAGAAAAAAGTTTTACCTGCAGTTATACGTTAAGTTCTCCCCTACAAATAGTGCAAGCTCTCCCTTGACAACTTAAGTACCTCTCTGTTTTACAATTCTAATAATGGTTCATTTACCTATTTATAAATAGTGACAGATTAATGAACCAGTAAGAGCCCATTCAGACTAGCGCGACTTGTCAGGCGACTTGTCAGCCTGACAAGTCGCGCTCGGTCGCGGTCCATTGAGTAGTACAGGACCCGTTCTAATAGGAGCGACACAAGTCGCTCCGACTTAGAAAAAGGGTCCTGTACTACTTTGGGGCGACCTCGAAGCGACTTGCATAGACTTCCATTATGTGAAGTCCCTGCAAGTCGCTCCGAAGTCGTGGTGCACGGGACTGACAAGTCGCCTCCCCAAGTCGTGCAGAGTCGTGTCGCGCTATTCTGAATGGGCTCTTAAGGCAGTAGCATGTGGAAGCTCTTTCTGCTAGTGATTTCATGCCAGTTTTATTCACACAATGCTGCATGCGTAACAGGGTCAGGGGGATTCCTATGTGAAATGCAGCAATCAACTAGTAAAAAATTTCTACAAGGTCACCCTTATTGAAATTATTGGTTAGAAACACCTGTGTGACCCAGCTCTAAATCACAGAACAGTTCAGATTATTTTTCTTTAGGTAGAGACAGATGGAAGCAAAACATTGTAGTTTTTACTGAATACTCCACGAGTTCATTAGCTTATTTGCATGTGACAACACTTGAATTGATTTTTGCTGAGCTGTGCAAAGTAAAGTAAAAGGCCCGGGTATTTATCTGGGAAGGTCATATTGGTGACTTACGCTGTTGATCCAGGAGATGTAGGCAGACACTCTGGTGAACACGGATGGTTTCTGGAAATAGTTGCATCCAAGAGAGGATCCAAAGCTGACAATGCCATGGACTTGGTACACACCATTGATGGCACAGTTCAGGGGTCCACCGGAATCACCCTGAAATTGTAAGAAAATATGTAAAATGTTGCTGAAATCACTATAATCACTTGTTTCATAATTTACTTTAAAGAAGGCATGGTGTTTAGTATCCTCATTATTTGGCAATATATAGCAGGCTGACAATATGCTGTACAAAGGGGGTAAATGTTTTTTCAAGATCTCAAAATGACTTGTATTTATAGGAGCATCCATATCAAGTTCATATAATGAAACTGCTGCATGCACACTTTAGTTAGAGTAGAGCATTCAGTAATTATGACTTTACAAATTAAGTAGCAATATAATTGTGATGAATATAAATATAAATTGATAAAATTCCATATATTGTAAGAAATGTAGGGAAGTTTAGCAGTAAGTCTCATGATGAATGATGTGTTTCTGTTCTTTTTGTAAGATTGCTAAAACCTGAAAGCAGAGGTGTCCTAGCTGCTCTATCCTTGTATATTATATCACAGTTATCCTTGTATGTATAAATAAATTCATTGTGATCTCACAGATTATAAAGTGACATGGAATTTTGTTTCCACTCTATAGATAAAGAATTATAGAAATAATATTATTTCTGATAATGATCATAATAGCAACAATAGTTAAACTGGGGATATATAGAAACTTAGTATAAAAACGTTATAAAAAAAATTTAAAAAAAACTCACATTGCAAGATGCCTTGACTCCGTCACCACCAGAACAGATCATATTGGTCTTAACAGTGCTGCCCCACCAGGCGCTCAAGGAGCAGGTAGAGTAGGCAATCGTGGGCAGAGTGACCTGCTGGAGGATGCTGGGCAGAGAACCACCAGCTGCAGACAAAGAAAGGTTTGCATTACAGCCATTGCAAAGATAAAACTTATGTCCAGTGATTGGTAAACCAGAAGAACAAGTGATTCCCCGGTTCAATCATCCTAATGTACTATTTCGATTTTTAGATAACTAATTATATTCATTCTAATGTTCATTTCATATCTGATCTTATATGGCTCATTTAATACGCCTCACAATATCTTTATAGGGTAGTTATTTCTCACATTTACACTTATACTATGAATTTTCTGTACTATGTTCTTTCAACAACCCAGCTTAACATTTCCTTTGTTGAATTGTACTCTAATTTTGTGCCTTTTACTACCATCTACAATGCGTTTTTCTTAATGTACTATATTTACTTGAACCACAAATTTATACTAAAAAAAAAAGTTTGTAAACAAAAAAGAACAAGTGATTCACAAATGTTGTCTAATCTGCAGGGATCATGCAATAATTCAGTAGTTCAGGCAATCTTGAATTCTAAATTGTATGATTCCCTGCAGACTGTTCAAATCTGCATACATAAATGCAAGTGAGTCAAAAATATTGCAGTTTGCCTGGTAACTAGTTGATTCTCTCTCTGCTAGTAATACTTTCACAGAAGAGTCAATGGGGTTGAATCACTAAAGGCAAATAGTTTATGCACTTTGCAAAGTGTACTTGCACTTTTCAAGTGCAGTTGCTCCAGAGCTTAGTAAATGAGGTAAAGCTTCACTTTGCAAAGAACACCCAATTATGTGCAAGGAAAATGTAATAAAAAACTGCATTTTTGCTTGCACATAATTGGATGATGGAAGTCAGAAGAGCTTCTGCTTATTTACTAAGCTCTGGAGCAACTGCACTTGCAGAGTGCATTTGCACTTTGCAAAGTGCACAGTCTATTTGCCTTTAGTAAATCAACCCCTATGATTATACAGTACACTAGCTTAATGGGTTAGTGGTGTGTCAAGCCAATTACAAAGTTGTGCATGTAATCTCTGATAGCCAGGTTTGCATTCATTAACAACAAATGTAACAACACATGCATTTTTAAAAAATTCAAAACAGGCTCACATTATAGAACTTGCCAGTGGCTTACTTGATATTTCTGTAGCACTACTTCCAATCAGCAGAGGAGATATATTTTGAGTAAAGCTACAATCATATAGCATGTCTGTCTTAAACACACTTTTACACTATTTCTTTTCTGAAATGCGTCTGCACACCACAGTTGGTAACCCCCTACCGACTATTTTAACAGAACTACGTCACTAATCTTCACTATGATGGAATCAATACTTACTGCTGGTTCTTCCCCAGCCAGTGACAACGCAGTTGAAGTTGTTTGCCAGAATGTAGCCATCACTTGGCAGAGAAGCCACTTTCACAGCGGAGTTCAGGGTAGCGCTGGAGGCCAGCCACAGGATAGCGATATCATAGCTATAAATTATACAAAGTAGCAAACATTGACATGAGTGCTTTACACTCACAAAAATAGACAAAACATAATGACATTTGCACAGTCTTCTGTCCATGATAAGAGACAAGACAAAATACTAAGGGCATTGACATATTGGTTAATGGCAGGGGTAAACCTCCCATATAACGCCAATGTACTGAGTGGCAAAGCGGTTAGCACTATGACCTTCCAGAGCTGTGGTCTGGGGCTAAGATTCTATCAGAGAAAATGTATGGAATTTGTTTGCTGGTGTTTCTGATGTTTGCTTGGATTTCCCCCAGGTGCTCTCTTTTCTCTCTACAATCATAAAATATACTTGTAGGTGAATAAGCTTCCACCAAAACTGTCCCTAGGTTTTGTGGGCCTGTACAATTGTGATATAAATGCTAGACTGAGAACTTTTTGGAGATATGTGAATCATTCTATGGTTTTAAAATAAACTCTTAAGCATTTCCAAGCAAGAAGCGAGATTTTTATGTAGGACAGGACTGGCCATAGGCAACTCAAAATTTGGCCGATTCAGCCAGAAGAGATTTTATCCATGGGTGGCTCTACAAGGACCAGCTGGTTGCACAAATGTTGATTTAAAAATCAACTGAGCCAGGTGAAAAGTATTGGCTGAGCAGTGACTGTATCCTATTAGATGCAGTCACTGTTTAGGTAATCAGGCAGCTGCAGGTGTTATGGCTGCTGAATACAGTTTTTGTCAGTGGAAATTCCCCCATCTATTCTGTTTAGCATGTATGGGGAAATCCACTGATTCCCCCCATAGCCTGAATAGGAGAAAATTGAGCTGTGCATGGCTAACGTAATACTAGTATTCCTATTTACTATCAGGAAATTGGAGGTCACAGAGAAGTTTACCAGGTTTGTAAGTGAAAGCAGAGACTATTCATTATGATATTCCAGAGAACTTACAGTAAGTCTATTTAATCTTTTCCACATGGCTTTGTTGCAAAGTCAAGTCCTGCGACTTAAAAGTTCTGAAAATTATAATAGTTGTGGCTAAATTGCAACATGCGTAAGGTATTCTGGGTTATATCACCACCTACAGGTTTCTATTGGCTGCATGTAAGCTATATTGTACATTTAATGGATTAATATGAAATAGAAAGTCTGCTCTAACATGTGCCTCTTCAGCAGAATAGTTGCTGTTTTTAAATGTTTACATTGTACTTAATGCCACCTTATCCACTTTTATGTAAAAGGGCATTTATATGACTGTGAGTAAACAACAGATCTATTGCCATGTTTCAGCTTTTTACCCAGCAGCGACGTTGTTTCTGTTCCAGCTGGCGTGCTTTCTAATTGAAGATACAGAGATGTACTGTTCAGTACCATCACTAGCGCTAAGGCTGTGGTCTCCCAGGGCAACACGGAAGGTTTGAACACTAGGGAAAAATAGAAAGATTAAAGAAAATGAGAGGTGTTTCTAATATTAGACATGTAATGCATTTCGTAGGTAAATAAAAGTTAGTACCTGTAGGAATATCATACATCTATTGCCCTCTCTGCCCCTTGTTAAAGCAGAAAGAGCACAGGAGGAATATGTCGATGATGAGGCTATCGATTGTCAGTGCAGTTACCTCAGACAGAAGTTGTATGGTAAGCTATTTAAATGCTGGCTTGGCAACACCTAAACAAACACTGTTATCTTACCCCATTCAGCTCAAAGTTACAGTGTCTGTATAAAGGGGCTCCCCTCCTACTGTTATTTACCCTCTCAGTGCTCCCCCACAGTTTCTTCCTCCATTGCAGCCAGCACAAGAATCCACAGTATTGGCAGACACTATGGGAAGTGGCGGTGTCACTCTCTCTGTCATGTGACAGTGTTTCTCTTACTGCTAAATATGCCCTTTATTCAGATTAGTACTAAAGTATTTGGACATTCACTGGGGTTACAGCACACATCAGGATAACAGGAAAGTAGATAATGGAGGGATTGGGGAGTCAACCCCCCCCCCCCTTCCCAAATTAGATTCTGTGCAGTGCCAAAGCTAGTGCTGACAGCTGCACTGGGCATCCAAAACAGGAGCCACTCCTGCAGCCTGTCAGTTCAGAGCAAGGGAGGCTGCTCGTCACCTGCTCCACTCACCTGATCCAGCAAAGGGAAGACTTCCCCTACTCTGAACTGCCCTTGTCTGGTTATTGTCATGTGTATTACTGACTTCTGACCCTTCTACTCTTTGTGGTGCGCAGTCTTGACCTCTATACTTTGTGCATTATGCACCTTTGACCCCTTTACTCTGTATGTTTCACACTCCTGACCCCTACTTTCTGTACATTAGGCCCTGTTGTCTCTTGCAGTCTTTGAGATACGCACCTCTGACTGCTAACCCCTGTGCTCTGTGCGATATCCACTGAAGTTTTGTGCCCTTCCTATTGTTAGCTCCGTTTTGCCACAAGCATAATTTGCTGTGGCACACTGTAGTGCGCTGCCTAATTTTTTTTCTCTGGTCCCCAAGGCTGACCCTCCAGGAAAAACACATTTAATTGGCCCTGCAAAAGAACACACCAGAGATGTGTAAGTTTATAAAAGCACCTGAGGCTGCATTTTGCACAGGTGTGTGTGTTAGGGGGTGTTATTTAGGTTTGCAGTACACAAAAAAACTCTAAAATAATTGGGAAGATAGACATGTATATGTTAAGAACATCTGCTCTTTGGTAATCTAAATATATATACAGTGTGTATGTATGTATATATATATATATATATATATATATATATATATACACACACACACACACACACCGTATCTCGAAAAAGTGAGTACACCCCTCACATTTTTGTAAATATTTTATTATATCTTTTCATGTGACAACACTGAAGAAATGACACTTTGCTACAAGACGGCATCACGGTCAGCTGGTGGATGTTAGTGACCTTGCGCTCTTCCACTTTCTGTGTGAGAATGCCCCACAGATGCTCAGTAGGGTTTAGGACTGGAGACATGCTTGGCCAGTCCATCACCTTTACCTTCAGCTTCTTTAGCGAAGCAGTGGTCGTCTTGAAGGTGTGTTTGAGGTCGTTATCATGTTGGAATACTGCCCTGCGGCCCAGTCTCCGAAGGGAGGGGATCATACTCTGCTTCAGTATGTCACAGTACATGTTGGCATTCATGGTTCCCTCAATGAACTGTAGCTCCCCAGTGCTAGCAGCACTCATGCAGCCCCAGACCATGACACTCCCACCCCCATGCTTGACTGTAGGCAAGACACACATGTCTTTGTACTCCTCACCTGGTTGCCGCCACTCACGCTTGACACCATTTGAACCAAATAAGTTTAACTTGGTCTCATCAGACCACAGGACATGGTTCCAGTAATTCATGTCCTTAGTCTGCTTGTCTTCAGCAAACTGTTTGCGGGCTTTTTTGTGCATCGTCTTTAGAGGCTTCCTTCTGGGATGGCAGCCATGCAAACCACTTTTATGCAGTATGCGGCGTATGGTCTGAGCACTTACAGGCTGACCCCACACCCCTTCAACCTCTGCAGCACTCATACGTCTATTTCCCAAAGACAACCTCTGGAGCATGCGCACTCAACTTCTTTGGTCGACCATGGCAAGGCCTGTTCTGAGTGGAACCTATCCTGTTAAACCGCTGTATGGTCTTGACCACCATGCTGCAGCTCAGCTTCAGGGTCTTGGCAATCTTCTAATAGCCTAGACCATCTTCATGTAGAGCAAAATTTCTGTTTTTCAGATTCTCAAAGAGTTCTTTGCCATGAGGAGCCATGTTGAACTACCAGTGACCAGTGACCAAATTTAACATACTTGCTCCCCATTCACACCTGAGACCTTGTAACACTAACAAGTCACATGACACCAGGGAGGGAAAATGACTAATTGGGCCGGTTTTGACAATTTCACTTAGGGGTGTAATCACTTTTGTTGCCAGCGGCTTTGACACTAATGGCTGTGTGGTGAAATATTTTGAGGGGGCAGCAAATTTACACTTTTATACAAGCTGTAAACTCGCAACTTTACATTGTAGCAAAGTGTAATTTCTTCAGTTTTGTCACATAAAAAGATATAATAAAATATTTACAAAAATGTGAGGGGTGTACTCACTTTTGTGAGCTAATATATTATATATATATATATATATATATATATATATATATATATATATATATATATGTATGTGTGTATATATATATATATATATATATATATATATACACACACACACACACACATATATATATATATATATATATATATATATATATATATATATATATATTTTATTGTCTAAGTACATTGATGTAATAATACCTGTCCACGCAGTGAGCAGCAGTCAAGACACGGTTAGCACGGATCAGGGAACCTCCGCAGGTGTGGTACCAGCTGCTGCCAGAGAGGTACTGCAGAGATACCTGAAGGAATTAAATAGCAGAATTATAACTTTGCTGAAAGGTAAAACAAGGGTGGATGTTGCCAGAGAAAGTAATCTGATATAATCTTTACTTTTCTAACCTATTCCAATCTGGTGACAATCTGAATGGCTAAAATATTTTGGCATTTTTTTATTGCTTCATGTTTATAGATGCAATTTGTGTACATGCTAGCTGCCAATTGTGAATTTATATAATAGCCTGACTGTTACACTGTGTGCCATATTAAAGAGGTTACTATATGTGCACACCAGTCAGGCAGAACGTTTGGTAGTCTTGCGGACCAGTTTTTTAACATGGATTTAAAGTCTGTTTTTTTTTTTTTTTTTTAACCTTAATGAATTATCTGCATTACTTGTCCAACCCACCCCCATCCTTAAACGCTATCCTGATTCCTGTTACCACTCCAGTGCTGTCCCAGGCTGCTTTCATAGAATACACTGGAAGCAGTGGGAGCCATAGGCTTCTGCTGCTTCCAGGCAAATTTCTATGAGGAGAGAGCAGGGTAATGGCTTACCTGTGCTGTGTGTATTTATGGCTTTGGAGCGCGCATGCACTGGTGCCTCCTTAGCACCTGGCTTCCTAAAGAGGCCCTTAGAGAAGAGAGGAGCGGACAGTGCCAGCAGAGGATTGTCAGAAAAGAAGGTGGGGGACCTTTATGTGCAAAAGTATAACCTTTTTATTTTAACAATAAAAAATCCACGCTTAGTATCTCTTTAATCTTAACATTCATCTTCTGCACATGGCTTTGCCAATAGCTATATCAACATAGTTAAATACTTTAGCTAGGCTCACTTTATTTTTTGACTGGTCTTAAATCTATGCCAGCAAGACTTCAAACCTTTAGTGAGTGCACAAGTTCAAGCAATGCCCTTCCGCAGCCGTAACCACATACAGAGTTTAAAAGGCAGGACACACAGGCCAGAACTATTTGAAAAGAATCTACTGTCCCACCCAACAGAACTGTGAAGACGCCGAACAAAGTGATTGCAAGGGACTATATAGAGCTCTAATTAGAAGTAATTTGTGCATTTTTTTCTGATTGCAGCCATATGCAGCTAATATTCAAACTTTATCCTGAAAATCATTTCACTTGGGCTAGACACAGTCCTTTAACTTTCCTTTTAATTTGACTCATTCTGTTAAAGTAGGCAAAAACAGGTCATAGAATTAGTACAATTTTTTGGAAATGATTCACCATAAAATCATCAATAACTAAAACAATGTATAAAGCATTTTTACAATGTATACTGATCACTTATGAAAAATTGTGCTCCAAAGGGTAAATCAATGATTGGATCTTGTACTTGTGTGTAACTAACCTGCCATGGCCAGGCATTCTTGGCTGCGTTGGTGCCTCCTACCACACGGCTATTATCATTGTCCTCAAAATAGCGGATATCATCATCATGACAGTATCCTTTAAGTGAAATTAAAAAAGACAAAGTGTGTACGTGAGTACGTTTTGTGAAAATACTGTTATATAATAAACAAGAAAGAAAACTGAATTGCAAAAGTGAATTTGACACATAAAATGCCTGATCACAGTTATTCAGCTTTGAGTAGAAAACTACAGAAATTCCTTTTACCTTTACATTCATTGTGCTATGGCTATTTAACCACTTCCTGACCGCCCACTGCGTATTTACGTCCCTAATTTGACATTAAATATCGGAGTTATGGCAGCAGATAGCTGCCATAACCCTGGTATTTTCTTAAACGGCGAGCGGTCCGCTTTACCATAAAAGTGGTCCTAGCAGGGGATTTGCGACAGGATCCCTCTCCTGCCGCTTCCCGGTCATTTTCCTTGCTTACCCTTTACCTTTACATTCATTGTGCTATGGCTATTTAACCACTTCCTGACCGCCCACTGCGTATTTACGTCCCTAATTTGACATTAAATATCTGAGTTATGGCAGCAGATAGCTGCCATAACCCTGGTATTTTCTTACACGGCGAGCGGTCCGCTTTACCATAAAAGTGGTCCTAGCAGGGAATTTGCCACAGGATCCCTCTCCTGCCGCTTCCAGGTCATTTTCCTTGCTTACCGGAGCCGTCGGTAGCGGGGAAAATGATCCGACCTGCTTGCCTGATGGGCAGGAAGTCGAGTGAGGGCAAGATGGCCCTCACTCCACTCTATGCTCTTGGAGGCCTGGAGCAACGTCAAACGTCACTTCATCCCAACAGCCTTAAAGGGCGACATTTTTTTTAAAAATAAAAATAAAGACATTTTTTTTTTTTATTGCTTTAGTGTCTATTTGACCCCAGATCTCACTTTAAAGAGGACCTGTCCTGCATATTTCTATTACAGGGGATGTTTACATTCCTTGTAATAGGAATAAAAGTGATCCACATTTTTTTTTGAAAGGGGAAATATAAAAATAAAAAAAAAAAGTTGCATCCACATATGTAAACGGTGTTCAAACCACACATGTGAGGTATCGCCACGATCGTTAGAGGGAGATCAATATTTCTAGCACTAGACCTCCTCTGTATTTTTAACCACTTTAGCCCCGGAGGATTTGGCTGCTCAATGACCAGGCCCTATTTTGTGATTCGGCACTGCGTGATTTTAACGGACAATTGCGCGGCCGTGCGACACTGTACCCAAACAAAATTGATGTCCTTTTTTTCCCACAAACAGAGCTTTCTTTTGGTGGTATTTGATCACCTGTGCAATTCTAATTTTTGCGCTATAAACAAAAAAAGAGCGACAATTTAAAAAAAAATAACAATATTTTTCAGATTTTTTTATATGAAATTCTCCAAAAAAAATGTAAACATCAAAGTTTTTTAACATTTTAGGCCAATTTGTTTTCTGCTACATATTATTGGTAAAAAAAAATCGCAATAAGCGTATTTTGATTTGTTTGCGCAAATGTTATTGAGTTTAAAGCGGGGTTCCGGGTACAGAAACCATTTTTCAACAAACATACCCCCGGGACAGTCAGGGCTAGTACATTCCACAATGGCTAGCCTCTGATCTGTCCCGGTTCGCACTTACCTTTTAGAAGAAATACTCACTTATAAAATTTCTTCCACAGCGTTGCCATCTCTGTTGTGGGCAGCTGAAGCCAGCGCGATCCTCTTCGGCGTCCTCTTCCGCGTCTTCTTGTCCCAGAATGCGCCTGCACCGGCCCCTCTCGCCACTTCCGGTGCGGCGCAGCATTCCTCCACAGCTTCTGGGCATGCCCAGAAGCTGTTTAGCGGGGAATGCGGCTTTGCCCCGGAAGTGACGAGCGGGGCCGTCGCATTGATTCCTGGGAGCGATGACGTCCAGCTCCCAGGAATCATCGCAAGACAGGAAGTGACGGCGGAGCCGCGGCTCAGAGGGAGGAAGTTCACTGAGGTGAGTATTTTCAATCTACAAATACAAGGTGAGTGAAAAAAAAAAATGCCTAACTATCCAATTCCTTTTCAGGTGAAGGAGACCAAGCGGATGGGCACAAAAAAAAGGTTGTTTTTGTGCCCGGAACTCCGCTTTAATAACTACAGGATAGATTTATGTCATTTTTATTGTTTTTTATTTGTACTAGTAATGACGGCGATCTGCGTTTTTTTTTTTTTTTGTGGGACTGCGACATTGCGGCAGACAGATCGGACCCCTAACTGACTTAGGGGTTAAATGTGTCCCTAGGGGGGTGATTCTAACTGTGGAGGGGCGTGGCTTGTTAAGTAATCACAGAGACATGAGATCCTATATAGCAGGATCACATAGCCTTTGTGATCATTTCAGGGAGAATGACAGACGGCTGTGTTTACATCAGTCTGTCCTCCTCTCTCTGCTGCGGGAGATCGTGAGCTCCCCAGCTAACGAGCGCTCACCCCCTACAGTCTCCTGAGCGAGCGGCGTACTTTGCCCAGGAGCACCTGCCTGCCGCAGTGAAACTGCGATGGGCGGGGCTGAAACGGTTAAACTGGTAACCTGTAGAAATTTCTGAAGCGTCGCCTATGGAGATTTTTAAGTACCAAAGTTTGTTGCCATTCCATGAGCGTGCACAATTTTGTAGCATGCCATGTTAGGTATCAATTTACTCAGCATAACATTATCTTTCACATTATAGAAAAAAATTGGGCCAACTTTACTGTTTTCTTATATTTTAATGAAAAAAGTGTATTTTGTTTTTTTTAAATTGCGTTTGTAAGATCGCTGTGCAAATACGGTGTGACATAAAGTATTGCAAACATCTCTATTTTATTCCCTAGGGTCTCTGCTAAAAAAAAAAAAAAAAATGTATATATATATATATATATATATATATATATATATATATATATATATATAATGTTTTGGTGTTCTAAGTAATTTTCTAGCAAAAAATACTGACTTTAACTTGTTGTAAACAATAAGTGTCAGAAATAGGCCTGGTCCTTAAGTTAAATTGTAGTGAAAAACCATCATTAGGGGGGTTCTAGTTAACATTTCAGTATCAGTGCGTGGTTACCTCTCCCACCTTCCTGTTCAGCTGACAGCTGAAAATTTTGGATTCTTCCCTACCTTGAGTCCTGGCAACAGTGGTCCCCACCATTCCAAAAAAGAAAATGGTTCAAACCCTTCCTTACTCTATTCAAAAAATATATATAAAATCTGGCTTTGCATATACTTTAAATAAAAAAAAAAAAAACAACAACTTTTGGTTTGATTTACTAAAGGAGTTAGGTAACTTTGCAAAATAAATTGTGTTAATTATTCAGTACATTCTTTAATAAAAATATTCCTGGGTTTGTTTAAATATTTCCCCTATTATATGCTTCAATAAAGTATCGATGAATAGGAAATATCACTTCTTACCGCAGAGGACAAGGGCAGCAAGTACCAGAAGCCTGAGCATTGTGAGGCAATTGCAGAGACAATCTCATGTACCACCAAGCCTTTCTGTCTCCTCTTTTATAGAAGGGAGAAGTCAACAACCAGTGAGAACATTTTCAGGTGATAGCAGGTGGGAAGTTTGTCCACGATTCCTCAAGGACAAGAGATATATTTAAACTTTTTATAAAAAGATTAGCAAACAGACAAGTTGATATACGAAAAGCTCCGTGTGTTGGAGCTAGAGGTTGCCCGGGACAACCATGGTGCTGCTCTGATGGACAAGAGGGTACTTGAACCTGGTGATGAGAATTTGTTAAATGCCAAAACCGAAATGTGTGAAAATGCTCATAGTGATAAAGAATTAATGCAGTCTGTCAATGAAAATGTAAAGTTTGATGTCTTGAATGAAGCTCCATCTGCTCACAGTGGCACAGTGGTGAGGGTGGGGGTACTGAAAAATGTTGTGGTTAAAAATGTATTACCACGAGGGGGCGTGGTCAGCGCGGGACCTAGATGGACGCTTGATCCATCGCTCCGGCTCCAGGCGAAGTCAATCCAGCGACATCCACAGCAATCAGAACAGGATCCAGCTCTCAACCCTACTCCGACACCGCACAGACCCTGCCGCTATGTCCAGAAAGTGCAAGGAGGAGAAAGGGCCGAAGAAACTCATGGCTTTCTTCCCGCCACCGCCTCGGGGTGGTCGACAAGATGGCGCCGGTGGCCCGGGCCTTGCCGTCCCGGAGAGGCAGCGGGTCCACTACTCAGACCTCCCGGAGGATTCACCACCAGAAGGACACTCCAACACAGGTACTCTCTCCCCTCACACGTCGGAGCCCTCCAGCCCATCTTGCAGCAGTCCTGCCAAATCTAAAATTAGGCTGGAATACCATGACCAGGCCTCAGCCCCAGGCTGCTCAACTTCCTCTCTACTGCCGGTCTCCTTGGGGACATCTCCCATAGCTGCCTTTCCCAATGTAGGCCATCCTGGACACTGCTCTTAAGGACATGATGTTCACTCTCCATACATCCCTGCAATCCAACATCATGACACTTGCTAACAGATTCACTGCAGAGGTTCATTCCCTGGGTGACAGAGTGCATAATGTGGAATCCTCTGTGTCTGACATAGTCACTACTGTTAATGACCTGGTAGAAGCACACGAGGAGAATATTGAAGAACGCCACTGGCTCAAAGCGAAGATTGCTGATCTGGAGGATCGCTCCAGAAGAAACAATCTTTAGATCCGGGGCATCCCTGAATCCATGCAACCTGCTGAGCTACACAAATTTGCCCTTGATGTGTTCACAGCTATCCTACCTGGGGCGACCCCCCTGGAGCTAACCATTCATCACATCCACAGGGTCCCAAAACCCCCATTTCTCCCCCAGCAAATGCCTCGCAACACCCTATTGCGAGTGCACTTCTACCAAACAAAAGAGACCATTCTTTAGAAATCTAGGCTACTAGGCCAGCTTTCTGACCCTTACTCCACTGTTCAAATATTTGCTGATCTGTCCAAACACACCTTGGATATGAGGAGACAACTGTCCACTATCACAAAGGCGTTTACGGAATCACAACATTCCTTATAAATGGAAGCATCCTTCAAAGATAGTAGTGGAGAGAAATGGAGCATCACATTCCATAACCACTCTGGACAGAGGCATAACCCTGTTTCAATCGTGGGGTATAATCCCTGAACCTGCCCCTCTAATCACTGAGTAGAGTGCTCCAGCAGTGGCACACCGTGCCCAATCGCAATTCAAGAGACACTTGAAAACACACAGTTCACTGCTCTTCCGTCTTTTTCTACACTACTGGAATCCTGTCTGTTTCATCGAAATTCGCCTGTAGCCATCCGGTCCGTTTGGCTATGAACTGTTCTTACCCCCAATAGGAGAAGGCTACTCATGCCAGCAATCTCCCCCATGTCTTTGTGTTTCTTGTTGACCTGTTTGGTTCTTTGTTTCTTCCCCCTCCCCTATGCAGGTACCTCCAACGCTTTAAAGCTGAACTATGTACACACGGCCTATCAGAATCTCAGTACTGTCTACAGCAACATGAGGATCCCCCTCAAATACAGCACCTCTACCACCGAGAACTTCATACCAAGACAAGATACCCTCAGCGCCACCAGCTGCAATGAGAACTTCCTCAAAACTGTGAGTAACTACACGCCACACAAACTCTTACTCTTCAATGTCAGTTAAAGTACTGTCACTGAACGTTAACGGCTTAAACCACCCAGCCAAACGTGCTTCCCTGTGGCGCACAGCTGCGAGACACAAGGCCAAGATTATTTGTGCCCAGGAGACTCACTTTTTGGACTCACACGTGCCTACCTGCCCCCACAGAGATTTTCCCACTGTCTTTACTGCATCATGCTCCAAAAAATGAAAAGCGGTTCTGATAGCAATCCACAAATCTCTTGACTTTCGCCTCATAACTTTCACTGCAGACCCTAATGGAAGGTACCTTATTGTGGTATGCCCTATCGATGGTTGCACTATGACGCTGGTATAACCTATGAATCGAAAACATTTCGTTGCAATCACGTAAAATGGTAATAAATATACTCCTCTCAACTAGAATCAGTATTACCAGAAAATGGAAGGACGCACAACCCCCTTCCCTCCTAGAGATTATCAACACTGCCCAAACCCACAGTACCTTTGAACTGCTTATGACCCCTACTCATGAGCTCTATTAAAGGGAGAAATCCAAATGGAAACAATGGACACATTGGTATAATACACACTTCCCCAATTAATCTCATCTGATAACATCAGACCCTGTACTTTCGGGTTTGAACACTAGATGGCCATAGTGTACCTCCCGGGGATAATCTGTAATTTGTGAAATTTACTGCAAGCATTACCAACTTGCACAGCTAGAGGGCACCTCATGCATTTGACATTCTATACATTTGAAATTATTGTAATGTTTCTCGGCTTGAACCTGCTATACACGCTGTTTGAATCCTGGTGATATTGGTTATGTTTACGTGTTGCACTGTTAATTTTCACCTGCTTGTTTCTTTATTCCTGTTTGTTTGAAAATTTGCAATAAAAATTATTTGAACGGAAAAAATGTATTACCACAGTCTAGTTGAAACAAAGGTGAAATATGCAAGGTGTCTGTTGCTGAGCCTCTCTGTTCCTCTGTGTCTCCTCCTGTGTCTGAGGTCTCAGTGTATAACAGTGGAGCGGACACAATTTCTGCTGTGCTGAATGAAGGGACTGCAGAGCAACTTAGAGTCCAGGGTGCGCTTGTTGCTTCAGATGATAGCCCTCTCTGGATAGAACATACAAATGAGGATGAATGCACAGCAGAACTTTTTCCCATAACCCATAAAGAAGTTAATGGTGGGGTATACCAAGCTGATATCCATAGAGAAGACCTGGAACAGATCATTGCCACTGAGCATCAGAGTTTTGTGGTGAATCTCGCACCTGACTGCGCTCTGGGAGAGCACCAGATTATTGTATTGAATAGCTCCAGCAGGGATGAACTTCTTTTAAGAACTACCACCTCTAAGGCACCAATAAATAAGTCTCTCCACCTCCCCAGGAACAGGAAGGTCCTATGTGTAGAATCACGGTGCTTTTTTTATGACAGACATGCTGGGAGAAATATTAGAATGCTAGAAGGTACAGCCTGTGTATACCTTGTTGTCTCTTCCACGTTTGGGAGAGCTGGTACTGGGAAGTACTGCTAATTGGAGCTGGGTATTACAGGCTGTACATGACAAAGGTGACCAATATGAGAGTTCTGTGATACCTTTCTTGTTGTTCATGTTGAAAATTGTCCCACAGTGTATTGCCAGGTTGCCTCCTAGTATTAAAAACACAATATTGCTGCGCTAAAGATACCAAATAATATCTAATAACCAATATTAAAAAATATTAAAAGAAAAGGAAAAGCAGCCACACTAATCTGGAACATAACAGATCAAAAAGAATTGGAACAATAACTGTGGCGCTAAACCCTATAGTATAGTCCCAAATAAATGAGAAGAAAGCAGTCCTTAAAGATGTATCCCCACACTTGAAGACAAATGAGGCAACTTCAGAACCGAAGAACCACCACCGGAAAGCACTCCAATAACACCACTCCTTACCAGCTGTAGTAGACCCCCATGACAGAGTTCACATGCGCTCAGAAAATAGGTTTTGGAATAGGAATCTCCCACTCTCTGATCCCAGGCTGGCAGGCTCAGTAGATGGTGTGATATGAAAAAGAAGGCAGGGACACTCACATAGCGCAGACTGCTATAATCCTTTATTCCCACACATAAAAGTAACACTTACAGGGTAAAGAAGGTAATGTCGCGTCTCTAATCAGTGTAAGGTCCTCCTCACGATATTCCTTGGCGTTCTTTACATTGACAACTCGAAAGATGGCCGCCACGTCTCCTCCACGCCACAGCACGCGTCACCAAGAGCGCCACCCAACGCACGTTTCGTCATCAAAAGATGTCGTCAAGGGGTGCGGCCTCGAGGTGTGCTCGTACTATATAGGGCTGTGGAGGAGGGCAAAACAATCAAAGATAATTGGTAACCGGAAGTCGGAGATGCGCTCCACGTACCGGAACCATCCATATACCGGAAAGCGGAAAGGGAAGAAGACAAAATAGCAACATCCGGGGGATCGAGAAATCAATCAAGATACCCTCCGCAATGAAATTGAATGGCTAAATCTTCAACCACAATCCGTATGCACTACTCAGGATATAATCTCTGATAATGCTAAAACACCCAAGGGTGAATATATTTGCAATTAGGCATTAAGCCGCAACATGGGGGAGATGGCGCCATCTACCGGTGCCCGTGCAAAATACACCTAAGGAACGAGGAGGTCCACCCAATTAGGATACATATAAGATCACAAATACATTACAATACATATAAGATCACGAATATATAATAATTCTTAATATGCAATAAAAACATTAAATAGCAAATAACCAAAACACTATTAAAAGCATCAGAAACTTAGCACAAAGATAAGAAATATAAAAACCCAAGCTAGGAATTATTAATATGGGCATTCAAATCCCATTCAATGTTGAGCCCCAAGGGGGTATAGGACTTCAGCCTATAAATCCAACTTGTCTCAAGCCTTGATACACCCCTTGTTAGGTTGCTCCCCCTCCAGTGACCTGAGAACCTATCGATGCCCAAAAATAAGGTTCCACTGGGGTCTCTCTGATGGCATTTGTCATAATGACGCGAGAGACTGTGTTTTGGGAAAGCCCTTGACTATTGCCACCACTATAGGCAAGCCCAATATACATATGTGGAACTGGGTGTGGGTAAGGTGATCTACAGAGGCCCACATTCATGGTTTGATGAATATGTGATGGTGGTTGTATTAATGTATGTTTTTCAATTTTCCATTTTAATATTTGTATTTTGTAATAAAGGTATTTTTTATTAATAAATTGTCTTGCAACTCATTGTCTCCAGGGACGGGGTATACAGCATCGCTATAGCCCCCTTTTCTAGCTCTCCAACCCATTTTTTGCATTTTCAGTCCAGGGGTGATGGTGCTGTTGGCTGAATGACTGAACGCTAACTTTTTTACCAAAGCCCTTGACTATGTTGGCCACATGCTCCTTGAGCCTCACATGAAGCTCTCGGATGGTGCGGCCAACATAGTCAAGGCCACATGGACATCTCACGAGGTACACCACGTATTTAGTTGTACAGGATATGAATGGTTTGATGGTAAAATCCTGACCCGTGGCCCCCGACTTAAATGTGTCAACACGTCTCCTTTTTTCCACGTTCAATTTGCAGATCGCACACCTCCTGCATCTATAAAAACCTCCCACCTGTTGGAAAAAAGAGACTTTTTTGGAGGGTCTCTAATATTGGGAGCCACTTGTAACCTCAGGGGGGGAACTCCCCTATAGACAACCTGAGGCTGTGGGGGTAGGAGGGGGCCCAACACTCCATCATTTTTCAAAATGTGCCAATGACGGCGTAAGATCTTTTTTACAGAAAAATGTTGGGTCGAATATGACGAGAAAAAGGCAAAGCCAAAAGATTGTTGTAAATCCCTCTGTCTGGGCTGCAAAAGATCCTCCCTAGCCCTTGAGTCAGCCTCCTAGTATTGTTCTGTATGAGAGTCACTTTGTAGTACTGTTGGACAGGACAGAAGTCTGGGCGGAAGTGCCAGGGGGCACAAGTATATGTGATTTCATAGGGGTCATTAACCCAAAGGTGAAATTATGCAATGATGATTTGGTGTCAAGGCAGTTGCTGGAAGAGGGTCAATTGCCAGGGGAGTGGGTGGATAGTGAAGTTGCCATAGTAGACAACCACTTCGTTTTGTACGATTTTTCTCCAGACGCTGCCTGGCAGAACACTGGAGAAATTAATTGTGATAAATCTGTTAGTGATGAAACTAATGAAATAAAGCATGCAGTGTACATGGGGAAACAAGCGAAGTTAAGTTTGGACAGTAAGAGGGTGCCCGTACATAGATGGCAGAGAGGGACCGGTGTCACCCCAATCAAAGTGGATTTTCTTATTGCTAAAACGGTGTTTAATAAGGTGACCCCTTTAAAGGTAAAGAGAAAAGGGTTGAAGAAAACTGAACAAGTCCTTGGTAAATTCCCTGATAGTAAAATGACTAGTGTGAACCCAAAGAAAAGATTTTGCTTTTGGAAGCGCACCTGTAAAAAGTCATGGGGATGTCTGTGTAGAGCCCAAGTCAGTACGGCAGGGGGGCACAGGGGAAGTCACCTCACAATACAGGCGATAGAGTTTTGCTTTAAAAGTCATGTCGGTCAGGAATAGACACATGTGGGTGATAGATGGCACAGAAGTACACAGCTGAAAGTTTAGGCTTGTGTGTCCCGCCCCATCCTGGGTTGAAACAAGGGGGGATATGTGGCAGAGTGTTGCCCTGTCAGGGTCTAGAAAGTGATTTTGACCCAGAATCCTCAACCAGACAGGTTGAGTGGCTCCAGTGGGCTTGTTCATGAAGAGGAAACTGGCTTTTCAGTTTCCTAATGGTTTTCTAAAGTCAATTTTGGGACCTGGAGCCTGGAGATTTCTAAGTGATCCGGGTGGGATGAAATCTCCAATCCTGGGTCCAGGTATTCAGAACAGCCAGCATATTAATTGGTCAGATGTGTGCTGGGCTTTAGTAGTGACCTGACAATGGTTCTGCCCCCCCCCCACCCCCCGACAGACAGGAGGTGTGTCCCAGGTGTCAGGAGGGCTCAATGTGGGAGCCAGTGCAGCAAGTTGGTCAATGAACAGTCTGTAGGAGACAGACAAGGGCCTGGAGTGTTAAGGTAGTGCTGCAAGTACAAGCCAGAAGGGCTGAATGTTGTTTATGTTGATGTAGAGGAAATGCTGAAAACCCTTGTGAGGGAAACCTATGTTTGTGTTTGCTTAACTTTCTTTTAATAAAAATGGGCAAGAAAAGCCCTTAAAAAGAGGTCAAGCAAGTGGCCGTGTCCTTAAACGCCCTACCTTTGATGCTAGTTCTCACAATACTTAAAGAATTTCTTTGGTGTTTTTTTTTTTTGTTTTTACTCTCCCATGCTATGTGCCTTTCATGTTATATCTTAGCCACCCTGATTGCACTCTTACTGTCTGGGCACAAACTGCAGGAGACGGACTCTAGGACCCAGCATCTGTCAGGGCATCAATGGCAGGAGAAGGACTCTAGGACCCAGCTTCCCCACCAGCACTTAACATGGGCCTATATATGGAAGCCTGTCAGTGGTTGAAGTTGCTGATTGATCTTCAGCTTCCTGTGTTCTTGTGTTTCTTTGCTTCAGTGATTCTTTGTTACCGACCTGGCTGTTCCTGACTTATCTCCTGCCTGCCGCCTTGACCTTGACCTCGGCTTGTCTTAGGTATTGTAACTGCCTGCCTTCCTGTGTTTGGACCTTGGCTTCCCACCTGACCAAGTCTGCTCTGTTATCCACCTGGCTCCGGATCCTGGCTTGAATTGACTATCCTTTTGTCTCAGCGTTCCCACAGACCTGTTTCATCTCACAGGTACCACCTGCCTTCAGCTTCCACTCAGTACATCAGCAATATTTCTCCTTAGGCAAGCAACCTTGCAGGCGACCTGTGCTACTTTGTGCCCAACTCCTACTGTCTCACCTTCAGGGGAATCTGGAACTTAGCTGCAAAGGAAGCCCTCTATCCATTGGCCCCCAGCACCTGGTACTTGACAGTATCAATCAGCCATTATGTCTGAGGCCGGGAGAGGTGCTTCCGCGCTGGAGGCTCTTTGTCAACAGATGACGGCTCTGAAGCAAGCAGTCAAGAGCCTACAAGATGGCTACTTCCAGCTTGAAAGATGTCTTCATACCCTCACTGCGTCTGTGACTTCTGGTGAGCCAAACCCAGCTACAAGCTCCTCCCCCACGATTGCACCCTCCAGTTCTGCTGCTGCTGCTCCACCTGCGGTGGTACTGCCTCCTCCAGAGCCCAGAATCCCCGCTCCGGAGCGCTTCTCAGGGGACCAACGGAAGTTCAGGGCCTTCAGAAATGCCTGTGTACTTTACTTTGCCCTGCAACCCAGAACCTTTGCACTTGAGACCATCAGAGTTGGGTTCATTATCTCTCTCCTTTCTGATGAACCACAATCCTGGGCTTATAACCTTCTGGGACGAAAGGATAAGGTGCTCAACTCGGTCACCAAGTTTTTTGAAGCCATGGCTGCCTTATATGATGATCCACAGAGAACCACCACTGCTCAGTCTGGCCTTCATACCCTCATACAGGTGGAGGATTATATCGGAGAATTCCGCAGATGGGCATCTGACACCTGATGGAATGATGTATCTTTGAAATATCAATTCCACTTAGGCTTAAGGATGAGCTGGTCAGGACCAAGGCCCCGCCACACTAGGGGCTCTTTTGTCAAGTCTCCATCCAGCTGGATAGGGGCCTGCAGGAGCGACGCTCTGAGCATGTCATGGCACTGCCGTGTACTCACCTGCGTCTGGGCGCCTGCGGCGTTCTCGCAACAGAGTCTCGTGCTTGCCATCCTCAGAGACACCTCCTCTGGGTCTGCAGTGGTTCCTTCTCCTCCTCTCGCCTCTGAGGACCGCAGAGGGCACACTGTCGTGGCAAGATTGCGGCCGCCATGCGGTTACAGTGTCTAACACAGAGGGAGAGAGGAGAGTTGTGGATCTGGTAAGGTCAGTGTCTATGAAGCAAATCAACATGGCGCTGGGTCTCTGACCTCCCTCTATAGCTCCTGTCTGCCCCACCTACTGGTGGGAGGTGGCGGGACATCCTGGCTTCCTATATAAACCAAGCTCACCTTTCAGTCAGTGCTTGGTTATTTTCCTTGCTCCTGTGTGTCTGCTGTTGCTTTGCCTGTGTTCCTGGTTCTTGATCCTTTCTTCCTCAGGTTAATACTCATTGATTGCCTGCCAGACCTGACTCTAGAGTTGTGACTTTACTTCCTCCTCTTCATTAGAGGCCTCCGTGCCACCACAGACCCTACGGGCCCTGTTCCCACTTCCAGGGATTCCTGAGGGTCGTGATTGTAAGGGAGTGCTGTTCCACTGCAACTGGGTTCCCTCTCCACTGCAGGACCCCAGGTGGGTGTGACATAATAACCAAGCCTAAAAAATGAAACCTGCAAGAACAGCCGAAGCTATTGCTGCTCTCACCCAACAGATGACAGCCTTGGCTCCATCCGTCCAAGATCTGCAAGTCAGTAACACCGTGCTTCTTCAACATGAACAAAGAAAGGCTCAGTCCGTACCCCTTCCAGACTCACCCCCAGCCACTGTTCATGTACTGACTGCATTCCCAGAACCGGCCATTCCTATGCTTGACAAGTTTACTGGAAAGAAGTCTGAACTACTCTTCGCTCTAAAACCATGCACCTACCCCAATGATTATGAGAAGGTCCGCACAACCATTGCCTTGCTGTCAGGTCAACCTCAAACCTGGGCACACCAAATCCTGCACTCAAAAAGTCCAATATTGGACACCTTTGACTCTTTTTCTTCAGCTATGCGCACATTATATGATGACCCTTTGAGACTCTCCACTGCTCGCTCAGCCCTCCGTTCCCTCCTGCAAGGAAGAAGACCTGTGGAGGACTACACCATAGATTTCCGGGAGTTGGCGTCTGACTCCGGTTATAATGAAACTGGCCTGATAGAACAGTACCAACTAGGCCTATCCGAGGCCTTAAAAGACGAATTAGCTAGGGTTGGGGTACCCACTTCCTTGGAGGGTCTGATCCTAGTCACCCAATTAGACCGATGCTTCCGTGAACGAAGAAGTAAGAGACAGGCCCCAGCTAATCGCCGTTCTCAAGGACTCTGTCTCTATTGTGGGAAAGCCGATCACCAACTTTGGTCATGCCCAGTCCGACCCACAACCTCACCTGGTAAGGGTTCCTTAGCCCCTTCTTCCTGGACTTCTGATGTTCCATCCACCTCTTCTTACTTATCTGTTTCTCTTTCTCTCCAGTGGGGAAGTAGAGAGCTCCAGATTACAGCCATCATCGACTCAGGAGCCAGCGGGTGTTTCATAGACCAGACCTTGGTTCGATCACATCATCTGCCTATGCAACTTAAGTCACGACCGTTATCCCTATTGGTGGTAGATGGGACCCCTATCAAAACTGGACCCATACTACATGAAACTGGTCCCATCTGTCTCCTCTTTGGTCACCACAAAGAGACTATCAATTTAGATATTGTAGCCTAACCAATAT
Source organism: Pelophylax lessonae (assembly GCF_965119305.1). Classification (NCBI taxonomy): domain Eukaryota; kingdom Metazoa; phylum Chordata; class Amphibia; order Anura; family Ranidae; genus Pelophylax; species Pelophylax lessonae. The sequence continues at coordinate 583,949,331 of NC_138769.1, read as the reverse complement.
TCCCACTCATCCTTGGCCTTCCCTGGCTTCGCACCCACAATCCAGCGATAGACTGGATCAAGAGCACTCTCACCTTCTCTTCCACCTTTTGCATCACCACTTGCTTAAAAGAGACACCCAAGCATCTACTCACGATTAACTTTCACCCTCCAGTTATCTTGCCAGACAAATACAAGGAATTCCAGGATGTCTTCAACAAGCAGAATGCAGATCAGTTGCCCCCGAGACGTCCATATGATTGTCCAAGGGATCTTCTCCCAGGTGCCCCTATCCCCTATGGACGTGTATTCCCTCTCTCTGAAACTGAACTCACACACCTCAAAGAGTACATTACTGACAGCCTCGCCAAAGGTTTCATCAGACCTTCCCGTCACCAGTGGGAGCAGGTATATTTTTTGTTGGTAAGAAAGATGGAGGTCTTAGCCCATGTATTGACTACCGTGCCTTGAATAACATCACTATTAAGAATCTATATCTCTTACCTCTGATACCCGAGCTCCTAGATCGATTAAAGAAAGCAAAGATTTTCTCGAAACTAGACCTACGAGGGGCATATAACCTGGTCCGTATACGCAAGAGGGATGAGTGGAAGATGGCATTTGGGACACGCTATGGACATTTTGAATACCTCGTCATGCCCTTCGGGCTCTGCAATGCTCCGGCCACATTCCAGCACTTCCTGAATGATGTCTTCCGTGATATACTGGATTATTTTCGCCAAAAAAGCGTCAAGTGGCATTACTAGCAAAAAAATAAATAAATAAATGAAAATGCCATAAAAATGTAGATGCAATAACTTTTGCTCAAAGCAATCAATATACGCTTATTGGGATTTTGTTTACCAAAAATAGGTAGCAGAATAGATATTAGCCTAAATGTATGAAGAAATTAGATTTTTTACATTTTTTTATTATATATGTTTAGAGCAGAAAGTAAAAAAATGTGTTTTCTTTCAAAATTTTCTCTCTTTTTTTGTTTCTAGCACAAAAAATTAAAATCGCAGGGGTGATCAAATACCACCAAAAGAAAGCTCTATTTCTGGTTAAAAAAAAGGACATAATTATATTTGGGTACATCATCGCACGACCACACATTGTCAGTTAAAGTGAGGCAGTGCCGCATCTCAAAAAAATGACCTGGTCATTAAATCCTTTACATTCAGAAGTGGTTAATAAGATGTGAACACAATTTTAACTGTTGGAATACATTGTTCATGTATTTTTGTGCAACAACTACATCGACCCCTAGATGGCAGACTTTATAGGTTTAACCTGCATCTATGGTTAAACTCTATGTCTTTTCCCTGTGTAATAAAGTTTCCTGTTCCTGTCTGCAGTTTAACAGCAAAGCCAATATGGACTGTACACTGTCTATCTGTTCTATAGGGCTATATACAGAATTTCTAAAGAGGTTATGGGCCCAGACATCCCACCCAGACACCCACTCAGTCATAGCCTCCTATAGCATGTACAAGATACAGCAAAAGAAAAAAAGAATTCAAAAAATAAAAGAAAATGGCAAGCAACACCACAAAACAGCTGCAACAAAGCTTTCATTTGCAAACCTGACAAACCAGAACTTCCAGTCTTGGAAATTCAAGATGAAAATGCTGCTAATAGGAGAAAGTATGTGGAAATGTATAAATTAAGTCAGGCCAGAACACCCTTCTGATGGGTGGATGGAGAAAGATCAAAAAGCTCAGTGTGCAATCTCTCTTAGCATAGAAGATGATCAATTTATAAATACAGTATATTTAAGGGTAAAACTGCTAAAGAAATGTGGGAAGGATTACAAAAGGTGCATGGAAGAGCTAATCTGAGCAGAAAACTGTATTGGATTAGAAAACTATACCAAACCAAGCTGATGAAAGGACAGGATATGCAGCATTACATAAGGCACACTTTGGGAATGTTTGAACACCTGAGAGGTTTAGGAAAAGAAATAAGATTCTTATGTTGCATCATTATTACTCAGTGGCTTACCAGAAAGTTATGAAACGCTTGTCACAGCACTTGATGCTTATCGAGATGAACTGACATTGGAATATGTTAAGGGCAAGCTTGTGGATGAATATAAGCGTAAAAAAGAAAGCAATAATAGTGATGGTGCATCTGCTACAGAGTCTGCTTGAATGATGAAAAATAGGAATAAAAACAGTAACATGCAACAAGAAAAACATGAATGTTAAAAAGGTCAAGAAAAAAAAAGGGAATGGGATTGGGCGTGTAACGGGACTTTTTATAGGGGTGCATATGTATGTAGTACACGAGCAACAGTAGAATTGTATAAAAAATCTATTTTATTAAAGAAAAAAATAGAGGATATTTATAAAATTGTATACTGTAAACAACAGGCTACAAAAAACAGTACATATAATATTGCAATTAAAAACATTTGCAGAAAACAGACATGTGTGAAGTATAGCAAATAACAAACGAATTACAACTCCTACATTGGGATATACCCTAGACTCAACCAGAAGGAGGTGTCTATGCAGGATAGCGAGACCCACAATGTCAACCCGACATGTTTCGCGGCCTTGTAGCCGCTTCCTCAGGGGTATTTATAGGGTATCACTTTGTAAATGTTTCAATTCACAACACTGTCTGATAAACCAGCGAGCCAGCAATGACAAAGGTCCTGGGCCACAAGGTGGGGGGAAGACCCCCCGGGGGCGGACACGGGAGCTCAAAACCAGATAGTTGAAAGATAATACTGCAATCAGTGGATGTCTATATTCGAGTAGTTCCGGATAAAAGATATGGACAGGGAGCGGGTATAATATATATAGTGAACCTAGGACCGTGTAGCATCCGATATCCACAGTAAAGTCCCTCGCATGTAGCCTGCGGTAGTTCCTACGTCTGCGTCCCGTCCCTGCAGTTTGCAGGGACGGGACGCAGACGTAGGAACTACCGCAGGCTACATGCGAGGGACTTTACTGTGGATATCGGATGCTACACGGTCCTAGGTTCACTATATATATTATACCCGCTCCCTGTCCATATCTTTTATCCGGAACTACTCGGATATAGACATCCACTGATTGCAGTATTATCTTTCAACTATCTGGTTTTGAGCTCCCGTGTCCGCCCCCGGGGGGTCTTCCCCCCACCTTGTGGCCCAGGACCTTTGTCATTGCTGGCTCGCTGGTTTATCAGACAGTGTTGTGAATTGAAACATTTACAAAGTGATACCCTATAAATACCCCTGAGGAAGCGGCTACAAGGCCGTGAAACATGTCGGGTTGACATTGTGGGTCTCGCTATCCTGCATAGACACCTCCTTCTGGTTGAGTCTAGGGTATATCCCAATGTAGGAGTTGTAATTCGTTTGTTATTTGCTATACTTCACACATGTCTGTTTTCTGCAAATGTTTTTAATTGCAATATTATATGTACTGTTTTTTGTAGCCTGTTGTTTACAGTATACAATTTTATAAATATCCTCTATTTTTTTTCTTTAATAAAATTGATTTTTTTATACAATTCTACTGTTGCTCGTGTACTACATACATATGCACCCCTATAAAAAGTCCCGTTACACGCCCAATCCCATTCCCTTTTTTTTCTTGACATTCAGATAGGGACGTGGTGCTTTCTTAATTTATATACTACTTTTGCGAGCTTGTCTACTCTCCTAGTTCTAATGTTAAAAAGGTAATTTAGCAGCTTGCTGAATCTAGAAAGCTAGAAGCTGGAAAAAAGTCCAAAAGTGTGAAGGAAGGAAGTGCTTTCAATCCAAAAGTTGCAACTCATCTTTGCATTCAGGGGCTACGTGTCAAATGACAAATGACAGACATTTCTTTATTTATCTTGACCAGAGTAAAACAGAAAACATCATCACAGCTAATGGACAAATAATGAAATCAGAAAGAATAGAAGATAGTTTTCTTTACTGTCTTATTTCCCAGAGTGTCACCAGAAAGATACCAGTGAAAATGTCCTCTATGTCCCTGCTCTTGAAACCACTCTTTTGTCAGTAAAGAAGCTCACAAAACAAGGCAATCCAAGATCCAACCTTCCAAGATGATATTAGTGCCATCACAAAAGGGGATATCTTTCTTTTTTCCAAAAACAATAGGGGATATCTTATTGCAAAGGCTAAAATTACAGAGTACTGTATCAGCTGTACTGCAATGAAGTGGTAATACTGCCAAGAAGGAAAAACATTCAAACTGCATTCACACATGGCACAGATTACTTGGGCACAGAACGCCTGACATAATAAAGACATTAACTGAAAATGACTATGCAAGTGGAATAAAATTTAGTCCATGTGTTCAAACAATAAAATGCACCAGTTGTAAAAAATGAGTAATGACAAGAAAAGCCTTTCCAAAACAAAGTAACAGTAGAGAAAAGAAAATCAGATCTTTGAAGTCCAATGGAAAAATTGACTCAAGGAAAAAAAAAGGTATTTTTTCACTTTGCAGATGAGTACTCTAATTATACTACACCATATCTGTTACACAACAAAAGTGCATGCTATCTCCAATATCAACCAGGAAAATCAACTGAGAAAACTCCATATGAATTTTGGAATGGCCATTCCACAATTCATAGAATGGAAGGGTCCTGAATTTGAACCATCTTAAAAAGTTTTGGAAGCAAAGCCTATGTGCACATTCCAAAAGGAAATGTACAAAATAGGATACTTGTGCAATGAATAGTGTACTTGTGTGGTACACTGAATCTTAAAAGGGATGCTGAATTCTACACCAAGAGACAAACAAGGTAACCATCAGTGGAAGTGTAATTGTCAATGAAACATCAGTGTGTTCAAAATTTTATGAACTAACACAAACATTTGAAACTGGGGGAAATTCCACATCAGTGTCATATAAAGATAAGCAACAACGTGACACAGAAATAAAAATTAATGCAAACAACTCAAACACTGTAAAAGAAGAGACCAGGCCACAAGAGGCTTCAATCAGGATATCCACCAGAAGCAAAAAGGCATCCCAGTCAAAGGTGTGTCCTATGTTGCTCACATAGCATTAAAACCAGAGCCAGATTAATGAGATGAGATGCAAAGACTTCCAACTGAGAAACAAAAGTGGATCAGAGCTGCTGATGAAGATTGCAGATGATTTGACAAAACCGCTTACAGGAAACAGAATAATAGAATTAAAGATATGATTGAAATTAAATGGGTTTTCTCACCATGCTCAATGCCATTGTGGGCTGTAATATTCAGAGGAGCTCAAGAAAGCAACAACTGGATATTGTTAACCTAAGCAAAATGCATTTAATATATGTTTATTAGGAGTTTACATTGGTACATATATATTTTAGAAGATGATTATTCCTAAAGTGCAAACCAATGACATTGCCCTTTTGCAAAGGGGATGTGATGAAACTGCCCTTTTGAAAAGTTAAACCAGTTAATTTTTTTAGGGAAAATGATAATACTGTCGGGATGGAGGGGAAAGCCAATGGTATTGCTTTTTTGAGCGGACAAAAGATGGTGAATGCTCTAGGCTTACAAATAGTCTTCTTTCCGCATTTAACATCTTTTATAGTAGAGAATTCTGTCTGCCATAGGTAGTGGTCATCTTTAGAAGAGTAGCAACTCCAGAAAAACATACACATAAAAAATGTTGAAATATCTATATGTCTACTATTACTATTACTTGGCCTATGTAGAGAGGAAACTATTGGTATACACCTGTAAACCAGTAAAGACTTTAGAGGGCAGACATACAGTGCCTTGAAAACTTATTCATACCCTTTGAAATTTTCCACATTTTGTCATGTTACAACCAAAAACTTAAATATATTTTATTGAGATTTTATGTGATAGAACAACACAAAGTGACACATAATTGTGAAGTGAAGTTAAAAGAAAACTTGTTAGAGTCTCAAAAAGACTTGAGACTTGGGCGGAGGACCTACACGACATAAGTTTGTTTATTTTATATTTTTACCCTTTAGCTTTGGATTGAAAGGTAGTAATCCCCTGATGACGTCAGCACGGCCTGACGAAACGTGCGTCGGGAGCGTGAGACCGTAGACTTCCGGGTTGGTGGAACGCAAGCGTGGAGCGGCGTTCTATCTACTAAACCAACCGAGATTTTGTTTGCCATTGAAGGCTGGCTGTTTGTACGATATGTAGTAAGTGCAACTTTTATCAATAAAATGTTGGTTGTACTGGCATACTGCACTATGAGAGTCTCCTTTCTATTGCATTTATATGTCCTCTAAATCGGAGTCCCATCAATACCTGGTCATACATCTTTACTGGTGAGAGGAAAGATATGTGGATGGCCCGGATTCATTGTGGATACTAATGTTTATTGTGACCCCCTATAATCAAGGGGTCATATCCTTCTGGTAAGGAGTATTTATTAAGCGCGCTGGGTGAAGGTGTGGAGGTGAAGGTTTAACATCACTTCTATCAAGTCTATGCTTTTAAACATTGCTGCGATTAACTGCATAATCACCTTGATTTTTTAACCACTTTAACACTAGCCACTGTGCTGCTACTGCAGCAAAGTGGCTCTTGTAGGTCTGACCTACGTCGCTAGACTCCTCCCCCTGTAGGCGGCGCTCCCGCTGTTTTCATTCACAGCGGGAGTCGGGCCAGGGGAGGAGCGGCAGCGATCGCCGCTGCTCTGCCCCGATCATCGGGGAATCCAGTTTGGAGATCCGCTCGCCTGTGTAAACAGAGCGGGCGGATCTCCTAAGTGACAGGGAGTGACAGATCGGAGTGTTCAGCATAGCTGAACATCCGATCTGTACCTGGCTCACTCAGTCACCTCCCCCCCCCCACACGTTAGTAAGCACCAGGCATACATTAACCCCTCCCTCTCCAATAAAATTAACCCCTTCCCTGCCAGTGTAATTTTTACAGTAACAGTGCATATTTATAGCACTGATTACTGCAGTAATGTCACTGGTACCCCCAAAAGTGTCAAAAATGTCAGTCAAGGGTCCGATCTGTCCGCCGCAATGTCGCAGTCCCGCAAAAAAAATCGCAGATCGCCGCCATTACTCGTTAAAAAAAAACCCACCAAAAATGACATAAATCTTTCCCTTAGTTAGTAAACGCAATAACTTTTGCGCAAACCAATCAAAATACGCTTATTGCAATTTTTTTTTACCAAACATGGGTAGCAGAATACAAATTGGCCAAAAATTAAAAAAAAATTGGTTTTTACATCTTTTTTGGGGGGAATTTCATATAAAAATTTTTAAAAAATATTGTTATTTTTTCAAAATAAACGCTCTTTTTTTGTTTATAGCGCAAAAAGTAAAAATCGCACAGGTGATCAAACACCACCAAAAGAAAGCTTTGTTTGTGGGAAAAAAGGACATAAATTTCGTTTGGGTACGGCGTCGCACGGCCGCGCAATTGTCAGGTAAAGTCGCACAGCGCCGAATCGCAAAAAGTGGCCCAGACGTAAGACAGCAAAATGCTCTAGTGGTAAAGTGGTTAAGCACTAAAAGGACTTTTACTTTTTTCTCTATTTATGCATTTATGCTGGGTTGTGCTTTTATCTATTGTTGTGGCTCTCCATTTGCTACTGATGTTATTAAGCACTGTTGGACTGTTTTCATATAAGTTTTTATCTATTTATATGCACCCTAGCGCTTTTTGTGAATATTGTTGTTGAGCGCAATATATACCCTCATTTTTCACATTTATCACGTCAACACGTTGCTTGTTTGCTGCTTGCAGTGCGGAAGGCATTCCCACATATTATATATTCACATATTTATTTATTTATATATATTTATTTATTTATATATATATTTTTTAACTTTGTATTTATGATTATTAGAAGGTTAAGCACACTATTAATTTGTGTACAAACCCCCACTTGCGCAGTTCTTTTTGGTATACTACCATTTCTTTTTCAAATTGTCACCAAATTGTGTTGATCTTGCAGCAATGGATATATTTGATTTTATGAAAGATCGGAATACAACAGATATCTTTTCAGCACAAAGTACTGTATCTAAAGACATGGAACAGAGTGTTAAAACTCTAAAAAATGTACTTGAGAAAAAAATCAGTGTATGGTGGGATTTGGCCACCTTAGAGCAGTACTCAAAAATGAAAATGACTCCTAGGAGGTTACGGTGGGATCTGGGTCCTAATGATGGTTTGTTAGACCCAGACCTAAACAAAGAATGGTTTATTTTTTTCAATCATAGTGAAGCCAGACTACTGAGCCTGATTATATCACGCAGGAAAGTAAAAATAGCTAAACTAGAAGAAAAGATTAGTGAACTAAAGACTACTTTAGAACCATTTAAGTATAATGCTGACTTTAAATAGAAAATCACCTCAACCCAGAAATTCCTAGAGAAAATCGATAAGGACACCAGGAATAAAAAAATCACTATAATATCAAAGAGATTTGGCAGACTACAAGGAATCAAAAGTTTATAGATGGCAAGATATCCCTGAGGGACCAAATATTAACACTGCCCCTATTCAGTCCCTATTAGTGAGAGAGATAGGTATTGAAAGATTTACGGATCCCAATTTCACTCCCACTGGAGGTGCACCAAACTTTGACACTGATGGGTCATATGATAATTCAGGAAATAGGCCAAATAGGCACCAGTACCATAACCCATCCCAGTATACCATGCCCACATAAAACAGTTACTCTCCCTTGGCCTACACCCCTAATAACCAACAGTAGAAGGGTTTTCAGAGGAGGGGGCGAGGTGGCGCCCGGGTCAGAGAGGGAGAGGAAGAGGTTCCAACCACCCAAATGGAGCAATACCCAAAAATGGTCACAAAGGGGGGGGGGAGAGGCCAACCCTGGCAACGAGGGCGAGGCTCTCAACATTGGGAGAGACCCCAACAGCCATGGAACCAGGAGAACCATTGGCTACGAGAGAACCATTTGCAACAATGGGGAGGGGATATTTATCCCCGATATCAACAAGGGGTAACACCTCAATGGAATGGCCCACCACCAGGAAGGCCAGAAAGCAGAGGAGAGGATGCAGAGGTGGACGAAAGGAACAAAAGAAAAAGAGAGTTCTAGGGGCTGGGATTTTTAATCTCAGTAATGCCCAGTTCACATCTGACGAATTGAAAATACTGGAGCTTGGCCTGAAGTTTGCTCCTGACAAAAGTATTGACAAATTCAATACTTTTATTGATGTAGAAAAGTATGTCAGGAAGCTAAAAATCAAAAAGCATTTCCTAGAGAAACCCATAAGTCAAAACCCCAATACTATAGCATATCAGGATAGCGGATTGAGGAATCAGTCTATTTTTAATCCACCTAAAGCCTCCAACCACTGTTTGGAAGTTTTTAAAAGTATGGTTGAAGATGATGTGAGGAAAATAAAATTCAATAATCGTCATGTCAGAAATGACATGGAAAAGAGTTTGAAAGAATTAGAAAATCGCAAAGATATTGCTATTAGAGGGGCTGATAAGGATGGAGGAATTGTGGTCCTCAACAAAAGTGACTCCAAGCAGGAACTTGACAGGTTGGTAGGTGATCAAGTTACCTACAAAAAACTAAAGAGTAATCCCACCCGCAGTCTGAAATGCAGACTAGAAAAATTGGTCAAAAAAGCCAAAGAAGATGGTATTTTAACCAAAAAGGAGGCACAATACCTTGTACCCAAAGCACCAAGATTACCTACGATAAATAAAGGAAATGGTCTTCCACGGTCCCATGTATATACCTCCATCCCGAATCAATGCAAGAAAAAGAGGGTGCCCTTTGGGTGGGACTTTATATGAGGTATGTACACTCAGTGACCATAGTATTGGAAAGGTAAAAAATAACAAAATTTTATTGATGCAGTCATATATAAATGGTAACAACAATGATAAAACAGCACAATGGGCATATGGCATATAAACAATACAAATAAATAACAAATAGATATCATGGGTTGCACTCATATATTGTAATAACTCGACGCGTTTCGTGAGTCTTGAGTAAGCTCACTCATCAGGAGTATATATGAGATAAAATGTATCTATAAATAAACAGTAAACAACATGTTAGTAAATATAATTAATGAGTGTGACATTGCAACATCCGTATGTAAACAGAAATGGAAAAATCACACTCACATATAACCCAAAGACAAATGATGGATGTGTGCTCCCACCAGACGGGGGCTGCCATAGTCTAACCCGTGGGCTGACAGGACTTGAACCGATGGCGAACACGGTGGGGAGACAGGTGAGGAAACAGAGTTGTGAACAAGTGAGGCTTCTGCTTGATGGTGAAGCATGGGCTGGAAATGAATAAATATGCATCTCAATGGAGTAAAAAACTAAAATATTAGTATCACGTATTGATATCCAAAAAGGTCAAAATAAGTATATATGTATAGAAGTATGCAAAATAAATCAGTCCGAGCAAATGATGTATAAAACAGGGGCAAGTTGCATCTGAAAATATAAGCTGTAGTATATATAGCTAGTTCAAAAGTTAGGCAATTTGAGTACTGTGTCACATTAAGTGATAAGTAATATATAAATGTATAGAGATATAAGAAGAGGTGTTTGGGATGTGAAAAACAGGGGAGACAAAGGTAAAAAGAATATAAATAGGGAGCGATGTGGAGCCCAAAAGAAATAGTGGTAAGTGGTGATGGAAAAACATAAGGTGAATGGGGAATCCACTAGGGAATGAGTAAGAAGTGACAAGGAGGATGCACCTCAAAGGTAGTGAAAAAACTGAGGAGATCATGTGAGGTGAAGCGTCATGGAGAGAACCAAAGAGAGAAAGAAAAACGAGGTGGCAGCCATGATGGAAAGGAAATTGAGAAAACGGACCTCACCTGAAAACCCACAGCACAAGCACACCAATTCAGTCCTAGAGCGCCATGTGAAGGGTAGTGGAGGCAGAGGTGTAGCGAATGCACCCATGCCATCCAGCGGTGAAAGTCAGCAACCGCTGAAAACCGCAACCACAAAGGAGTTGTCACCCGCCAAACCGTACGAGCGCCAGGATCGGCGTTCATACGTGGGGGGAGAAGACATGGCACCGATATACAGGTGGCCCCGCCCCCAAAGGGGAGGGGGCAGCCAGGGAGAAAGCACTTCCTGTTTGTATATCGCAGCTCCCGGGATAGATACACAACCACCACCAGAGGGAGCACGACCAACATATGGGCTGTATAGACTAAATTGAAATAAAAAATGTGTAGCCATAGGGCTATATGTGTCACAATGGGACAGTGTGAGACCAAAAGTGGGCATGGGTGTCTTCCACCCAGGTACAAGTAAATAAAGGAAATGGTCTTCCACGGTCCCATGTACAGTGGGTACGGAAAGTATTCAGACCCCCTTAAATTTTTCACTCTTTGTTATATTGCAGCCATTTGCTAAAATCATTTAAGTTCATTCTTCTTCCTCATGAATGTACACATAGCACCCCATATTGACGGAAAAACACAGAATTGTTGACATTGTTGCAGATTTATTAAAAAAGAAAAACTGAAATATCACATGGTCCTAAGTATTCAGACCCTTTGCTGTGACACTCATATATTTAACTCAGGTGCTTTCCATTTCTTCTGATCCTCCTTGAGATGGTTCTACACCTTCATTTGAGTCCAGCTGCATTTGATTATACTGATTGGACTTGATTAGGAAAGCCACACACCTGTCTATATAAGACCTTCCAGATCACAATGCATGTCAGAGCAAATGAGAATCATGAGGTCAATTTAACTGCCTGAAGAGCTCAGAGACAGAATTGTGGCAAGGCACAGATCTGGCCAAGGTTACAAAAAGATTTCTGCTGCACTTAAGGTTCCTAAGAGCACAGTGGCCTCCATAATCCTCAAATGGAAGACGTTTGGGACGACCAGAACCCTTGCTAGAGCTGGCTGTCTGGCCAAACTGAGCTATCGGGGGAGAAGAGCCTTGGTGAGAGAGGTAAAGAAGAACCCAAAGATCACTGTGGCTGAGCTCCAGAGATGCAGTCAGGAGATGGGAGAAAGTTGTAGAAAGTCAACCATCACTGCAGCCCTCCACCAGTCGGGGCTTTATGGCAGAGTGGCCCGACGGAAGCCTCTCCTCAGTGTAAGACACATGAAAGCCCGCATGGAGTTTGCTAAAAAAACACCTGAAGGACTCCAAGATGGTGAGAAATAGTATTCTCTGGTCTGATGAGACCAAAATAGAACTTTTTGGCCTTAATTCTAAGCGGTATGTGTGGAGAAAACCAGGCACTGCTCATCACCTGTCCTATACAGTCCCAACAGTGAAGCATGGTGGTGGCAGCATCATGCTGTGGGGGTGTTTTTCAGTTGCAGGGACAGGACGACTGGTTGCAATCGAGGGAAAGATGAATGCGGCCAAGTACAGGGATATCCTGGACAAAAACCTTCTCCAGAGTGCTCTGGACCTCAGACTGGGCCGAAGGTTTACCTTCCAACAAGACAATGACCCTAAGCACACAGCTAAAATAACGAAGGAGTGGCTTCACAACAACTCCGTGACTGTTCTTGAATGGCCCAGCCAGAGCCCTGACTTAAACCCAATTGAGCATCTCTGGAGAGACCTAAAAATGGCTGTCCACCAACGTTTACCATCCAACCTGACAGAACTGGAGAGGATCTGCAAGGAGGAATGGCAGAGGATCCCCAAATCCAGGTGTGAAAGACTTGTTGCATCTTTCCCAAAAAGACTCCTGGCTGTATTAGATCAAAAGGGGGCTTCTACTAAATACTGAGCAAAGGGTCTGAATACTTAGGACCATGTGATATTTCAGTTTTTCTTTTTTAATAAATCTGCAACAATGTCAACAATTCTGTGTTTTTCTGTCAGTATGGGGTGCTATGTGTACATTCATGAGGAAGAAGAATGAACCTAAATGATTTTAGCAAATGGCTGCAATATAACAAAGAGTGAAAAATGTAAGGGGGTCTGAATACTTTCCGTACCCACTGTATATACCTCCATCCCGAATCAATGCAAGAAAAAGAGGGTGCCCTTTGGGTGGGACTTTATATGAGGTATGTACACTCAGTGACCATAGTATTGGAATGGTAAAAAATAACAAAATTTTATTGATGCAGTCATATATAAATGGTAACAACAATGATAAAACAGCACAATGGGCATATGGCATATAAACAATACAAATAAATAACAAATAGATATCATAGGTTGCACTCATATATTGTAATAACTTTTTCGCGTTTCGTGAGTCTTGAGTAAGCTCACTCATCAGGAGTATATATGAGATAAAATGTATCTATAAATAAACAGTAAACAACATGTTAGTAAATATAATTAATGAGTGTGACATTGCAACATCCCTTTGGGGGCGGGGCCACCTGTATATCGGTGCCATGTCTTCTCCCCCCACGTATGAACGCCGATCCTGGCGCTCGTACAGTTTGGTGGGTGACAACTCCTTTGTGGTTGCGGTTGTCAGCGGTTGCTGACTTTCACCGCTGGATGGCATGGGTGCATTCGCTACACCTCTGCCTCCACTACCCTTCACAAGGCGCTCTAGGACTGAATTGGTGTGCTTGTGCTGTGGGTTTTCAGGTGAGGTCCGTTTTCTCAATTTCCTTTCCCTCATGGCTGCCACCTCGTTTTTCTTTCTCTCTTTGGTTCTCTCCATGACGCTTCACCTCACATGATCTCCTCAGTTTTTTCACTACCTTTGAGGTGCATCCAACTTGTCACTTCTTACTCATTACCTAGTGGATTCCCCATTCACCTTATGTTTTTCCATCACCACTTACCACTATTTCTTTTGGGCTCCACATCGCTCCCTATTTATATTCTTTTTACCTTTGTCTCCCCTGTTTTTCACATCCCACACACCTCTTCTTATATCTCTATTAGTGTTGAGCGAACACGGACTGTATTATTCGTGTTCGTACCGAATAATTGGATTTTTTGTACCCGAACACGGACACGGACACTTTACTGTATGTTCGGGTAAAAATCCGTGTTCGGTCGTTTTATTTCCGGGTTTTGCATGCTTTGGCGCTCTTTTCATGGCGGGCTTTCAACAGCCAATCAACAATCGTTTAACTGGTGTGCCTTAAGCCATCCCAGCCATGCCTGCAAATGTCTCAGTAGCTGTGATTGGCCGTCTGAAGCATGTGACCAAGTCTTTATAAGTTCGAGGCAGCCGCAGCGGCGTCATTATGCTGCTTAGATTCAGGGACAGAGCACACATCAACGTGCTGGCTGCTGATTAGGGAAAGATAGGCAGGAAAAAACCATTTGTGTCCGGATAGAATTGAGGGACAGGTCGGAGTGTTTAGGCAGGGCGAGTTGTAGGCATTTTAGGGATAGAGTCTGCTGAATTATATAGGGTCAGTGTCTTCTACAAACTACAATCGATATTGCTGTGTGGGGGGTGGGGTGAATCTGCACTCAATCCTGATCTACGATCTCTTCTCAATCCTGTTAGGGACAGAGTCTGCTGAATTTTAGGGAAACTGTGTTCTACAAACTACAATCGATATTGCTGTGTGGGGGGTGGGGTGAATCTGCACTCAATCCTGATCTACGATCTCTTCTCAATCCTGTTAGGGACAGAGTCTGCTGAATTTTAGGGAAACTGTGTTCTACAAACTACAATCGATATTGCTGTGTGGGGGGTGGGGTGAATCTGCACTCAATCCTGATCTACGATCTCTTCTCAATCCTGTTAGGGACAGAGTCTGCTGAATTTTAGGGAAACTGTGTTCTACAAACTACAATCGATATTGCTGTGTGGTGTGGGATTGGAGATAGGCAGGTGTCAGTGATCCACATCCATTTTTCTGTGTGTGAGCTGCAGTGAACACAATCTTTTTGGGCTGCAGTGAACACAATCTTTTTGGGCTGCAGTGAACACAATCTTTTTGGGCTGCAGTGAACACAATCTTTTTGGGCTGCAGTGAACACAATCTTTTTGGGGTGCAGTGAACAAAATCTTTTTGGGGTGCAGTGAACACAATCCTTTTTGGTGTGCAGTGAACACAATCTTTGTGGGGTGCAGTGAACAAAATCCTTTGTGGGGTGCAGTGAACACAATCTTTTTGGGGTGCAGTGAACAAAATCCTTTTTGGGGTGCAGTGAACAACATCCTTTTTGGGGTGCAGTGAACACAATCTTTTTGGGGTGCAGTGAACAAAATCCTTTGTGGGGTGCAGTGAACACAATCTTTTTGGGGTGCAGTGAACACAATCTTTTTGGGGTGGAGTGAACAACATCCTTTTTGGGGTGCAGTGAACAAAATCCTTTTTGGGGTGCAGTGAACAAAATCATTTTTGGGGTGCAGTGAACACAATCTTTTTGGGGTGCAGTGAACACAATCTTTGTGGGGTGCAGTGAACACAATCTTTTTGGGGTGGAGTGAACAACATCCTTTTTGGGGTGCAGTGAACAACATCCTTTTTGGGGTGCAGTGAACACAATCTTTTTGGGGTGCAGTGAACACAATCTTTGTGGGGTACAGTGAACAGAATCTTTGTGGGGTGCAGTGAACACAATCTTTGGGGGGTACAGTGAACACAATCTTTGTGAGGTGCAGTGAACACAATCTTTGTGGGGTGCAGTGAACACAATCATTGTGGGGTGCAGTGAACTCAATCTTTGTGGGGTACAGTGAACACAATCTCATACTGAAGGTTTGAGGGTGCTGCCTGTTCCATACTCCCCCTACTCCTCATCTAGCCTTTTAGGGGTACAAACAATAGTAATTGGGGCCTAGTGTGGTTGTGTACGTGTGATATACATACACTTTTTTGGGATCATATTTTCTATTCCGCTATTTAATCAAAAACCTTTGGGGATCAGTTAAATTGGGGGATAGTCTGTGTTGGTACGTGTGAGAGAGATCCACCTTTCCAAGTTGTTGGGGTTCATCTCATACTTCTGAAGGTTTGAGGGTGCTGCCTGTTCCATACTCCCCCTACTCCTAGCCTTTTAGGGGTACAAACAATAGTAATTGGGGCCTAGTGTGGTTGTGTACGTGTGATATACATACACTTTTTTGGGATCATATTTTCTATTCCGCTATTTAATCAAAAACCTTTGGGGATCAGTTAAATTGGGGGATAGTCTGTGTTGGTACGTGTGAGAGAGATCCACCTTTCCAAGTTGTTGGGGTTCATCTCATACTTCTGAAGGTTTGAGGGTGCTGCCTGTTCCATACTCCCCCTACTCCTAGCCTTTTAGGGGTACAAACAATAGTAATTGGGGCCTAGTGTGGTTGTGTACGTGTGATATACATACACTTTTTTGGGATCATATTTTCTATTCCGCTATTTAATCAAAAACCTTTGGGGATCAGTTAAATTGGGGGATAGTCTGTGTTGGTACGTGTGAGAGAGATCCACCTTTCCAAGTTGTTGGGGTTCATCTCATACTTCTGAAGGTTTGAGGGTGCTGCCTGTTCCATACTCCCCCTACTCCTAGCCTTTTAGGGGTACAAACAATAGTAATTGGGGCCTAGTGTGGTTGTGTACGTGTGATATACATACACTTTTTTGGGATCATATTTTCTATTCCGCTATTTAATCAAAAACCTTTGGGGATCAGTTAAATTGGGGGATAGTCTGTGTTGGTACGTGTGAGAGAGATCCACCTTTCCAAGTTGTTGGGGTTCATCTCATACTTCTGAAGGTTTGAGGGTGCTGCCTGTTCCATACTCCCCCTACTCCTAGCCTTTTAGGGGTACAAACAATAGTAATTGGGGCCTAGTGTGGTTATGTACGTGTGATATACATACACTTTTTTGGGATCATATTTTCTATTCCGCTATTTAATCAAAAACCTTTGGGGATCAGTTAAATTGGGGGATAGTCTGTGTTGGTACGTGTGAGAGAGATCCACCTTTCCAAGTTGTTGGGGTTCATCTCATACTTCTGAAGGTTTGAGGGTGCTGCCTGTTCCATACTCCCCCTACTCCTAGCCTTTTAGGGGTACAAACAATAGTAATTGGGGCCTAGTGTGGTTGTGTACGTGTGATATACATACACTTTTTTGGGATCATATTTTCTATTCCGCTATTTAATCAAAAACCTTTGGGGATCAGTTAAATTGGGGGATAGTCTGTGTTGGTACGTGTGAGAGAGATCCACCTTTCCAAGTTGTTGGGGTTCATCTCATACTTCTGAAGGTTTGAGGGTGCTGCCTGTTCCATACTCCCCCTACTCCTAGCCTTTTAGGGGTACAAACAATAGTAATTGGGGCCTAGTGTGGTTGTGTACGTGTGATATACATACACTTTTTTGGGATCATATTTTCTATTCCGCTATTTAATCAAAAACCTTTGGGGATCAGTTAAATTGGGGGATAGTCTGTGTTGGTACGTGTGAGAGAGATCCACCTTTCCAAGTTGTTGGGGTTCATCTCATACTTCTGAAGGTTTGAGGGTGCTGCCTGTTCCATACTCCCCCTACTCCTAGCCTTTTAGGGGTACAAACAATAGTAATTGGGGCCTAGTGTGGTTGTGTACGTGTGATATACATACACTTTTTTGGGATCATATTTTCTATTCCGCTATTTAATCAAAAACCTCTGGGGATCAGTTAAATTGGGGGATAGTCTGTGTTGGTACGTGTGAGAGAGATCCACCTTTCCAAGTTGTTGGGGTTCATCTCATACTTCTGAAGGTTTGAGGGTGCTGCCTGTTCCATACTCCCCCTACTCCTAGCCTTTTAGGGGTACAAACAATAGTAATTGGGGCCTAGTGTGGTTGTGTACGTGTGATATACATACACTTTTTGGGATCATATTTTCTATTCCGCTATTTAATCAAAAACCTCTGGGGATCAGTTAAATTGGGGGATAGTCTGTGTTGGTACGTGTGAGAGAGATCCACCTTTCCAAGTTGTTGGGGTTCATCTCATACTTCTGAAGGTTTGAGGGTGCTGCCTGTTCCATACTCCCCCTACTCCTAGCCTTTTAGGGGTACAAACAATAGTAATTGGGGCCTAGTGTGGTTGTGTACGTGTGATATACATACACTTTTTTGGGATCATATTTTCTATTCCGCTATTTAATCAAAAACCTCTGGGGATCAGTTAAATTGGGGGATAGTCTGTGTTGGTACGTGTGAGAGAGATCCACCTTTCCAAGTTGTTGGGGTTCATCTCATACTTCTGAAGGTTTGAGGGTGCTGCCTGTTCCATACTCCCCCTACTCCTAGCCTTTTAGGGGTACAAACAATAGTAATTGGGGCCTAGTGTGGTTGTGTACGTGTGATATACATACACTTTTTTGGGATCATATTTTCTATTCCGCTATTTAATCAAAAACCTTTGGGGATCAGTTAAATTGGGGGATAGTCTGTGTTGGTACGTGTGAGAGAGATCCACCTTTCCAAGTTGTTGGGGTTCATCTCATACTTCTGAAGGTTTGAGGGTGCTGCCTGTTCCATACTCCCCCTACTCCTAGCCTTTTAGGGGTACAAACAATAGTAATTGGGGCCTAGTGTGGTTGTGTACGTGTGATATACATACACTTTTTTTGATCATATTTCCTATTCCGCTATTCAATAAAAACCTTTGAGGATCAATTGAATTGCGGGATAGTCTGTGTCGGTACGTGTGAGAGAGATCCACCTTTCCAAGTTGTTGGGGTTCATCTCATACTTCTGAAGGTTTGAGGGTGCTGCCTGTTCCATACCCCCCCTACTCCTCATCTAGCCTTTTAGGGGTACAAACAATAGTAATTGGGGCCTAGTGTGGTTGTGTACGTGCGAGATACATACACTTTTTTTGATCATATTTCCTATTCCGCTATTCAATAAAAACCTTTGAGGATCAATTGAATTGCGGGATAGTCTGTGTCGGTACGTGTGAGAGAGATCCACCTTTCCAAGTTGTTGGGGTTCATCTCATACTTCTGAAGGTTTGAGGGTGCTGCCTGTTCCATACCCCCCCTACTCCTCATCTAGCCTTTTAGGGGTACAAACAATAGTAATTGGGGCCTAGTGTGGTTGTGTACGTGCGAGATACATACACTTTTTTTGATCATATTTCCTATTCCGCTATTCAATAAAAACCTTTGAGGATCAATTGAATTGCGGGATAGTCTGTGTCGGTACGTGTGAGAGAGATCCACCTTTCCAAGTTGTTGGGGTTCATCTCATACTTCTGAAGGTTTGAGGGTGCTGCCTGTTCCATACCCCCCCTACTCCTCATCTAGCCTTTTAGGGGTACAAACAATAGTAATTGGGGCCTAGTGTGGTTGTGTACGTGCGAGATACATACACTTTTTTTGATCATATTTCCTATTCCGCTATTCAATAAAAACCTTTGAGGATCAATTGAATTGCGGGATAGTCTGTGTCGGTACGTGTGAGAGAGATCCACCTTTCCAAGTTGTTGGGGTTCATCTCATACTTCTGAAGGTTTGAGGGTGCTGCCTGTTCCATACCCCCCCTACTCCTCATCTAGCCTTTTAGGGGTACAAACAATAGTAATTGGGGCCTAGTGTGGTTGTGTACGTGCGAGATACATACACTTTTTTTGATCATATTTCCTATTCCGCTATTCAATAAAAACCTTTGAGGATCAATTGAATTGCGGGATAGTCTGTGTCGGTACGTGTGAGAGAGATCCACCTTTCCAAGTTGTTGGGGTTCATCTCATACTTCTGAAGGTTTGAGGGTGCTGCCTGTTCCATACCCCCCCTACTCCTCATCTAGCCTTTTAGGGGTACAAACAATAGTAATTGGGGCCTAGTGTGGTTGTGTACGTGTGATATACATACACTTTTTTGGGATCATATTTTCTATTCCGCTATTTAATCAAAAACCTTTGGGGATCAGTTAAATTGGGGGATAGTCTGTGTTGGTACGTGTGAGAGAGATCCACCTTTCCAAGTTGTTGGGGTTCATCTCATACTTCTGAAGGTTTGAGGGTGCTGCCTGTTCCATACTCCCCCTACTCCTAGCCTTTTAGGGGTACAAACAATAGTAATTGGGGCCTAGTGTGGTTGTGTACGTGTGATATACATACACTTTTTTGGGATCATATTTTCTATTCCGCTATTTAATCAAAAACCTTTGGGGATCAGTTAAATTGGGGGAGAGTCTGTGTTGGTACGTGTGAGAGAGATCCACCTTTCCAAGTTGTTGGGGTTCATCTCATACTTCTGAAGGTTTGAGGGTGCTGCCTGTTCCATACTCCCCCTACTCCTAGCCTTTTAGGGGTACAAACAATAGTAATTGGGGCCTAGTGTGGTTGTGTACGTGTGATATACATACACTTTTTTGGGATCATATTTTCTATTCCGCTATTTAATCAAAAACCTCTGGGGATCAGTTAAATTGGGGGATAGTCTGTGTTGGT
This sequence comes from Pelophylax lessonae, assembly GCF_965119305.1. Taxonomy (NCBI): domain Eukaryota; kingdom Metazoa; phylum Chordata; class Amphibia; order Anura; family Ranidae; genus Pelophylax; species Pelophylax lessonae. Next base: position 583,929,067 of record NC_138769.1, on the reverse strand, counting down.
ACGTGTGAGAGAGATCCACCTTTCCAAGTTGTTGGGGTTCATCTCATACTTCTGAAGGTTTGAGGGTGCTGCCTGTTCCATACTCCCCCCTACTCCTAGCCTTTTAGGGGTACAAACAATAGTAATTGGGGCCTAGTGTGGTTGTGTACGTGTGATATACATACACTTTTTTGGGATCATATTTTCTATTCCGCTATTTAATCAAAAACCTTTGGGGATCAGTTAAATTGGGGGATAGTCTGTGTTGGTACGTGTGAGAGAGATCCACCTTTCCAAGTTGTTGGGGTTCATCTCATACTTCTGAAGGTTTGAGGGTGCTGCCTGTTCCATACTCCCCCTACTCCTAGCCTTTTAGGGGTACAAACAATAGTAATTGGGGCCTAGTGTGGTTGTGTACGTGTGATATACATACACTTTTTTTGATCATATTTCCTATTCCGCTATTCAATAAAAACCTTTGAGGATCAATTGAATTGCGGGATAGTCTGTGTCGGTACGTGTGAGAGAGATCCACCTTTCCAAGTTGTTGGGGTTCATCTCATACTTCTGAAGGTTTGAGGGTGCTGCCTGTTCCATACCCCCCCTACTCCTCATCTAGCCTTTTAGGGGTACAAACAATAGTAATTGGGGCCTAGTGTGGTTGTGTACGTGCGAGATACATACACTTTTTTTGATCATATTTCCTATTCCGCTATTCAATAAAAACCTTTGAGGATCAATTGAATTGCGGGATAGTCTGTGTCGGTACGTGTGAGAGAGATCCACCTTTCCAAGTTGTTGGGGTTCATCTCATACTTCTGAAGGTTTGAGGGTGCTGCCTGTTCCATACCCCCCCTACTCCTCATCTAGCCTTTTAGGGGTACAAACAATAGTAATTGGGGCCTAGTGTGGTTGTGTACGTGCGAGATACATACACTTTTTTTGATCATATTTCCTATTCCGCTATTCAATAAAAACCTTTGAGGATCAATTGAATTGCGGGATAGTCTGTGTCGGTACGTGTGAGAGAGATCCACCTTTCCAAGTTGTTGGGGTTCATCTCATACTTCTGAAGGTTTGAGGGTGCTGCCTGTTCCATACCCCCCCTACTCCTCATCTAGCCTTTTAGGGGTACAAACAATAGTAATTGGGGCCTAGTGTGGTTGTGTACGTGCGAGATACATACACTTTTTTTGATCATATTTCCTATTCCGCTATTCAATAAAAACCTTTGAGGATCAATTGAATTGCGGGATAGTCTGTGTCGGTACGTGTGAGAGAGATCCACCTTTCCAAGTTGTTGGGGTTCATCTCATACTTCTGAAGGTTTGAGGGTGCTGCCTGTTCCATACCCCCCCTACTCCTCATCTAGCCTTTTAGGGGTACAAACAATAGTAATTGGGGCCTAGTGTGGTTGTGTACGTGCGAGATACATACACTTTTTTTGATCATATTTCCTATTCCGCTATTCAATAAAAACCTTTGAGGATCAATTGAATTGCGGGATAGTCTGTGTCGGTACGTGTGAGAGAGATCCACCTTTCCAAGTTGTTGGGGTTCATCTCATACTTCTGAAGGTTTGAGGGTGCTGCCTGTTCCATACCCCCCCTACTCCTCATCTAGCCTTTTAGGGGTACAAACAATAGTAATTGGGGCCTAGTGTGGTTGTGTACGTGCGAGATACATACACTTTTTTTGATCATATTTCCTATTCCGCTATTCAATAAAAACCTTTGAGGATCAATTGAATTGCGGGATAGTCTGTGTCGGTACGTGTGAGAGAGATCCACCTTTCCAAGTTGTTGGGGTTCATCTCATACTTCTGAAGGTTTGAGGGTGCTGCCTGTTCCATACCCCCCCTACTCCTCATCTAGCCTTTTAGGGGTACAAACAATAGTAATTGGGGCCTAGTGTGGTTGTGTACGTGCGAGATACATACACTTTTTTTGATCATATTTCCTATTCCGCTATTCAATAAAAACCTTTGAGGATCAATTGAATTGCGGGATAGTCTGTGTCGGTACGTGTGAGAGAGATCCACCTTTCCAAGTTGTTGGGGTTCATCTCATACTTCTGAAGGTTTGAGGGTGCTGCCTGTTCCATACCCCCCCTACTCCTCATCTAGCCTTTTAGGGGTACAAACAATAGTAATTGGGGCCTAGTGTGGTTGTGTACGTGCGAGATACATACACTTTTTTTGATCATATTTCCTATTCCGCTATTCAATAAAAACCTTTGAGGATCAATTGAATTGCGGGATAGTCTGTGTCGGTACGTGTGAGAGAGATCCACCTTTCCAAGTTGTTGGGGTTCATCTCATACTTCTGAAGGTTTGAGGGTGCTGCCTGTTCCATACCCCCCCTACTCCTCATCTAGCCTTTTAGGGGTACAAACAATAGTAATTGGGGCCTAGTGTGGTTGTGTACGTGCGAGATACATACACTTTTTTTGATCATATTTCCTATTCCGCTATTCAATAAAAACCTTTGAGGATCAATTGAATTGCGGGATAGTCTGTGTCGGTACGTGTGAGAGAGATCCACCTTTCCAAGTTGTTGGGGTTCATCTCATACTTCTGAAGGTTTGAGGGTGCTGCCTGTTCCATACCCCCCCTACTCCTCATCTAGCCTTTTAGGGGTACAAACAATAGTAATTGGGGCCTAGTGTGGTTGTGTACGTGCGAGATACATACACTTTTTTTGATCATATTTCCTATTCCGCTATTCAATAAAAACCTTTGAGGATCAATTGAATTGCGGGATAGTCTGTGTCGGTACGTGTGAGAGAGATCCACCTTTCCAAGTTGTTGGGGTTCATCTCATACTTCTGAAGGTTTGAGGGTGCTGCCTGTTCCATACCCCCCCTACTCCTCATCTAGCCTTTTAGGGGTACAAACAATAGTAATTGGGGCCTAGTGTGGTTGTGTACGTGCGAGATACATACACTTTTTTTGATCATATTTCCTATTCCGCTATTCAATAAAAACCTTTGAGGATCAATTGAATTGCGGGATAGTCTGTGTCGGTACGTGTGAGAGAGATCCACCTTTCCAAGTTGTTGGGGTTCATCTCATACTTCTGAAGGTTTGAGGGTGCTGCCTGTTCCATACCCCCCCTACTCCTCATCTAGCCTTTTAGGGGTACAAACAATAGTAATTGGGGCCTAGTGTGGTTGTGTACGTGCGAGATACATACACTTTTTTTGATCATATTTCCTATTCCGCTATTCAATAAAAACCTTTGAGGATCAATTGAATTGCGGGATAGTCTGTGTCGGTACGTGTGAGAGAGATCCACCTTTCCAAGTTGTTGGGGTTCATCTCATACTTCTGAAGGTTTGAGGGTGCTGCCTGTTCCATACCCCCCCTACTCCTCATCTAGCCTTTTAGGGGTACAAACAATAGTAATTGGGGCCTAGTGTGGTTGTGTACGTGCGAGATACATACACTTTTTTTGATCATATTTCCTATTCCGCTATTCAATAAAAACCTTTGAGGATCAATTGAATTGCGGGATAGTCTGTGTCGGTACGTGTGAGAGAGATCCACCTTTCCAAGTTGTTGGGGTTCATCTCATACTTCTGAAGGTTTGAGGGTGCTGCCTGTTCCATACCCCCCCTACTCCTCATCTAGCCTTTTAGGGGTACAAACAATAGTAATTGGGGCCTAGTGTGGTTGTGTACGTGCGAGATACATACACTTTTTTTGATCATATTTCCTATTCCGCTATTCAATAAAAACCTTTGAGGATCAATTGAATTGCGGGATAGTCTGTGTCGGTACGTGTGAGAGAGATCCACCTTTCCAAGTTGTTGGGGTTCATCTCATACTTCTGAAGGTTTGAGGGTGCTGCCTGTTCCATACCCCCCCTACTCCTCATCTAGCCTTTTAGGGGTACAAACAATAGTAATTGGGGCCTAGTGTGGTTGTGTACGTGCGAGATACATACACTTTTTTTGATCATATTTCCTATTCCGCTATTCAATAAAAACCTTTGAGGATCAATTGAATTGCGGGATAGTCTGTGTCGGTACGTGTGAGAGAGATCCACCTTTCCAAGTTGTTGGGGTTCATCTCATACTTCTGAAGGTTTGAGGGTGCTGCCTGTTCCATACCCCCCCTACTCCTCATCTAGCCTTTTAGGGGTACAAACAATAGTAATTGGGGCCTAGTGTGGTTGTGTACGTGCGAGATACATACACTTTTTTTGATCATATTTCCTATTCCGCTATTCAATAAAAACCTTTGAGGATCAATTGAATTGCGGGATAGTCTGTGTCGGTACGTGTGAGAGAGATCCACCTTTCCAAGTTGTTGGGGTTCATCTCATACTTCTGAAGGTTTGAGGGTGCTGCCTGTTCCATACTCCCCCTACTCCTCATCTAGCCTTTTAGGGGTACAAACAATAGTAATTGGGGCCTAGTGTGGTTGTGTACGTGTGATATACATACACTTTTTTTGGATCATATTTTCTATTCCGCTATTCAATAAAAACCTTTCTAGGGCAAGATCTTAAATTACAGAAATATGAGGAGACCGTCAAATAAGGGCCGTGGCCTGGGTCGTGGTGCTGCTGGTAGAGCTCCTGTTGCAAGGAGAGGACATGGTCGATCTGTGCCAGCTACACGACAGAACCTGCATCAGTATTTGGTAGGGCATCAAACGCCCCTAGAAGTGATGAGGCCAGAACAAGTTGAGGCGATAGTAGATTGGTTTGCTGCTGACAGTGCCTCCAGTTCCTTCACATTGTCTCCCACCCAGTCTACTGCAGAAAGGTCAGAGTTGGCATCTGCAGCCAATGTCCAACCGTCTTTCACCTCACCCCCTTGCAAATCAGGCCAGCAGTCTGAGCCCCAAGCCATACAGCAGTCTCTTATTCTTTTTGAGGACTCTGTCAGCAGGGTTTCCCAGGGCCATCCACCTAGCCCTGCCCCAGAAGTGGAAGAGATTGAGTGCAGCGATGCCCAACCACTTATTCCTCAAGATGAGTACATGCAAGGATCATCGCAGCACGTCTCCGATGATGACGAAACGCAGGTGCCAACTGCTGCGGCGTTCAGCATTGTGGAGACCGACAAGGAGGGCAGGGGTGAAGACTGGGTGGAAGATGATGTGGAGGACGATGAGGTCCTCGACCCCACATGGAATGAACGTCATGCAGGTGAACTGAGTAGTTTGGAGGAAGAGGCGGTGGTCGCACAGAGCCACCAGCACAGCAGAAGAGGGAGCAGGGTGCAGAAGCGGAGCGGCCGTGCCCTAGACACTACGCCCGCTACTGCCCAACGCAGCAAGGGAACGAGCGCACCAAAGTCAGCTCAAAGGAGTTCTCTAGCGTGGAAGTTCTTTAGAAAATGTGCTGATGACAGGACACGAGTGGTTTGCACCCTGTGCAATCAGAGCTTGAAGCGAGGCATGAACCTTCTCAACCTGAGCACAACCTGCATGATCAGGCATCTAAGTGCAAAGCACGAGCTGCAGTGGAGTACACACCTTCAAAACCAAGAAACGTCTCTGGCTCATCCTGCTTCCTCTTCTGCTGCAGTCTCGGCCGCTCCAGCCACATCTGTAGTGATACCGGCACCTGCCACCCCGCAAACAGACGATCTGTCAGCAACACCACCACCTGGGTCACCAACAACCATCTCCACAATGTCCCGTGGAAGCGTTCAGCTTTCCATCTCCCAAACACTTGAGAGGAAGAGGAAGTACCCCCCTACCCACCCGCGATCCCTGGCCCTGAATGCCAGCATTTCAAAATTATTGGCCTTTGAAATGCTGTCATTCCGTCTGGTGGAGACGCACAGTTTTAAAAACCTTATGTCGGTGGCTGTCCCACAGTACGTCGTGCCCAGCCGCCACTACTTTTCCAGGCAAGCCATCCCTTCCCTGCACAACCAAGTGGGGGAAAAAATCAGGTGTGCACTGCGCAACGCCATCTGTGCCAAGGTCCACCTAACTACGGATACGTGGACCAGTAAGCACGGTCAGGGGCGTTATATCTCCCTAACGGCACACTGGGTAAATGCAGTGGCGGATGGGCCTGAGGCGGATAGCAATTTGGCGCATGTCCTTCCACCACCGAGGATTGCAGGGCGCTTCAGTTTGCCTCCTGTTCCTAACTCCTCCTACTCCGCTTCCTCATCCTCTACCGCCTCCTCATCCGGACAGCGTAACACCTTCACCACCAACTTCAGCACGGCCAGGGGTAAACGACAGCAGGCAGTTTTACAACTTGCCTGTTTGGGGGACAAACCACACACCGCGCAGGAGTTGTGGAGGAGCATGGAACAGCAGACAAATGAGTGGTTGCTGCCAGCGAGCCTCAAGCCCGGCCTGGTGGTGTGCGATAACGGGCGAAATCTCATAGCAGCTCTGGGCCTAGCCGGTTTGACGCACATCCCTTGCCTGGCGCATGTGCTGAATTTGGTGGTGCAGAGGTTCCTTAAAAACTACCCCGATATGTCAGAGCTGCTGCAGAAAGTGCGGGCCGTTTGTGCGCACTTTCGGCGTTCTCACCCTGCTGCTGCTCGCCTGGCAGCGCTGCAGCGTAACTTCGGCCTTCCCGCTCACCGCCTCATATGTGACGTGCCCACAAGGTGGAACTCCACCTTGCACATGCTGGAAAGACTGTGCGAGCAGCAGCAGGCCATAGTGGAGTTTCAGCTGCAGCACGCACGCGTGAGTCGCTCTGCGGAACAGCACCACTTCACCACCAATAACTGGGCCTCCATGCGAGACCTGTGTGCCTTGTTGCGCTGTTTTGAGTACTCCACCAACATGGCCAGTGGCAATGACGCCGTTCTCAGCTTAACTATCCCACTTCTATGCCTCCTTGAAAAAACAATTCGGGCGATGATGGAAGAGGATGTGGCACAGGATGAGGAGGAGGAGGAGGATGAAGAGGTAACATTTCCAAGGCTTTCAGGGCAGTCATTCGCAAGGGGCTCCGAGGGTGGGTTCCTGCACACGCAAACGCCAGGGACGCAATTGTCCAGCAAGGGCACAGTTCTGGAGGATGAGGAGGATGAGGAGGAGGAGGAGCTGGAGGAGGAGATGGAACCATGTTCACAGCAGGGTGGCACCCAGGCCAGCTCATGGCCATCACTGGTGCGTGGCTGGGGGGATACAGAGGACACGGACCATACACCTCCCACAGAGGACAGCCTTTCGTTGCCTCTGGGCAGCCTGGCACACATGAGCGATTACATGCTGCAGTGTCTCCACAACGACCGCCGAGTTGCCCACATTCTAACTTGTGCTGATTACTGGGTGGCCACGCTGCTGGATCCCCGTTACAAGGACAACGTACCGTCCTTAATTCACTCACTGGAGCGCGATCGCAAGATGCGCGAGTACAAGCGCACGCTGGTAGACGCCATGCTGCTGGCATTCCCATCTGACAGCGGGGCCACAGTGGAAGCACAAGGCAGAGGAGGAGGAGGAGGAGGTCGCCAACGCAACCAGGGCACCGCCAGCACCTCAGAAGGCAGGGTTAGCATGGCCGAAATGTGGAAAAGCTTTGTCAGCACGCCACAACAAACAGCAGCACCAGCAGCTCAGATGGAACGTCTTAGCAGGAGGCAGCATTTTACCAACATGGTGGAGCAGTATGTGTGCACACGCCTACATGTAGTGAATGACGGGTCTGCCCCCTTCAACTTCTGGGTCTCCAAATTGGGCACATGGCCTGAGCTTGCCCTTTACGCCTTGGAGGTGCTGGCGTGCCCTGCAGCCAGTGTATTATCTGAACGGGTATTTAGCACGGCTGGGGGCGTTATAACAGACAAGCGCAGCCGCCTGTCCAGAGACAATGTGGACAAGCTCACGTTCATTAAAATGAACCAGGCATGGATCCCACGGGACTTTTCCGTACCTTATGCAGAATAGCAATGGATACCGACCTTACCCACCCATTGTTCCATTTTTGCTCTTTCTCACTCTTTTGGGGTGTACCCTCATTTAAAATTTGTGAAAAGAAGCAGTGTTGGCTACCTCGTCCTCCTCCTCAGGGCCAGATTAATGTAGGGTCTATTGGAGCTGCAGCTCCAGGCCCCTACCTTTTATATAGGCCCCGGGTTGGCCATATTCACTGTTACCGCTCTTCTGTCACTTGTAAACACAGAAGTCTGGCTTCTATGCTCGCTTCCCCAGGCAGCACCCTCAGAACCTCCCCACACAGCGTGAAGGCCGGACAAGGAGGGACAGTTGGCGATGCATGGATGTGTTTATGGGCTTCAGAGACAGCATCCCATGTTGAATTAGGCATGCATGGCTGCACCCTTCCTCCTCTGGGTGCATGGCAAGGCACGGCCCTAAGGCCCTTCAAAATCCTCAGCACCAAGCCCATGATGCTGTTAATCCGGCCCTGGTCCTCCTCCACCGCCGCTTCCACCTACACCGCCCATAGGTGTGCGCAGCCTATTGCATTAAGGTGTGCACCCCAAAGTTGAAATACACATGCATGTGTTTGCCAGCAGGGAGAGTAATGTATCGGGGCCATGTACCTGTAGGCAAGGAGAAATAGAGCAGAGCAGGTCCCAGGGAGATCTTTCCCATCTCCTCACTGGCAATGCTATGTGCCCTAGGTGATTAGGGTGTGCCCAGGCACACCCAGCACACCCTGTGCGCACGCCTATGTCACCGCCACATCCACCACCACCTCAACCTCCCTCCTACTCCATATGGGCCTCGTCCTTCAGAGATGAAGAAGAACATTGTTTTATTTTTCTGTTTTTTTTTGTTGTTTTAAGTTATTTCCCTATCCACATTTGTTTGCAGAGCACTTGCCATGCTCTTAATTACGTTTTGCTGCCATTTGCAGCACTCTAGCCCTTTCCTTTGGTGTTTTAGAGCCATTTTAGTGCCTTAAAGTTCGGGTCCCCATTGACTTCAATGGGGTTCGGTGTCCGGGAAAAGTTCGGTAAAAGTCCGGGACACGGACCCGGACTTTTTTTTAAAGTTCGGCCGAACCCGTCGAACACGGACATCTAGGTGTCCGCTCAACCCTAATCTCTATACATTTATATATTACTTATCACTTAATGTGACACAGTACTCAAATTGCCTAACTTTTGAACTAGCTATATATACTACAGCTTATATTTTCAGATGCAACTTGCCCCTGTTTTATACATCATTTGCTCGGACTGATTTATTTTGCATACTTCTATACATATATACTTATTTTGACCTTTTTGGATATCAATACGTGATACTAATATTTTAGTTTTTTACTCCATTAAGATGCATATTTATTCATTTCCAGCCCATGCTTCACCATCAAGCAGAAGCATCACTTGTTCACAACTCTGTTTCCTCACCTGTCTCCCCACCGTGTTCGCCATCGGTTCAAGTCCTGTCAGCTCCCGGGTTAGACTATGGCAGCCCCCGTCTGGTGGGAGCACACATCCATCATTTGTCTTTGGGTTATATGTGAGTGCAATTTTTCCATTTCTGTTTACATACGGATGTTGCAATGTCACACTCATTAATTATATTTACTAACATGTTGTTTACTGTTTATTTATAGATACATTTTATCTCATATATACTCCTGATGAGTGAGCTTACTCAAGACTCACGAAACGCGTCGAGTTATTACAATATATGAGTGCAACCCATGATATCTATTTGTTATTTATTTGTATTGTTTATATGCCATATGCCCATTGTGCTGTTTTATCATTGTTGTTACCATTTATATATGACTGCATCAATAAAATTTTGTTATTTTTTACCATTCCAATACGATGGTCACTGAGTGTACATACCTCATATAAAGTCCCACCCAAAGGGCACCCTCTTTTTCTTAGATTACCTACGATATACCAGCTGCCAAAAATCCACAAGAATAAAACCAAGCCTCCTGGTAGGCCTATTATAAGTGGAATAGGATCCATATTTTCCCGAATAGGTGAATATGTGGACCATTTTTTGCAGCCGGTAGTACCTTTATACCCGTCTCATCTCAAATATAGCAGCATTTGATTAACTTATTAGAAGAAGTGGAAGTGCAGTCAGACACTTTTCTGGTTACAATCGACATTGAATCTTTGTATACCAGTTTAAACACTTAACGTCTAGCCACGTAGACCTACGTCGGCTGACTTTGCGTGGTTGTACCCGGATGATGCCTCTAGCTAGAGGCATCATCCCGGTACTGTTGTTTGAAGCTGACGGTCGGCTTTCCGTCGGTAATGACCGATGCGGCTAAGGAGCCGCTCGATCGTTACCGGGGGGGGGGTGGGTGGGGACTTTGCTCGGGGCTCCCGTCTCACCAGGAGCCCCGAGCACCCGGCCGGCTCATCCACCAGCTGGATGGAGTCCTGATGAATGCCGGAAACGGCATTGATCGGGTCTCCGATGACGTAACCCGGAGGCGGCGTCCATGACGTCACTTCCGCGTTACTGTGCTGCAAAAGGTGGCAGATTTGAAAAACGGCTGTATGCAAAAATGCCGTTTTCGGTCTTTTGCATACAGGGAAGTGTAGTGGAGGGGTCTAGGGTCTTTTTAGACCCTCGATCCCTCCATAATGTGTACCTGTCACTACATATTGGTGTCACAAGGGATGTTTACATTGCTTGTGACAGCAATAAAAGTGATCAGATTTTTTTTTAAAAAAACCTGTAATAAAGTTAAAAAAAAAAGAAAAAATAAATAGGAAAAAAAAATAAAAATTTAGCCGCCCCTGTCACCGTTAGCTCGCGCACAAAAAAACGTATACGCAAGTCGAGCCGCGAATGAAATCGCTGTTCAAACCACACATGCGTGGGCAATAATTGCAAAAAAAAGAGCTACACTCTAACTCTAAACTGGTAACCGTTAAATAAATTTAAAGCGTCGCAGATTGAGATCTCTATTGACCGGATGTCGCCATCCCACGGGGGGCGCAATTTTAAACCGTAACATGTTAGGTATCTATTTACTCGGCATGACATCATCTTTCACAATATACAAAAAAATGGGCTAACTTTACTGTTTAGTATTTTTTAAATGCAGTGAAATGTGATTTTTCAAATTTTTTCCAAAAAAATGGCGTTTTAAAGACCGCTGCGCAAATACCGCGCGACCAAAAATTTTGCAATGACTGACATTTTATTCTCCAGAGTCTTTGCTAAAAAAATATATATAATGTTTGGGGGTTTTAAGTGGTTTTATAGCAAAAAATACTGATTTAAACTTGTAAAAAAAAAGTGTCAAAAATAGGCTTAGTGGTAAAGTGGTTAAAACAAAACGATGTACTAAATACCACTATTGCTGCCTTGAATACTAAGACTAATGTAAAACCGGCCCAAAAGAAGTTCATTTGTGATGCCCTAAGCTTGGCTATGGGCAATAACTATTTTTGGCATGACGGTTGTTATTACAATCAAGTTAGAGGCGTGGCAATGGGCGCTAAATACGCCCCAAGTGCAGCAAATATTCTCCTTGGCCAATGGGAAGAAGAAGAGATCTTTAAGAATCAGGATCCTTCTTTGATCCTATACAAGAGATTTATTGACAATCTGTTAGTGCTGTGGAATGGATCGGAAGATTCTTTGAAGCAATTCTTGAATAAGAATAACAATAATCAGTATGGTCTGGTTTTCACAGCAACATGGGATAAGATGTCAGTAAATTTTATGGACCTAACCCTGGTGAAACAAGGTGGTTCTGTTTCTACTATGAGCTATTTCAAAGAAACAGATATAAATAGTTATATTCCCACCAAGAGTTGAAATCACCCAAAATGGTTAAGGGCAATATATGCGCATTAGACGAAATTGCAAAAATTATGAAGATTATCTCGTCCAATCGAATCTCCTAACATCAAGGTTTGTGGAAAAAGGATACAAACTTGATGATGTACTAAAAACAAGAGATTTAGTGCGTCAAATGCCAAGGAGTGAACTATTGAAAACAAAGAATAAAAATACAGATAATAAGGGTGATATGGCTTTTTTGACTGATTTTATTAGGAATTTTAAACAAATTGAAGCAATCGTGAGGAAACATTAGCCTATTTTAAAGAAAGACAAGACCCTGAATAAGATCTTACCTAATAAACCGGTATTCATTTACTGAAAAGCCCCTAATTTAAGGCACACGTTGGCCCCTAACATACCTGATCCTCTGAAGAGAAAGCCCACATTTTTGGATGTAAAAGTTTTTTTTTTCCTTGTGGTAGATGTAATGCTTGCCAAATAACTAAAAAGAACCCTAGGAAAATGACTACCTTTCAATCCAAAGCTACAGGGCAAAAATATAAAATAAACAAACTTATCTCATGTAGATCCACACATGTAACCTATCTAATAAGTTGTCCCTGCGGGTTACAGTACATAGGCAGAACAACTCGTCAACTGTCTATCAGGATAAATGAACACATTGGGAATGTGAAGAAAGGTTTCCCAAAACACAGCCTCTCCATTCATTTTCGCTTATACCATAATAGAGACCCTACCTTGATGTCATTTTGTGGTAGTGATTTAGTGGATAATCATTGGAGAGGGGGAAACATGACCCAGAAGGTCTCTATGAATGAGACCCAGTGGATCTACAAAATGAATACTGTGACGGAACCTCAGACCCACACTGTACTTGTGGTCTTCCGTCAGTATACGGCTTCCTCACAGTCATGAACATAGATATCAAATCCCAGCCGCCGTCATACAAAACTAGCCTGCACTTTGTATACTGGAAACAACTAACTGCTTTATTAAAACAAACAGACTTTTATACACTTTAGAAGTAGGTCGGTCACTACATGAATATTTACCCAAAACATCACACAATGAATAGCTAACGAGGTACAGCTGACTCATGGCTAATCCCATCTAGACAAGGTTATTATTCTCATGCTAATTAGCTCAGCGTACTTAAGTCAGCCTGGAAGCCCAGACTGCCGGCACCAAAGGTAAAACAAGATATAATATACATTATTATAGTGTAAATACTGAGAACCCACTGTAAACAATAGGTGAGCAAATCAGCATGATTTACAATGCGTGGAAGACAGGTGTTTGAGCTGATGACATGCATCTGTTACAAGTCTGACCAACTGAAGAAGTCCAAACCATCAATTTATCTGTCACATCGTTTTTTCACTGTCCGTGACGGTGCGTACCGTCACAAATACTTTACACCCTTTAGGTATGAATATTGATATTGATTTAAATTGTTTTATCTCTAATTTAAAGTTTTAATTTTTCTTATCCACATCATCTATTAACTAATTTTAAATATGCAGTTTTAAAATCTATAAACTGGAAAAAATCATTTTAGATTGGGTTTATTATAATAAATTAATTTTAAAATAATATAATTTTAAACTAAACAACTTGGTCTAATTGGATAGATCAATCAATAAAGTTTTAGGCATAAATGTTGAAGTTTAGTTTTAGCCACACAACTTATTGTAAACAGCATCCTCTCTTAATTATTTATTTATTTATTTAAGAATTGGCATTAATATTACCATTCTAGTCTATGGTGTAATCCAGACAGAAATAAGTGGAATAAACGCATATTGCGGTTGGCCGTAGAATGCGTTTTTTTATTTTGCCAAAAAATGACCCCGGCAGGCATCCTTAGTAAAGGACTGAACCTAGCAATCTGTGATGGAATGGGCGGTTCACGAGGTGGAGGAATGTGATTGGATGTTGTGGTGTTTGTAGTCTCTATATAAACTGAATGGAGATGTACGGTCACATGATCCCCTGATGACGTCAGCACGGCCTGACGAAACGTGCGTCGGGAGCGTGAGACCGCAGACTTCCAGGTTGGCGGAACGCAAGCGTGGAGCAGTGTTCTATCTACTAAACCAACCGAGATTTTGATTGCAATTGAAGGCAGGCTGTTTGTACGATATGTAGTAAGTGCAACTTTTATCAATAAAATGTTAGTTGTACTGGCATACTGCACTATGAGAGTCTCCTTTCTATTGCATTTATATTGCCTCTAAATCGGAGTTCCATCAATACCTGGTCATACATCTTTACTGGTGAGAGGAAAGATTTGTGAATGGCCCAGATTCATTGTGGATACCAATGTTTATTGTGACCCCTTATAATTAAGGGGTCATATCCTTCTGGTAAGGAGTATTTATTAAGAGCACTGGCTGAAGGAGTGGAGGTGAAGGTTTAACATCACTTCTATCAAGTCTATGCTTTTAAACATTGCTGCGATTAACTACATAATCACCTTGATTTTTTAAGCACTAAAAGGACTTTTACTTATTTATCTATTTATGCATTTATGCTGGGTTGTGCTTTTATCTATTGTTGTGGCTCTCCATTTGCTACTGATGTTATTAAGCACTGTTGGACTGTTTTCATATAAGTTTTTATCTATTTATATGCACCCAAGCACTTTTTTGTGAATATTGTTATTGAGCGCAATATATACCCTAATTTTTCACATTTATCACGTCAACACGTTGCTTTTTTGCTGCTTGAAGGCATTCCCACATATTATATATTCACATATTTATTTATTTATATATATTTATTTATTTATATATATATTTTTTTTGACTTTGTATTCACGATTATTAGAAGGTTTAGCACACTATTAATTTGTGTACAAACCCCCACTTGTGCAGTTCTTTTTGGTATACTACCATTTCTTTTTAAAACGATAAATGCAATGTGATTTGTAGCTCAATAATGAAATTAAAAATAAAGCAAGATTACATTTTCCCCAGTTAAAGTAGAAACCATAGATAAGTGTTCTATATAAATAGACCACAATTGCCTGTGAATTGCACAGCTAACAGTCACCCCACTGCAGATGGAGCGAGAATAGGCTAAGCAAAATGGTAGACTAATACGCTAATATGCGCTAAATCTGATATTAATAAAAATGTATAAAAACAAAAATCAGCTTTTTAGAGAAAAATCTACTATGGTTCATATGGCTGGGATTGTAATCTTATTACCCTTAAATACGCAATATAAAACATATAAGGAAGGAAATAAACAATTGTTAAATAATAATCAAAAAAACAGCAAGGTATATTTACCACACTTAAGATGGCTGCTAGCTTAAATGGTCGTTACCAGAGTCCTTAAGATGGCTGCCTTCCCAAAATGGTGGCTGGTTAGGGAGGAGTTTCATTTGGCATCCTTCAAAGTTTCAGATAAATGATGGAGCAAGATGGAGTATGTATAGATGAGTATATAGATGGATGTGAGTAGCGTATGTGTTGTAGGTGTAATGGATGTTGTCAGTAATGTCCTATTACATCTGGGGTCTCCTTTTTATATTGTAACCTTTGACCTCTGACTAGTGAAGATCCTCAAATCATTTGACCAGGTCATATGCTGTCAGACATTGCGTCTAGGATTGGAGGATTTATAGCGGTCATAAAAACGTAAACACAAACTTTTCTAAAATGAGGTAATTAGTTCAACTTAAGTAAGATTATTATTTAGCAAGAATATAAACCCAAAATATGGTATACAGACCATTTCTAAATATGTATATATTTTACATAATATAATGACATAATTATTGCTAATATTTTCTCACACATGATTATAATGTATCTTTAAAAATATAGTTTAAATGAGTCTTATGAATACACTGAACTATTGTCCATTGTTAAACACAGAAAAGAGTACAAGTGAGACTGGCCATCAGTGACTGTTGGTGTCTGGCTAAAATTACCCTTATCTGATAAGATGTAAAAAGGCCTCTTATTTATTACCAAAAGAAAAACAAAAATATCTGCTGAAATTATAAGACCCTATTGTAAGAGAAATTTTGTTTAACAAGTACATATAAACTTTCCATCACCCCTAATAAGATGGAAGCTGTGCTGTTCAAAATCTCTATATAGGACTGAATACACATAGCTTTTTAAAATACCCTTTTTCTTTTATTTAATCACCCCAATAATCCTGACATATCCCCCCCCCCCCTTCTTCCCAGTATTCAGGTGAAAAGCCTTAGATATATCTGGGAATAAGGTCAGAAGAAAAATAAAAGAAAAATAAATGTCTTGTCCTCTTTTTATAAGACAATAGTTCATATTGGAAATTGTTCATAACTTTTAAGTAAGGCGTGGTGAAATAAAAAAATCAGTTCCAAATGTCAGTCCGCAGCGACTTTGCTAGTGTTAGCTATGTCACAAACTGTTCCCTATTAGTCTTTTGAATTTCGATCTCCCAGTAAAGAAACTCAAATTTTCCTTGAAATCTCCATCTCCAGTTTGCAAAGTCTTGATGGAGACAGAAATTAACTACTGCGATGGTATTAGCAACTACCATTCAAAGCGCAGTAAAACAATGCTGGCAATCAGGAATCCGAGAAATCTCTTTGGACATTGGTTGAATAATGAATGGTCTTAGCAGTAGAGTGTCATACACCTAGACTGAGTTTTGCTCACATATGCAATGCACCATTCTCACATCTCCTTCAACTGAAAACAGGAGGTAGTGTGATTCCTCTTAATGGATATCCTCGGATCAAATGCACAAAGATCTTTTGAAACAAATCTTTCTCTCCGTCAACAAGAATGCAGGGACATCTCGCAACATGATTCCTGAAGAAGGACCCGATTCAATGAGGGGTTCCGTCTTGAGCTGGGCTCTAAGGAATGAAATGACCCATCCGATCGCTGTGTTTTTAGTAAACATCATCGTCTGTACCAATCAACGACCTGGCATGGAAGGTTAATCTCCTCCTATTAGAGGAAACATACAGTATGAATGTATATTCTTATCAATTGACATTTCAATGTGATGTTGGTACCCTGAGCTTTCTCAGAGTTCTCCTTTAGTCCACCGTGTGATCAGTCTATTATCTGACCTCCAAGGAAGGTGAGACTATATATGCGACCTTTCTCAGGGCGACTGACTTCTGGGGCTCATTAACATGGTGATGTTTTTATCGTCATGGATACTACGCATTGAAAAATTGAACAGTGATACAATATTTTGTTAGAATTTACCTTCTTCTTGGGAGGAAAAATATAATATCTCCCCCTTAGGGGCATCAATGCAATTTTTGAGGTAACAAAACTACCTGACATTGAGGATTCCTTCTTGATTACCGTATACAACCTTCGACCTCTTGACTTCATTACGTCATTAGAGTTTGATCCTCCTTGGTATCACTGTCATTGGGGATTTTTCAAAATGTGTCCGCTTTGAGCGACCTGTTTGAGTCAGAGGGATGAAGTGACCACTGAAAAATAGGAGGGTAGTTAGTATCTAACATCCAAGATCCCTTGGTAGGGATTTCAGGATCCTCAATACTGTGACCTGGGGATAAAATGGTGTTAGAACCTCTGTCCCCTATACCTCCATTCAGTGTATCCCTCTGATTCCTGACCACTTGAGCATTTAAGGATTTTGTGGCCCTTGGCTGGCCACAGGATTTATTCCTGAAGAGGGCTTATTTTGGTTCTGGGCTGCAGTGCCCTGAGTGAACCAAGTGATCATCTGATCCAACTTGGCATCTACTCTGCTGAAAATCTCTTCAGAATTGGATTGTTGGCTCCACCTCCTGCGGTACCTATGTCTCTCAGGTTCAGACAGAATGGACAGATCCACATCAGAACCACTTGCTCGGTTCTGGCGTGGAGGTCTGGGCCTTAATGGCTGTCTTTCTTCCCGAGGATTTTGGGGAGCCCTAAGATGGGGCAAATCCCTATTTATGTGTGGGTGTCCCCCCCCTTGTGATTGGAGGGATGTCCGGTGTCCTCCTTGAGGTATCCGGTGTCCCCCTTGGGGCCTAGGTGGCATGTCTCCTGTTACTAACTTAGCATAGGTCTTGCTCCCTTTTTTTTTTTTTCCAGTGTGAGGGTTGAGGAGAAAGGTGTGTTTCTGCCACAATTTTGGTGACAGGCTCACGCCTTTCTTTGTATTCACTGGTCTGTTGGATGGAGTACAAATTGTCACTCTCTTTCACCAACCATTCCAGTAAACACCCCAACTGGTAGTCCCTTGCCAAACTTATTTTTATGTACATGGGCTATGCCTCAAAGAACAGGGATTTAAATTCCGGGTGGTTGTACTCAGGCTCCTTCATTGAAGGGTGTTAGGCACTTTTGAGTACAGCCAAAAATTTAGTGGGGCTTTGGTGCTGTGTACATTTTAGGTTGTAGATAGCAGCTCTAGCAGCGCAAGGTTTTTGTATGGGCCGAATTTAATTAACATCCTTCAGGCCCAACACAGAAAGGGTGTTTTCATAGGCCTCAAGATGATCAATAATGTCTAAGGACCCTTTCTTAACAAAAATCGGGACATTACTCTTTTTAAAAACTTTATAATTCTGGAGGTGTATGGTATATTTTTAGGGGTGCTCGTCCTATTTGCGGTGACCTTGATATGACTCATACCTATTTATGCATGGCTGCCCAATTTCTGCCCTCCTATTTTTAGAAGATGGCTGGGGAGGGACATGGACTCTCTGCCTGACTCCAACCCCCCCCCCCCCTTGTCTGGGTCATAACCATCAGACTGGGAGTCATATCTGGGCCTATGAATAATTACTTCATATTTAATGCAGGACTGATTAAGCATTGCCCTTTTGCATGGATACCATAGCCTTTTGGAACTCTCCTATTTGTTTACTGATAAGTTCCTGTCCTGACTTGAACTGTTACACTTTTTTGTTTTTTTTTTATTTTCCACTGCTGGTTACTCGGCAACTTTCGCTAGAAAACATTTTTCCTTGCTCAAAACTTCCTAATTCTTGCATTAATTATTTACATTACTCTTACAAATGGTTGCTTTCATTACAGCTTTCTTGATAAGACTTCTGCCACAGTTCTACTTCATTCTGCAGTTTCATGCTACATTCTCTTAACTGATGTGTCCCAACAGAGGTTTCCTTCACCTGCTCAAGGAGGTTCCTTATCTCACTCTCCTTTATTTGGAGTTGAGATTGGAACTTTACTAAATTCCTCTTTGCTGAGCCTTCTGGTGCAATTCCTCACAGAGATACAGTAAGATTGGCCATGACTCTAAAAGTATGTGATCACGCTTCCTCACGTCTTTGGTGTTAAATAGCTATTGGTGAGTTCATACATTGGGTTTTCCTCTACCCATATGTCAGATGCCCATTATTTGCCCGACTTCTGAGGATTTTGATATATATGACTAACCAGCTTTTACATTTTTCCACCATTCCAGACTCAGAGAGGTGTTTCCACACATTTTTGATCTGTGCCAAATCTACTGGGGTTGTGGCATTACCACTAGGGACCTACATCTTGCCAGAGTTTGCAGCATGAACTTTACCTACTGTAGACATTTTTAGGGCATTTCTATCAACATTCACAATTAATATGTAAGAAATTAATGATATCTTAGCAGTGCCTCCATTATGTCAGAATATTTAAACTGCTCTGAATATAACAGTATCTATTTATGTAAATAAGCAAAGATCTGTGAGGTAGGAGAATCTCAACTTATTTCCACAAATCAATATGTAACAAATTATTTTCAATCAATTAATTTATTTTTAAAAGCATATACCAATCTTAGTGAAAACAGTAGGGAATATATATATATAAATATTTATTCACAAGACATGTATTCACAATAAATGATTAAACTTGAGATGACACAAAGAGATAACTTTACATAAAATACAAACTTAAAACGATAAATGCAACTTCCGGTTCCAGCGCCTCATGTAGGAAGATGCGCAGAACGGCGGCTCCAATAACAACGGCTTACAAAGCCCATCCGCAGCCCATCGCCGACATCTGGCTTCTCGGAGACCATCCATCTATTCCCCGGACAAGGTAGAGATGGATAAGTTTGTCCTCCACGGCCCCTAATCGGCCTCTCAGGCCCCCCGAGGTGATCCACCCGACCAGGCCTCCACCGAGGCAACCATGGCGGACCTCACGCTGCCGCAGCAGCCCGCCTCCTCCTACAGCCCGCAAGCCTCTATGTTCCCGGAGGCTCAGATCGCTAGTCTGGCACAGGCAGTGGCAACCCTGCTAGCACCCATGATCTCAGCCGTGGTGGACAAGGCCATAGCGCAAGGGCTCACTCACCTCCGGAAGGAGCTGGGTGATCACTCCGGCAGGCTCATGGAGCTGGAACACCAGATCTCGGACATAGAGGATGAGGTGCAAAGCTCTTTCTCTCACGATCAGCGGGCCAGACAGACACAGACCTACATACTTGAAAAGTTGGACGATCTCGAAAATGCGGACTCCCTATAATGCGGACTCCCTCCATGACATCTGCATGACAAGGTTCCCTGCTGCCTTTGGGATTGCATCACCCTGCACAGTGGAAAGAGCTCATCGTTTGGGGGCCCCCTCTAACGAACGCCGCTCCCCCCGCCCTGTAATAGTTCGCTATCTCAACTACATGGACAGAGTAAACCTCCTCAAGTCCTTCAGAAACTCAAAATCCCTACAGCTAGATGGCCACAAATTGTTGATTTTTGCAGACTATTCTCAAGAAGTGTCCAAGAGGAGAAATGCCTTTCAGCCGCTATGTCAGGCTTTATACCAAAAGGCTGTCAAATTCACTCTTGCCTACCCAGCCACTCTTCGTTTCTCTGATGCGGCGGGAGAGCGGAAATCCTTCACTCACCCTGAGGAAGCGAGCCATTATATGCAATCCTACCTGCACATCCCACTGGAATCTCCACGGAGCGTTCAGCAATCTTCCCCAAGTCACAGGGAGCAAAGCAGTTCCAGAAGAAATCCCACCAAGAAGCAATATCTGTCCGGACCCACAGGTCGCCCTAGACCTTGAAATCTATCCTTTCCACTGCACCCCCCCTGTTAGGCTATTGTACACAGCTCTCAATACTCCATGCGTACTATTATGAATGAGTCTACTTGTCTCATACTGCTCAGGGACTGGCCTCGTCTCATGCGTCTACTGCAGGCTGCTGTGGACTGTTTTATTTGCTCTCTAAACTTTTTCCGTAGCGGTTTGCTCTTTTCTGATATACTCCTGGTTGGAAGATTTAATGTGTTGAAATGTTTATTTCTGTTTCTAAGGGTTGTCAACGTTTTCACTTTCATCCTGGTTACAGCCTTGCCGTGTGACTCTGTTCGCCCCCCTACCTCTTCTTCGATGTGATCTTCACTCTTGAGAATGCCACACTTGCTCCTTCCAACTACCATGGGTGTAATTTGAAAATCGGTAACGCTCTACCCGGACGACAGTGACGCTCACATGAGGAAAAAAGCGAAGTCGAGGCTTCACGCAGTATGTACCCTGTTTTGTGCTCCCCTAAGCCCCTGTTGGGTTTCGGCCTCTCCCTACCACCTCTGTAACCCCCACTATGGTACGTCACTTTTCACACCCCACTGAGAAGACCTACACATTTTTCTCTCACCCCCATAATTCGCTATCCAGAATTGATTACATCCTCCCCAACAATAGGTTACTCCCCCACACTTCTCGCCCCGACATCCACGACATAGCTGTCTCTGACCACGCCCCTGTGTCCATAGACCTACTCGACCTGATCACCCCCACCACTAAACCCTCGTGGCGATTCCCCTCTTATCTTGCCAAGGACAGGGGTCTCCAACAACTCATTGGAGATGAATGGAAGGCCTTTCTGCTCACTAATTCCTCTCCTGACTGCTCGCCCATGCTCCTTTGGGAGACGGGCAAGGCAGTCTTGAGGGGACATATCATTTCTTATGCCTCGGCTCATAAAAAGAGAATTAACAAAGCCTACACCGAGGCGAGTGCCTCACTCAGGGAGGCGCAAAGACTGCTAAATTGCTCCAACACCTCTGAAGCCAGGGACCTGTGGTCGAAGGCTAAGTCAAATTTTGACACATGGGCTGAGGCACAGGAAACCTTGTACACCAACCATCAAGACTGGAAATTCCATAAATATGGCAACAAGCCAGGTAAATTACTAGCTACACTATGCAAACAACCGTATACTCCTACCCTGGTGACATCCCTGCTGGATGCACAGGGTGAACTAGTAGACACCCCGCAAGATGTCCTCCATACATTTGAACAATTCTACCAATCTCTTTATGGCCCGGACCCTATCAATGTCCCAGCAGCCGAATCTTTGTTGACTTCGGTTACCCTTCCCTCCGTCTCGGAGGCTCAGTTGTCGTCCCTGAATGCCCCTTTTTCACTGACGGAACTTACATCGGTGATCAAATCTCTGGCCCCGGGAAAGGCCCCGGGACCTGATGGTTATACATCCGAATTCTACAAGCTACTCCTAGACCCGTTGGCCCCCTCCCTTCTAGACCTTTACAACTCCATTTATCAGGGAGGCAAGTACCTGCCCACTGGCTACCAAGCGTACATAAAATTGATCTATAAACAAGGGAAAGACCCCACCAACCCGGGCTCTTATAGGCCTATATCCTTGTTGAATTTAGATGCAAAAATTCTGTCCAAGCTGGTGGCGAACCGTCTGGCCGCAATCTTGCCATCCCTAATCCACCCTGCCCAAGCTGGCTTCACTTAGGGGAGGTCGGCTACCTCAAATATTAGCAAGGTACTGACTGCCTTGGAATACGCCAAGGCCAATACAGCCGCGGATACTGCTATTGTCACACTAGACGCTGAAAAAGCTTTCGATAATGTCAATTTATTCCCTAAATTTCACTACGGTGGTGGATAAAATCATTGCCGAACTCCACAATTGGCAGAAGCTTCCCGAAACTGCTTTACCCCATGCAAACGCTACCTCTCCTATTGAAACACAGCGACATCCAGCGCCTCAACAGAGCAGTTACACAATTCATTTGGCAACGAGGGCACTTTCTCCACAATCTCACAGCTTATATGCCCCCATGACGTTCCACAATCCTTAAGAGTGTTGGGCCCTTGAGGCCAGCCATTTACAACTTGTATAGAGTTTGTGCTTATAGTGAAATGATGGGTTTATAATATTGAATCGATCAAACATATAACTCACCAGGTTGACAATACGGGGATTCATTGTCCCCTGTGATGTACCAGTTGTTTTGGATAAGTTGATAACATGCTAGTCCTTCCCCCTCCTCCCCACACCCACCCGCTCCCTCCTTTCCACCCTTTACCTTCTCCCCTCCTCCCCCCTTCTACCCTCTTCCCCCCTTCCCTCCCCCCGGTCCCCCTCCTTCCTCTACTCCCCTATACCCTCTCTCTCTCCCACCTCTCCCCATCTTTTGCCCTATCATGTCATTCCCTCCCCACCGTAAAGTTTTAAAAATTTCCTCCAGGTTTTCTGTAGTGGAATGTTGTACCTGCTAGTAATCGTGTACCTGGAGGGATTGACACCAGTCTCTTGAGGTACAATCTTTGGGTTCCACCGACCCACATTTGTTGTTTTGTTTTCACTTGTTATATGACCCTGCTCGAAAGTTTCTTGTATTATGGTTTGTCAATCTTCAATAAAAATATTGTTAAAAAAAAACGATAAATGCAATGTGATTTGTAGCTCAATAATGAAATTAAAAATAAAGCAAGATTACATTTTCCCCAGTTAAAGTAGAAACCATAGATAAGTGTTCTATATAAACAGACCACAATTGTCTGTGAATTGCGCAGCTAACAGTCACCCCACTGCAGATGGAGCGAGAATAGGCTAAGCAAAACGGTAGACTAATACGCTAATATGCGCTAAATCTGATATTAATAAAAATGTATAAAAACAAAAATCAGCTTTTTAGAGAAAAATCTACTATGGTTCATACGGCTGGGATTGTAATCTTATTACCCTTAAATATGCAATATAAAACATATAAGGAAGGAAATAAACAATTGTTAAATAATAATTAAATAAACAGCAAGGTATATTTACCACACTTAAGATGGCTGCTAGCTTAAATGGTCATTACCAGAGTCCTTAAGATAGCTGCCTTCCCAAAATGGTGGCTGGTTAGGGAGGAGTTTCGTTTGGCGTCCTTCAAAGTTTCAGATAAATGATGGAGCAAGATGGAGTATGTATAGATGAGTATATAGATGGATGTGAGTAGCATGTGTGTTGTAGGTGTAATGGATGTTGTCAGTAATATCCTATTACATCTGGGGTCTCCTTTTTACATTGTAACCTTTGACCTCTGACTAGTGAAGATCCACAAATCATTTGACCATGTAATATGCTGTCAGACATTGCGTATAGGATTGGAGGATTTATAGCGGTCATAAAAACTTAAACACAAACTTTTCTAAAATGAGGTAATTCGTTCAACTTAAGTAAGATTATTATTTAGCAAGAATATAAACCCAAAATATGGTATACAGACCATTTCTAAATATGTAAATATTTTACATAATATAATGACATAATTATTGCTAATATTTTCTCACACATGATTATAATGTATCTTTAAAAATATAGTTTAAATGAGTCTGATGAATACACTGAACTATTGTCCATTGTTAAATACAGATAAGAGGATGGGGTGTGGTCAGATCATGGCCGTGAGGACGTAGGTAGCCGGAGCTCTGCGAGTCAGAGCGGCGCCCGTACCTCCGCAGCCAGTGATCCGGACCCCGCACACGCTGCATATACGCATACAAGCCTGCAATTGAACCTTCAGGACAGACGGGCAGAAACGACAAACGATCGGACTTTACCTCATATTTCCTCCGACGCTCCGCTGTCCCTCAAGGTATTGCAGCCCCAAAGATGATGCCGACACGATCCTTGGCTACTGGCACTGCAAGCTCTGCATCACAAAAAAAAAAACCCCAAAGCGAACCTAGGACAGACAGGAGACTCCCTCCTCCCCATTCAAGGCTCTCCTCAAGGCTCCCCTCCTCATGATCCAGCAATGGAAGATCATGGGGCAACACAGGCTCCGCAAACCTCATCCCAATATCTTCCTGTCACAGAATGGAAGGAGTTTATGTCCCGTATTCCTACTAAACAGGACATCAGTGACATGGTGGCCACAATCGTGAGTAACCTAAAAGGTGAAATTAATTCTATCAAGATAAAAGTGGATCAGGTGGATGATAGGGTTAATCGGGTGGAGGAGGCACAGTCCCTGTCTGACTCTAGAATCCTTGAATTAGAGCATGCACAGCTGCTGTTACAAAAACAGATTACCATTTTACAACTTAAGCAAGATGATAACGAAAACCGTAACCGCAGAAACAATATCAGACATAGAGGTCTCCCGGAGACTGTTTTGGGCCCCGATCTTAAGGAATGTGTGGTGAAGATCATAAATGGGTTAATGGAGCGCTCAAAATAGATAGGGTCCACAGGGTTAAAGCGCCTCGTAGCGCAGGAATAGAACACCCACGTAATGTCTTAATTAGAATCCATTTTTACGCATTCAAGGAGGATATTATAAGGCGCGCTTGGAATCAGGGCCCATGGGACTTTGAGGGAACCCCGTTACGATTTTTACCAGATCTCTCCCACAACACCTTACGGATGAGGGCTATCATGAAGCCCCTGCTGGAGGAGATATACAGGGTAAAGGCCACCTATCATTGGGGCCACCCATTCCATTTAGTGGTTATACATGATAAAAAGACATTTGCTATAAGGTGGTACGATCAACTTCCAGATTTGTTTGCATTTCTTGGGATCTCTCCAATACCTGTCCATGATTGGCTGGGAATTTACGGTAGTGGGGGCTCTGGAGGACTTTTTCCAACCCGTCTACTATCTCGCCCTCAACGCCGTCGGAGAAATTGTTCTGGGACAGTAACAGAGGAAGCCCCTACTACATCTTAGGACTGGTATAGAACTCTGGCCCCTTGGGGAAGGAGAGAAAAAAAAAGGAAGGGGAAAGAAAAAAAAAAATTATGTAGAACATAGGAGACAGATTCAAGGCTTCTCCCCCTTTTTTTTTTTTTCTTTTTTTTTTAAGGGGGTTCTGTCTATTTTCTGGACTGCGAACAGATGCTCTTTTTCTGCTGTGTTTTTTTTTTTTTTTTGAGGAATGTCAAAATATAATGGTATGCTGATATACTGGGCTTATGACCTCTCCCTCCCCCTCTTTCTTTTTCCTAGAGGGGGACAGAGGGTTGAATTGTAGGGTCATGCGGGGAGTCAGGATGGGTAGTGACGGGGTCCCGGGAGGTGCGGCGGGTGGGGGGGACTGGGGGGATTGGGGGACAGGGGGGATCTTTTTTCCTTTTCCCCTCCTTGCCTCCCCTCTTCCCTGTCTCCCCCCCTCCTCCGCCCCTTTTTTTTTTGTGGATGGGGGTGGGGGTTTTTCCCCCCTCCCCCTCCCTTCTATATACAGACTCGAGGAGGGCCCGCTCTGCTCACGGCTCCGTGTGCACAGTGGTGGAATTTTTTTCTTTGTTTTTTTCTAAATTCTTTTTTTTTTTTATATATACTGTATATCAATCGTTAGATTACCTATATTTTTTTGTTTTCCTTGCGGTGCCATCCAACCACACTTACCCCATATTAGGACGCGTCTGGTTGCGCGAAGTTTTTCTTTTTTAGTTTGAGTGTACATAATAAGGGTTGGGTAGAGGGCGGGGGTATATGTTGGGTAGAGGGGGGGGGGTTTCTCTGGGGTTTTTTTTTTTTTCTACTTGTATTTAAGGCCTCGGCTGAGCTTGTGAGTGGGGGGAGAGGGGAGGAGGCGGGGGGGAATATCTATAATAACGAGTCCCCATAGACGTACAGAGGTCAGCTGTAAGATAACTACACTTAATGTTAGAGGCTTGTCCACTCCACAGAAGCGTGCACGCCTGTTGCAGGATTTAAAACGTTGCCACACACAAATAGCATTCCTACAGGAAACATACTTTAGGAAGGACTTCCTACCTAAACTCTGTAATAGAGATTTCCCTTGGGTATATCATGCCCCATCCCCCATTACTAAATCTAAGGGGGTCAGTATCCTCATCTCCAAAGCGATGTCGTGGACACTTAAGGAGAAATTGGCAGATCCTATGGGAAGATATTTACTGGTGAAGGGGAGTATTGGCCACACAGAACTTACACTGGTAAATGTTTATCTGCCTAATTCAGATCACCTGGCATTCTTACAGCAGTTAATACCTGTTGTCCTGGGATTCAGGGAAGGTAATTTAGTAATGGGGGGAGACTTTAATTTTGTCCCGATACCTCTTATAGATACCTCAAAGAAGAACTCCTGCATCTCGTATGCGCGGCTATGATGCCTGCAGCGAGAACTATCCATTTCAAATCTGGTCGACCCTTGGCGGTTAATGCACACGAATGTACGGATTTTACGTATTATTCCCCGATCCACAACGCTTACACCAGAATTGACCGTATACTGATTCCTCAGTCAGACTTACTATTACTTCTCTCATCCTGTCTTGACGACTTTTCTATGTCAGACCATGCCCCGACGCATGTCTGTATGGATTGGGACTTTAGACCACCCAGACCTTCTTCGTGGCGCCTGAATGAGTCATTGCTACAATCCCCAGAGATTAGGGTAGAGATAGAGAAGGCATTGGGCAATTACTTCCTGGAAAACAAGGATGATACCTTGTCCCCTTCAACAATTTGGGAGGCCCATAAATGTGTGGTACAGGGGGTCATAATGTGGTTGGCATCCCAGCGCAACAAAACTCAGGAGAAAAAAGTAAACAAACTGCTTTCTCAAATCGAAGATCTTAGTAGACAGCATAAAAGATCAGTGGCAATCGAACATTTAGCCCCTCTCACGCGCACGAGGGAGGAGCTAAATAATCTTCTTTTCCAAAAGATAAATAGGAAATTGATTTGGTCTAAAAGACATTTTTTTGAATTTGCAAATAAACCAGGAGTGATGCTGGCTAGG
The DNA here is from genome assembly GCF_965119305.1 of Pelophylax lessonae. Classification (NCBI taxonomy): domain Eukaryota; kingdom Metazoa; phylum Chordata; class Amphibia; order Anura; family Ranidae; genus Pelophylax; species Pelophylax lessonae. Next base: position 583,901,419 of record NC_138769.1, on the reverse strand, counting down.
GCACTCAGGGGGCCAAGGAAACAAACGTATATCTCCCGCATAAAAACGGTGGGTGGAGGAGAGGTGCATACCTCGTCGGCGATTGCAGGCGAGTTCTGCGCATTCTACCACTCCTTATATAATTTACAGACCCCAGGGGGAGGAAAATTGGACCATGCAAAAAAACTAGAGAAGATAGAATCTTATCTCCGAGATTCAGGAATGCCCGTACTGTCGGCAGAACAAACATTAGCTATGGAAGGTGAGATTACAGAGAATGAGTTGGTTGCTGCAATATCACAGGCCAAAACACATAAAGCCCCTGGCCCTGATGGGCTTACATTACCTTACTATCAATACTTCAAGACACACCTAATACAACCCCTTTTAAGGCATATGAATTCAGTCCAAGATGGGACGGTGTTGCCTACAGACTCATTAAGGGCGTATATTACCCTTATACTCAAAGAGGGGAAAGACCCTCTATTATGTAGCAGCTACCGCCCCATCTCATTTCTAAATTGTGACACAAAACTTCTGGCAAAAGTACTCGCAAACCGCCTCTTGCCTTACATCCCCCACCTGATACATTTTGATCAGGTGGGTTTTGTACCATCACGCGAGGCAAGGGATAATACGACCTGGGTAATAGATATTATTCATGCGGCACACAAATCCCATAATAGAATGGTGCTATTTTCAACGGATGCGGAAAAAGCTTTTGACAGGGTGGCCTGGAATTTTATTGAGGCCACCCTGTCATATATTGGAGTGGGCCCGCAGATGTTGACATATATCTTATCACTTTATGCCAACCCCTCAGCAGCAGTAAGCGCTAATGAATGGAGATCAGACTATTTTCCCATCTCGAATGGGACCAGGCAGGGGTGCCCATTATCGCCTCTTATTTTTATCTTAACACTTGAGCCCCTGCTTTGCTCAATCCGCGGATCACAAGATATTACAGGGATGTGGGTTGGTGGCGAACAGCACAGGGTGGCCGCTTTCGCGGATGACCTTGTGTTCTTCGTCACCAATCCAATTGTGACACTCCCAAATATTCTGGAGGCACTCAGAGTATATGGAACATTAGCTAAATACAAGATCAATCTAACCAAATCGGCAGCGTTGAGCATCTCGATGCCATGGCAAGAGGAACTTTAATTACGTGCATCCTTCCCTTTCCACTGGGTTGAGGGTTCATTAAAATACTTGGGGATTCAAATTACAGCAGACCCGTTGGACATATATAGGAAAAACTTTCTTCCCTTATTAGGGAAGATTAAAGCCGACCTGAGGATATGGCAGCAACTAACTCTAACCTGGTTCGGCAGGTGTAATGCACTCAAAATGAATATCTTACCCAGGATTTTGTATGTAATGCAGGCCCTTCCAATAGCAGTCCCCCTTGCTTTCTTCCATCAGATTAGGGCGATGTTTCGCTCTTTTATTTGGGCCCTTAGATCCCCGCGGATCCGTCTACAGACTCTATCTTTGACAAAATCACAGGGGGGGATAGGATTACCGGATGTATTTCGATATTATAGGGCTATCCATCTGACACGGTAGTGGATTGGAATCGTAATATGGCTAATAAACTTTGGATTGGACTGGAAGTCAGTGAGGCAGGCCAACTGACCCCCCGTGGTCAGTTGGCCTGCCTCACCGACCGTGGTCAATTTACTCTCCCACGGACAAGATTCTTACACATCCCACTATAGGGGCGACAATACAAGAAACCCGACATATTCAACAGCATTTTAAAATAGCTCCAGTTCCTCCCCGTTGATACCTATACTGGGTAACCCGGAATTTCCCCCAGGATGCATGAATGCGAAAATACGACGCTTGGCACAGGTTGGCAAACCTGTATATTTGATGTGTGGCAGAGAGGCCATATACCTACCCAGGAGGAAATAACAGCATGGCCAGATATCGATCTTGACTATTTCAGTATCTATCAACTGAGATATTTTCTTAAGACATATCAACAAAAGGGGTACGTTACACATAACCTAACCCCTTTTAAAAAAGATATGTATTTCTAATACCCCACCGAAACACTTGATATCCTTACTCTATACATGGCTGACAGAGGACCAAGAAGGTAAACAGTTGCCGTTTATACGTCAATGGGAACGTGAACTGGCAGTATCCCTGACTTCCAGACAGGTAAATAAGATTTTGACTACAGTCCACAAGTCTTCAATGGACAGTAAAACCCAGGAAACGGGATACAAAATACTCACCAGGTGGTATAGAGTCCCTGAGGTGTTGCATAAAATGGATGAGAACAGTTTGGATAGATGTTGGCGTTGTGGCTCGGGGGAAGGGACTATGTTGCATATTTTTTGGTCATGTCCCTCCATAGAGGTGTTTTGGACAACAATTGATTTAGTTATTAAACAGTTAACTGCGGTAGAGGTTCGAGATGACCCTGCCTTATGTTTACTTCATCTCACGAAAAGCTCTTTAAAAAGATATAGAAAATCATTGACACTTAGACTCTTGAATGCTGCGAAGTCGTGCATTCCTGCCTTGTGGAGACAAACCCAGCCGCCTACCTCCGCGCTTTGGTACTCTAAAGTAAAAGAGATCTATAAGATGGAGGAACTTACTTCCTCTTTGAAAAATACAGAGGAAGAGACCAGAGTTCGGTGGTTGCCATTGGTGCACTTGATTGGCACGGAAACAACTTAAAGAAACACCGTCTGGACTCCTTCCTCGTCCTTCCGCCTCCTCCCTTTCTTTCAGACCTTTGTTTCCTCCCTCTCCTCTTGCCTGGGTTTTTTTTTTTATTTTGGGGGGGGGGGGAATGGTGTGCTGGGGATTATTCTGTTCACAATTTTATACATTCATATGTGAATTGCAAGGGTTTTATGAGTTTAATAGGGGCATGTTCCCCTTCTTCTTCACGTTATTTTTGGTTGTTTAGATTTGTGCACAACTTTTCACGATTTCGAGTGACAAAGAGGTTCTTTTGTTTCACTTATCACCACCCCGCTGTGGGGGTAGATTAGAATTTGGTGGATGGCACGTATGAACATTAGCGTTTTGTTCATTGATATACACTAGATAAACATGGGTATCAATATTTTACACTCAGTGTTTTTGGAGACTGGGCTAGGGGCATGCTCTCCCCCTCTCCCCTTTTTTTTTTTCTTTTTCTTTGTGGGGTAATTGGGAGCTGATACCATAATGAACTAATATGTGTTGGTATCTATGTGTCCTAATACAATTATTTTGTTTTGTCCCATTTTGTCAAATTTAAAAAAAAATACAGATAAGAGTACAAGCGAGACTGGCCATCACTGACTGTTAGTGTCTGGCTAAAATTACCCTTATCTGATAAGATGTAAAAAGGCCTCTTATTTACTACCAAAAAAAAAACAGAAATATCTGCTGAAATTATAAGACCCTATTGTAAGAGAAATTTTGTTTAACAAGTACATATGAACTTTCCATCACCCCTAATAAGATGGAAGCTGTGCTGTTCAAAATCTCTATATAGGACTGAATACACATAGCTTTTTAAAATACCCTTTTTCTTTTATTTAATCGCCCCAATAATCCTGACAGTACATGTCCCCCAGGTCAGTACCCGGACCCCCCCATACAATTTTTTTGGGCAATAACTTGCATTTAAGTCTTTAAAATTAGGACTTTTGATGTTCAAGTCCTATAGACTTCAATGGAGTTCGATTGTTGGAACAAACGTTTCTCCCATTCGCGGTGTTCTGGTGCAAACCGAACAGAGGGGTGTTCGGCCCATCACTATTGGTAACCTTCTGACAATGCACTATGTTACATCACAATTTGATACATTTTTCCTGACATCTCTTCCAAGTGGGGCCATTTGTTTTTAAGGTGTACTTTTTAAACTGCAACAGTTTTCATATTCGTAATGATAAGTACTGGTTAGTTGTTAAAGAGACTCTCCATGAAAAGGGTTTAACTGATTTATGGATTCCTTGGCAGTGATGCCCCATGCCAAACATTAAATTGCAGAACTATGATTATAGATTGTAGTATTTAACAAAGGCCCTAAAAGTTACCCAGTCAGCAGTGCTTTTCATTGTCTTTTGTGTACTAACAGACAGTCCCTGCCTGCACATACAGTGCCTTAAAAAAAGTATTCATACCCCTTAAAATTTTCCACATTTTGTCATGTTACAAAAATGTAAATGTATTTTATTAGGATTTTATGTGATAGACCATCACAAAGTGGCACATCATTGTTAAGTGGAAAGAAAATGATAAATTATTTTCAAAATGTTTTACATATAAATACTGTATGTGAAAAATGTGGCGTGCATTTGTGTTCAGCCCCCCTGAGTTAATACTTTGTAGAACCACCTTTCACTGCAATTACAGCTGCAAGTCTTTTTGGGTATGTCTCTACCAGCTTTGCACATCTAGAGAGTGACATTTTTGCCCATTCTTTGCAAAATAACTCAAGCTCTGTCAGATTGGATGCAGAGTGTCTGTGAAACGCAATTTTCAAGTCTTATAAAGAGGTGAACCTATGCGCTACCACACTTGTATAAAGTACTCGAAACCCATACTTGAGTAAAAGTACAAGTGCTCGATCAAAAAGTGACTTGAGTAGAAGTGGAAGTGCTCGATCAAAACGCGACTTGAGTAGAAGTACTAAAGTATTCAACATGTTTGTACTTAAGTATTGTAAGTCATTTTTTTTTTTTTTAATTTTGCTACTCAAGTACTGAAAGTAAAAGTACCAGTAGTTTTTTTAAAAAAAATTGCTACTCAAGTACTGAAAGTAAAAGTACAAGTACAGTGTTATGTAGTTAATAAAGAAAGAATTCAAAAGTTTGAACATAATATTGTTTTTTATTATTTCAAATGATTAACCTAAAGGACAATCACAATTCCTTTGGCTGTAACTTTTTGTAAACAAAAACAGATAAAGTATGTCCCTCCTTTCCCCCTTTAAAGCATCCCTCCTTCTCTTCCCTGCATGTTTTTTTCTCCACAGCATATTGGTACGCAAAATCATATATAAACCAATGTGATATACAACAATATATTCCAATAATTAAATAAAGGAAGAGTGTATGAAATCAAAGTCAATAAAAAGTCCATATATATAATGCCATAATGCCATAATACCATATATATGTGACAAAACAAGATGAATATATTTTCAAAGGTGCAGGAATCAAACAGGTGCTATTCCAAATAATAGGTGCAGACTCCGAGTCCCACCACCTTGTGGATTTCCCCCTTACCCGGCGGATGAAGGTCAGTGCAGAATAATATCCAAATAGACTCTTCCAGTGAAACAAAACTGCAAAACCTGTGCTCTCAACTTCCAGTGAAAAAGCAAAATCAGCCTCTTACCTGAAAAAAGGTCTATGAACGCTTGTGACTCTCCTTGGTTGGGGGAGGTTCTCTTCCCCCTTAACAGCAGATATGTAGACCATTTTATTTATACATACAGTAGCATTTATTTTCGTATGCGCTGATTTACACATGACATTATACACATTTTTTTGAACTTCATGAAACCTGCCATCTACTGTTCTGGCAGTGGTAATTTTTATAATAGTAACGAGTAACTATGCAGCACAAAAAAAAATATCGGAGTAGAAGTATTGAAATCATTGAAAAAATGTAGTGAAGTAAAAGTGGAAGTAGGAGAAAAAAATTCTACTCTAGGAAAGTACAGATACCGCCTTTCGGTACTTAAGTACAGTAGTGAAGTAGTTCTACTTAGTTACTATACATCTCTGAGTGCTACCAATAGAAAAAAGGAAATCGGAAATAAGGAGAGGAACTAGTAATGTAATGGAACACCAGAATCAGCGCAAGATGTCTAAAATTGGTGGACCATAAAACACTGATACATGAATAAAAACTTAGACAATAATGATCTTCTAAAAAACTACAATATAATGTATAAAGTGCCAAAGTGATCAATCAGGTGCTCATGTGCTGAATAAATATAGATAATAATAGAAGTGATGATGCTTAATCACAATAAATTATTAAAGTGGTATAAAATTAAAGATGTAGTTGTAAAAAATGATGATAAAGTACAGCTTAATGATTGCTGTATAAAAAAAGTGAACCACTACAACCTTAAGTTGCACAGTGAATATCTAGGATGAACTGAATCAGGTGCCAGTGATGATATCAATAACAAAAGTGACAGCGAATCCACTTGAAGTGCTAAATAAATAAATAAATGCCGTAAACAGCACTAATGAATAAATTGCAAAATTGCAAAGTCCCAAAATAAGTGCAAAAAGTGCAAAAAATGCCAAAAATTACAATAATATAAAGTTCATGTGTGATGGAGTGACACAGGACACTTCCAGTGACAACCCGGTGTGGACTTTCGTGAGCTTGGAATCCACAAACAAGTGTAATGGCCGCTCACCTCCATTAACACTCAAAAGAGCGTTTAGGGTATAATGGATCACCCTGTAGACCCTCTGGATCAATCTCCAATCTGCTGCGAGGCTAGGGTAGTCCCTCTGCACTCCTCAAATATATGGATGTACCGAATGGATCAATCAGTTATCTTCTATAATAACATCAGGTATGCGGCAACAGCTGCAGAGTTCCTAGGGTACTCATTCACCAGAGATAAATAGGGGGGACTCTCATAGTGTAGTATATTCAATCATTTTAATTAATCCAAATTAAATCACACTTACAATAATGATGAACAAGGAAAGCATTCAGGAAATAGTACAGGATCCCCCGATGCGGTCCGTTCCGATACTTCCGGTCTCGGCGTCACAATCTCACTTGACTTTATCAAGGGTCATGTGAGATTGTGACGCAACGCGTCGGGAGAAGCCGTGGTGAAGTCACTTCCGGTCTACGGCCGAGACCGGAAGTATCGGAACAGACCGCATCGGCGGGATCCTGTACTATTTCCTGAATGCTTTCCTTGTTCATCATTGATTACTTTGGCACTTTATACATTATATTGTAGTTTTTTAGAAGATCATTATTGTTTTTATTCATGTATCAGTGTTTTATGGTCCACCAATTTTAGACATCTTGCGCTGATTCTCTCCTTCCTTTTAACAATTTTCAAGTCTTGCCACATATTCTCAATTGGATTTAGGTCTGGACTTTGATTGGGCCATGTAACACATGAAAATTCTTTGATCTAAACCATTCCATTGTAGCTCTGGCTGTGTATTTAGGGTAGTTGTCCTACTGGAAGGTGATCCTCCGCCCCAGTCTCAAGTCTTTTTGAGACTCTAACAAGTTTTCTTTTAATTTATATTTCTTTGTAAAAATATGTGAAGACCATTTATCATTTTCCTTCCACTTCACAATTATGTGTCACTTTGTGTTGGTCTATCACATAAAATCCCAATAAAATATATTTAAGTTTTTGGTTGTAACATGACAAAATGTGGAAAATTTCAAGGGGTATGAATAAGTTTTCAAGGCACTGTATGTCTGCCCTCTAAAGTCTTTACTGGTTTACAGGTGTATACCAATAGTTTTCTCTCTACATAGGCCAAGTAATAGTAATAGTAGACATATAGATATTTCAACATTTTTTATGTGTATGTTTTTCTGGAGTTGCTACTCTTCTAAAGATGACCACTACCTATGGCAGCTGCTTATTGCCACAAGAGAAGGACAGTTTGTTAGACAGAATTCTCTACTATAAAAGATGTTAAATGCGGAAAGAAGACTATTTGTAAGCCTAGAGCATTCACCATCTTTTGTCCGCTCAATAAAGCAATACCATTGGCTTTCCCCTCCATCCCGACAGTATTATCATTTTCCCTAAAAAAATTAACTGGTTTAACTTTTCAAAAGGGCAGTTTCATCACATCCCCTTTGCAAAAGGGCAATGTCATTGGTTTGCACTTTAGGAATAATCATCTTCTAAAATATATATGTACCAATGTAAACTCCTAATAAACATATATTAAATGCATTTTGCTTAGGTTAACAATATCCAGTTGTTGCTTTCTTGAGCTCCTCTGAATATTACAGCACACAATGGCATTGAGCATGGTGAGAAAACCCATTTAATTTCAATCATATCTTTAATTCTATTATTCTGTTTCCTGTAAGCGGTTTTGTCAAATCATCTGCAATCTTCCTCAGCAGCTCTGATCCAGTGGCGTACCAACAGGGGGGGGCGCACCGCCCCGGGTGCCACACATTAGGGGGGTGTCAGGGAGCACCAGGGTGACACCCGGGGCCGGCCGCCGGACTGCCTCCGCCGCTCGCTGACACAGGAGCGCAGAGGAGGAGGAGGAACTGTTCAGAGAATGAGAGAGATATTACCGTCACTCACGGAGCCCTGAATACACAGCGGGCGTGGCCGGAGTTAACTGTGCTAGATAATGAGAAGGTGATTGGTTGCTAGGACTGCCTATCAACCAATCACCTGCTCATTAACTAGCACAGTTAACTTCGGCAGTTCCCGCTGTCCCGCTGATCGCTGTGTATTCAGGGCTCGTGAGTGACGGTGAGTCTCTCTCACATTCTCTGCTTTCAACAGTTCCTTCTCTGCTCTAAGGGGGGGGGGGGCACTTGCATTGTAAGGGGGTTCTATTGGGGGGAATGTATTGTGTAGGGGTTCTTTTGGGGGGTGCGCTTGCATTGTAAGGGGGTTCTATTGGGGGGATGTATTGTGAAGGGGTTCTATTGGGGGGGTGGGCGCTTGCATTGTAAGGGGGTTCTATTGGGGGGGGATATATTGTGAAGGGGTTCTATTGGGGGGGCACTTGAATTGTAAGGGGGTTCTATTGGGGGGGATGTATTGTAAAGGGGTTCTATGGGGGGGCGCTTGCATTGTAAGGGGTTCTATTGGGGAGGGGGGGATGTATTGTAAAGGGGTTCTTTTGGGGGGGCGCTTGCATTGTAAGGGGGTTCTATTGGGGAGGGGGGGATGTATTGTAAGGGGGTTCTATTGGGGGGGATGTATTGTAAAGGGGTTCATTGGGGGGGCTTTGTATTGTAAAGGGGTTCTATTGGCGGGGGCTTTGTATTGTAAAGGGATTCTATTGGGTGGGTTTGTATTGTAAAGGGGTTCTATTGGGGGGTTGTATTGTAAAGGGGTTCTATTGGGGGGGTCCAGAGGTACGGGGGCTCTGTAATGTAAAGGGGTCCAGAGGTATGGGGGCTGTGTAATGTAAAGGGGTCCAGGGGTATGGGGGCTGTGTAATGTAAAGGGGTACGTGGGCTGTGTAATGTAAAGGGGTACGGGGGCTGTGTAATGTAAAGGGGTCCAGGGGTACGGAGTCTGTGTAATTTAAAGGGGTCCAGGGCTGTGTAATGTAAAGGGGGCCTTCCTACATTTTGCTGCAGTGCGTGGAGGCGCTACACGTGACACGTCAATGAGCGGTTCGTCGCCTGTACGCCTGGGGGGGGTGACAGATATAGGATCCGCCCCGGGTGCCAAATGCTCTACGTACGCCCCTGCTCTGATCCACTTTTGTTTCTCAGTTGGAAGTCTTTGCATCTCATCTTATTAATCTGGCTCTAGTTTTAATGCTATGTGAGCAACATAGTGCACACCTTTGACTGGGATGCCTTTTTGCTTCTGGTGGATATCCTGATTGAAGCCTCTTGTGGTCTGGTCTCTTCTTTTACAGTGTTTGAGTTGTTTGCATTAATTTTTATTTCTGTGTCACGTTGTTGCTTACCTTTATATGACACTGATGTGGAATTTCCCCCAGTTTCAAATGTTTGTGTTAGTTCATAAAATTTTTAACACACTGATGTTTCATTGACAATTACACTTCCACTGATGGTTACCTTGTCTGTCTCTTGGTGTAGAATTCAGCATCCCTTTTAAGATTCAGTGTACCACACAAGTACACTATTCATTGCACAAGTATCCTATTTTGTACATTTCCTTTTGGAATGTGCACATAGGCTTTGCTTCCAAAACTTTTTAAGATGGTTCAAATTCAGGACCCTTCCATTCTATGAATTGTGGAATGGCCATTCCAAAATTCATATGGAGTTTTCTCAGTTGATTTTCCTGGTTGATATTGGAGATAGCATGCACTTTTGTTGTGTAACAGATATGGTGTAGTATAATTGGAGTACTCATCTGCAAAGTGAAAAAATACCTTTTTTTTTCCTTGAGTCAATTTTTCCATTGGACTTCAAAGATCTGATTGAATTAAGTCCAGAGGTTTCTTTTCTCTAATGTTACTTTGTTTTGGAAAGGCTTTTCTTGTCATTACTCATTTTTTACAACTGGTGCATTTTATTGTTTGAACACATGGACTAAATTTTATTCCACTTGCATAGTCATTTTCAGTTAATGTTTTTATTATGTCAGGCGTTCTGTGCCCAAGTAATCTGTGCCATGTGTGAATGCAGTTTGAATGTTTTTCCTTCTTGGCAGTATTACCACTTCATTGCAGTTCAGCTGATACAGTACTCTGTAATTTTAGCCTTTGCAATAAGATATCTCCTTTTGTTTTTGGAAAAAAAAAAAAAGATATCCCCTTTTGTGATGGCACTAATATCATCTTGGAAGGTTGGATCTTGGATTGCCTTGTTTTGTGAGCTTCTTTACTGACAAAAGAGTGGTTTCAAGAGCAGGGACATAGAGGACATTTTTCACTGGTATCTTTCTGGTGACACTCTGGGAAATAAGACAGTAAAGAAAACTCTCTTCTATTCCTTCTGATTTCATTATTTGTCCATTAGCTGTGATGATGTTTTCTGTTTTACTCTGGTCAAGATAAATAAAGAAATATCTGTCATTTGTCATTTGACACGTAGCCCCTGAATGCAAAGATGAGTTGCAACTTTTGGATTGAAAGAACTTCCTTCCTTCACACTTTTGGACTTTTTTCCAGCTTCTAGCTTTCTAGATTCAGCAAGCTGCTAAATTACCTTTTTAACATTCATGTTTTTCTTGTTGCATGTTACTGTTTTTAGTGCTATTTTTCATCATTAAAGCAGACTCTGTAGCAGATGCACCGTCACTATTATTGCTTTCTTTTTTACGCTTATGTTCATCCACAAGCTTGCCCTTAACATATTCCAATGTCAGTTCATCTGGATAAGCATCAAGTGCTGTGACAAGCGTTTCATAACTTTCTGGTAAGCCACTGAGTAATAATGATGCAACATAAGAATCTTATTTCTTTTCCTAAACCTCTCAGGTGTTCAAACATTCCCAAAGTGTGCCTTATGTAATGCTGCATATCCTGTCCTTTCATCAGCTTGGTTTGGTATAGTTTTCTAATCCAATACAGTTTTCTGCTCAGATTAGCTCTTTCATGCACCTTTTGTAATCCTTCCCACATTTCTTTAGCAGTTTTACCCTTGAATATACTGTATGTATAAATTGATCATCTTCTATGCTAAGAGAGATTGCGCACTGAGCTTTTTGATCTTTCTCTATCCACCCATCTGAAGGGTGTTCTGGCCTGAAATATTTTATACATTTCCACATACTTTCTATTATTAGCAGCATTTTCATCTTGAATTTCCAAGACTGGAAGTTCTGGTTTGTCAGGTTTGCAAATGAAAGCTTTGTTGTAGCTGTTGTGTGGTGTTACTGGCCATTTTCTTTTATTTTTTTAAGTCTTTTTTTATTTTGCTGTAACTTGTACATGCTATAGGAGGCTATGACTGAGTGGGTGTCTGGGTGGGATGTCTGGGCCCATAACCTCTTTAGAAATTCTGTATATAGCCCTATAGAACAGATAGACAGTGTACAGTCCATATTGGCTTTGCTGTTAAACTGCAGACAGGAACAGGAAACTTTATTACACAGGAAAAAGACACAGAGTTTAACCATAGATGCAGGTTAAACCTATAAAGTCTGCCATCTAGGGGTTGATGTAGTTGTTGCAAAAAAATACATGAACAATGTATTCCAACAGTTAAAATTGTGTTTACATCTTATTAACCACTTCTGAATCTAAAGGATTTAATGACCAGGTAATTTTTTGACTTTAACTGACAATGTGTGGTCGTGCGATGATGTACCCAAATATAATTATGTCCTTTTTTTTAACCAGAAATAGAGCTTTCTTTTGGTGGTATTTGATCACCCCTGCGATTTTTATTTTTTGTGCTAGAAACAAAAAAAGAGAGAAAATTTTGAAAAAAAAAATAATTTTTTTTACTTTCTGCTGTAAACATATATAATAAAAAAAATTTAAAAAATCGAATTTCTTCATAAATTTAGGCTAATATCTATTCTGCTACATATTTTTGGTAAACAAAATCCCAATAAGCGTATATTGATTGCTTTGAGCAAAAGTTATTGCATCTACATTTTTATGGCATTTTCATTTATTTATTTATTTTTTTGCTAGTAATGCCACTTGACGCTTTTTTGGCCAAAATAATCCAGTATATCACGGAAGACATCATTCAGGAAGTGCTGGAATGTGGCCGGAGCATTGCAGAGCCCGAAGGGCATGACGAGGTATTCAAAATGTCCATAGCGTGTCCCAAATGCCATCTTCCACTCATCCCTCTTGCATATCCGGACCAGGTTATATGCCCCTCGTAGGTCTAGTTTTGAGAAAATCTTTGCTTTCTTTAATCGATCTAGGAGCTCGGGTATCAGAGGTAAGAGATATTGATTCTTAATAGTCATGTTATTCAAGGCACGGTAGTCAATACATTGGCGAAGACCTCCATCTTTCTTACCAACAAAAAATATACCTGCTCCCGCTGGTGACAGGAAGGTCTGATGAAACCTTTGGCGAGGCTGTCAGTAATGTACTCTTTGAGGTGTGTGAGTTCAGTTTCAGAGAGAGGGAATACATGTCCATAGGGGATAGGGGCACCTGGGAGCAGATCGCTTGGACAATCATATGGACGTCTCGGGGGCAACTGATCTGCATTCTGCTTGTTGAAGACATCCTGGAATTCCTTGTATTTGTCTGGCAAGATAACTGGAGGGTCAAAGTTAATCGTGAGTAGATGCTTGGGTGTCTCTTTTAAGCAAGTGGTGATGCAAAAGGTGGAAGAGAAGGTGAGAGTGCTCTTAATCCAGTCTATCGATGGATTGTGGGTGCGAAGCCAGGGAAGGCCAAGGATGAGTGAGAATATTGGTTAGGGTACAATATCTAAATTGATAGTCTCTTTGTGGTGACCAAAGAGGAGACAGATGGGGCCAGTTTCATGTAGTACGGGTCCAGTTTTGATAGGGGTCCCATCTACCACCAATAGGGATAACGGATCGGACCAAGGTCTGGTCTATGAAACACCCGCTGGCTCCTGAGTCGATGATGGCTGTAATCTGGAGATCTCTACTTCCCCACTGGAGAGAAAGAGAAACAGATAAGTAAGAAGAGGTGGATGGAACATCAGAAGTCCAGGAAGAAGGGGCTAAGGAACCCTTACCAGGTGAGGTTGTGGGTCGGACTGGGCATGACCAAAGTTGGTGATCGGCTTTCCCACAAAAGAGACAGAGTCCTTGAGAACGGCGTTTCTTGTGCTCTTCTTCCATTAGTGGATGACGAACCATGCCTATTTGCATAGGTTCTTTGGATGAGGAAGAGGACGGAGAAGCAGAAGGCACAGGCCCTGGGAAATCCAAGAAACAGAGATTAGCTGGGGCCTGTCTCTCACTTCTTCATTCACGGAAGCATCGGTCTAATTGGGTGACTAGAAGGATCAGACCCTCCAAGGAAGTGGGTACCCCAACCCTAGCTAATTCGTCTTTTAAGGCCTCGGATAGGCCTAGTTGGTACTGTTCTATCAGGCCAGTTTCATTATAACCGGAGTCAGACGCCAACTCCCGGAAATCCGTGGTGTAGTCCTCCACAGGTCTTCTTCCTTGCAGGAGGGAATGGAGGGCTGAGCGAGCAGTGGAGGGTCTCAAAGGGTCATCATATAATGTGCGCATAGCTGCAGCAAAAGAGTCACAGGTGTCCAATATTGGACTTTTTGAAAGCAGGATTTGGTGTGCCCAGGTTTGAGGTTGACCTGACAGCAAGGCAATGGTTGTGCGGACCTTCACATAATCATTGGGGTAGGTGCATGGTTTTAGAGCGAAGAGTAGTTCAGACTTCTTTCCAGTAAACTTGTCAAGCATAGGAATGGCCGGTTCTGGGAATGCAGTCAGTACATGACCAGTGGCTGGGGGTGAGTCTGGAAGGGGTACGGACTGAGCCCTTCTTTGTTCATGTTGAAGAAGCACGGTATTACTGACTTGCAGATCTTGGACGGGTTGAGCCAAGGCTGTCATCTGTTGGGTGAGAGCAGCAATAGCTTTGGCTGTTGCTGCGGGTTCCATTTTTTAGGCTTGGTTATTATGTCACACCCACCTGGGGTCCTGCAGTGGAGAGGGAACCCAGTTGCAGTGGAACAGCACTCCCTTACAATCACAACCCTCAGGAATCCCTGGAAGTGGGAACAGGGCCCGTAGGGTCTGTGGTGGCACGGAGGCCTCTAATGAAGAGGAGGAAGTAAAGTCACAACTCTAGAGTCAGGTCTGGCAGGCAATCAACGAGTATTAACCTGAGGAAGAAAGGATCAAGAACCAGGAACACAGGCAAAGCAACAGCAGACACACAGGAGCAAGGAAAATAACCAAGCACTGACTGAAAGGTGAGCTTGGTTTATATAGGAAGCCAGGATCACATGTCCCGCCACCTCCCACCAGTAGGTGGGGCAGACAGGAGCTATAGAGGGAGGTCAGAGACCCAGCGCCATGTTGATTTGCTTCATAGACACTGACCTTACCAGATCCACAACTCTCCTCTCTCCCTCTGTGTTAGACACTGTAACCGCATGGCGGCCGCAATCTTGCCACGACAGTGTGCCCTCTGCGGTCCTCAGAGGCGAGAGGAGGAGAAGGAACCACTGCAGACCCAGAGGAGGTGTCTCTGAGGACGGCAAGCACGAGACTCTGTTGCGAGAACGCCGCAGGCGCCCAGACGCAGGTGAGTACACGGCAGTGCCATGACATGCTCAGAGCGTCGCTCCTGCAGGCCCCTATCCAGCTGGATGGAGACTTGACAAAAGAGCCCCTAGTGTGGCGGGGCCTTGGTCCTGACCAGCTCATCCTTAAGCCTAAGTGGAATTGATATTTCAAAGATACATCATTCCATCAGGTGTCAGATGCCCATCTGCGGAATTCTCCGATATAATCCTCCACCTGTATGAGGGTATGAAGGGCAGACTGAGCAGTGGTGGTTCTCTGTGGATCATCATATAAGGCAGCCATGGCTTCAAAAAACTTGGTGACCGAGTTGAGCACCTTATCCTTTCGTCCCAGAAGGTTATAAGCCCAGGATTGTGGTTCATCAGAAAGGAGAGAGATGATGAACCCAACTCTGATGGTCTCAAGTGCAAAGGTTCTGGGTTGCAGGGCAAAGTAAAGTACACAGGCATTTCTGAAGGCCCTGAACTTCCATTGGTCCCCTGAGAAGCGCTCCGGAGCGGGGATTCTGGGCTCTGGAGGAGGCAGTACCACCGCAGGTGGAGCAGCAGCAGCAGAACTGGAGGGTGCAATCGTGGGGGAGGAGCTTGTAGCTGGGTTTGGCTCAGCAGAAGTCACAGACGCAGTGAGGGTATGAAGACATCTTTCAAGCTGGAAGTAGCCATCTTGTAGGCTCTTGACTGCTTGCTTCAGAGCCGTCATCTGTTGACAAAGAGCCTCCAGCGCGGAAGCACCTCTCCCGGCCTCAGACATAATGGCTGATTGATACTGTCAAGTACTAGGTGCTGGGGGCCAATGGATAGAGGGCTTCCTTTGCAGCTAAGTTCCAGATTCCCCTGAAGGTGAGACAGTAGGAGTTGGGCACAAAGTAGCACAGGTCGCCTGCAAGGTTGCTTGCCTAAGGAGAAATATTGCTGATGTACTGAGTGGAAGCTGAAGGCAGGTGGTACCTGTGAGATGAAACAGGTCTGTGGGAACGCTGAGACAAAAGGATAGTCAATTCAAGCCAGGATCCGGAGCCAGGTGGATAACAGAGCAGACTTGGTCAGGTGGGAAACCAAGGTCCAAACACAGGAAGGCAGGCAGTCACAATACCTAAGACAAGCCGAGGTCAAGTTCAAGGCGGCAGGCAGGAGATAAGTCAGGAACAGCCAGGTCGGTAACAAAGAATCACTGAAGCAAAGAAACACAAGAACACAGGAAGCTGAAGATCAATCAGCAACTTCAACTACTGACAGGCTTCCATATATAGGCCCATGTTAAGTGCTGGTGGGGAAGCTGGGTCCTAGAGTCCTTCTCCTGCCATGGATGCCCTGACAGATGCTGGGTCCTAGAGTCCGTCTCCTGCAGTTTGTGTCCAGACAGTAAGAGTGCAATCAGGGTGGCTAAGATATAACATGAAAGGCACATAGCATGGGAGAGTAAAAAAAAAAAAAAAAAACACCCAAGAAATTCTTTAAGTATTGTGAGAACTAGCATCAAAGGTAGGGCGTTTAAGGACACGGCCACTTGCTTGACCTCTTTTTAAGGGCTTTTCTTGCCCATTTTTATTAAAAGAAAGTTAAGCAAACACAAACATAGGTTTCCCTCACAAGGGTTTTCAGCATTTCCTCTACATCAACATAAACAACATTCAGCCCTTCTGGCTTGTACTTGCAGCACTACCTTAACACTCCAGGCCCTTGTCTGTCTCCTACAGACTGTTCATTGACCAACTTGCTGCACTGGCTCCCACATTGAGCCCTCCTGACACCTGGGACACACCTCCTGTCTGTCGGGGGTGGGGGGGGGGCAGAACCATTGTCAGGTCACTACTAAAGCCCAGCACACATCTGACCAATTAATATGCTGGCTGTTCTGAATACCTGGACTCAGGATTGGAGATTTCATCCCACCCGGATCACTTAGAATTTTCCAGGCTCCAGGTCCCAAAATTGACTTTAGAAAACCATTAGGAAACTGAAAAGCCAGTTTCCTCTTCATGAACAAGCCCACTGGAGCCACTCAACCTGTCTGGTTGAGGATTCTGGGTCAAAATCACTTTCTAGACCCTGACAGGGCAACACTCTGCCACATATCCCCCCTTGTTTCAACCCAGGATGGGGCGGGACACACAAGCCTAAACTTTCAGCTGTGCACTTCTGTGCCATCTATCACCCACATGTGTCTATTCCTGACCGACGTGACTTTTAAAGCAAAACTCTATCGCCTGTATTGTGAGGTGACTTCCCCTGTGCCCCCCTGCCGTACTGACTTGGGCTCTACACAGACATCCCCATGACTTTTTATAGGTGCGCTTCCAAAAGCAAAATCTTTTCTTTGGGTTCACACTAGTCATTTTACTATCAGGGAATTTACCAAGGACTTGTTCAGTTTTCTCCAACCCTTTTCTCTTTACCTTTAAAGGGGTCACCTTATTAAACACAGTTTTAGCAATAAGAAAATCCACTTTGATTGGGGTGACACCGGTCCCTCTCTGCCATCTATGTACGGGCACCCTCTTACTGTCCAAACTTAACTTCGCTTGTTTCCCCATGTACACTGCATGCTTTATTTCATTAGTTTCATCACTAACAGATTTATCACAATTAATTTCTCCAGTGTTCTGCCAGGCAGCGTCTGGAGAAAAATCGCACAAAACGAAGTGGTTGTCTACCATGGCAACTTCACTATCCACCCACTCCCCTGGCAATTGACCCTCTTCCAGCAACTGCCTTGACACCAAATCATCATTGCATAATTTCACCTTTGGGTTAATGACCCCTATGAAATCACATATACTTGTGCCCCCTGGCACTTCCGCCCAGACTTCTGTCCTGTCCAACAGTACTACAAAGTGACTCTCATACAGAGCAATACTAGGAGGCAACCTGGCAATGCACTGTGAGACAATTTTCAACATGAACAACAAGAAAGGTATCACAGAACTCTCATATTGGCCACCTTTGTCATGTACAGCCTGTAATACCCAGCTCCAATTAGCAGTACTTCCCAGTACCAGCTCTCCCAAACGTGGAAGAGACAACAAGGTATACACAGGCTGTACCTTCTAGCATTCTAATATTTCTCCCAGCATGTCTGTCTGTCATAAAAAAGCACCGTGATTAGAGTTGAGAGGACACCTGGATGTCCGTGTTCGGCGGGTTCGGCCGAACTTGAAAAAAAAGTCCGGGTCCGTGTCCCAGACTTTTTCCGAACTTTACCCGGACACCGAACCCCATTGAAGTCAATGGGGACCCGAACTTTCAGGCACTAATATGGCTCTAAAACACCAATGGAAAGGGCTAGAGTGCTGCAAATGGCAGCAAAACGTAGTTAAGAGCATGGCAAGTGCTCTGCAAACAAGTGTGGATAGGGAAATAACTTAAAACAACAAAAAAAAAACCTGTAAAATTAAACACTTTTCTTCATCTGTGAAGGACGAGGCCCATATGGAGTAGGAGGGAGGTTGAGGTGGTGGTGGATGTGGCGGTGTAGGTGGAAGCGGCGGTGGAGGAGGACGAGGTAGCCAACACTGCTTTTTTTCAGTCATTTTAAATGAGGGTACACCCCAAAAGAGTGAGAAAGATCAAAAGTAAAACAATGGCTGGGTAAGGTCGGTATCCATCTCTATTCTGCACAAGGTACGGAAAAGTCCTGTGGGATCCATGCCTGGTTCATTTTAATGAACGTGAGCTTGTCCACATTGTCTCTGGACAGGCGGCTGCGCTTGTCTGTGATAACGCCCCCAGCCGTGCTAAATACACGTTCAGATAATACACTGGCTTCAGGGCACGCCAGCACCTCCAAGGTGTAAAGGGCAAGCTCAGGCCATGTGCCCAATTTGGAGACCCAGAAGTTGAAGGGGGCAGACCCGTCATTCACTACATGTAGGCGTGTGCACACATACTGCTCCACCATGTTGGTGAAATGCTGCCTCCTGCTAAGACGTTCCATATGAGCTGCTGGTGCTGCTGTTTGTTGTGGCATGCTGACAAAGCTTTTCCACATTTCGGCCATGCTAACCCTGCCTTCTGAGGTTCTGGTGGTGCCCTGGTTGCGTTGGCGACCTCTTCCTCCTCCTCCTCCTCTGCCTTGGCCTTGTGCTTCCACTGTGGCCCCGCTGTCAGGTGGGAATGCCAGCAGCATCGCGTCTACCAGCGTGCGCTTGTACTCGCGCATCTTGCGATCGCACTCCAGTGAGTGAATTAAGGATGGTACGTTGTCCTTGTAACGGGGATCCAGCAGCGTGGCCACCCAGTAATCAGCACAAGTTAGAATGTGGGCAACTCGGCAGTCGTTGTGGAGACACTGCAGCATGTAATCGCTCATGTGTGCCAGGCTGCCCAGAGGCAACTAAAGGCTGTCCTCTGTGGGAGGTGTAACCACTGTGTCCTCTGTATCCCCCCAGCCACGCACCAGTGATGGCCATGAGCTGGCCTGGGTGCCACCCTGCTGTGAACATGGTTCCATCTCCTCTTTCATCTCCTCCTCCTCAACCTCCTCATCCTCCAGAACTGTGCCCCTGCTGGACAATTGTGTCCCTGGCGTTTGTGGGTGCAGGAACCCACCCTCGGAGCCACTTGCGAATGACTGCCCTGAAAGCCTTGGAAATGTTACCTCTTCATCCTCCTCCTCCTCCTCCTCCTCATCCTGTGCCACATCCTCTTCCATCATTGCCCGAATCGTTTTTTGAAGGAGGCATAGAAGTGGGATAGTTAAGCTGACAACTGCGTCATCGGCACTGGCCATGTTGGTGGAGTACTCAAAACCCCCTGACCGTGCTTACTGGTCCACGTATCGGTAGTTAGGTGGACCTTAGCACAGATGGCGTTGCGCAGTGCACACCTGATTTTTTCCCCCACTTGGTTGTGCAGGGAAGGGATGGCTTGCCTGGAAAAGTAGTGGCGGCTGGGTACGACGTACTGTGGGACAGCCACCGACATAAGGCTTTTAAAACTGTGCGTCTCCACCAGACGGAATGACAGCATTTCAAAGGCCAAGAATTTTGAAATGCTGGCATTTAGGGCCAGGGATCGCGGGTGGGTAGGGGGGTACTTCCTCTTCCTCTGAAGTGTTTGGGAGATGGAAAGCTGAACGCTTCCACGGGACATTGTGGAGATGGTTGGTGACCCAGGTGGTGGTGTTGCTGACAGATCGTCTGTTTGCGGGGTGGCAGGTGCCGGTATCACTACAGAGGTGGATGGAGAGGCCGAGACTGCAGCAGAAGAGGAAGCAGGAGCCAGAGACCTTTCTTGGTTTTGAAGGTGTCTACTCCACTGCAGCTCGTGCTTTGCACTTAGATGCCTGATCATGCAGGTTGTGCTCAGGTTGAGAAGGTTTATGCCTCGCTTCAGGCTCTGATTGCACAGGGTGCAAACCACTCGTGTCCTGTCATCAGCACATTTTCTGAAGAACTTCCACGCTAGAGAACTCCTTTGAGCTGGCTTTGGTGCGCTCGGTCCCTTGCTGCGTTGGGCAGTAGGAGGCGTAGTGTCTAGGGCACGGCCGCTCCGCTTCTGCACCCTGCTCCCTCTTCTGCTGTGCTGGTGGCTCTGTGCGACCACCGCCTCTTCCTCCAAACTACTCAGGTCACCTGCATGACCTTCATTCCATGTGGGGTCGAGGACCTCATCATCCTCCACATCATTTTCCACCCAGTCTTCACCCCTGCCCTCCTTGTCGGTCTCCACAATTCTGAGTGCCGCAGCAGTTGGCACCTGCGTTTCGTCATCATCGGAGACGTGCTGCGATGGTCCTTGCATGTACTCATCTTGAGAAATAAGTGGTTGGGCATCACTGCACTCAATCTCTTCCACTTCTGGGGCAGGGCTAGGTGGATGGCCCTGGGAAACCCTGCTGACAGAGTCATCAAAAAGAAGAAGAGACTGCTGCATGACTTGGGGCTCAGACTGCTTGCCTGATTTGCAAGGGGGTGAGGTGAAAAACGGTTGGACATTGGCTGCAGGTGCCAACTCTGACCTTTCTGCAGTAGACTGGGTGGGAGACAATGTGAAGGAACTGGAGGAACTGTCAGCAACCCAATCTACTATCGACTGTACTTCTTCTGGCCTCATCACTTCTAGAGGCCCTACCAAATACTGCTGCAGGTTCTGTTGCCTACTCACACTTGAGGAAGATGTTTCACTTGTGCGTGTAGCTGGCACAGATCGACCACGTCCTCTCCTTGCAACAGGAGCTCTACCAGCAGCACCACAACCCAGGCCACGGCCCCTATTTGACGGTCTCCTCATATTTCTGTAATTTACGATCTTGCCCTAGAAAGGTGTTTATTGAGTAGCAGAACAAAACAACAACAGTATCGCACGGGTGTATCTCACAGTCAAATATGCAAACTATGCCGCAATTTAATTTTTTTTACCCCAAAAGGGTGTTTATTAAATAGCGGAATAGAAAAACAGTATACAAATACAACGGTGTATCTCACAGTCAAATATGCAAAGTATGACGCAAATTAAATTTTTTTCACCCCAAAAGGGTGTATATTGAATAGCGGAATAGAAAAAAGGATATAAAACGGTGTATCTCACACGTACAAACACAGACTAGGCCCCGATTACAATTTTTTGTACCCTAAAGGGAGGATGAGGAAGAGGAGTAGGAGGAGTTCGGAACAGGAGGCAAACTGAAGCGCCCTGCAATCCTTGGCGGTGGAAGGAGATGAGCCAAACAAATTTAAAAGGTGTATCTCACACGTACCGATACAGACTATGCCGTAATTTAATTTTTTACACTCAAAAAGGGTGTATATTGAATAGCGGAATAGGAAAAATTTTATAAAACGGTGTATCTCACACGTACAAACACAGACTAGGCCCCGATTACAATTTTTTGTACCCTAAAGGCAGGATGAGGATGAGGAAGAGGAGTAGGAGGAGTTCGGAACAGGAGGCAAACTGAAGCGCCCTGCAATCCTCGACGGTGGAAGGAGATGCGCCAAACAAATTTAAAAAGGTGTATCTCACATGTACCGATACAGACTATGCCGTAATTTATTTTTTTACACTCAAACAGGGTGTACATTGAATAGCGGAATAGAAAAAATTTTATAAAACGGTGTATCTCACATGTACAAACACAGACTAGGCCCCGATTACAATTTTTTGTACCCTAATGGCAGGATGAGGATGAGGAGTAGGAGGAGTTCGGAACAGGAGGCAAACTGAAGCACCCTGCAATCCTCGGCAGTGGAAGATGCGCCCCAAAAGATTGGAAGGTGTATCTCACACGTACCGATACAGACTATGCCACAATTTAATTCTTTTTACCCCAAAGGGTGTAGATTGAATAGCGGAATAGAAAAAATTTTATAAAACGGTGTATCTCACACGTACAAACACAGACTAGGCCCTGATTACAATTTTTTGTACCCTAAAGGCAGGATGAGGATGAGGAGTAGGAGGAGTTCGGAACAGGAGGCAAACTGAAGCACCCTGCAATCCTCGGCGGTGGAAGATGCGCCCCAAAAGATTGGAAGGTGTATCTCACACGTACCGATACAGACTATGCCGAAATGTAATTCTTTTTACCCCAAAGGGTGTAGATTGAATAGCGGAATAGAAAATATGATATCAAAAGGTGTATCTATCTCACACGTACAGACCCAGACTAGGCCCCGATTACTATTTTTTGTACCCCAAAGGCAGGATGAGGAGTAGGAGGAGTTTGGAACAGGCAGGAGGCAAACTGAAACACCCTGCAATCCTCAGCGGTGTAAGATGAGCCCCAAAAATTGGAAAGGTGTATCTCACACGTAGCCAATACTGACTATGCCGCAATTTAATTCTTTTTACCTCAAAGGGTGTAGATTGAATAGCGGAATAGAAAATATGATATAAAATTGGTAATTTTTCAATAGCACATGTGAACACAGCAGTGTCTTATGTCAGTCAGCTCTGCTGCAGGCTATGAAGGGAAAAAAAAAGGAAATTCCCCTTTAAGTTTGTAATTTTTAAATAGATTAGTACAGACTATGCCACAATTTAATTTTTTTTAACCCAAAAGGGTGTATATTGAATAGTGGAATAGAAAAAAGTGTATAAAATTGAAAATCACTCAATAGCACATGTGAACACAGCAGTGTCTTATGTCAGTCAGCTCTGCTGCAGGCTATGAAGGGAAAAAAAAAGAAAATTCCTCTTTAAGTATTGTAATTTTTAAATAGATTAGTACAGACTATGCCACAATTTAATTTTTTTTTAACCCAAAAGGGTGTATATTGAATAGTGGAATAGAAAAAAGTGTATAAAATTGAAAATCACTCAATAGCACATGTGAACACAGCAGTGTCTTATGTCAGTCAGCTCTGCTGCAGGCTATGAAGGGAAAAAAAAAAGAAAATTCCCCTTTAAGTTTGTAATTTTTAAATAGATTAGTACAGACTATGCCACAATTTAATTTTTTTAACCCAAAAGGGTGTATATTGAATAGTGGAATAGAAAAAAGTGTATAAAATTTAAAATCACTCAATAGCACGTGTGAACACAGCAGTGTCTTATCACAGTCAGCACTGAAGCAAAAATGCTGCACACAACTGACTGATAAAAATAGATTTTTTTCTCCCTCCTCCTCCTCCTCCTCAGCGGGCTTAACTGAGGGCAAAACGATTGTGTTCACTGCACCAACCCCCACACAGCAAAATCGATGTAGAACACTGACCCTGCCTATTCTCCAGCCTCGCCCTAATATTCTCGATAAGATCGTTCACTGAAACTGCACAACCAACCTCCCACACAGCAAAATCGATGTAGAACACTGACCCTGCCTATTCTCCAGCCTCGCCCTAAAATGCCCTAATAACTCGCCCTGCCTGCACTCCAACCTGTCCCTGCATTCTTTTCGGACACAATACAATTTTTCACTGTCTGTCCCTAATCAGCAGCCAGCACGTATGATGTGTGCTCTCTCCCTAATACTACAGCAGAATGACGCAGCACGCTGGGTTTCAAACTTATAAAGACATGGTCACGTGCTTCAGATGGCCAATCACAGCTACTAATATATTAGTAGGCATGGCTGGGATGGCTTAAGGCACACCAGTTAAACGCTTGTTGATTGGCTGTTGAAAGCCCGCCATTACATACAAAACAGGAAATAACATGACCGAACACGGATTTTAAACCCGAACATACAGTAAAGTTTTCGGGTCCGTGTTCGGGTAACAAAAATCCAATTATTCGGTACGAACACGAATAATACAGTCCGTGTTCGCTCAACACTAACCGTGATTCTACACATAGGACCTTCCTGGGGTCCTTCATGTTCCTGGGGAGGTGGAGAGACTTATTTATTGGTGCCTTAGAGGTGGTGGTTCTTAAAAGAAGTTCATCCCTGCTGGAGCTATTCAATACAATAATCTGGTGCTCTCCCAGTGCGCAGTCAGGGGAGAGATTCACCACAAAACTCTGATGCTCAGTGACAATGATCTGTTCCAGGTCTTCTCTATGGATATCAGCTTGGTATACCCCACCATTAACTTCTTTATGGGTTATGGGAAAAAGTTCTGCTGTGCATTCATCCTCATTTGTACGTTCTATCCAGAGAGGGCTATCAGCTGAAGCAATAAGCGCACCCTGGACTCTAAGTTGCTCTGCAGTCCCTTCATTCAGCACAGCAGAAATTGTGTCCGCTCCACTGTTATACACTGAGACCTCAGACACAGGAGGAGATACAGAGGGACAGAGAGGCTCAGCAACAGACACCTTTCATATTTCACCTTTGTTTCAACTAGACTGTGGTAATACATTTTTTCCATTCAAATGATTTTTATTGCAAATTTTCAAACAAACAGGAATAAAGAAACAAGCAGGTGAAAATTAACAGTGCAACACGTAAACATAACCAATATCAGCAGGATTCAAACAGCGTGTATAGCAGGTTCAAGCCGAGAAACATTACAATAATTTCGAATGTATAGAATGTCAAATGCATGAGGTGCCCTCTAGCTGTGCAAGTTGGTAATGCTTGCAGTAAATTTCACAAATTACAGATTATCCCTGGGAGGTACACTATGGCCATCTAGTCTTCAAACCCGAAAGTACAGGGTCTGATGTTATCAGATGAGATTAATTGGGGAAGTGTGTATTATACCAATGTGTCCATTGTTGCCATTTGGATTTCTCCCTTTGATAGAGCTCATGAGTAGGGGTCATAAGCAGTTCAAAGGTACTGTGGGTTTGGGTAGTGTTGATCATCTCTAGGAGGGAAGGGGGCTGTGCGTCCTTCCATTTTCTGGTAATACTGATTCTAGTTGAGAGGAGTATATTTATTACCATTTTACGGGATTGCAACAGAATGTTTTCGATTGATAGGTTATACCAGCGTCATAGTGCAACCATCGTTAGGGCATACCACAATAAGGTACCTTCCATTAGGGTCTGCAGTGGAAGTTATGAGACGAAAGTCAAGCGATTTGTGGATTGCTATCAGAACCCCTTTTCATTTTTTGGAGCATGATGCAGTAAAGACAGTGGGAAAATCTCTGTGGGGGCAGGTAGGCAAGTGTGAGTCCAAAAAGTGAGTCTCCTGGGCACAAATAATCTTGGCCTTGTGTCTCGCAGCTGTGCGCCACAGGGAAGCACGTTTGGCTTGGTGGTTTAAGCCATTAACATTCAGTGACAGTACTTTAACTGACATTGAAGAGTAATGCCCCATACACACGTGCAGATTATCTGCAGACTTTTGTCTGCAGACTTACCAAAACCATATAATATGAGGTCAAACCTAAACACTTTCAATTTGTATGCAATCCGGCAGGCCCTTGCACTACATAGAAAAGGTAAGTCTGCAGACAAAAGTCTGCAGATAATCTGCACGTGTGTACGGGGCATTAGAGTCTGTGTGGTGTGTAGTTACTCACAGTTTTGAGGAAGTTCTCATTGCAGCTGGTGGCGCTGAGGGTATCTTGTCTTGGTATGAAGTTCTCGGTGGTAGAGGTGCTGTATTTGAGGGGGATCCTCGTGTTGCTGTAGACAGTACTGAGGTTCTGATAGGCCGTGTGCACATAGTTCAGCTTTAAAGCGCTGGAGGTACCTGCATAGGGGAGGGGGAAGAAACAAAGAACCAAACAGGTCAACAAGAAACACAAAGACATGGTGGAGATTGCTGGCATGAGTAGCCTTCTCCTATTGGGGGTAAGAACAGTTTATAGCCAAACGGGCCGGATGGCTACAGGCGAATTTCGATGAAACAGACAGGATTCCAGTAGTGTAGAAAAAGACGGAAGAGCAGTGAACTGCGTGTTTTCAAGTGTCTCTTGAATTGCGATGGGGCACGGTGTGCCACTGCTGGGGCACTCTACTCGGGGATTAGAGGGGCAGGTTCAGGGATTATACCCCATGATTGAAGCAGGGATATGCCTCTGTCCAGAGTGGTTATGGAATGTGATGCTCCATTTCTCTTCACTACTATCTTTGAAGGATGCTTCCATTTATAAGGAATGTTGTGATTCCGTAACGCCTTTGTGATAGTGGACAGTTGTCTCCTCATATCCAAGGTGTGTTTAGACAGATCAGCAAATATTTGAACAGTGGAGTAAGGGTCAGGAAGCTGGCCTTGTAGCCTAGATTTCTGAAGAATGGTCTCTATTGTTTGGTAGAAGTGCACTCGCAATAGGGTGTTGCGAGGCGTTTGCTGAGGGAGAAATGGGGGTTTTGGGACCCTGTGAATGCGATCAATGGTTAGCTCCAGGGGGTCGCCCCAGGTAGGATAGCTGTGAACACATCAAGGGCAAATTTGTGTAGCTCAGCAGGTTGCATGGATTCAGGGATGCCCCGGATCTAAAGATTGTTTCTTCTGGAGCAATCCTCCAGATCAGCAATCTTCGCTTTGAGCCAGTGGCGTTCTTCAACATTCTCCTCGTGTGCTTCTACCAGGTCATTAACAGTAGTGACTATGTAAGACACAGAGGATTCCACATTATGCACTCTGTCACCCAGGGAATGAACCTCTGCAGTGAATCTGTTAGCAAGTGTCATGATGTCGGATTGCAGGGATGTATGGAGAGTGAACATCATGTCCTTAAGAGCAGTGTCCAGGATGGCCTACAGTGGGAAAGGCAGCTATGGGAGATGTCCCCAAGGAGACCGGCAGTAGAGAGGAAGTTGAGCAGCCTGGGGCTGAGTCCTGGTCTTGGTGTTCCAGCCTAATTTTAGATTTGGCAGGACCGCTGCAAGATGGGCTGGAGGGCTCCGACGTGTGAGGGGAGAGAGTACCTGTGTTGGAGTGTACTCCTGGTGGTGAATCCTCCGGGAGGTCTGAGTAGTGGACCTGCTGCCTCTCCGGGATGGCAAGGCCATCTTGTCGACCACCCCGAGGCGGCGGCGGGAGTTTCTTCACCCCTTTCTCCTCCTTGCACTTTCTGGACATAGCGGCAGGGTCTGTGCGGTGTCGGAGTAGGGTTGAGAGCTGGATCCTGTTCTGATTGCTGCGGATGTCGCTGGATTGACTTCACCTGGAGCCGGAGCGATGGATCAAGCGTCCATCTAGGTCCCGCGCTGGCCACGCCCCCTCATTGTAATACATTTTTAACCACAACATTTTTCAGTACCCCCACCCTCACCACTGTGAGCAGATGGAGCTTCATTCAAGACATCAAAGTTTACATTTTCATTGACAGACTATTTTGTATGTATGGGTGGTTCCTGCGCTATCTGAGGTAGTATGTGTTTCCTTCTTATTGCTGCACCACGAAACTGGTACCAGGAACCAGTTGATACAGAATTAAAAACGTGTGGGTTTGTGGTGCGCTTCAGAAGTGAATTAGTGTAAAATATAATAAATATGTATGCTTAATTAATATTCCAAGTAGAGTGCCGTTTTTAAATTGACGTATTCTTTTTAGCTGGAGGTATATTCCCACTTCAATATAAACGTGATGCAGTAAATAGATAAATAAATAAATAAATCAACTGTATTGCCTCTATACCGTGTTAAAACATATTTTCTAACTTAAAAGTGCTGAGTGCTTTCAATCTTCAAAAAATATCTTCAAAAAATATCTAAAGCCAGCAAATAAATAAATACATAGGAGTCCCTGAGGAAGTCACATGACGTGACGTAACACGTAGGAGGAGCCGCCAGACACCAGAAATATACCTCCAGCTAAAAAGAATACGTCAATTTAAAAACGGCACTCTACTTGGAATATTAATTAAGCATACATATTTATTATATTTTACACTAATTCACTTCTGAAGCGCACCACAAACCCACACGTTTTTAATTCATTGACAGACTGCATTCATTCTTTATCACTATGAGCATTTTCACACATTTCAGTTTTGGCATTTAACAAATTCTCATCACCAGGTTCAAGTACCCTCTTGTCCATCAGAGCAGCACCATGGTTGTCCCGGGCAACCTCTAGCTCCAACACACGGAGCTTTTCGCGTATCAACTTGTCTGTTTGCTAATCTTTTTATAAAAAGTTTAAATATATCTCTTGTCCTTGAGGAATCGTGGACAAACTTCCCACCTGCTATCACCTGAAAATGTTCTCACTGGTTCTTGACTTCTCCCTTCTATAAAAGAGGAGACAGAAAGGCTTGGTGGTACATGAGATTGTCTCTGCAATTGCCTCACAATGCTCAGGCTTCTGGTACTTGCTGCCCTTGTCCTCTGCGGTAAGAAGTGATATTTCCTATTCATCAATACTTTATTGAAGCATATAATAGGGGAAATATTTAAACAAACCCAGGAATATTTTATTAAAGAATGTACTGAATAATTGAAGCAAATATTAACACAATTTATTTTGCAAAGTTACCTAACTCCTTTAGTAAATCAAACCAAAAGTTGTTGTTTTTTTTTTTATTTAAAATATATGCAAAGCCAGATTTTATATATATTTTTTGAATAGAGTAAGGAAGGGTTTGAACCATTTTCTTTTTTGGGGTGGTGGGGACCACTATCTCAATTTGTCCAGCGGACCACTGTTGCCAGGACTCAAGGTAGGGAAGAATCCAAAATTTTCAGCTGTCAGCTGAACAGGAAGGTGGGAGAGGTAACCACGCACTGATACTGAAATGTTAACTAGAACCCCCCCCCCCCTAATGATGGTTTTTCACTACAATTTAACTTAAGGACCAGGCCTATTTCTGACACTTATTGTTTACAACAAGTTAAAGTCAGTATTTTTTGCTAGAAAATTACTTAGAACCCCAAAACATTATATAAATATTTTTAGCAGAGACCCTAGGGAATAAAATGGAGATGTTTGCAATACTTTATGTCACACCGTATTTGCGCAGCGATCTTACAAACGCAATTTTAAAAAAATACACTTTTTTTCATTAAAATATAAAAAAACAGTAAAGTTGGCCCAATTTTTTTCTATAATGTGAAAGATAATGTTATGTTGAGTAAATTGATACCTAACATGGCATGCTACAAAATTGTGCACGCTCATGGAATGGCAACAAACTTTGGTACTTAAAAATCTCCATAGGCGACGCTTCAAAAATTTCTACAGGTTACCAGTTTAACCGCTTCAGCCCCGCCCATCGCAGTTTCACTGCGGCAGGCAGGCGCTCCTGGGCAAAGTACGCCGCTCGCTCAGGAGACTGTAGGGGGCGAGCGCTCGTTAGCTGGGGAGCTCACGATCTCCCGCAGCAGAGAGAGGAGGACAGACTGATGTAAACACAGCCGTCTGTCATTCTCCCTGAAGTGATCACAAAGGCTATGTGATCCTGCTATATAGGATCTCATGTCTCTGTGATTACTTAACAAGCCACGCCCCTCCGCAGTTAGAATCACGCCCCTAGGGACACATTTAACCCCTTGATCACCAGTACAGTTAACCCCTTCCCTGCCAGTGTCATTTTTACAGTAACAGTGCATATTTTTAGCACTGATTACTGTAATAATGTCACTGGAAAAGTCAGTTAGGGGTCCGATCTGTCCGCCGCAATGTCACAGTCCCGCAAAAAAAAACACAGATCGCCGCCATTACTAGTAAAAATAAAAAACAATAAAAATTACATAAATCTATCCCGTAGTTATTAAACTCAATAACATTTGCGCAAACAAATCAAAATACGCTTATTGCGATTTTTTTTACCAAAAATATGTAGCAGAAAACAAATTGGCCTAAAATGTTAAAAAACTTTGATGTTTACATTTTTGTTTTGAGAATTTCATATAAAAAAATCTGAAAAATATTGTTATTTTTTTTAAATTGTCGCTTTTTTTTGTTTATAGCGCAAAAAAAATAGAATTGCACAGGTGATCAAATACCACCAAAAGAAAGCTCTGTTTGTGGGAAAAAAAGGACATCAATTTTGTTTGTCCGTTAAAATCACGCAGTGCCGAATCACAAAATAGGGCCTGGTCATTGAGCAGCCAAATCCTCCGGGGCTAAAGTGGTTAAAGATACAGAGGAGGTCTAGTGCTAGAAATATTGATCTCCCTCTAACGATCGTGGTGATCCCTCACATGTGTGGTTTGAACACCGTTTACTTATGTGAATGCAACTTGTGTATGATTTTGCTTCTGTGCGTGAGCTCGGAGGGACAGGGCGCTTTAAATTTTTTATTTTTTTTTTCCTTATTTATTTTTATTTTTTTTATTTTTATATTTCCCCTTTCAAAAAAAATTTTGGATCACTTTCATTCCTATTACAAGGAATGTAAACATCCCTTGTAATAGAAATATGCAGGACAGGTCCTCTTTAAAGTGAGATCTGGGGTCAAATAGACACTAAAGCAATAAAAAAAAAAAAAAAAAAAAAATGTCGCCCTTTAAGGCTGTTGGGATGAAGTGACGTTTGACGTTGTTCCAGGCCTCCAAGGGCATAGAGTGGAGTGAGGGCCATCTTGCCCTCACTCGATTCCTGCCCATCAGGCAAGCAGGTCGGATAGTTTTCCCCGCTACCGACGGCTCCGGTAAGCAAGGAAAATGACCGGGAAGCGGCAGGAGAGGGATGGGTACCTCTCCCACCGCCCATAAAAGTGATCCTGTGGCAAATCCCCTGCTAGGACCACTTTATGGTAAAGCGGACCACTCGCTGTGTAAGAAAATACCAGGATTATGGCAGCTATAACTCCGATATGGCAGCCATAACTCCGATATTTAATGTCAAATTAGGGACGTAAATACGCAGTGGGCAGTCAGGAAGTGGTTAAGTAGCCATAGCACAATGAATGTAAAGGTAAAGAGAATTTCTGTAGTTTTCTACTCAGAGATGAAAAACTGTGATCAGGCATTTTATGTGTCAAATTCACTTTTGCAATTCAGTTTTCTTTCTTGTTTATTATATAACAGTATTTTCACAAAACGTACTCACGTACACACTTTGTCTTTTTTAATTTCACTTAAAGGATACTGTCATGATGATGATATCCGCTATTTTGAGGACAATGATAATAGCCGTGTGGTAGGAGGCACCAACGCAGCCAAGAATGCCTGGCCATGGCAGGTTAGTTACACACAAGTACAAGATCCAATCATTGATTTACCCTTTGGAGCACAATTTTTCATAAGTGATCAGTATACATTGTAAAAATGCTTTATACATTGTTTTAGTTATTGATGATTTTATGGTGAATCATTTCCAAAAAATTGTACTAATTCTATGACCTGTTTTTGCCTACTTTAACAGAATGAGTCAAATTAAAAGGAAAGTTAAAGGACTGTGTCTAGCCCAAGTGAAATGATTTTCAGGATAAAGTTTGAATATTAGCTGCATATGGCTGCAATCAGAAACAAATGCACAAATTACTTCTAATTAGAGCTCTATATAGTCCCTTGCAGTCACTTTGTTCGGCGTCTTCACAGTTCTGTTAGGTGGCACAGTAGATTATTTTCAAATAGTTCTGGCCTGTGCGTCCTGCCTTTTAAACTCTGTATGTGGTTACGGCTGCGGAAGGGCATTGCTTGAACTTGTGCACTCACTAAAGGTTTGAAGTCTTGCTGGCATAGATTTAAGACCAGTCAAAAAATAAAGTGAGCTTAGCTAAAGTATTTAACTATGTTGATATAGCTATTGGCAAAGCCATGTGCAGAAGATGAATGTGGGTCCCCCACCTTCTTTTCTGACAATCCCCTGCTGGCACTGTCCGCTCCTCTCTTCTCTAAGGGCCTCTTTAGGAAGCCAGGTGCCAAGGAGGCACCAGTGCATGCGCGCTCCCAAGCCATATAAATACACACAGCACAGGTAAGCCATTACCCTGCTCCCTCCTCATAGAAATTTGCCTGGAAGCAGCAGGAGCCTATGGCTCCCACTGCTTCCAGTGTATTCTATGAAAGCAGCCTGGGACAGCACTGGAGTGGTAACAGGAATCAGGATAGCGTTTAAGGATGGGGGTGGGTTGGACAAGTAATGCAGGTAATTCATTAAGGTTAAAAAAAAAAAAAACAGACTTTAAATCCATGTTAAAAACCTGGTCCGCAAGACTACCAAAAGTTCTGCCTGACTGGTGTGCACTTATAGTAACCTCTTTAATATGGCACACAGTGTAACAATCCGGCTATTATATAAATTCACAATTGGCAGCTAGCATGTACACAAATTGCATCTATAAACATGAGGCAATAAAAAAATGCCAAAATATTTTAGCCATTCAGATTGTCACCAGATTGGAATAGGTTAGAAAAGTAAAGATTATATCAGATTACTTTCTCTGGCAACATCCACCCTTGTTTTACCTTTCGGCAAAGTTATAATTCTGCTATTTAATTCCTTCAGGTATCTCTGCAGTACCTCTCTGGCAGCAGCTGGTACCACACCTGCGGAGGTTCCCTGATCCGTGCTAACCGTGTCTTGACTGCTGCTCACTGCGTGGACAGGTATTATTACATCAATGTACTTAGACAATAAAATATATATATATATATATATATATATATATATATATATATATATATATTATATTAGCTCACAAAAGTGAGTACACTCCTCACATTTTTGTAAATATTTTATTATATCTTTTTATGTGACAACACTGAAGAAATTACACTTTGCTACAATGTAAAGTTGCGAGTTTACAGCTTGTATAACAGTGTAAATTTGCTGCCCCCTAAAAATATTTCACCACACAGCCATTAGTGTCTAAGCCGCTGGCAACAAAAGTGATTACACCCCTAAGTGAAAATGTCAAAACCGGCCCAATTAGCCATTTTCCCTCCCTGGTGTCATGTGACTTGTTAGTGTTACAAGGTCTCAGGTGTGAATGGGGAGCAAGTGTGTTAAATTTGGTCACTGGTAGTTCAACATGGCTCCTCATGGCAAAGAACTCTTTGAGAATCTGAAAAACAGAAATTTTGCTCTACATGAAGATGGTCTAGGCTATTAGAAGATTGCCAAGACCCTGAAGCTGAGCTGCAGCATGGTGGTCAAGACCATACAGCGGTTTAACAGGATAGGTTCCACTCAGAACAGGCCTCGCCATGGTCGACCAAAGAAGTTGAGTGCACGTGCTCCAGAGGTTGTCTTTGGGAAATAGACGTATGAGTGCTGCAGAGGTTGAAGGGGTGTGGGGTCAGCCTGTAAGTGCTCAGACCATATGCCGCATACTGCATAAAAGTGGTTTGCATGGCTGCCATCCCAGAAGGAAGCCTCTAAAGATGATGCACAAAAAAGCCTGCAAACAGTTTGCTGAAGACAAGCAGACTAAGGACATGGATTACTGGAACCATGTCCTGTGGTCTGATGAGACCAAGTTAAACTTGTTTGGTTCAAATGGTGTCAAGCGTGAGTGGCGGCAACCAGGTGAGGAGTACAAAGACATGTGTGTCTTGCCTACAGTCAAGCATGAGGGTGGGAGTGTCATGGTCTGGGGCTGCATGAGTGCTGCTAGCACTGGGGAGCTACAGTTCATTGAGGAACCATGAATGCCAACATGTACTGTGACATACTGAAGCAGAGTATGATCCCCTCCCTTCGGAGACTGGGCCGCAGGGCAGTATTCCAACATGATAACGACCTCAAACACACCTTCAAGACGACCACTGCTTCACTAAAGAAGCTGAGGGTAAAGGTGATGGACTGGCCAAGCATGTCTCCAGACCTAAACCCTACTGAGCATCTGAGGGGCATTCTCAAACAGAAAGTGGAAGAGCGCAAGGTCACTAACATCCACCAGCTGACCGTGATGCCGTCTTGTAGCAAAGTGTCATTTCTTCAGTGTTGTCACATGAAAAGATATAATAAAATATTTACAAAAATGTGAGGGGTGTACTCACTTTTTCGAGATACGGTGTGTGTGTGTGTGTGTGTATGTATATATATATATATATATATAAGTACACACTGTATATATATTTAGATTACCAAAGAGCAGATGTTCTTAACATATACATGTCTATCTTCCCAATTATTTTAGAGTTTTTTTGTGTACTGGAAACCTAAATAACACTCCCTAACACACACACCTGTGCAAAATGCACCCTCAGGTGCTTTTATAAACTTACACATCTCTGGTGTGTTCTTTTGCAGGGCCAATTAAATGTTTTTTTCCTGGAGGGTCAGCCTTGGGGACCAGAGAAAAAAAATTAGGCAGCGCACTACAGCAAATTATGCTTGTGGCAAAACTGAGCTAACAATAGGGAGGGCACAAAACTTCAGTGGATATCGCACAGAGCACAGGGGTTAGCAGTCAGAGGTGCGTATCTCAAAGACTGCAAGAGACAACAGGGCCTAATGTACAGAAAGTAGGGGTCAGGAGTGTGTAACATACAGAGTAAAGGGGTCAAAGGTGCATAATGCACAAAGTATAGAGGTCAAGACTGCACACCACAAAGAGTAGAAGGGTCAGAAGTCAGTAATACACATGACAATAACCAGACAAGGGCAGTTCAGAGTAGGGAAAGTCTTCCCTTGGCTGGATCAGGTGAGTGGAGCAGGTGACGAGCAGCCTCCCTTGCTCTGAACTGACAGGCTGCAGGAGTGGCTCCTGTTTTTGATGCCCAGTGCACCTGTCAGCACTAGCTTTGGCACTGCACAGAATCTAATTTGGGAAGGTGGGGGGGGGGGGGGGGTTGACTCCCCGATCCCTCCATTATCTACTTTTCTGTTATCCTGATGTGTGCTGTAACCCCAGTGAATGTCCAAATACTTTAGTACTAATCTGAATAAAGGGCACATTTAGCAGTAAGAGAAACACTGTCACATGACAGAGAGAGTGACACCGCCACTCCCCATAGTGTCTGCCAATACTGTGGATTCTTGTGCTGGCTGCAATGGAGGAAGAAACTGTGGGGGAGCACTGAGAGGGTAAATAACAGTGGGAGGGGAGCCCCTTTATACAGACACTGTAACTTTGAGCTGATTGGGGTAAGATAACAGTGTTTGTTTAGGTGTTGCCAAGCCAGCATTTAAATAGCTTACCATACAACTTCTGTCTGAGGTAACTGCACTGGCAATCGATAGCTTCATCATCGACATATTCCTCCTGTGCTCTTTCTGCTTTAACAAGGGGCAGAGAGGGCAATAGATGTATGATATTCCTACAGGTACTAACTTTTATTTACCTACGAAATGCATTACATGTCTAATATTAGAAACACCTCTCATTTTCTTTAATCTTTCTAGTGTTCAAACCTTCCGTGTTGCCCTGGGAGACCACAGCCTTAGCGCTAGTGATGGTACTGAACAGTACATCTCTGTATCTTCAATTAGAAAGCACGCCAGCTGGAACAGAAACAACGTCGCTGCTGGGTAAAAAGCTGAAACATGGCATTAGATCTGTTGTTTACTCACAGTCATATAAATGCCCTTTTACATAAAAGTGGATAAGGTGGCATTAAGTACAATGTAAACATTTAAAAACAGCAACTATTCTGCTGAAGAGGCACAAGTTAGAGCAGACTTTCTATTTCATATTAATCCATTAAATGTACAATATATCTTACATGCAGCCAATAGAAACCTGTAGGTGGTGATATAACCCAGAATACCTTACACATGTTGCAATTTAGCCACAACTATTATAATTTTCAGAACTTTTAAGTCGCAGGACTTGACTTTGCAACAAAGCCATGTGGAAAAGATTAAATAGACTTACTGTAAGTTCTCTGGGATATCATAATGAATAGTCTCTGCTTTCACTTACAAACCTGGTAAACTTCTCTGTGACCTCCAATTTCCTGATAGTAAATAGGAATACTAGTATTACGTTAGCCATGCACAGCTCAATTTTCTCCTATTCAGGCTATGGGGGGAATCAGTTGATTTCCCCATACATGCTAAACAGAATAGATGGGGGAATTTCCACTGACAAAAACTGTATTCAGCAGCCATAACACCTGCAGCTGCCTGATTACCTAAACAGTGACTGCATCTAATAGGATACAGTCACTGCTCAGCCAATACTTTTCACCTGGCTCAGTTGATTTTTAAATCAACATTTGTGCAACCAGCTGGTCCTTGTAGAGCCACCCATGGATACAATCTCTTCTGGCTGAATCGGCCAAATTTCGAGTTGCCTATGGCCAGTCCTGTCCTACAGAAGAATCTCGCTTCTTGCTTGGAAATGCTTTGGAGTTTATTTTTAAACCATAGAATGATTCACATATCTCCAAAAAGTTCTCAGTCTAGCATTTTTATCACAATTGTACAGGCCCACAAAACATAGGGACAGTTTTGGTGGAAGCTTATTCACCTACAAGTATATTTTATGACCGTAGAGAGAAAAGAGAGCACCTGGGGGAAATCCAAGCAAACATCAGAAACACCAGCAAACAAATTCCATGCATTTTCTCTGATAGAATCTTAGCCCCAGACCACAGCTCTGCAAGGTCATAGTGCTAACCGCTTTGCCACTCTGTACATTGGCGTTATATGGGAGGTTTACCCCTGCCATTAACCAATATGTCAATGCCCTTAGTATTTTGTCTTGTCTCTTATCATGGACAGAAGACTGTGCAAATGTCATTATGTTTTGTCTATTTTTATGAGTGTAAAGCACTCATGTCAATGTTTGCTACTTTGTATAATTTATAGTTATGATATTGCTATCCTGTGGCTGGCCTCCAGCGCTACCCTGAACTCCGCTGTGAAAGTGGCTTCTCTGCCAAGTGATGGCTACATTCTGGCAAACAACTTCAACTGCGTTGTCACTGGCTGGGGAAGAACCAGCAGTAAGTATTGATTCCATCATAGTGAAGATTAGTGACATAGTTCTGTTAAAATAGTCGGTAGGGGGTTACCAACTGTGGTGTGCAGACACATTTCAGAAAAGAAATAGTGTAAAAGTGTGTTTAAGACAGATATGCTATATGATTGTAGCTTTACTCAAAACATATCCCCTCTGCTGATTGGAAGTAGTGCTACAGAAATATCAAGTAAGCCACTGGCAAGTTCTATAATGTGAGCCTGTTTTGAATTTTTAAAAATGCATGCGTTGTTACATTTGTTGTTAATGAATGCAAACCTGGCTATCAGAGATTACATGCACAACTTTGTAATTGGCGTGACACACCACTTACCCATTAAGCTAGTGTACTGTATAATCATAGGGGTTGATTTACTAAAGGCAAATAGACTGTGCACTTTGCAAATTGCAAATGCACTCTGCAAGTGCAGTTGCTCCAGAGCTTAGTAAATAAGCAGAGGCTCTTCTGACTTCCATCATCCAATTATGTGCAAGCAAAAATGCAGTTTTTTATTAAATTTTCCTTGCACATAATTGGGTGTTCTTTGCAAAGTGAAGCTTTACCTCATTTACTAAGCTCTGGAGCAACTGCACTTGAAAAGTGCAAGTACACTTTGCAAAGTGCATAAACTATTTAGTGATTCAACCCCATTGACTCTTCTGTGAAAGTATTACTAGCAGAGAGAGAATCAACTAGTTACCAGGCAAACTGCAATATTTTTGACTCACTTGCATTTATGCATGCAGATTTGAACAGTCTGCAGGGAATCATACAATTTAGAATTCAAGATTGCCTGAACTCCTGAATTATTGAAAATTGAATGAAAATTAGAGTACAATTCAACAAAGGAAATGTTAAGCTGAGTTGTTTAAAGAACATAGTACAGAAAATTCATAGTATAAGTGTAAATGTTAGAAATAACTACCCTATAAAGATATTGTGAGGCGTATTAAATGAGCCATGTAAGATCAGATATGAAATGAACATTAGAATGGATATAACTAGTTATCTAAAAATCAAAATAGTACATCAGGATGATTGAACCAGGGAATCACATGTTCTTCTGGTTTACCAATCACTGGACATAAGTTTTATCTTTGCAATGACTGTATTGCAAACCTTTCTTTGTCTGCAGCTGGTGGTTCTCTGCCCAGCATCCTCCAGCAGGTCACTCTGCCCACGGTTGCCTACTCTACCTGCTCCTTGAGCGCCTGGTGGGGCAGCACTGTTAAGAGCAATATGATCTGTTCTGGTGGTGACGGAGTCAAGGCATCTTGCAACGTGAGTTTTTTTTTAAAAAATTTTATAACGTTTTTATACTAAGTTTCTATATATTACCAGTTTAACTATTGTTGTTATTATGATCATTATCAGAAATAATATTATTTCTACAATTCTTTATCTATAGAGTGGAAACATACAAAATTCCATGTCACTTTACAATCTGTGAGATCACAATGAATTTATTTATACATACAAGGATAACTGTGATATAATATACAAGGATAGAGCAGCTAGGACACCTCTGCTTTCAGGGTTTAGCAATCTTACAAAAAGAACAGAAACATATCATGACACTTACTGCTAAACTTCCCTACATTTCTTGCAATATATGGAATTTTATAGTTTTATATTTATATTCATCACAATTATATTGCTACTTAATTTGTAAAGTCATAATTACTGAATGTTCTACTCTAACTAAAGTGTGCATGCAGCAGTTTCATTATATGAACTTGATTTGGATGCTCCTATAAATACAAGTCATTTTGTGATCTTGAAAAAACATTTACCCCCTTTGTACAACATATTGTCAGCCTGCTATATATTGCCAAATAATGAGGATACTAAACACCATGCCTTCTGAAAAGTCAATTATGAAACAAGTAATTATAGTGATTTCAGCAACATTTTACATATTTTCTTACAATTTCAGGGTGATTCCGGTGGACCCCTGAACTGTGCCATCAATGGTGTGTACCAAGTCCATGGCATTGTCAGCTTTGGATCCTCTCTTGGATGCAACTATTTCCAGAAACCATCCGTGTTCACCAGAGTGTCTGCCTACATCTCCTGGATCAACAGCGTAAGTCACCAATATGACCTTCCCAGATAAATACCCGGGCCTTTTACTTTACTTTGCACAGCTCAGCAAAAATCAATTCAGGTGTTGTCACATGCAAATAAGCTAATGAACTCATGGAGTATTCAGTAAAAACTACACTGTTTTGCTTCCTTCTGTCTCTGCCTAAAGAAAAATAATCTGAACTGTTCTGTGGTTTAGAGCTGGGTCACACAGGTGTTTTTAGCTAATAATTTCAATAAGGGTGACCTTGTAGAAATTCTTTACTAGTTGATTGCTGCATTTCACATAGGAATCACCCTGACCCTGTTACGCATACAGCATTGTGTGAATAAAACTGGCATGAAATCACTAGCAGAAAGAGCTTCCACATGCTACTGCCTTAAGAGCCCATTCAGAATAGCGCGACACGACTCTGCACGACTTGGGGAGGCGACTTGTCAGTCCCGTGCACCACGACTTCGGAGCGACTTGCAGGGACTTCACATAATGGAAGTCTATGCAAGTCGCTCCAAGGTCGCCCCAAAGTAGTACAGGACCCTTTTTCTATGTCGGAGCGACTTGTGTCGCTCCTATTAGAACGGGTCCTGTACTACTGAATGGACCGCCACCGAGCGCGACTTGTCAGGCTGGCAAGTCGCCTGACAAGTCGCGCTAGTCTGAATGGGCTCTTACTGGTTCATTAATCTGTCACTATTTATAAATAGGTAAATGAACCATTATTAGAATTGTAAAACAGAGAGGTACTTAAGTTGTCAAGGGAGAGCTTGCACTATTTGTAGGGGAGAACTTAAAGTATAACTGCAGGTAAAACTTTTTTTCTTTTAAGTTAAATGGAGAGGGATTAGAACCCCTGTCAGATTTATTTGCCATCTGTGCCAGCCGTTACAGAGATTCACCCTCCCTATTTGTCCTATTTACTGTTATCTTATCACTGAAAGTGAAAGAAAAGGAAAATCACAAATTTTAGGTGGTCCCTAGAATAGTAATAAAGGAGAAGTCTTCCAATGGGGAGACTAGTTCAAGTGGGCAATGGATTACCTTAGGGCTCTTTCACACGGTCCGCCTCCGTAGGCGGATCCGTGCTGCTCAGCGAGGATCGATCCGCCGATCCCCGCTGAGCCGGTGGATGACAGCTCCGTCTCCGCTTGCAGTGCGGAGAGGGAGGTGTCACAGTTCCCGCTGCTTTCTATGGGGGATCGGATGAGAGCGGACCGCCTGTCCGCTCTCATCCGATCCCTGAACGGATGGAAAAATAGGGTTTCCATCCGTCCAGATTTCACGGACAGGATCGGATACGGATGGCAGCAGGAGGTGTCTCCGCTGACATCCGCTGCCCCATAGAGCTGCATGGAGGATCCGATCAGATCTGCCTAAAAAACTGACAGGCGGTTCTGATTGGACCGCCCGTGTGAAAGAGCCCTTAAAGTGTTTATATTTTTTTAAATTAAAAAAATAAACATTTTATACTTATGGTATTGCACAATGCAGCCCTGAACTTACTCTTCTTGGGTCCCCAGCTGGCATTTTCTGTTCCTCCTCTTCTCTGAATGCCCTTTTAGCAAGCCCCTTGCTATGGGGGTACTCATGCAAGCTCGCCCTGAGCAGGGTTGTGTGCATCTATAGACACACACAGCATGGCTCATCTCTGCCCTCTGCTCATGTGTTTTGCTGTCTCTGTGCCTGTGAGAGAGAGGGATTGAAGACAAGCGCTGCTGTAGACGGGCACTGCACTGGATTGAAAGAGGAACCAGGTAAATATTTAAGGGGAGCTGGGGAGAGCTGATCATGGAAGGTTTTTGTATCCCAATGCAAATGCATTAGGAATGCAGGTAAAAAAACGCATGCCTTTAGAACCACTTTAATTTGCACTTTCTGTTTTGGCTATGGGACAGGAAGTGAAGGAAAATCTCCCCAATGGAATACAGATGGCAAAAATAAACCTCATAGGGGTTATAACCCTCACTCTATCCAAAATTAAAAAAAAAAAAAAAAACATTTTTCCTTTATTACTACTTTAACTAGAAGAAATCTACTGATGGCTGTATAGTTGGGTATATTCGGTATGCTAATTATTGCACTATATTTACAGCAATTCAGTGAATTGACTAACAAACACATAATCCCTTTTTTTTTTTTTGCTTCTTTTAGAACGTCTAATCAGAGAACCCTTTCTAAGGCATTTTTGAAGAGAAACAAGCTTGTTGCATTGAATACTATTTCATCTATGATGTTGTTTAAATGAGATCAGCATGATAATAAAGAGTTAATTGACAGCACATTTAGAGTATATTGTTTTTTCTTTCAATCTATACGTAAAACTCATCATATTAGTAACTCCACACTGTATTACTTTATTTGCATTGTATTAAGCCAGTGCGTATAGGAATATACAGGAGATCCAGCTATAAAACTGCAAGCTCTTGGGGAGAACATTTATAGAACAATATTGCAAACAAAGTGTTATACAGCCACATATGTGCTCAAACATTTAATTATTCTAATGTAGCTAAGACCAGTGGTGTATTTAGGTTTTGTGCGGCCCTAGGCCAGACTACATTCGTGCACCCCCTAATTTAACTACGACCCACCCCTTCCTTTCAAGGCCACACCCCTACCTGTTTCAGACCCGCCCTGTCATCTGTAAACCACACCCCTTCCTCTTTAGGCCCCACCTTTTCCTCTTAGAGCTCCACCTCTTCCTCTCTGTACATTAAAGGTGGGTACAAAGTGCCTACTTGTATATTTTGTTTTTTTGTATACCATTTCAAATGTTGTATCTATTATTTTAAGAGATAGAAATCATCAAATTTAAATAATTAAAAGTGTAAATTCGATCAGTTTACAAAGATCAGTCATCCATGTCAAGTATACTATATGGATCACAGCAGCGCTAATTGGTTGAATTAGCACATGGTCAGTCTATG
The DNA here is from genome assembly GCF_965119305.1 of Pelophylax lessonae. Lineage (NCBI taxonomy): Eukaryota > Metazoa > Chordata > Amphibia > Anura > Ranidae > Pelophylax > Pelophylax lessonae. The sequence goes on along the minus strand of NC_138769.1, from coordinate 583,859,457 downwards.
TGAGCAGTAACACCATACCAAGGTTTCCTGTACATATCAATAGAGATGGCCTTGCGGTTTACCCTGCGGTCGGTTCGCGGCAAATTTTGCTTATTCGCAAATTCACGAAAAGTCGGACTTTTGCTGATGTTCGCAAAGATGTCTGCGCCGCCATTTTCTTTTTCATTCAGAAGAACTTTGACCCCTGACACAGTCGTCAGGTGGAACGGGACAGCCAATTAAAACATTTCAGCACATGGACATGCCCCCTACCCTATAAATAGACCTGAGCTGTGTGAAGATCCACAAAAGTCCTTTTCAGGGCTGGTATTTCGGTATAGGTCTACTAGTATCTTTTCAGGTTAGGGGCAGGTATCCAGTCGGTGCTTTAGGGGCAGTTAGAGATCGGCAGCAGTCACACAAATCGCTTTGTTAATGTCCACAAAAGTCCTTTACAGGGCTGTTATTTCGGTATAGGTCCAGTCTCTTTTCAGGTTAGGGACAGGTATCCAGTCTGTGCTTTAGGGGCAGTTAGAGAGATCAGCTGCAGTCACACAAATCGCTCTGTTAATGTCCACAAAAGTAATTTAAAGGGCTGCAATTTTTGGTATAGGTCCAGTCTCTTTTCCGGTTAGGGGCAGGTAGTCAGTCTGTGCTTTAGGGGCAGTTAGAGAGATCGGCTGCAGTCACACAAATGGCTCTATTAATGTCCACAAAAGTCATTTAAAGGGCTGCAATTTTTGGTATAGGTCCAGTCTCTTTTCAGGTTAGGGGCAAGTATCCAGTCTGTGCTTTAGGGGCAGTTAGAGATCGGCAGCAGTCACACAAATCGCTCTGTTAATGTCCACAAAAGTAATTTAAAGGGCTGCAATTTTTTTGGTATTGCTGTGCAGTGCACTAAAAAGGGGGGGGGAGGGGGGTAATCCACAGTATAATATACTTTGTAGAAAGCATATTATAGTGGATTAGCAGTATTATTGTGCACTGTGCAGCATTATGACAGGTGTGGTGACTGAGCGTTGCTGCAGCAATACTACAAACAGTGACAAAAGCACTTATAATGTATTATAACTGGTGTGATAGACCAATGCCCCCCCCCCCCCCCAATACCACATATTAAAGTGGGGTGTTATCTGAGTATACTTTTACAAGTGTATTTGTGTCCTGCAACAATATTGCCTCTTTTGCTGAGTTAAGTCTGATACACACAGTGCCAAACTCACTGGCCAATTTTTTGAACAACTGGTGTGATAGACCAGTGGCCCCCCAATACCACATATTGATGCGGGGTGTTATTTAACAGTATCATTTTCTAAGAGTGTATTTTAGTCCTGCAAAATTGTGGCCTCTCTTGCTGTGTTAACTGTGCTACACACAGTGACAACAGTTACTGGCCAATTATTTGTAGCACTGGCGGACTGACGGACAGGCAGATAGGGAGGAGAGGCAGGCAGAACTTGCATTGCACAAGAGGTAAAAAGCAGACTGCAAATGTATCAGGAGCGAGCCATCAACCATGTACAGTCACATCTGGCGCTCCCAGGACGCTGGCACATGGCACCGCAGTGTGGGCTTTTTTAATGTGTACGTTGCTGACAACAGTGTTGCCATCTGCAGCCTTTGCAGTCAACGCATACGTTGCGGTAAGCCCAACAATCACCTAAGGACTAGGGATGATCGAACGGTTCGGGGTCGACCATTGGTTGGACCTGAACATTGGCTGTTCGAGGTTCGGACGAATTTAGAACTTTTTGCTGAAAAAGTTCGGAATTCGGCAACCAGAACCGACCAAAATGCAATTGTACAGGAAATGGGCTTTAAAAGCCCATGATTGGACCAGAACCATCAGTAAAAGCCAATTGAGGGGGCAGGAGAATGCTAGGAATGTGATTGGAGTGACTAGGGGGTCCATAGGCCAATCATTAGTGAATACGCCCCCCAGTATATAAGATAGCCCTCGCCAAATCCCTAGCATTGTTATACAGGGACATGGAAGAGAGTGGAAGCAGTTCTGTGACTTCTGTTACAAAGTGTCATTTAGCAATTTTTAGTGTGAGGAAAGGGATATCTAGTGTAGTTAGGGTGCTATTTTCCACTATAGTTAGCTTTAATTATTCAGTTTCTGTAGGGAAAGTGTTAAGTGTAAGGGGATTGTAGTGTAGTGTAGGGTTAACTGACTGTGACTGCTATGGCAGGGTGACAAAACCCTTCCATATCAGGGCGACCGCTATAGAGAAAAGATTGTTTCTCTTGTGTCACATTCAGTGCACTAACATGGCTTCTCACCTGTGAGCATTCTTTTTGCTGCAGGCGTTTACAGGGCTTTTTTGAGGACATGTTTGGAGTCAAGCATGACATCTGAACATGTGTATAGGGGTATATATACACACACATGTCTGTATATATACACCTGCACATATATAGGTGTGAAAGGAGCAGAACACTATACTCGTTGTGGTGGGGGAGAGATCGGCTTCTTAGACTGAATGAAAATTGATTGGCACCTTCCCCATAGAGCAAAAATTGTGTGTAGAATAGGAAGGTTTGTGAGGGTCTGCAACTCGAAAGGTGCAGGCCGACTCAAACCTGGGGATTTAAATGTGCCACTAATGCAAAAAATATTTCCACACTTCAGACAATGTAAAAGATACATACAAAAGTTTTTATTTATTTGTTACAAGGTTACAAAAAAAGAGAGCAGTTTGAGTCATAGCTACATATATACACATTGTACATAAAAATACAGTACATTAGACCCTGATACCGATGCATTCAGGAAGGAAGCTGGAACTACACGTTTCGCAGGAGTTGCTTCCTCAGGTTCCAGCAATTGGACACAATTGTGCAGTTCTATAGGATAAGTAACGTATATATTAATATCCAAAAATGTATTTTATTACGCCATCTCCACTTCAGGACAAACATCACATTTTATTTATAAAAACCAGCATTTTAGTCATTAAATTCTATTTTTACCTCGTACTATAAATTGTATATTTATCTTCACGTAGGGTGTGTTATAATTTATTCCTATTTATTTTTCTCCAGTGTTAAATACTATATATTATATATCAGAATGTCAACACATGTCTACATTTGTTCTAGTAGGGATCTATCAGTATTTGTCATTCATTTTACCCTTAATGATAGGAAAAATGGGAGAAAGGAAGGAAATATATGGAAGGGAAGAAAAAAACAGAATGGAGGAGGAGTAAAGAGGAAAAGAAAAAAGGGAGAGGATAGGGATGATATAGGAGAGAGTAGAAAAGAAAAAACAGGAGGAGAATAGAAAGAAGTGGGTATACAGTGGAGTGGCCAGTCAGAAAGTCTTAAGGGGGGGGCGTGTTGACCAATATCTGCAGCCACTCACGGGCCGAAGCCCAAGAGCGGGTACAGTGACCGGTCAAATGAGGAGGAGAGGAGGGCTAAAAAGCAACAAGCAAAGAGGCGAGAAATTTGTTTTTAGTCTTTTCTTATGTTATTTTTCTTTTCCAGTTTCCATTGCATATGTATTTGTTTCTGATTCGAAGACAGCAGGACAATATATATTCAACATTTGTGAAGGGGCTTACCTAATGAATTCACATCAAGTTTTTCTTCTGGTATACTGATATATATCTATGACGTCTAGATTGATGTCGTTGAAATGAGATATAGGTGTAGGAAGGGAAAAAGATGGGGGAAGAAAGGGGGGGGGAAGGGGGGAAAAAGGGTATTCAATTGTACCTAGGGTATGAAGAACAATATTAGGGTGTAACTTATTGACTTATAGAATGTAGATGCAGGTGAAAAAAGATAGAATATGAAGGTGTTGAAAGCTAAAACGACCCGTGCTCCAAGAAGAGTATAAAATGTTTCTCCAAAAAGTAGGAGTGTTCCTCAATAGGAGTGTTCCGAATTAAAGGCAGTGATTCTTATAGAGAGGAAAAAATATATCCATGTGAGAGGCATATATGAAGAGACTTACCCTTCAGAGTGAGGTGAAGTTTGTATGTCTAGTTAGATAAGCCTTAAGCGGAATGGATATTAAGGGTTTCTTATATACAGCTTAAAAAACAATCTCACAGAGGCAAACCGGCTTATTCGGGACTATATGTGTATATGGGATAGGACTCCCAGCCCTTGCTGCATTATAAGATAATTCAACAATGATTTAGGATATCCTTGGCTTGGTGCCGCATTAGTATAAGGTCCCGTTAGCAGATACAGATTGGTGATATTGCCTATGAAAGAGAAAGTACAAATAAGTCCAATTTATACAGGCCGTACAAAATGGCGGCGTCTCGTCAATTTAAGTTTTGAACCCACGTGTCAGGATGGCACAGGGATAGAGAGTTATTCTATTCCGTTATGGCTTACCTTAGTCTATGAGTAGAAAATAAGGATCAGAGTATGTGGATGTGAAGAGAAAGTTTCCCTAAGATGTTGTATCCCCCGTATTTCAAATGCAAATTGTTTGCATGCATACCTGTTTGTTTAAGTAGCAGAGAGAAATGGCGCCAAGTCCGCCTCCCTCGCGTCTCACGCCCCCCACATCCGCCCCCCAAGTGTCCGGATTGGACACCCGGGAGGATGTTCCTGTGTATCTTATGACTATCGTCTACTTCCGGTCACCCGGACCGGAAGTGACGATAGACATTCCGCCGTTTAGTGTCAGCAGAGAAAGCATTCACTTGTCCTTGCCCAGCGCACTACCCCCAATACAGAAAACGCTATATCGGGGGAGAGTGAGGCATATAGACCATCTAACATCTATCTTGGTGGTATTAGATCCCTAATCAGCATAAAGGCAAGAGACATGGAGATCGTGTAAAAGTATAGGGCGGAATGCATTCTTCTTTTACATATTATAAAACCAGCCAGAATGTTCACAATTACATCTTAATTTCCATATATCTATATTCATATTTTATAATATACATTTCAACTTGCACATTAACAAACAGAAGTTAGTTCATTTGCAGAAAATACATGTAATGAGAAGGCATTGGGTTACGTATAAATATGTCATTGTTACTTTGCATTCTGACACGGTGGAATTAGTGATACTAGGACAAAAGGCTTCCTGATAGCCAGTCCAATATGTAGACAAGGAAAGGAAAATTTTAGGAAGGAAAAAGGAGGGGAGAAAAACAAAAAAGAAAAAGAAGGGGGGGAGAAGGGGGGAGGGAAGTAATAAAATTAAACAATTAAATAGTAAATATTTTAGTTATTAACATAAACATCTATATATCTTCGGGACACCATGACTGACTGATCACGTTAAGGGAAACCCCGTATCTCCTAATGTAGGAGAAGGGGAATTTGGACAGTTTTTTTCACCGTTCAGGTGGTGAGCCTCTCAAAAGAACCCCAAGAAGGAAAGGGAAGGAAGGAATGAATGGGGCAATGTCATTTTTCCAAAAAAGGTGCATAGTTCAAATGTTCATTGAGTCCCGGAGGAGTACAGGCATTTAGGCTAAAAATCCATCGGGATTCCCTCTGAAGAATGACATTGTCAAAGGGTCCACCCCTGGGGCCTGGGTGGACTCTCTCCAATGCAAAAAAACTAAATTTAGGATGTTTATATCTATGCGTGTATGCTATATGGCAGGCAATAGGACTTTCCAGGTCCCCTCCTTTGGTGTATGTTTCATGGTCTTTAATTCTTTCCCAGAAATGACGTTTGGTTTTTCCAATATAAAATGCTGGGCATTCACATTTCCACAGGTATATAATTCCTATCGTTTCACATGTCACAAAATGCCTTGAGATGAAGGTTTTTCCATTTGGTAAAGTTTGTTGGGATTTTGTAGCAATGTATTTACAGTACGCACAGGAACGGCAAGGAAAGGTTCCATGAGGTAGCTTTATGCAAGGATCCTGCTTTTTATTTCTTTCATAGTGACTAGTTGTTACTAATAGGGTTGAGCGAACACCTAGATGTCCGTGTTCGACGGGTTCGGCCGAACTTTAAAAAAAAGTCCGGGTCCGTGTCCCGGACTTTTACCGAACTTTTCCCGGACACCGAACCCCATTGAAGTCAATGGGGACCCGAACTTTAAGGCACTAAAATGGCTCTAAAACACCAAAGGAAAGGGCTAGAGTGCTGCAAATGGCAGCAAAACGTAATTAAGAGCATGGCAAGTGCTCTGCAAACAAATGTGGATAGGGAAATAACTTAAAACAACAAAAAAAAAACAGAAAAATAAAACAATGTTCTTCTTCATCTCTGAAGGACGAGGCCCATATGGAGTAGGAGGGAGGTTGAGGTGGTGGTGGATGTGGCGGTGACATAGGCGTGCGCACAGGGTGTGCTGGGTGTGCCTGGGCACACCCTAATCACCTAGGGCACATAGCATTGCCAGTGAGGAGATGGGAAAGATCTCCCTGGGACCTGCTCTGCTCTATTTCTCCTTGCCTACAGGTACATGGCCCCGATACATTACTCTCCCTGCTGGCAAACACATGCATGTGTATTTCAACTTTGGGGTGCACACCTTAATGCAATAGGCTGCGCACACCTATGGGCGGTGTAGGTGGAAGCGGCGGTGGAGGAGGACCAGGGCCGGATTAACAGCATCATGGGCTTGGTGCTGAGGATTTTGAAGGGCCTTAAGGGCCGTGCCTTGCCATGCACCCAGAGGAGGAAGGGTGCAGCCATGCATGCCTAATTCAACATGGGATGCTGTCTCTGAAGCCCATAAACACATCCATGCATCGCCAACTGTCCCTCCTTGTCCGGCCTTCACGCTGTGTGGGGAGGTTCTGAGGGTGCTGCCTGGGGAAGCGAGCATAGAAGCCAGACTTCTGTGTTTACAAGTGACAGAAGAGCGGTAACAGTGAATATGGCCAACCCGGGGCCTATATAAAAGGTAGGGGCCTGGAGCTGCAGCTCCAATAGCCCCTACATTAATCTGGCCCTGAGGAGGAGGACGAGGTAGCCAACACTGCTTCTTTTCAAAAATTTTAAATGAGGGTACACCCCAAAAGAGTGAGAAAGAGCAAAAATGGAACAATGGGTGGGTAAGGTCGGTATCCATTGCTATTCTGCATAAGGTACGGAAAAGTCCCGTGGGATCCATGCCTGGTTCATTTTAATGAACGTGAGCTTGTCCACATTGTCTCTGGACAGGCGGCTGCGCTTGTCTGTTATAACGCCCCCAGCCGTGCTAAATACCCGTTCAGATAATACACTGGCTGCAGGGCACGCCAGCACCTCCAAGGCGTAAAGGGCAAGCTCAGGCCATGTGCCCAATTTGGAGACCCAGAAGTTGAAGGGGGCAGACCCGTCATTCACTACATGTAGGCGTGTGCACACATACTGCTCCACCATGTTGGTAAAATGCTGCCTCCTGCTAAGACGTTCCATCTGAGCTGCTGGTGCTGCTGTTTGTTGTGGCGTGCTGACAAAGCTTTTCCACATTTCGGCCATGCTAACCCTGCCTTCTGAGGTGCTGGCGGTGCCCTGGTTGCGTTGGCGACCTCCTCCTCCTCCTCCTCTGCCTTGTGCTTCCACTGTGGCCCCGCTGTCAGATGGGAATGCCAGCAGCATGGCGTCTACCAGCGTGCGCTTGTACTCGCGCATCTTGCGATCGCGCTCCAGTGAGTGAATTAAGGACGGTACGTTGTCCTTGTAACGGGGATCCAGCAGCGTGGCCACCCAGTAATCAGCACAAGTTAGAATGTGGGCAACTCGGCGGTCGTTGTGGAGACACTGCAGCATGTAATCGCTCATGTGTGCCAGGCTGCCCAGAGGCAACGAAAGGCTGTCCTCTGTGGGAGGTGTATCGTCCGTGTCCTCTGTATCCCCCCAGCCACGCACCAGTGATGGCCATGAGCTGGCCTGGGTGCCACCCTGCTGTGAACATGGTTCCATCTCCTCCTCCAGCTCCTCCTCCTCCTCATCCTCCTCATCCTCCAGAACTGTGCCCCTGCTGGACAATTGCGTCCCTGGCGTTTGCGTGTGCAGGAACCCACCCTCGGAGCCCCTTGCGAATGACTGCCCTGAAAGCCTTGGAAATGTTACCTCTTCATCCTCCTCCTCCTCCTCATCCTGTGCCACATCCTCTTCCATCATCGCCCGAATTGTTTTTTCAAGGAGGCATAGAAGTGGGATAGTTAAGCTGAGAACGGCGTCATTGCCACTGGCCATGTTGGTGGAGTACTCAAAACAGCGCAACAAGGCACACAGGTCTCGCATGGAGGCCCAGTTAAATTAAATAGCGGAATAGAAAATATGATCCAAAAAAAGTGTATGTATATCACACGTACACAACCACACTGGGCCCCAATTACTATTGTTTGTACCCCTAAAAGGCTAGATGAGGAGTAGGGGGAGTATGGAACAGGCAGCACCCTCAAACCTTCAGAAGTATGAGATGAACCCCAACAACTTGGAAAGGTGGATCTCTCTCACACGTACCGACACAGACTATCCCGCAATTCAATTGATCCTCAAAGGTTTTTATTGAATAGCGGAATAGGAAATATGATCAAAAAAAGTGTATGTATCTCGCACGTACACAACCACACTAGGCCCCAATTACTATTGTTTGTACCCCTAAAAGGCTAGATGAGGAGTAGGGGGAGTATGGAACAGGCAGCACCCTCAAACCTTCAGAAGTATGAGATGAACCCCAACAACTTGGAAAGGTGGATCTCTCTCACACGTACCGACACAGACTATCCCGCAATTCAATTGATCCTCAAAGGTTTTTATTGAATAGCGGAATAGGAAATATGATCAAAAAAAGTGTATGTATCTCGCACGTACACAACCACACTAGGCCCCAATTACTATTGTTTGTACCCCTAAAAGGCTAGATGAGGAGTAGGGAGAGTATGGAACAGGCAGCACCCTCAAACCTTCAGAAGTATGAGATGAACCCCAACAACTTGGAAAGGTGGATCTCTCTCACACGTACCGACACAGACTATCCCGCAATTCAATTGATCCTCAAAGGTTTTTATTGAATAGCGGAATAGGAAATATGATCAAAAAAAGTGTATGTATCTCGCACGTACACAACCACACTAGGCCCCAATTACTATTGTTTGTACCCCTAAAAGGCTAGATGAGGAGTAGGGGGGGTATGGAACAGGCAGCACCCTCAAACCTTCAGAAGTATGAGATGAACCCCAACAACTTGGAAAGGTGGATCTCTCTCACACGTACCGACACAGACTATCCCCCAATTTAACTGATCCCCAAAGGTTTTTGATTAAATAGCGGAATAGAAAATATGATCCAAAAAAAGTGTATGTATATCACACGTACACAACCACACTAGGCCCCAATTACTATTGTTTGTACCCCTGAAAGGCTAGATGAGGAGTAGGGGGGGTATGGAACAGGCAGCACCCTCAAACCTTCAGAAGTATGAGATGAACCCC